>NC_136061.1:1028261186-1029461186 GCF_964261635.1 Lissotriton helveticus
TCCCTCTATCTTCTGCTGCCGTTTGAGGGGCAGCCAGTCAGAGAGGATTCTCCTAGAACCCCATCCCTCTGTATTATTCTCATACAAAAGAAAAAAAATAAAGCGCCTGTAGCCCATTTAAGAGTGTAAACCTACCCAGAAGCTACAAAAAACATTTTTGTCCATTCTTGATGTCTATAACATCCATGATAGCTTAGACCTGTAAACCTAACCAAAGGCTACAAAAAACATTTTTGTCAATTCTTGATGTCTATAGCATCCATGATAACTTAGATCAATTGAATCATGTTTTCTTTTCCCCACTCTCTCTTTTCTCTATTCTCTTTTTCCCCCCAATGTTTCCCCCCCTTAATTAAGTTTAAGAATCCATTTTAGAAAGATATTGTTCCGCCTCTTTAACATCATGAAAAAAATGAGTGTGACCAGACTTTATAACTTTGAGGCGGGCAGGTTCTTGAAGGTAAACCGTTGCTCCACAAGACTTGAGGGGATCGACAATTTACGTAGCCCCCACCTTTTATCCATTGTTGCCTTGCTGAGGTCTGATTTTACAAAGAAAGTTAGGTTGTCGATTGTCACTGGGGTGTTTGGTCTAGCTTTGATAGAGATGGCTTGTCGCAGCAAAAAATTACCAAAGTAAATTAAAAAAGGCCGTGGATATTTGCTTTCTTGAGATCTAGGAATGATAGGGAGTCTATGTGCCCGTTGAATTTGCGAATCCCAGTCCCAGTCAGACAGATCCGGGAATGCCCTCTGTAGCATTTTTCCAATATATGCCCTTGCATCTGCTCCCTCCGATCCTTCGGGTATTCCAAAAAGTCTCAGATTTTGGCGTCTTTGCCTGTTTTTCAAATCTTCCACTTTGTTCTGTAAACTCTCTATTTCATCGTTGTGTCGATCTGAAGTGACCGTAGTAGTGGCTAAGGTTTCCTCCACATCTACTACTCTTTGCTGCAGTTCTTCTATTTCTTTTGTTACTCCACTCAATTTACTAGTAACTTCCTGTAAGCAATTGTGTATTTTACTATTGTCTTCCCTTAGTTTTGAAAACTGTTCTTGTACCTCTTGGCGGTGGTCCATTAATGTTTTCAAAATTAAATCCAAAGATGAGGCGTTAGCAGAAGTCAGTATATTAGTAGAGATCGGTGGAGGTGGAGGTGAATTAGAAATATTAGATGGTACCATTACCTCACTATGAGGAGATGTAAAGACGAGAGCCTTATCGTTTTGACTCAATATATTGGGTCCAGTAATGTCATCCCTTAGGTTCATAGTCGGTAATGTATTCACAGGAGCAGGTGAAGCCGGAGACGCAGGAGGAGTCGCTGTAGTAGGCAAATTATCCACATCTAGTCCTATTAGATCAGAACTCTCGGGTAGAACAACTTGCGAGTTTTTTAAATTAGTTTAGATGTTTTTCCCTGCAGTATAGTTATTTACGGGCACATCTAATGGTAGATTTTTCAGCTCTCTTTTTTTTATTTGAACCCACTTGCTCAGCGGGCTCTGCTCAGCAATCAATTTCCCTCCACTAATAGTAGGTATTAAGGAAGTTAATAATGCAGCAGAGTTCATATTCCTCCCTCCCTTTTTTGCTTTGTTTTTTGCTTTCCCTCTTTTTTTTTTTTAAGGCAGAGGATCTGTTAGACTTTAGCTGCGCTGAGTTGTTTTCAGGATCTTTGTCTGAATCATCAGTGATATACTACATTTTCTAGGTCTGCCCTGGCACAGGGCTTGGGGGAACCAGCCTGAACTGGTTCTGTTTTTTTTGGAGCACTCTGTTTACAGGGCTCCTCTTTCCCATTGTCAGGTGGGGGCTCTGTCATCAGACACACCACAGGGGGTGTAGCCAGCATTCACCTAGGCAGGCACAGACCTATTCAGGGTCAGGAGACTACTCCTCCCACTAATCCAAATGCAGATCTCCCATTCAGCCTAGCGCTGACTCACCCTGCACTCCCTGGAGCCACACACCAGCCACCATCCCTTGTCACTCCAAAGCCAGACATGCAATCCACATCAGGCAGGCAGACCAATAGCACACAGAATGGCAAGTGGCATTTCTCAAATAGTGATAATAAATCTGCGCATACCACTGCGCAGCATTTATTATTACTATTCTAACCATACCAAACTTGAACACGCTGCTTCTCTCATATCAGGAATTACCACTGAAACACTTATCAGGGCATCTCCAATGCATTCTTATTAGAGGGCAGCCTCACAGCAGTGAGAAACCAAAATGGTAGTTTGTCACTACCAGGACATGTCACACACTTAAGGTACATGTCCTACCTACAATGCACCCTGCCCATTGGGCTAGCTAGGGCCTACCTTAGAGGTGCCTGACATGCAGTAAAAAGGGGAGTCATAGACATGACACACACTTTAGGTGCCACGTCACAGAGGCAGTAACAGTGGGCGCACAGGCCCTGCAATGGCAGAGGCCTGAGACAGGTTTGAAAGGCTACTTTAAAAAGAACAATTGATGGACAGAATACAGAACAATCTGATACATTCACCCCAGTACAGAGATCTGGGCCTATATCCATTGCTTTTGTGCTCACCATTCATTCCAGTTTGAACCCCGCCATATGCAAATCAGTTTTGACCCTGTGCCCAATGGGAACAGTCCAGGCCTAACTGCCAGGCCAGGTCCTCCCTGGACTGGAACCAAGCATCCTAGGATTGTTTTCAGAGTTTCAACCCTCATCAGCCAGGATAGCTTGACTCCAGTGGCATGGAGAGCACGGGACCCACGTCTGGGCATACCTGTCCTACTCGTGGTGACAAATGCATAAAGAACAATTGATGAACAGAATGCAGAACAATCTCATACATTCACCCCAGCACAGAGATCTGGCCTAAATCCGTCGTTTTTCTGCTCACTATGCCATTCCAGTTTGAACCCAGCCATATGCAAATCAGTCTTGACCCTGAGCCAAATGGGAACAGTCCAGCCCGAACTGCCCGGCCAGGTCCTTCCTGGACTGGAACCAAGCATCCTAGGACCAGTTTCGGAGTTTCACCCCATATCAGCCAGGATAGCTTGACTCAAGTGGCATGGAGATCAGGGGACCCATGTCTGGGCATACCCGTCCTACTCAGGGTGACAAATGCAAAAAGAACTATTGATGGACAGAATGCAGGACAACCTCATACATTCACCCCAATACAGAGATCTGGGTCTAAATTTATCGTTTTTTTGCTTACCATTCTGAACTGAGGTGGCGAAGTGAGCTAAGAACGATGATGGATTCAACCCAGATCTGTGACTGGGGTGAATGTCTGCAAAGTTTCAGTGCTCCGTCCATCATCTCCTTGTGTTTGTTTTGTTTGCTCTAAGTTGGCAGAGTATGGCCAGACGTGGGTCCCTTGCTGACTTTGCTACTGGATTCAAGCTAGCCTGGCTGCCCCGAACCCGGTCCCAGGATGCTTTTATCGGTGCAAGGAAGACCTGGCTTGGCAGTTCGGGCTGGACTGTTCCCATGAGAATCAGGGTCAAGACTGATTTGCATATAGCTGGGTCTGAACTGAGGTGGCAAAGTGAGCTAAAGAACGATGATGGATTCAACCCAGATCTGTGACTGAGGTGAGTGTCTGAAAAGTTACAGCTTTCCGTCCATCATCTCCTTGTGTTTACATAAAATACCCACAGGAAGCAATTGGCATTTCCACTCACCTTTTTCACCCTGGGGCACTTTGGTATTATGGAAGGGGTTGCAAATGCTTGTGTTGCCCTTCCACAATAGTAACTATGCTGTGGGTCATTTTGAGCCTGAGCTAAAAAATGGGACATCCCCTTATTTGCCTGGGTGCATGACCCTATGCAAATGAGGGAACACTTGGCTTTACGGCTCCACCTTATAACAAAACGGTGGTGCAGTTAGTGCACCCCCGGAGGCCATCTCTAACTAGAGGGACACAGGGGCTAGAAGGCCCTGTCTGTAACTCATGCACTCTCCTTAGCGCAGGCACAAACTATCAGTTTGTGCCTGCGCCCAGGACTGTATATTTATTTTTTTTCACAACAAATTTTTTTATTGATTGATCAGGTAAAAGCATATATGTGGCTCTCCACAATCAGGAGATCACCACCGAATAACATGACACGTTTTAGTATTATTGCATAGCCCAATCAATGAAAAGAGGAAAACAAGAACCCCCCCCACCTCCACCCCCTTTCCCCAACCACCCAACTTCCCGTCTACCCACCCCTTATCCCTCCCTAACCCCATGCACATGATCACATTAAGCCTTCAGTACTTGGTCGTAGTGTACCCGGTATGGTGCACCTCCCTAGGCCTGAGGATCCTCCTCCACCTGTAGTCCATCCTCTTGTTCTGCTGGAGGGTCCAGAAGCAACCCCCTATACTCCGCCCACCTTTTCCAGATTTTATAATGCTTACGGGGGTATCCTCTGGCCTCAAACACCGGGCGCTCCAGCCCCATAAAGTAGTCCAGTCCAGCCTTCCATGCACACGGTGGGGGGGCTCGCACTCCCTTCCATGCTCGTGCCAGGTCCCTTTTTGCAACGACTAGACCCAGTAACAAGAGATGGCGCTTGTATATATTTCCTCTACACCCTCCAATACATGGAGAAGCCCCAATCGAGGGGTGCGGGGAAGATCCCACCCCAACACCTCTGACAAACAACTCCAAATGCCATTCCAGAATCTGGTCAGACCAGCACAAGACCACACAGTGTGCAGCAGCGTACCCCTCTCTACTCCACAGCGCAGGCACTCCGGGGACACGATCAGGCCCGCCTTCCACAACCGTTCCCGGGTGTAATAGGCCCTGTGTAGGTATTTGAATTGGATGAGTCTGAGTCGTATCGCTATGGCAGTCCCTCTTGGGGACTCCAGTGCCTCCCTCCAATCATCATCATCTAAGGGTCCAACGTCTTTCTCCCAGGCATCTTTGAGGGGAAGTAGGGAGAAGGAGCAGTGAGTGACTAGCGTTTGATAGATTCGGGACACTTTCTTATCGCCGAGGTCTCCCATGAAGACTTTCGCCTCCACTGGGCTGAATTCCGGTAACGACTCCAAGCCAGCAATGCTAGGTGCTAGCGCATGACGAAACTGTAGGTACCGAAAGAATTGGGTCTTGGGCATCTGGAACTCGGTCCCGAGCTCCTGGAATGATTTGAGGGTGACCCCGGTCAGTACATGTCCTAGTGACGAGATCCCGATGGCGTCCCACCCACCAAACCCCATCAACGAGGCCAGCCCGGGGAGCCTCCCGTTCTTCCACAACGGAGTCTCTGCTGTTAATCTGCCCCACCAGCCCATGCGACGCAGCGCCTGTCGCCATATAACAAAGACCACTCGCGTGGCACATGGCAGCTTTCTCCGTAGCTTGGCCGAGTATAGGATCATGTGTAACGTGTTGTCACCCATCAGCGAGCGCTCCAGGGCATATGCTGGGTCTCCTCTGTCCCCATACCACCATTCGTTAAGTACCAGCAAGTGGGAGGCCTGATAATAAGACAATAGGTCCGACGTGGCCAGGCCACCACAATACGTGGACAGGAAGCACGTCCGCAGCGCCACCCTGGCTGCCCCACCAGCCCACAGGAAACGGCCCAGGACAGAGTTAACCTGCCGAAACCACTGGGGAGCGATAAGGTGGGGGTGGTTCTGCAGCTGGTATAAGAGGCGCGGGAGTGCGACCATTTTGAAGATCGCAGATCTACCGAAGATAGTAAGAGGCATCCGGGACCACGTTTTGACATCCGTCTGGACCCTCTCCCACACTGGTATCACGTTACGTTCCCATGCAATGTCTGCGGATTCGGAGAGGAACACTCCCAGGTACTTTAATCCCCCGGCCGCTACCTGCAACGCTGATGCCCAAGGGTCCGCCACTACCCCGCCACCCACCACCCAACACCCATAGGGTGGACTTACGCGGGTTTAGACAAAGGCCCAATACCTCCCCGAAGATACGCATAATCTCCAAGACTTGGGGGCCCGATCTGTGTAAATCTGTAAGGAAGAAGAGGACATCGTCTGCATATAGTGCAATTCTATCTGTGAGTTTTCCACCCCACTCAAAGCCCCGCATCTGCGCGTTGATGCGTACCCAAGAGGCCAGGGGCTCCATAGCTAGTGCAAATAAATACAGGGAGAGCGGGCACCCCTGACGGGTCCCCCGGCCGATTGGAAACCTCTCGGAGACCGCCCCGGAGACACGCACAGATGCCGTGATATCGGTATAGAGCAGTTTGATGTAGGAGATAAACACCGGGCCCAGGTTGAGGCGAGGCAGGAGCGCGAATAGGTATGTCCAACTGACCGAATCAAAGGCTCTATCTATATCTGCTAGTAGGAGAGCCGCCCGCTCCCCCAACAGCATCAACCGCCGCCTGCGCCCGCCTGATGTTGTGCCGCGTCGCCCTATTTGGCATGAAACCGGCCTGGTCCGGATGGACCAGGTCAGTCACATACGGGAGAAGGCGGTTCGCCAAGGCCTTAGCCAGCAGCTTAGCCTCGATATTGAGCAAGGATATTGGGCGATAGGAGTCCTGTCTGTCTGGGATTCTGCCAGGCTTTTGGAAGACCACAACTTCGGCATGTCGCCAGTCAGCTGGCAGTCTACCCTGTGATCGCGCCGCCTCCAGTGCACCCCGGTAATGGGACCCCAATTGGAGTTGGAATTTCTTATAAAATTCACTCGGGAAGCCGCTTGGCCCAGGCGCCTTCCCTGTGTTGAGCTGTCCCAACGCGTCTCCCAGTTCCTCCGCCGTTAGGGGAAGGTCTAGCGCTGTTCTGGTCTCATCTGAGACCGCCTTCGGAGGCAAGTCTTCAATGAATTTATCAATCGCGTCCGCCGATAGACAATCCCGCGGAGCATATTGCTCCATATAATAGTGGGCGAAGCTCGCCGCCAGTTCAGCTGGGTCCATGATCGCCACGCCATCCCCATCAGTGAGACCCGGCAGCGTAAGTGGTTGGAAGGTACGCTGACATAACCTATGGAGCATGGTACAGGACTTATCCCCCCACTGATAGACTCTACTCCGCGTGGCCAGCCACGCTTGTCTAGCCTCATCAAGTAACACAGACGCATATGACTGCTGTGCCTGCAGGAGCAACCTCACCGCCACCTCATCTCCCCCTCCCCGGCACCGCTGTTCTAGAGTTTCCACCTGCGTGGCCGCCTCAGCGATGGCCTCTGGACGTTGTCGACGGGCCGCCGCACACCATGCAATGTCTATCCCTCTTATGGTGGGCTTCATGGCTTCCCAGACCACGACTGCATCTATATCTTCCACGAGATTCTCCTGCCAGTAACGTGCAATCGCACCCCGCAGGTGCTGGACGTAGTCGGCCTGCTGAAGGTGCCACGAGGACATCCTCCACCGGAACGGCTGACGTTTCTTATGCAGCCCGACCCTGACGGCCACCGGGGAGTGGTCAGACAACCCTCTAGGCAGGATCCCCGCCTTCCGCACTCTGTTCAGGAACGCACTGGGCACAAAAACATAGTCCAGTCGCGAGAAGGAACCATGCACCGCCGAAACATATGTGTATTCTCGCACTTTTGGGATGCATATGTCGCCACACATCCACCCAGCCCATTCCCTCCACCATCGCATTCAACCGGGTAGGGGCAGCAGCTGTCAACATCCCCTGCAATCTCCGACGATCCATACACACATCCATTACCTCATTCCAATCGCTTCCTAGCACTGCCAAGGACTCCGGGATGTCCGCCCACACCGCACAAAACTTTTCAGACAAGGACCACTGCAATGGAGGAGGGGCATAGATACACCCAAAAACCACTGGTTCAGTACCCACCATCCCCTTGATAAAAATGTATCGACCCTGTGGGTCAGTCCACTGTCTCTCATGGATGTATGCCAACCTGCGATGTACCAAAACAGCAACCCCTCTGGACCCCCTACAAAACCCGGCATGATAGATTTGTTGATAGCCACATCTCTGCAGGCTAAGCACTTTCGTTCCCATCATGTGTGTTTCTTGCAACAATAATACATCCGCTGCCTCCCTCTTCCCCCATCGTAAAATCGCCCCCGTTTGATCTTGTCAAGCATCCCCCTGACATTCCAAGTTATCACACGCATGGAGCCCCGGGAGCGGCGCGTCAGCCATAGTCGAATGGAACGAACCTAGCAGGCCCCCGGCGCCACGCCCAAGCACACAGCACAGTCATTAGCAAAGCATTAGAAATCACGTGCAATCCCCCCCATCCACCCCTGCGCCCCCAAACAACAACAACCCCTCTACCCACCCTGTCCCAAACCAGACCCCTCCATTCCCACCCCCCCTTTGCCCCTTGCCCTCCACCCCTATACCTCATAGAACTCTGAAGTATCTGTCGCGGCATGGGCAACCCCGGGCCCAAAACAGAGCGCCCAAGGCCAACCATACCAATGGATCCCAACTACCCCTGCAAACAATAGAAACCCCCCCCTCCCTAGACAACTCCCACTTACGTAGGAGGCAGGTAGCCCCTATATAGGAGCACCCCGAACCCCTCCCCACAACCCCACACAATGGTATAAGAACAAACTAGCCATGGCAGTATACGCAGCAGTCAATCATCTGTACAGTAGAACATGGCGGTACAGCTCCTCTCAGTCGGAGCTCACGGCATCTGTAGAAGGGCATAGGTCCCCCAGTCTCTCAGCGGCCCATTCCAGAGTGATCAGAGTCAGTAGGCGCAGCAGTGGGAGACCCACTGCGAGAAGCAGAGCGTTTCCGAGATCTAGACCTCATATTCCTTTTGGCTCGGGCAGTCTGGTCCCCCCGGTCATGCGATGGGTCTCTCGAGTGTCCCGGGTTCAAACCAGGTTGAGCATGCGGCCTGACTCTCACTGTTTCATCAGTCCATTTGAAAACGTCCTCCGGTGTATCAAAAAAGTGGGTACGTGATTGAAAGACCACCCGTAGGCGGGCTGGGTAGAGCAAGGAGTATTGAATCTTCAGGCCACGAAGTTTCGCCTTGGCGGCAATAAAGGAGTGCCGCTGTTGTTGTACATGTCTGGTGTAGTCAGGGAAGATCATGATCTTCTGGTTTTCAAAGAGAAGGGAGTCTTTGGCCCGCGCTTCCCGCAATATAGTGTCTCTGTCGTGAAAGTTCAGGATTCTAGCAATCACCGGTCTGGGCCTCTCTCCCGCCGGCGCCTTCTGTGTCAGGGCCCTATGGGCGCGTTCGATCACGAAACAGCGGGACAGGACATCCGGGGGGAGCCAACTCTCCAACCACTGGGATAAGAACTGTTCCATATTGCCCTTCTCACAACCCTCCGGAAAACCCACAAAGCGAAGGTTGTTTCTGCGCGCCCGCCCTTCGGCATCCTCCACACGAAGCGCCAGGCCCCTTTGAATGTTTTCCATCGCCGCCATTTTCCGCTTCAGGGTCCCAACATCGTCCTCCACCACCGAGATCCTAGATTCGGCCTCTGTGATTCGTGCTACCGCGTTGCGCAGGTCTTGGCGCAATAGGGTCACGTCCGCCCCAACCGCCCCAATCTTGGCATCTAGCATGTCCCTGAACTGGGTTATTGCCGCCATGAGCGCCGCGTTGTCCGGACCCGACCCCTGGCCGCCGGACGCTCCGGGACCCCCACTCGGTCCCGTAAACTTGTCGATGGGTCCCTGCTTGGCAGGCCCACCCCCAGGACTGTATATTTTTTATATAATCGGCATTCTGCCAGGGCTGCGCCAGGGGCACCTAGTTAAAGGTGTGACGCTGCGCAAACAGAGAAAGCGCAACCAATATGTAATGCAGGCCCTTGTGTGTTTATAATATGCAATTCAGACTTATCAATGTTTCCTTTTCAGCACTTCCTCCCAATTATTCTTTGCAATATAGCTTCTACATCTAAACCAATTATTCACCATCTATGTCCCAATAATCCAAAATATCTAAATACCAAGTGACGTGATGTGCCTGCACCAGTATGCCAAACGTGGTGCAAGAGAACATAAGCTGAACAGAGCAGTCATTTTAAATAACATCGGGGCATATTATCAAGACAGGCGATAATGGGCTTCATAATATGCTCTATGGAATTCCAATTGAAGCCCATGTTAAATGTGAAGGACATCTAACATGGGCTTCAATTGGAATTCCATAGAGCATATTATCAAGCCCATTATCGCCGTTTTAGCGGCAGTTTTCTGCCGCTAAAACGGCGATCATTTTATCGTCTGTCTTGATAATATGCCCCATCTTTTGTAAATAATGTGTCAAATTGTTATTGTAGTAAAATATCTTAACTGATTTATACAACCGTTATCCTACTTCAAAAGGTTCCAGACTCCTTCTTGGACTGTGTTATTAACCTTTTGTGAGTATTAAAAAACGTATTTTAATTCTTGAAACACAGTTCAATGCTTGTTGGAGCTTTACGCAGGTTTTTCATTAGGAAAAGTTACCTAATATTGTTCAATTACGAGCTAGTTGGCAAAGGTGAACCTGATACACATTTGCCAGTTCTAGCAAAAATAGAGTAAATAGGCCTTGGTTCGGCGGTACACAAAAGGTGAACACACACTCACATAGGTTACCGGCTTGTGGCACAATTTACTATATAAATGGCAAACAAAATGTGGGAGTGCCGCACAATAAATTGGTGTTACTAGGGTTGAAATGTCTATTTTTATAACCGTTTGCAGTAATTTTGTGATTAAAACAATGACGGTTTTGTAATTCGGATAGAGCACTTGGGAGATATTTGGAGAGGGCAGGCCCTGATGCCCTTTGTCGACGTTCACCAGGAATTTGACCTGGCAGACACAGAACATTTGAAAAATATGCAATTGGGACATGTCCTCTTATAGCATATGGTAGAAGGGGAGCAGCTACCCGCGGCGTCCCCTTTAAAAGCCAGGCTGCTAGCGGACCCTATGTGTATTGCTCTCATCTATATTATTATTATTATTAATGGGCATTTATTAAGCGCCTGGTTACGCCACTGGCGTGTCCCCGCGCTATGACAAGTGGAGTGACTGTCCCCCCTCCTCCCAAACAAGCTATTTGCTGAAAAGGTGCGTTTTAAGTTTTTTCCTAAACTGGACTTCGGAGGGTTCAAGCCGAAGTTCCAGCGGAAGATTATTCCAGCATTTAGGAGCAAGGTATCTAAAGGATCTACCTCCCATACGAGCTTTAAATATTCTTGGAACTTTCAACAGCCCGGTCTGCGAGGAGCGAAGGCTGCGTGCAGGCTCGTAATGGGATACTAGACTCTGGAGCGGAAAAGGTGCTTTGCCGCTCAAGATACGATGACAAGTGGCAAGGGCCTTAAACTCCACTCTCCTCTCTATGGGGAGCCAGTGGAGGGCCCGTAATGCTGGTTTGGCGGATGACCTCCTAGGGAGTCTGAGGACCAACCGCGCTGCCGCATTTTGAAGAACCTGCAGGCGGCCGATGACCCTACCTGTGGCCCCCAAATAGAGCAGGTTCCCATAATCAAGTCGGGAGGTGACCAAGGCATCAGGATTCAAGCAAGCCGGGCCGAAGAAGGCTGTGATGCCAGAAACCGGTCCCCGGAAGCTTGTTTCCTTCCCAGTATAAGAATTGGCTTGGTAGTTTGGTTTGCCCTGTTCCCATCATGCACTGGGACAGGAACAGACTAATTTGCATATAGCCAGGTTCTGAGCTGGGATGGTGCAGTGAGCTAAAAAACAGTGATGGATTAAAACCATGATCTATTGACTTGGTAAGAGTATTCTGCATCATTCAGAAACTCTGTCCATCACCTTTTCCAAAATCGGTGACCAAGGCATGCACCAGTGTCTGACGAGCGGAAATGGGAAGCAGATCTAATACTTTCCTAAGGGCTCTCAGAACACTGAAGCATATCCCTGCCACCCGACCGACCTGTGGACCGAAAGTAAGGTCCTTGTCCAGCCACACGCCAAGGTTCCTTGCCTCACGACAGGGAGCAGGAACTTCCCCCAGACAAGGTGGCCACCACGCCGACGACCAGGCAGACGGTGCACCCCCCACCACGAGCACCTCGGTCTTGCTCCCGTTCAACTTTAAACAGTTTGCAGACATCCAGGCAGCAAGATCTTTCATGCAGTTCCTGAAGATGTCAGCCGCAAGTCCGGGCGCGCGCGATAGGGAGATGACCAACTGCGTGTCATCGGCGTAGGACACCAAACGGAGACCATGCCCCTCCACGATAGTCGCCAGGGGGGAGACATAGATGTTGAATAGAGTTGGGCTCAGGGACGAACCCTGCGGTACGCCCTGGCCCAACTCAATCTCCCTAGAGTAGCAATCACCCAGTCTGACTTGGAAGCACCTCTCAGAAAGGAAGGACTTGATCCAACCAAGCGCAGCTCCTGTCACCCCTCCTCCATTCAGACACTGTAGCAAGGTGGAATGTGCTACAGTGTCGAATGCTGCGCTTAAGTCTAGAAGGATCAATGCCATCGTTTGGCCCTCATCTACTCCCTGTCTGAGTGCTTCCACTGCCACGAGGAGAGCAGACTCCGTCGAATGACGGGGGCGGAAGCCAAATTGCGAGTCGTGGAGTAGCGACGCCATCCCCACGAACTGCATAAGTTGTATGTTGGCTATTTTTTCCGCCACCTTCGCCATATAGGGAAGGAGAGAAATAGGACGGAGGTTATCCAGCTTTTCGAAGCTAACGTTGCTCTTCTTTTGCAGAGGAAGTACCACTGCCTGTTTCCAGGCCTTCGGGACCACCTGAGACTCAAAGGAGATGTCCAGTAACTGACGCACATAGGGCTCCAGTACTGGCAGACTGTCCTTTAGCCGACTGGGAGTGGTCGGATCTCTAGGGGAACCGGATTTTATGGATCCACAAATACGGAGAAGCTCCGTAGTGGAAGGAGTAGCAAAAGTGGTTAGCTGATGTTCCCCTTTCATTCTTGGGAATTCAGAGGGGATAGGACCATTGTCTGTCCTCTGGGGGAAGGAATTGTAAATATTGGAGACCTTAGTTGCAAAGAACTCAGCAATTCGATTGCAGCCCTCCATGGTGCAGAGTTTCTTAGGCACTGTGGCGGATTTTCCTATTGCAATAGATTTATAGATAGAGAAAAGCTCCTTGGTGGACTGCTTTGCTTCCTCTATCTTATTGCAGTAGTACAATGATTTGGCCTTCCTAATCAACGTGTGATAGGCACGTCTGCAATCAATGTAAACTGTTTTGGCCTGCGTGGAATAGGCTATCCTCCATTGCCTTTCGGCACGTTTACATGTTGCTTTGGCCGTTCGCAGATCTTCATTGTACCAAGGTGCTGATCGTTGCACTCGGCCCCCTAATTTCGCCATACCCAAAGGTGCCACCTGATTCAGGGCTTCCAAAATGCGATGGTCAAGATTGGAATTAATTTCATCAACCCCGTTACCCCCAGGATGACCTTTCTCGGTGAGTGCCAGGTTGAATTTGGCCTGGGAGAACGCTGTCCATCTGCGCCTAGGATGTTTATCAGCGGGACGGTCAATGGGACGTGGTCCCTGAATTTCGATGGTAAAGGGGACGAGGAGATGGTCAGACCATGCAATGGGAATCGGGGTTTGGGCATCCACTTGGTTCCAGTTAGCAAAAACTGGGTCTAGAAGGTGGCCCAACTTATGGGTGGGTTGCAATACCTTCTGTTCGAATTGTAAGCTAGCCATCGTATGGCATAGCTCGCTCGCCACCCTGTCCGTGGGGGTATCTAGATGTAAGTTGAGATCCCCCAGGACCAGGTATTTGTCAGAGCGTAAAGCAGCTTCTGTAACGCCTTCCACTAGCTTTTCAATGAAGGCTGCAGTGGAACCTGGAGGGCGATAAATTAACAGGCCTTTCAAAGTGAAACAACCATTAATAGAAATGGAAAAGGCGCCAGCCTCACTGTCGTCAATCACAGTGGTAAGTGGACTGTGGCAGCGTCCCTACCGCTTTTAAACTTAAGCGCATTTGCATTTGCGTGTAGCTCGCATGCCTTGCAGCGCGTGAGCGTTTTAATGTTATTTTAAACTCTGCACATTACTTTCTCCTCACCTGGCTGGGAAGCTGCTTGTACAGCGCTGTCAGCGTGTTGCCTGTCCCTCCACACTTTGCTCGGCTGAGCTTCGTTAGGCGGACTCCGGAGTGCTGGACTCGCCCCTCCCTCCCGCCTCGGTCTGACGCCGGTGATTAGCGCCGTTTGAGCAGAGGGCGTGGAGGGTCCGAGCCAGGCACTTCCGGTAGGGAACAGCAGCGCTCTAGTTGTTGGGACGCTGGGGGGGATATAAGGCACTGGACACAGGAGCCTTGCGTGGTAAGTGGACTGTGGCAGCGTCCCTACCGCTTTTAAACTTAAGCGCATTTGCATTTGCGTGTAGCTCGCATGCCTTGCAGCGCGTGAGCGTTTTAATGTTATTTTAAACTCTGCACATTACTTTCTCCTCACCTGGCTGGGAAGCTGCTTGTACAGCGCTGTCAGCGTGTTGCCTGTCCCTCCACACTTTGCTCGGCTGAGCTTCGTTAGGCGGACTCCGGAGTGCTGGACTCGCCCCTCCCTCCCGCCTCGGTCTGACGCCGGTGATTAGCGCCGTTTGAGCAGAGGGCGTGGAGGGTCCGAGCCAGGCACTTCCGGTAGGGAACAGCAGCGCTCTAGTTGTTGGGACGCTGGGGGGGATATAAGGCACTGGACACAGGAGCCTTGCGTGGTAAGTGGACTGTGGCAGCGTCCCTACCGCTTTTAAACTTAAGCGCATTTGCATTTGCGTGTAGCTCGCATGCCTTGCAGCGCGTGAGCGTTTTAATGTTATTTTAAACTCTGCACATTACTTTCTCCTCACCTGGCTGGGAAGCTGCTTGTACAGCGCTGTCAGCGTGTTGCCTGTCCCTCCACACTTTGCTCGGCTGAGCTTCGTTAGGCGGACTCCGGAGTGCTGGACTCGCCCCTCCCTCCCGCCTCGGTCTGACGCCGGTGATTAGCGCCGTTTGAGCAGAGGGCGTGGAGGGTCCGAGCCAGGCACTTCCGGTAGGGAACAGCAGCGCTCTAGTTGTTGGGACGCTGGGGGGGATATAAGGCGGATGTGCTGTCGTCAGCGCAGCGGACGAGCGCAGCGGGCGCGACGAAGGCGCGCCGGAGTTGCGCCTGAGTTAAGCCCGTCTGCGCCCGTCCGCGGCCGATTGCGGCCCAGGGCCAGACCTCTTGCCTCTTCTTCCTGTCAAGTCTGCTGGAGTCGAGAGGACTTACTTCTCCTCCGCAGAGAGCTGCGTGGGCTTTGCCCTCACAGCATTGAGGCAGGGAACAATGCGGGCTGCAGCCACTGTGATTACACCTTCAACACAGGTAAGGCACTAACTGTAGGCCAGCATACTTTGGTATGTGGGCTACTAAACGTACGCTCCCTACGGAAACACTCCCTCGACATTCATGACCTTCTTACTGGGAAACAATGGGATCTGTTTTTCCTTACGGAAACCTGGCTTGACCAAGACTCCATGCCGGAGATCATTGAGGCCATTCCTGAAGGTTACTGCCTGCAAAGGCTAGACCGAATACGGGGGAGAGGGGGCGGCATAGCCATTGTTGCTCGACAAGACTATCAATGTCAGCTAGATCTATAAGAAGCTGCTTAATAACTGCCATTACCTGCTGGTGAGGTTAAGAGAGGTGTGGGAGGGAGACCTGGGGGAATGAAGGACGGCGAATGGGTAGATGGAATACAAAGCCCCAGAGAGGCCGCCATCAGATCTAGTTTCCACCTGGTGCAATTATGCATTCTTCATAGATCCTACTATTCCAGGACAGTCTTATGTAAGTGCACAGTGCCTGTGGGGTGCAAACAGGAGGGCTTTTTATTCCTATGTTCTTTGGGAATGCCCGAAGATTCAAGAGTATTGGGCACAAATAGTAGAGGTAATGACCCAGGTGGTCATGGTCGGTTCCACTAGAACCAAGAAGCTCCTCCTAAATATTAGTGGTGAGGAATCATGGCCTAAATTTCAGAACATTTGCTCACACTGGCAGCTGGGGTGGCAAAGCGAAATATAGCAAGGGCATGGGGCAGATCACCGAAAAAAGAAAGAACATCCCAAATATAGGAGTAAGTCTCTTTATCCACAGGTACAAATTCAGTGTTTTATTTATGTAATGTTGAAATAGGATATTTCTGAACGCTTAATGTCCCAGAATCTTTTATGTTTTACTACTCTATGAATGTACACCTATGATACAGATTATGGGTGCTCGCACGCATTTTCCCAAGGGCCACAAAGTTTGGTCTGTGATGTGACTGCAGTCTGCACTGATGCCAGCAGGGTGGTGATGCAGAGTTGTTTTGACTCGGTCATGCAGAGGTTAATTGGAAAGGTGTTCCAAAGTTTAGCAGTCAATACTGAGAAAGATCTGCCACCCTGACAGACTGTGGCAAACCTGGGAATGTCCATAAGTCGGAGGTGGTTAGACCTCAGTGATCACTCCTGTTGGTAGTGATCCAGTCTATTTTTCAACTACTGAGTGCCCCTGCCTGCAAAAGTTCTGAATGCCAAGGTCTGAGCATTGAACTCGATTATTTTTGGCACTGGAAGCCATTGCAGCTGCTTCAGATGTGGCAAGATATGATGGCAGAAAGAGAACCCGTGGATCAGAAAGGTGGGAAGACCCAAATAAAGGATGTTTGAGTAATCCAAACTTGTTGTTCCTAAAGCGTAGATGTAGCTGCTTCCTGCCTGATTTTAGCTTCAGGAAGCAGATTGAAGAGATCTGCCTGATCTGGGAGGCGAAAGAGAGCTTGGAGTCAAACAAGTTCCCCAAATTTCTGGCCGAAGAGGCCCGTTCTGGTGGTGGATTCAATTCAGCTGGCCACCAAAGATTAGCGGGGGACTTGTGGTTGAAGAAAATAACCTCAACTTTATCAGTATTCAACTTTAAAATGTCCGCATCCATTCATTTGACTAAGCTATTTGAGCTGTCTTTACATTTGGTGAAGGCCGCTTCTGAGTTTTCTCAAAATGTGGACACCAGTTGTATATCTTCTGCACAGGCTACAACCTTCACTCCCCAGGATTCGACAAGGGTGGCCAGAAGGACAAGTAGAGGTTGAAAAGCAGAGGGCCAGGCGTAGAGTCCTGAGGTACCCCACAGAGCAGGGGGTTTGAAGAGAAGGAAAAAGGGTGGAGGAAAACCTGAAGGGGGTGCTCTTCCAAGATTTATCGTATACAGGACAGGACTGTGCCCTGAAAGCCAAAAAGGCTTATCCTATTAAACAAGGTAGAGTGTGCCACTGTTTCGAATGCTGCCAATAAATCTAACAACCACCACCACAGCAGTGGAGCCGTTGTCCACCGATTCTCTGACAGATTCTGACACGTCCAACAAGGTGTCTCCGTGCTGTATCCAGCATGGAAGCTGGACTGGTCGTGCAATAGGTCTTTTGCGAACAGAGTTGGCAATACTTAGCCTTGTTTTAATTACAAGAGAGGGAGGCCACCACTCCTGTTGATTTTATGCAGACAGCACCATGCATGGGTTTTATCCTACAAAAGAAGAAGTGGGCACCAGAGAATGTAATGTTTTGGGTCGACATTATGGGGCATATCAAAGGTTCATGCAACACAGGGCTGCAAGCAAAGCTGCTGCGCTGGGTGAATGCGCAAGAGCCACACAAAGGCTTAGTAAACCTGGGCCAAGGCAACTAGTTCCTTGAAGGATGAGAGACCAGTGGCAACGAAGGAGTCACCACATTTAATACAACACCTCGTATTAGATCTAGTGAGGCGGGAGGTGGCACCTACTGCGGTGGTTCCCACCTCCCCTCAATGCAACACCTCATGCACGCCATCCATCCACGTAGAAGGTGGAGAGGATGACTGGGCTTGTGGAGTATCATGCCTCGTTAAGCATGGACAGATAAGGTAAACCAGAGTGGAAAGTACATGGAAATGTGCTTTGTTCACAGTAACTAGCAACATTATGGAGCTCCTGCCCCTCAAAGTATCTACACACTGGCTTTCAAATCCTAGTGCTCGAACCACTAATATATCATGCACAATGAGAAAACTGGGTGCCATGGAAATCCTGTAACTTGCTTGCCGAACATTAATGGCAACTGTAATTTTAAGTGCAACATGTGATTGCCGGTTGACAATAAATCTTTGATTAGGGAAGATTTAAGCGGGTGCAGTGTTAACAATTGCTTTTCAAAATACGCAGCGTTGTGTATAATTATAGGAGACGGAGAAACAAATGCAAGTGCTTACTTCTAACAATGTGTACGTCCTTTCTGCAAAGCAGCCATCAAATAAATACATAACTTGGTTCCTTCAGCACTCGACTGTTTACAGTGATTGCCGAGCTCATGTTATTTACTCATTATCTCTGAAGCCGAAGGATGGATTTCGGGCTGCAATGTAATGTTCTTTCAGAGCATGGTCTGAAAGTAGGTAACGGAAGTCCACGTTTCTCATGTGACAGACATTGATGATGATTTATACTTTTCGAGCTCATTATCTACCCATTTAGAAAGCATTTTCGTTAATTAGAAATAATATTTATTTAGCTGTATTTAGGTTGGCATAACTACGCCACAAACTGGCATTACTGGGCCGCAGGCTGCTTGCATTGGCATCCATTTGAAAGCTGCTGAAGAAAAAGTATTGCTTTTATTTTTCTCGGGCTCGCTGCCCAGCCCACAACTATGCTTCATTCATTCCGTAGAAGACGTATTGTATTTTGTTTGCTTCAATAGTGCATTGTCATTTCCCTTGTTTGTGGAGTAAAGGGTATTCAATTATTTATGAATAATGAAGGTATCTTCTGATTATTTCTTATTTCAGGTATCACAATTTCCCCAGAATCGATTGGTTCATGTCGTGTATCATTGTTAGTACAGCCCTCCGATTTCACTTCACACCATGTTGACTGTTTTGAGATTTTTCAATGCCTGAAACCTAAAAAATTTGCACTTCCTGGGATGTGTGCCAGACTATTTGCTCTCACTATCGAAGGCAGTCTCCAAGTTAGAGTGCCTGCTCATTTATACTGAGACCTTTTGGCACATTTCCTTAGAGGCAAACTTCATGTCGATCCTCTTGCTGATTTATATTTTGAATTTACTTGAATTCATTAGATTTATGCTAGTTCTTTGCAGAACTACAATTTGGTTCTGATTATTGTGCAAGGAAATTGCCTTATGTTATGACCTCACAAAATTGCATTATTAATGCTGATTTGACTCGGGCTAACTATATTTGCCTTCTGTAATTAATCTTACATTTTTAATGAACTTTTATGGTTTTGACTTCGACATTTGTCCTGCAAAGGTTTTCTTTATTTGCACAAGCATAACCATCCTTTCAGACTCTCACTGTGCAGATTCTGCACATTACCTCTTTTAAATTATTAGTTAAAAGCATCGACAGTATCAGATTAGCTTATCATGTTCATCACTTCAGTAAGCAGTTCAGCATCACAGGTAATGAATATTAATCTTGCATGACATGGCAAAATATACTCACTACAGTATTAGTATATTTCACAAGAAAAGCTGATGTGTAATTGAAAATGGTGTTGGACAGATGCATTTTAGCAAGAATGGTTTTAGAGGAAACCATAGAGCCAAACAAAATATGACTTGTTATAATACAGCTAGGGACCAAATGAGTGGATGATCACTGGCCGAATAAAACTGGTAGAGAGGCTAGAGACAAGGCCGGACTAGGAACCCACAGCAGTTGTGGCAATTTTGACAGACCAGCCCCCCAGCTGATTTTGTTACTGAGGGCTGGAATAGCAGCACCGCTGCAAAACTGGCCTGCAGTAACAACAATGGGCACCACCACTGCAAAATCTGCCCCCACCTTCCAGCCTCCCGAGAAAACGCCTGATGTCTACTACGGACAGTCTGGCCCTGGCTAGAGACTTAACTTACCTGAGGTGAGTCCCAACAACACTCTAATCCACCACTTTATAGCAGCAGTTCAACCTTCTTCTTGAATGTCTCCTGCCCCAACTGGGGTAGTACAGATCAACCTTAAGGATTAAACTCCATGAAAGATGCTGGTAGATAGAGAAATAAATAATCGGGGCATGCCCAAGATCATGGAGAGGTAGAACATCTCCGTCCTTTCTCCACCAGGCCATGGTTCATTCCGACACAATCCAGGATGCATGAGCCTATTTAGCCCTGAGAAAGTAATCTACATTTTCGACTGCAATGGCACGGGCAAGAAACATCATTGGGAGACTAAAGAGGAGGGTGCTAGGGTACTGGCATAGATACACAAGCATGGCCTATATCGGACAAGCTGGCATCTTGCTTATGAGACTCAGACCCAGAGAGGCATTCCGAGATCCACAGACTAGTCTTTGTCAGACAGTATTAAACAGAACTACAGCCCATTGGGATTACACACAACCAGAGTGGGAGCCCCACACAAAGATAGATGATCTGGCACCACAGGAGGACCAGGACTGACAGAGGTGAAAAGCACCAGAAAGTGATGAAGCAAGGAGGCAAGAGAAGGCTGGGGTGAGCCGCTGGCCTGGGGCGCAACTAGAGGTAAACACAGAAGGAGGAACACATAGCGGACCAATGGCTGGCTACATGTGGGGGAGCATCAAAAAGACTGAGACAGCCCAAATACTCAGAAAAGCTAGAACCACACAGCAATACAGAGTGTCCCTAATCTGAGCAGCGTAAATGACAATGTTATCGAAGTTGGAGGTAATGTGTGGATTGGGGTGCAACGGGAGGCAGTGACAAGTGCTGAATATACAAAATGGACTGCCAAGGGGCTATAGTAATTCAAATTGCAACAAATACACAAGATGACCAGGGCCAGACTGGCTGTACTGTGCATCGGGCGTTTCCTGGGAGGCTGGAAGATTGGGGACTGGTTTAGTTACTGAATTCCGGTTTTGCAGCAGTGCTGCAATATCTGCCCTCAGTAACAAAAGCAGCAAGCAAGTACAATGTAGAATTTCATCAGCCTTGATGGACAGAAAATATGGATTTTAATAAAGACACGGAGGCTAATATTATGCAATCCTCTTTTATTGTGCCACCCACAGCAGCACCTTTAACCCTTTGCGTGCGTCGGACGGCCCCCGGCCGTCCGACCACACGGTGGGCGTGTGCGGAGGACGGCCGGGGGCCGTCCTGACCACGCCCAGTCATAAATCACCCACCGCGGTCAACGGGTTAAAGAATATAGAAACAACAAGGGGCTAGATGTAGGTAATTCTAATTTACCGATTCATAAATACCGAATTTTACCGATTCGGTATTTATGAATCGGTAAATTAGAAGGTGGGAGATGTAGGTACATTTTCATTTGTAATTACCGAATCGGTAACATTCGATATTTACCGATTCGGTAAATACCGATTCGGTATTGCCCATTGATTCCTATGGGCCTTGAAGCCCATAGGAATCAATGGGCAATACCGATTCGGTATTTACCAAGTCGGTAAATACCGAATCCTGCAAGGGTGCAGGGGGTGTCACTTTGACTAAGGGCATGTCTGTGTGTCACATTGCACAGTGTGCATGCACAGATGTGCATGCACACCTGAATTCGGTATTTTACCACACAATAGGATTGTGTGGTAAAATACCGACTCTTAAGGGCCTGTGGAACTCTCAGGAGTGTCATCTACATATGGATTTACCGAATCGGTAAATATACCGATTCGGTATTTTACTGATTCTGTAAATTTACAGATTCGGTAAATTTACAGAATCGGTAAAATATAGGGCCCCTACATCAGAAAACCCTAATACCGGTCGGTAACGGCCGAATTCGGCCGTTACCGACCGGTATTAGGGCTCCTACATCTGGCCAAAAGTTCTTTAGATGATTAACAATGAGCCAGAACATCCATGGCTCTTCCTTCTTTTTGTGTACTGCAGTAAATACAAACAAACGTCTTTAGAATATCAACATCAAAACTAGAAGAACACGTAATCCGTATTATAGCAAAATCCATCTTCTTGTCTCATTGCTGGCCACGAGCTGAAAAAGAACAAAGGACCATTACCAACAAGGGTAGTGAGAGGCTGGATAATATTAGCCTCCGTGTCTTTACTAAAATCCAGATATTCTGTCCATCAAGGCTGATAAAAATCTACATTTTATAACAAGACCGTAGGCTAAGATTATGCAAGTTCAAAGCCTCTCTAATAAAAAAGAACTTGCAAGAATCACAGGCTTAAAAAATAATTTCCTAAAAACAGTCATTAGACCAATTGGCACATCTCAAAATATCATGTAACGCACCTCGTAGCATAAAGGCTTTTAAAGCCGAAGCACCCCTCACTGAATGTGCATCAAACCTGCTCACATCAACACCAGCATTCCTCATCACCTCTTTTACCCATCTCGCTAAGGTTGGATTAGAAACAGCTTTGTGTGGTTTTCTATACGAAATTAACAACTGCTATTCATTGAGAGGACGAACACCTGAAGTCCTCTTCTCGTACTCCTTTAAACAACGCACATAAACGTTCACGTCCATCAGAATAAGGATAGAATTAGGCCTGGGCTGTAAATTCCGTTCCGTTCGCGGAATTTGCCGAAGTTGGGTAATTTCGCGTTCCGCGGAGAACGTGAAATTGCCCAAAATTCTGCGTTCCGCGACTTTGCAAAATGTTTTACTTGTTCGCGTTCTCAAATGCATGTTCACAAGATATTTCCCCCCGAGCACGCAAGCAGCGACTGCGGACAGTAAAAAAGCATCGCGAACAAGCAATTCCACGTGTTCGCAGAATTTCTGCGTGTTCGCGGAGATTTTTTACCGTTTTGCGGAGATTTCATAACGCAATTACGCAAATTCCGCCCACCCCTAGATAGAATATGCTTTCTGAATCTATTTTCATTCTTCTGCAACGATAAAAACAAACACCCTCTGGAATGAAAATCCTCGCGCCCACATCCAAAGCTCTCACATCTGAAACTCTCCTAAAAGATAGTAATCATAATAACATTGTCAGCTTCCCACTTAAAATTCTTAAATCCAATCCATTGTTGTTCCCCAAGTTCTCTAAATACATAAGAACTTTAGAAATATCTCAAATAGATGAATATCTGTCCACTGGGGGCTTAGAAACTCTTACACTCTTCATCAACCTCTTCACCAAAAGATTTCTGACCCACAGAAACTCCATTAACCAGTTTGTGACCAGCGGCTATGGCTGATCTATGCAGATTGATAGTTCTGTACGCTAAACCTGAGGCAAACAAAGATGCCAAATAATTAACCACAAAGACTACATCCACTGAAACAGGATCGTAATCCCTCTCCAAACACAAGCGTAACCCTTTCTGCCAAGCCAATCTATACATCCTCCTTGATCCTGGAGCCCAGGATTCTCTGATTAAGTTCAGAAGCCTCCTTCGAAAGTCCTGGCACTTCCCAGACTCTCCTAAAATGTTCCATGCCATCAGTCTCAACTGGCCTGAAAGTATTAAATTGTGTGATTTCCCCAATGGTCTCTTCAGGATGTCTGGGAATGTCGGAAGTAGCATTTGACAATCTATCGACATTTCTAAAAGGATAGGATACCAGACTTGTGATTTCCAAAGTGGGGTTATCAATACCACTGCCTCTTTCCACTTGCGTACCAACAAGGTTACCCAGGTTATCAAGACAAATTTGGGAAAGGCATAAGGCGGAAGACCCCTCCAATCCTGTCTGAAAGCATCTATCCCAGCTGAGTCTGGATCCGGACGCCAACTGAAAAACTTCTCCATTTGAGTGTTCCACCTGTTCGCAAATAGATCCACTTGACAAGGACCCCACAATTCCTTGCCCCTCAAAAACACCGGCCTGTGGAGTCCAGTCGCTGGAATCTGAGTGATTCTTCGAGTACCAGTCTACCTGCACATTTTTCAAACCCGGTATATACTCTGCTTGAACTAAGATATTCTGATTCAAACAATAATCTCAAAACACTCTCGCAAGATCCGCTAGTTCCTTTGATTTCGGTCCCCCTAGTTTGTTGACATATCTCACCGCTGAGACCTTGTCCATTCTCAACAAGACTGAACACTTCGCTTTGCCCTTCCTAAAACTCTTTATAGCAAAGGACCCTGCAAGCAGTTCCAGACAATTTATGTGCATCGACCTTTCCTCTACAGTCCACATTCCTCCTGTCGAAGTAGCACCACAGCGAGCTCCCCATCCACTTAAACTTGCATCCGATTCTATAGTCAATTCCGGATTTACTCCGAAAATTGCTTTCCCATTCCATGCCTCCATATTTCTTAGCCACCAATCGAGTTCCGATCTAGCTTTTCCAGAAATTGTAATCTCCTGAGAATATTTCATATCACGCTTTAAGTGACTGCTCTTCAATCTTTGAAGAGCACGATAATTCAAAGGTCCTGAAAAAATAGCGTGAATAGTTCATGACAACAGACCTATGATCCCTGCTAACATCCTCAATAAGATCACATCTAATGACAAAACCCTTCGAATCTCCTTCCTTATTTTCTTTATCTTGTCCATTGGTAACCTCAACTGACCCTAAGTAGTGTTTATCAAGAACCCTAAAAACTGTGTTTCCTGACTCGGGGACAAACAAGACTTCTCCCTGTTCACTACAAACCCGAGACTCTCCAGAAGGTCTACAGCTAGTTTCGTGTGATCACTCTCCTCTTTTCCAGACCCATAATTAAGTTGTCGTCTAGGTAAATAATCACCCGTATCCCTCTCTCTCAAAAAGGCAACTACCGGACTAAGCATTTTTGTGAAACACCACGGGGCCTAGGATAGCCCGAAGGGGAGACAAACAAACTTCCATAACCTTCCTTCCCATCTGAATATCAGAAATCTCTGGTGTTCTGACCATATAGGAATTGTTAGATTAGCGTCTTTTAGGTCATCCAATCTCCTGTCTGAAGGACATATCTCAGCATATGCGTACCCTCCATCTTGAAATGATGGTACTCAACCCAATCATTCGGATACTTCAAGTTTATCACGGGTCTCATACCTTTCCCTTTCTTTTCTACTAAGAAAATATTGCTTACAAAACCCGCACACGTTTCCAATTCTTCCACAATTGCACCTTTCATTAACAACTCTCTTAATTCTTTCTCCACTAACTCTGATAGAGCTGAATCGAATCTTATCATTTGAGGGCACTGATTTTGAACTGGTTCCGCTAAGAAATCTATACGATATTCCAAAACCGTCTGCAGAACCCATGGGTCCCCTTTTATCATACACCAATTCTGGTAAAATTGGGCAAGTCTGCCGCCCAACTTACATGGGGTACAAAATGGTCTAGTCTTACCTGATCTTCTTGATCTCCTATTCCCTCGCGAATTCCCTCTTTCCTTTTGAGGATTGAAATTCCCGGGTTGGAATCCAGATTGTTGTTGATAGTTATAATTGTAGGGTCTTAAACCCCTTGAAAATGAGGCCCTTGAGATACCTTGGACTCGGCCGGGAAATCGACCTCTACTTCTCCCGGCCCACCAAAAACACGACGGTCAAAGACCCTTTTCAGGCCCGGACTGGCCGTAGCGGGCACCGGGCAATCCCCCGGTGCGCCGCACGGGTGGGGGCCGGTTTTGGGCCCTTGGCGGCCGTTTTTGTTCCTGCTAAATCGGCCCTGGAGCAAACTCGGCCGAAAACCGGCCCTGGCAAAGCGCTCGGCGGACCCCTCCACCCCACCTCCGAAGGGGGGAAGAGGGGGAGGGGCGGGCCGGCCGAGCACTTTGCCAGGGCCAGTTTTGGTTCCCAGTCCGGCCCTGACCCTTTTCATTTCTCTCTGCGATTTGTGCAGAGAACTAAAAGCACCCACATATTTGCTCATTTCCTTCATGAAAGCCTCTCCAAAAAAGCATCCCATTGGCCTTCAATCCACCTTCATTGTTTGCTAGTTCAGCCAACTAAGGATCAATTTTAAGGAGGATAATCTTTCTCATTTCAACCAAAATTGCGGTATTCGCATTCCCCAGCAAACACACCGCCCTTTGAATCCATTCCCTAAGTTCTTCTACGTCCAGATTTTTCTTTTCAACATAGGCCTCTTTGGCCACATCAAAACTTTTTGTGAGAGGGCCGGTTAAATCAAGCAGTCTGTCCTGATACATCTTAAGCCCTTTATCCAACCCCTTTTTTGGATCTCTTCCACCTTTCCCAATAAACGCAATTATTTTTTCATCAAGGTCGTGTGTCAAAACAATGTTATTTTATTTTCATTTATTTTGAAAGTTTTATAGAGCGCGAACAAGATCCTCACGGATATCAGAGCGCTTTACACACAAATAGGATATAAAGACAAAAGAACAATTAACAAGGCATTTTGTGCAAAGAAGAGCAAATGGTTATCCATAGAGTCAAGGCAAGGTAGCAAAGGTGCATAGGTGGTCTGGCCAGTCATTGTAATAAAAGGAAAAATAATGAGTCTCGAGATTTCCTTAGCTTATATTCATGTGAATTTAGCCAAGAGGACCGATTTTACTTCTTTTTTGAAGGATGCCGTGGATGAGATAAGTCTGGTTTCTGGAGGGAGGGCATTCCAGATCCTGGGCGCCATCCCTGAGAAGGAGTGTTTATATGTATTTTTCATGTGGAATCTTCGTAGTTTCAAAAGAAGATTTTCTGTGCTTCTTGTGGCTCTTGAGCCACCCGAGAGTGTCAATTTCTGAGCGAGGTAACTGAGCGAGGTTGTGGTGTATAGCCTTGTGTGTCATGCACACGATTTTCAGGTGTATTCTAACTTCGTATGGCAGCCAATTCAAGGATTTTAAGTCAGTAGAGTCTCGCTGCAGCATTAATAGAGACTCTTAGGGGTGCGGTTGTCGATATGGGGAGGCCACAGAGGGCGATACTTCCATAATCTACTCGAGGGATAACTAGGGCTTGGACTGCAGTCCTGTAGTCATTGACTGGGAGGAAGGGTTTCAGCTTCCTCAAAGTATTGATTTGGAAATTAGCTCCCTTCGTTGCATTGCTGATATGATGCTGCATATTGAGATTGCAGTCGAGGGTAATGCCTAAAGATTTAGCTGAGTCCACGATGGTAGGTTGAACGTTGAGTGCAGTGAGATGTTTAAGCCAAGCCTGAGTGATGGGGACTTTGGCGGGAGGTGCTATTAGGAGGAATTCCGTTTTTAGAGCGTTAAGTTTGAGATAATTCTCAGCCAGCCATGTCTGTGTGTTCCTAAGCGTTGTGTTGAGTAGTTTGATGTCTTCAGGGGTTTGTATTTTAAGGTAGAGTTGTGTATCGTCTGCGTACATGTGAAATTGCACATTAGATGCTTGAAGCAGTGCGGTGAGTGGTTCCATGACTAGATAGAACAATGTTGGGGATAGGGAGGATCCTTGTGGGACACCTAGTGTGACTGGAACGGGTGTGGACATAGTATTGTTAATCTTGAATTTCTGAGTCCGGTTATGAAGAAAGGAGGTAAACCACTTGAGTACTGTCCCTGATAGACCCATTCTGAGATTCAACAGATCGAATAAGTTCTCGTGTTTGACCGTATCAAAGGCTGATGAGAGGTCGAGTAGGATGAGGAGGCAAGTACCGTTCTGATCAAGAATTTGAAGTGCGTCATCAATTATGTGAGTCATGGCTGATTCCGTGCTGCGGCTGCTCGGAAGCCTGATTGGTGTGAGTTGAGGAGGTCAAAGTGCTCGATGTGTTTTGTCAGTTGGAGGTGTACACATTTTTCTAACAATTTGACTAAGGTAGGGATATTGGAGATAGGGAGGTAGTTGTTTAGGTCGGTGGGGTCTGCTGTGGGTTTCTTTAGTATGGGCGATACTTGTCCCACTTTGAGTCCGGGATGCATCCTTGTTGAAGTGAGCTGTTAATAATTTTGGTCCAAAGCGGGAGAAGCAATAGGATAAAGTCCTTTACAGCGTTTGCGGGTAGAGGGTCAGTGAGATGATTGGAGGGCTTCAGGGTACTGAGAATCTTGCCTATAGTTTCTTCCGTGTAAGTATTGACGGACGACCATGTAGCCTTGTTTTTTAGATCAAGGGGTGTTTTACTGAGGGGGCTAGAGTGTAGGCTTAGACCAGTGAGAAGATCTTTCCTGATGTTATCTGTCTTTAGATTAAAGAAAGTAGAGAATTCTTCACAGGTTGGTAGTGTGATAGTTGTGTTTTGTAGTCGTTGAGGTTCTTCCTTGGATTGAGTTTTGATTAACTCAAACAGTTTTTTTGGCCGGTTTCTTGCTTGGTCTAGCTGGTGGCTAAAGAAATCTGCTTTCGAGCGTTTGATTTTTCTAAAGTAAGCGTTTCTTTTTTCCTTTAGTGTTTTAAGGTGCATAGCCGAAGGGACTGATCTCCAATTGCGTTCCGCCAGCCTCATGGCTCGTCTATCTTCGTTAAGCAGCCCGTCGTACCATGGTTTCGAGTTTTTAGAGGAAACTCTCTTTAACTGAAGGGGGGCAACCTCGTTGATTATCGAGGTCATCGACTTGAGGTAGTGGTCGGTGAGAACCTGTACGTCGGAGGCGCCGGTAGGGGTAGGAGAATATTGTAACTGGAAGAAGGTAATGAGTTGGGATCGAGTTTCTTCAGGTCTCTTTTCCAGACCTTTGGCTTGGTGGATTGAGCCGGGTTAAGTTTCACGTTTTCATTGATGAAGAATGTGATAATGTGTTGGTCAGACCACTACAAAGAAGGGGGACCCCTCATCACTTAAAGGCAGGTAGACGGGGAAAAGTAAGAAACAAGGCAAAAGGGGATTACCTGCCCAAAATATTGTGTAAGTATAGGCCTCGGAGAGGTCCTTCTATATTTATACTGGACCCTGAACCACACATAAACATCTCACAGTATAGTTACAAGATTATAAAGATTTTATTAAATAAGACAAAATTTATTTGCTTCCCCCAATACATAATTATAACATAAATCATTGCATTAAATAAAGATCATTATTGTTTGATATAGAAAATATACATAAAAAAGACTCAATCACATCCTCAGAGCAACCCACATGCCAGTCAACACTTCATACCAACACACATACAAGTCTAGTCACAAACAACACACAACTCCACAAAGATATCATAGCCAATGGTTGATTTGGATATAATAGTTGGAACACAATCCCAGATCGCTCAGATGGTCCCCAAGATGTAGAAAACGCCAACGCGCGTTTCGGTGTACAGCCTCAGCCGGGGCTACACCTTCATCAGGGTGGAAGTATACAAAGGCATAGTGGGAAGGATGTCTGTGAAAGAAATACTTACATACTTTAAAAATCACAGGGCAACATATGTGGTTCAGGGCAATCAAGATAAACAATATTATGGATTAAAAGGGAGAGACCGCATGATTCATATTTGATAGGTCAAGTAGTTTTTCAACATAATAAAAATAAACAATAAACTACATATCTGGAATAGAACTTCAAGAGGAAAAAACCTTCCAGATATAAGTGAAAAAGATGTTTAGACAGAGTCCAAAGAATACCAAGATTTCAAAACCCGGCGAGAACATTGATTGAAAACTAAAAAGGAGTGGTTGATGTGCACCAAACAGAGATTGAATAAAATCCAGGAAATAAATATATTAGACTTCTACATCCCCAGGTGATCTACATCCACATGCAGCAAGATATTTCAGTACAACTAGACAAATACCATTCTCAAAGTTTGGAGGCACAAAAAGTATTCAGGTGAAAATGCTGGCCTCAACAGGTACAATCCAGATAAGAAGGGCTTCCGTTTTATCTCTAATAAGAACAAGAAAAGAGCAAGTGGAAATAGATAAGGGCCAAAAGTTAACCTATACATGATATAGTTTGTAAACAAAGATAGCCAGTTATAAGGCAGGTGACACATACCGATAAGTTTTTTTGGAAAGGAGAATTTATTTTGTGTTCTATCCAATGAAATTCCACGGCAATGTCAGTCCACAACAGCCGGGCAAACTCTGAGGCAAACTTCCACGGTCAGATTAATTATTCACAATGCACTGCGAATATCTGAAAAAATTATACAGGATATCTCACGTGCAGAATTCGTTAAACTCACCCCTATTGACAGAACAAATAGTTATGAATAGTCAACCAAAGGGAGTTTAACTTTAGATATTACATCTGTGCCTGGCCCTTCTACATTTTTTACATTCACCAAAATATTGAGACCTGAATTATTCTTGAGCCGTGCCTACCGGTAAACTTAAAGCTTTAATCAGACGGCTATCTCCCAAACAGAAAACGGTTTGTGGCATTTTAGACAACCCGGTGACCCTGGCCTCATACAGATAACAAACGGGCAGAACTTGAAGGCCACCCGTACAGTAATGCTGCTTGTTTCCTCTCTGCACTGCCGTAGATCTAAAACAGGCTTCAGAAACTACAGGATATGTATAATGACCTTGGCCTCATGCAGATAATAAAAAGGCAAAACTAGAGAGTCACCCGTACACGAATATTGTGTACTTTCCACATCGCCGATGGTCTAAAACAAAGCTTCAGAGACTATAAAGTATAAACAAACCCCAAAATGAGGGACGGGGATTATTCAATATACTTACCAGTGATCATTCAAGGAGATCACAAATGTTTACACGTGCAACGACACGACGGATACGCGCCGGGTCCCATACTGGTCATCAGTCGAGATCAGGTGTCTCTGAAGGCTCGAGTTAAAAAGGCAACAGGGCGTAGGTCGGCGTCAATGTGGTTGATCTAAAAACGCGAGACTAAAGTGCGATGTAATCATAGAAGACGGACCAAAGTTTCATAGGAGGCAGATTTCGGGCTCAGAAAGCGGCCATCTTAGAAAGTACACTGTCAAAATGGTTCAATAAAGAGAGAACAAAGGGCGGGCGGCTATCAAAATATGGTATTGCCATAGCGGCAGACCTACTACACCCGGGATGTAAGTTAAAAATAGTTAAAATAAAATACGAGAAATTTACCAAACAAAACTAAACAAGGAAGTTCACCAATTAGTAATACATTTATATCATACATAAACTCCTTCGATTCAACAAGATGGTGTAGGAATTTAAAAACAACTGTAAAGAGAGTTCCTTAACATATTATAGGGACCATTAGGGGTGCTAAACTGGCACACGGTGGATATAGGTCGAGACGGGCCCATGATGAAAATAAAAGGGAGCAACTTCATAGTTCAATTACAGATCTAGGAAGGGCGGTAGATAACCCAACCGCAAAACTTTCCTATGCACTAAGGATACCACACTAACCTAGAGAAGGTATAAATCATATAAAGCCCAAAATAAGAATAAAGGGCAGCAGCTTCAGTATTCAAATGCAGGGTTAGGCGATGCGGTAGATAAAATAACCGCAGAACTTTCCTGTGCACAAAAATTTCCAGGGAGGAGTTCATTATATCAGAGCATTCGCCCAGGGGCATTCCTCATTTAGACCCCTTTCCACACTGTTAAGATAATATATCCAAAAGACTTCTCTTTTCCTGCGTATGGCTGTGGGGTCAGAACCAGGAAAGACCTGAATCTTCTCCAGGACCGACCATTTCAAATCATTCTCGGAATAGTTGTTTAGGAGCCAATGAGCGAAAGTAGGGGCACCTACTTTGCCAGTCCTAATGTTAGATTTATGTTCTCCCATTCTGAGGCAGATCTCTCGCCCGGTTTCACCAACATATGGGAGGTTACATGGACAGAGCATGATATATACCACATTAGTGGTGCGGCAATTGGTCATTATGGTCTGGAGGACAGTGCGGGACGGGGTAACAATGGTGATCCCAATTAATGCATTGGGGCAAGCTTGACAATTGCCGCAACAATGGTTACCCACAACTGGACTCGTACCCACGATGGAGGTTTGGGACAGGTTCTGGGGTTCTGGTAATCTCCCTCTCACAAGGTAATTTTTCAAATTTTTGTTTCTCCTAAACGCAAAAATGGGTCTAGGCAGATGGTCCTGGTCGTTACCTAGATTGAGGAGATACCAGCAGGAGTTGATAGCCTGTCGCAGCTTGTTATTGAGATTGGAATGTCTGGTAATACACACAATCTTATCCATAGGATCTCGATCCTTATGCTCAAATATGGCCTCCCGGTTGTAATACCTAGCACGTTTGAAGGAATCCTTGACAAGTCTGTAAGGGTACCCACGGAGTATCAACTTCTCCTTCTGAATGTCACCCTGGAGAAGGAAGTCCTTAATGTCTGTACAATTTCTCCTAATGCGGAGAAATTGACTGAAAGGGATACTGTCCCTCTGACAGCGCGGATGGAAGCTGCTGTATTGCAGAAGGGTATTTTGCGCGGTGGGCTTAGTATATAAAGATACATAAATTTCATTGTTCTGGTGTTCCACCCAAATATCGAGGAATTCAATCCTATCAATTTTAGATTGTGATCCGCAGCGTTAAGCCACATGATGTAATCACTCAATGATTTCTGGTCCCCCTTCCATATAAAAAAGATGTCGTCAATGAACCGGGACCAGGCCCGGACATTTTCATGGAAGGGGGCCATTTCATTGTAGATGTGGATTTGCTCAAAAAATCCCATGTATAGGCAGGCTATTCTTGGCGCGCAAGCAGGGCTCATACTTACTCCCTGGATCTGATGAAAAAAGCAGTTTTTGAACTCTAAGTAGTTCTCATAAAGAACCACTTCCAAACATTCAATAATGAAAGAAGCGTTACTAATCTCGGGTTTAGACGCAAGGATGTCCTGTAGAACTTTGATCGCACCTTCCTGAGGGATATTGGAAACAGGGCCTCCAGGTCAAGGGTGACCAGGAGTTCCCTGTCATGAAGGTAAGGGATCCCCTACACTTTTGAGATAAAGTGACCCGTGTCCTTTACAAAGGAATCCAAGGACGTGACCAGCGGTTTTAAAAATTGGTCAAAATATTTGGACAAAGGTTCTGTGGCCGATCCTATGGTGGACATGATCGGCCTAAGTGGGGGATCACAGAGGTTTTTGTGAGTCTTGGGGACCCCATAAATAATGGGCATCCTAGTAAAGCTAGGGGTCAAATGTTCCGCTTCTTTCTCGCAGATATGACCCATGTCTACTGCTCTCTCAACCATACGCAATATACAGCGTTTTAGGGCAGGCACAGGATTCCTCACTATTTTTTTATAGTGATCAGAAGAGGATAGTAGATGGTTCATTTTGTCGACAAAGGTGGGGGTGTCGAAAATAACGATACCCCCACCTTTGTCATAAGGTTTGATCGTGAGAGATTTGTTAACCTTTAACGATGTAAGGGTCATTTCTTCATCTCTAGAGAGGTTGGAGGAGGGCTTGGGGACACATTTCAAGATTTTGTTTATTTTAGAGGTAACCGCCTTTTCAAAAATAGCGTGGGAGTAAAAACAGAGGGTGGCTTTCAATCTGATTTGTTGTCAGTAACATCAGTCAGGGGTCTGTTTTGAAAGAATTTTTTAAGTCTGATTTTCCGAAAGAACAGATATAAATCCTTCAGAAACTCAAACTTACTAAAATTAGTAGTAGTAACGAACGAGAGGACCCTCGATAACAATCCAACAGTATCCGGTTGCACTTCCACATTAGAAAGGTTAAAAACCGGAATGCTTTTTATGTTTTCCAGTACTGATGTTGTCTGGTTTCGATGTACATTTGGGGCTGGCCCTGACCCTGATGGTAGCTCCCCTGATGGGGGTTCCGGGTTCTTGGTCGGGAATTCCCTCGGTGGTTCCCCAAAACCAGTTAGATCGGGTGGTCTATCAAAGGATTCCTGCCTACTTGAATAGTTGTAGTTAGGGTCATAATTACTATCATAGTTGCCAGACCCCTCACCCTCTGAATCGGTGGTGTCCGAGAAGTTGGTCACTCGTCGGTTACCCCATCTGGTGGTGTCCGAGAAGTTGGTCACTCGTCGGTCACCCCATCGGGGGGTGGCACCTTGTTGGTTCTGGCCATCCATGCTGCTATAGAAATTGCTAGCTAGGTAAGGGTAGGCACGCTCTGGTGGTCAGACCAGTCACAAGGTTGGATGGAGTCGCCTTTGGAAATGATTAGATCCATGATGGAGCCTTTGTCGTGAGTAGGGCTGTTGCACCACAGAGTCGGTGTGATCGTTCCAGTGGAGGTTGAAATCACCAAGGAATATTTGTGTGTTTTGTCGTCCAGAGTTCGTTGTGACCATGTCCATGAAGTGTTCAGTGAAGGTGAGGTTGTCCCCTGGTGGGTGTTAGATAATATGTAGAGAGCATACTGGATTGCCCTCGCTGTTGATGTCGAGGCAGATGTGTTCACAGGAGGAGAATATAGGGGAAATGGCTCTAATTACTGAGAGGTTGCTCCGGTGAATACATGCAATTTCACCCCCTGTCTTGCCAGTCCTATCGAATCTGATGATGTGATAATTAGAGGGTACTAGAATGTCAATGAGTGGCGAGGAAGATTCAGTTAACCAGGTTTCGTTTAGTATGTCCAGGTCAAGGTCAAGAGCGATAATGAGGTTGGCTATGATGCGTGTCTAGGGGCAGATCTGCAGTTTAGGAGTGTGCATTTAAGCCGGGGAGTGACGAGGGAGGAGGAGGGGTCCAGAGTGAGTGTGACTTTTTTAAGATTATTGGAAACAATACCTCTATTGTTTTGTGTGGAGGATCTGTGAGGGTTGGGGTGCATAGTAGGATGGGAAGGTGAGTGGTGGCTATGTACGTCGTGAGAGCGGGATCATAAGAGTGTAGGAGGGAGCGTATGTCTTACCCCGAAAGTGGATAGATGCTTCACAGAGGGCGGGTGGCAGAATTACGGGAGGGAATTGAGGTCCAGTAAGGAGGATTATGTTTGTGTGAGAGTGAAGGTTGGGTGGGGGGCTTGCTAGGTGAAAGGGTACTGGGGGTGAGGGGTGCCTGGGTTGATTCGAAATCAACTCTTTGAAAGTATGAAGTTCCTCTTTAATTTGGAGAAGAGTGGACATAATCTTGTCCAAAGTAGTGTTTGGAACGGTAGTGGTGGGGGTGGTAGACCGTGGTATGAGTTGAGGAGATTTGGCTTGGTTCGATGTGAAATCTGATGAAGGCGTGGGAAGAGTAGGGGGGGTGATGAGTAGAGGGTTGGGCACGTCTTTGGCATGGATGTATGGGTAGTTGGAGTGGTTGGTGGTGGATGAAGAGGTGTGGTAGGTGTGTCCAGGGGTGTAGTATGCTCTAGTGTAAGATTTGGTGGAAACGTAGGAGAGAATGTAGCGTGTGTGAGAAGGGGAGTTGCAGCTGAAGCTAACTGGGTAGTGGGAGGGTTTGGTAGGAGAGGGGGTGTGGGAGGGGTAATAGGAGGTGGGATATGTTTTAAGGGCGGATTAGAGGGGGGTGGGATGTTAATTGAGTGGCCGTGGTGGGGAGACCTTATGTACGCCACCTGGTGAACACAGGCGTGTTGGCTGGAATGGGAGGGTTCGGAGTTCGAGGTGACCAAGTGGAATAGGGAAGGTGCAGGGGAAGAGAGAGTTAGGGGGGGAGAGCTGTTGGAAGGGGAGTGACCTCTGACTGGAACCGGTGGGGGAGCGACTTCTGTAGTGGGTGCGTGAGTGGATAAAATACTGGGGTGGGGAGGAAGAAAGTGTCGTAATGAGGCAGGGCGGAGGTAGGGGGAAAGATGGTGATCGAGGAGGGGGACTAGGGGTGGGGGGGATATGGTAGTTCCGGGGGACCTAACAGATTGAATAAGGGGTGAGTTTGTTGTTACAGTCGTGCAAGTTGGAAGTATATAAGGATTAGGTGAAGCGAGGAGATGTGTGTTGGAGGGTTGGGTAGAAAGACTGAGGGAGGCGTAAGGCTCTGAGCACCTTGATGGCAAGGGGGTAGGGGGTGGGAGGGTGGCATAAGGGGTTGGCATTGTGGTGTCTTGGGTGCTAGGAGTGGGGGTCAATAGGGTAGAAGTAGGTGGATTAGAGACATGCTCTTTAATAATGGGGAATGTGTTATCAAATAGGTTTAGACTACGGTCTGTGGACTGAGTGAGAATAGTTCCGTTGTTGTAAATGGTGATGGTTGCTGTCACTTGGAAGAGTTGTGATGGTGCAATGGAAATCACTAGACCATGTGCGTATTTCCTCATGGAGGATATTGCGATTAAGGCTAGGAAGGCTTTCCTCCATTGCGCTCTATGTTTAGTGTAGAAAATGATATCGGTGGTCGTGATCCCATTGTGCAGTGAAAAATAAGGGTCAGCAAAGGGGTTTTCTGGGTGAGATTTTAAAAAGGTGTGTTTGAAGCGTTTAACAGATTTTTTAGTGAGTTTGGGGGGGTAAATGATCTAGTAGGTGTGAGTGCCTGTGAGTTCCATGTTGTGAACTGTGGTGTAGGTGAGGGGAGTGTGTTGTAGTGTTGGCTAGAACGTCATAGCTGGCTGGGAACAGTGTTGAGCCAGGGCTAATGTATTTGGGATGTGGACGAGGTTGAGTCAGTCTAAAATACGGGCATTCTTAAATACAGGCAGGGATAGGTCAAGCCAAAATAGGGGGGAATGCACTGAGGTTCTGATCTGATGTGTGCAGGAGGGGAAGTCGGTAGCCGGAGAAACTATGATTTGGGCCACTGAGGGGAGACTAAAATGACCGACTCCTTAGGAGAGTTTAATAAAGGCTATGTAGTCCTCTGTCTGTTTTCATGAATTGTGAGATGGAGTGTTATCCTGTTTCGCTGAGGAGATAAGTCCTGTTTCAATTTGGATGATTAGGTCATGAGGATGAGGAGGCAAATCCTATTTCAATTTTGATGATCCCAGATCAAAGACCTAGCTGTTACCCGGACTTAGTAATGGTCAGTGGTTGGGGGAGGCAATTTTCCATTGTAGTTAATGACCCCAGCCATTTTGAATCATTGCTCTCCTGGAAATGTTTAGTCATGTGAGAAAGAGATGTTCAAGATAAAGAGAGGCAGTAAATAAAACCAAAGGTACCTTTGCGCAGAGAACTATGTCGTCTCGAGAGTCGATTAAAATATAAAAAGCACACGTTGCTGGTTACATCATGTGTCCCATTGGAAGTTGAGAGAAGTGCTGCTGGAGAAACTGGGCGCTGTATGCATCATCCTTTGTGTTACTAGATCCGATGTGAGGGCCCAATTGAATGTGATATCGGCGTGATTGTGTGCAACTTCTCCTGAGGGGGCGGGGCTATGTAGAGAGATTGTTCTCCCATCTTCCCAGCGTCGTCGGACACTCCCTGGCCCCGGAGTCCTCAAACCACCGAGGACTTCAGTCGCGATGGCACCACCGTTGCCGGGAGGGATCCCACCCCCATACTTCCACAGAAGCTCAAAATTAACTTGCGTACAAGCTAAAAACCTCAGCTACCATACTGTCTGTCTTTTGTCAAAAACTGACAAAGTCATCAATATGCTCAACAGAGGTGACCAAATTCCACAAATCACAAAAGATCGTATAAGTTTTGCTAAATATATATTTCTGATCGATTAAATAAAGATCAATGACACCTTAAACACTCTGAAAGTGCTCCGACATGTAAAACCACTTGCGCAAGCAGTTCTGTCAGTTTCAAAACAGCAGACTGCTGTTTGTGCCGAACGCACGCGTCACAGAGATGTGCGAGTGCATGTATGAACGCGTAGCCTGCCTGTCTCTGCACGTTCAGGCAGCCTGACCCAAGATGGCAGGAATGCTTTATAACGTACGGTTGCGCCGAATGGACCAAACGGTAAGCCCGCATTTAAAACAAAATAACGTCTCTCGTCACGAATTTTAACCTAAAATCGTCTCTGTACATAAATGCCAAATTAACACAACCGTAACAACCAGTACTTCCAGACAAAATCTAACGCGTTAGTCGCTCCTTGTTGTAAAAAAACGGCAGCCTGTGTTAAACTCAACAGTCGTAAACTCTTGACACCGCTAACGGCAGCCTGAGTCAAGGGGTCATAGATATGCTCTCACACTCTCCTACTAAAATTTCACAATACCACAATTTCTTAACCATAAAAGCCTCTTGTACATGAATCGTGTGTTAATAAAATCTATCAATAATATACCAGATCGTATTTAGGCATCCGTCGTACGTGAAATGAGTACCAGGCATACAATACATAAGTATCAGACATAAGTAACAATTTTAAATAAATCTGAACGAGAGGAAGCGCATGCAAAGCTTATCTCATGGGCAGCAGCAAAAAAAAAAGAAGGAAGAGTCACAGATGTCCTGGCTCATTGTTAATTATGTGTTAATTATGTAAAGAACTTTGTTGTGTTCTATATTATTTAAAGGTGCTGCTGTGGGTGGTGCAATAAAAGAGGATTACATAATCTTAGCCTCCGGTCTTGCCATAAAATCCACTTACTTTTGTTTCTAGTCACCCGGGGCCAGGCAGTGCTTCACACTTGCACACACACCTTTCTCCCAAACTCCTTGTAGGGGTCATACTCACTTACTACACACCGTGCAAGGGCTAGTCCGACAAAATTGCCAGGGCGCCTTTGGGTTTCCAATCTGCCCTGAAGATGACTGAGACAGCCCTAACACACGGAAGGTCAGTACTGTATGGACGTGAGCCACCTAATAGTGGGAAAAACGTGCACACATGAGGACGGGAGAAACCAGTGAGACCTCAAGTAATCGACTTACCTTGCTATTATTCATGAGGTAGGCTGCAAATTGCGACTGACTGCAATTGGTGGATTTCACAAGGATGGTGTACTGCAAGGGTCAGCAGACTGTGGAAAAGTAAATTTTGCCATGTTATATGTGCCTACGTGTTCCCCATCTTATGTTATATGTGCATGATCGAGATGCATGTATTCCCCTCTGATCGATTAAAGACGCAATTACAGTTGTGTCCATCTCTAGTATGCCAGTTTCCAGTCCTCGTGAAAACAACGAATATTAGGCCTATGTAAACTTACGTTGCCACATTTCACAGTGTGCACGTTAATTCATTGAATTGTCCCCGTTTCTAGGCCTCAAAAGGGCCCGGACTCAGATTCAGCTCCTGTCTCCTGAACCCTCTCCGAGGAGCGATACAGCCCCCACCTGCATCCCTGACCCTTAGCTTACTTCATGCCTCGCAGTGCCCGGCCCGGCCTGGCTCTGCCTCCCAGTCTGCCAAGAGTATGTTATGTTTCTAGTTATCAGTCCAGCCCTCCTTCTCTGCATTCCTAAGCTACTGAATCGCATCAATAGTTTCCGTCATGGTCTAGCCTTTATGTCTCCATGTAAGAGAAATACTGTATTAATATTCATAGAATATTCCTTGCACGCGCAATACATGTAGAATTATGCATGCACCAGCCTTAGTGTCTATTAGTCTTTGCCCTGATAATTTTTGGATCCTATCAACATGTACTCTAAACACCAGATACCAGATATGCCTTGGGTACATGTCGCTCTAACACTCTAGACTTTAGTCTCCTCTTCTAGCGCATAAGTCATAGCCCCCAGTTCTCCCTGGTAACACGTCATTGCCCGTTTGCGCGCACCACTAGGTTAGAGGTCCCAGCTGCTCAGGTAGCCCCCTCCATGTTTCCGCCCCGTTTATGACATATTCTGTTACGTTTACATCACATGTCTATGTATACGCCCTGTACACGCCTTCTTGTTACATCATTTTGCCCTTATCTTTCGCGACTGCTACGAGTCACGCCTACTGCTACGCCTACTGTATTGAATGTAATGTATTTGTTTAAGTATATATACTGTGCACCCATATTAAAAGTTGCCAATTAGCCCGCCTGATTCCCAGATCCTGCCCCCGGCAGCTGCCTTCATTCCTTTCCCGTACAGGCTGTCCTGTTCCTGTCCTTTATGCCTGATTAAAGCCTGTTGACTCAAGATACCTCGAATCCTGACTCTTATTTATTGAGCTACCTGTTTTATTGATTATATTAAAAAATAGTACCGGTAATTAATTATTTATTTACCACATAATGGCGCCCGAATAGGGACTTGCCCTTTCCCCACGCGCCGGAGAAGCCACGCAGGCCCCCTGATCCTCTGCAGCCGTGACGGAACCATACCGTGCACGTGCAGATATTTCTGCTTCAAGTATCCCTCAGGCCCACGGAGGAGACGGAGGTTGCGGTCCAGCATCCAGACGAGGCGGTGAGGAACGCGGCGAGTCCCGACCAGAGCCCAAGCCGAGAGTCCAAGGTCCGAGGTATCCGGAGGCCCACCTGTAACTGAAGTCCGAAGTTCGTAGTCCGTCGTCGTAGCAGTCCAGTCCAGTCCGAGGCCTTCCGTTCTTGCTGCCCGGTGAGTACCGTTGCTGGGGTAGTATCTAGACAGGGTCAAATTAATTTGTCTCTGGTCCGTGGGTTTGGGTACGCAGATCCAACATGAAGTGTTCACCTAGGTGGACGCGGGTCCTGACATGTCTCTTTATGGGACCGGTAAGTTTCGTGCTGTTTTAGCAGTGCATCTAGTCATTCTAGTAAGTTCTGTTCTCGAGAAATTCATGTGTTCTGTCCGAACTGTTATTTTAAATGTTATTTCATGTGTTTTCAATGTCGTGGTATGAATGATTTGTTTTCCAGTTATTATTGTGTTTATCGTGTATTGTATTGTGTCCAGACTCCAGCCTAAAGAATGCCTCTATTCTCAAAGTTACGTCAGTTAAAAACTAGAAAAGGGTTGCTCGAGGAAGCAGTTCCTGTCCCGCCTAGGGACAGTCCAGGTCATTTTATGTATCATAAGCATGGCTTAAGTGCCATATTATATCTAGACTTATGGGTGGAGTACACCAAGGAATTAGAAGAGAAATATAGATGGCCCGTATCAGGTACGTGGGATGCCGAGTGCATCATACGAGTAGAAGAAGCATTATGGAAAAAGAAATCCAGACAGTCCCAGAAAGATGCCATCGAGTTATGGCGCAAAGAATCTCATAGAAGAACGGAAAAAGAAATCAGAAAAGCAGAATTAAGTAGGGAATCCTCAGAAAGAGCCCAAGGAAGGGAATTGATCGAAGTAGGTGAACGAGTTAAAGCCGAACAGTCAGACAGACAGAGAAATGCCCTTATTAAGGGTATGTATCCTCTTCTTGCCGAGGGCTTGTCGAAAGCAACCCCGGAAGCACCATGTAATTTTCCGCCGCCATTAGTTCCGATTAAGCTACGTCACAAACCGACTGCAGCTGATATTTTTCTCTCGTCCTATTTGGACGACACAGTCCCAGCCTATGCAAATCCTGTTCCGCCAGCTCCCGTAAATAATGTAATTCCTGTTCCTCCAGTTACCGGGGCACCCGTTACAGCACCTGTTACGGTACCCCCGGTCCAGCCTACAGTACATGTACCCGCTACATCAGTCACTTTCCCAGCACGTACAGTACCCGTTGACGATTCTAGTCTAGGGGCCACGGGGGGTAGTCCTCCTGGAACCCCGCCTCAACCCAGACGTATAACGTTACTCGAGCTACATGAACGAGCGTTACAGCGTTCGCCCAAACTTCAGTCAGTTGCAGATATCAAGCGAGCCCTTACCGAATGCCGTTATGATCCAGTCCCAGGCGATGATGATATGGTCCTGTATTCATTACGTGTAAGACGGGTGACCGAATATTTGGACACACTACCGAATATGAAAGGTTATCTAGACAGAATATATCGTTTCATCCGTACAGGAGTAGATCCAGAAAGTATTGGCGACGCCATGGTACAAAGGAAAGTCGAGATTCAGCTCATGCTTTTAAAGTTTCTAATTAATTGTTTAATAAGGGAACAAGATTATCCGGATAAAGATCCAGAAGAAATGAAAGTCCTGACCAGGTGGAGTGACCATATAGCCGAGGGAAGACACAAGACACAGAACAGTATAGAGAGTATGTACAAGAAAATCCGTAGGGAAATAATAAAGTTACACGAGAAACGAGAAGCAGCACAAGTAACCGAGAAAGAAGACAACTTTGATACCGAAGAGGTAGACGACGAGAATCCCTCCAGAATAGCGTATGTAGGTAGAACTAGACTTCCCGACCGACATTCACGCCTAGATCACAAGAAAGTTTTCCCTCCTCCAGCACCAGAACAAGGTTCTCTTGAGCAAGTATTTCAAGCTACCAATCACATTCTGAAATCACGAATCGGTTATAGTGAACTTAGTACCATGCATGAACAAGAACTAGCCCGATCAGCAGTCCGATGGACTACTGATTCTACCACTTTTCCAGACGAAATAGTGGCACAAATGTTTCTGAAACTGCCCCCAGCCGAGCAGCGACTGGTGGGTATGTATATGATCCAGCACCTCATTACACTGTATGAGGGACAGCATTCTGATCCAGGTCCGTTACATGATGTTCTGAACGAGCTACTCCAGTATAGATGGAGAGGTCTAGGTACCGATTTAATTAGTATCATTCTAGAACAGCGCCACAAATATCGAACGTTTCTGAATCCGCATTTTGTTTGTGTCCCACCTCCAGAAAGTAAATCATTTTACATAGATAGACAGCATCCGTTACGAGAAGTACACCCAGTTAGGACAGCGGGTGGTGATCTAGAACGAGTATTTGTTTACACCCCTGTCACAAAGATGGAACTCTTAGAGATGAAAAAGTTAATTCCCTGTCACGACAAAGATCCAGCAGGGTTCCATCGAGAATTAAAAGACATGCTCCGTATGGGAGAATACACGTATCCAGATATCATTAAAATGTTAAAGGTCCTGTTGCCCGCAGGGGTATATGAAAAACTCAAGGAAAAAGAATGGGAGGTGGGAGAGAAAAAGATAGATTGGACAGCTCTAGAAGCTGAAGATAATTCACGAGTACCAGGTACCGGTCTTGGGGGTAAAGTTAAAGAATTGCCCGAGTTATTGATACAGGTTTTGCCAAGATTACTAGCCACGAAAAAGGAAGATTGGGATGCAATCTCAGCTTGTAAACAGAAACAGGATGAAGACACTAGTGGTTTTTATTCTAGATTCGAAAAATTTTGTATTATTAACAGTGGTCTGAAAACAAGTAGTGAATCGTACCCTCATCTTTTTGTTACCAAACTAGTCGAGAATTCAAGTCCACAAGTTAAAAATCGAGTATTGAAAGTCGAAAGTAGTTGGCAAGCTAATACTCCGTCACAAATGTTACAAATGCTCCAGTATCACCAGAATAGAATCAGGGAAGAGCAAGAACACGAAAGAAGACGTATGAAAGACACGAAAATGAAAGTATTAGTTGCACAATCTGTTCCACAAGACAGTCAGAAGAGGGGTCCGAATCAAGCCAGTCATCCTGCAGCTCCCGTTAAAGGGACTTGCAATTACTGTAAACAGCCAGGTCAATTTATAAACGAGTGTGCAGTTCTGAAACACAACATAGCTACTGGTAAGACTAAAGAAAGACCACGTCCGCCTAGACAAGAACAAGTTCCACAGACTTCTCAGCCACCACAGAATGCACAACAGACAGTTCCAGCACCGCAGCCTATCGCTGCAACACAACACGTTACCCAGCAGATGTACCAGTACGCACAGTCAGAGTATCCAGATTATCAGCCGTATTCATGAAACAGCCTAGAGAGGGAGGCAGGCTTGCCTCTCATCGAGATACCTGTAGATCAAGAGGGTCCCTATGTACACAGTCAAGTATTAGGGAAAGACAGAAAGTTTTTGATTGATACAGGGGCAAGTAGGACTACTATCAGTCATGACGAGGTTCCAGGGGCTCCGCTCTCAGGCTCTAAAAATGTTTCCCTTGGATTTTCAGGAAAGCCAATTGTTAATGAAATTTCGAAACCAGTTACTCTAGAAGTTGGTCCATTGTCCCGAACTACTGATTTGTTACTCACGAAATCATGTCCAGAAAATTTGTTAGGCATTAAGACACTAAAAGAATTAGGTGCAGTAATTTGCTGCTCCCCAGAAGGGGTCCGATTGTTTCTAAGAGACTTTAAAGGTCATTATGTATTACGTGATTTTGATCCGAGATTATTGAATGTACCACAGCATTTATGGGTGCAAGGTCCAACTGATGTAGGTTGTATGCATATCACACCCCATCGTGTGACTCTCAAACAAGGTATAGTTTTGCCACGAATCAAACAGTACAGATTGCCACCTGAGGCTGTAGCAGCCTTATCCAAAATTATTGACGAGCTTATTGCTCAAGGAGTGGTTGTAGAAACTGACTCCAATGTATGTAATTCTCCTATCATTCCAGTTCTGAAACGTACTGATCCAAATGCACCTCCAGTATATCGATTAGTGATTGACCTTCGAGAGCTTAATAAATGTATCATACCTCAGTACCCAGTAGTCCCAGATATTTCATCCCTCCTGACAGCCATTGATTCTGAAGCTACATTTTTCACAGTTATCGATCTCAAGAACGCATTTTTCAGTGTCCCCATTCATCCAGACAGCCAGTACCTTTTCGGTTTTTGTTTAAATGGAAGGAGCTATAAATTCACACGAGCTCCTCAAGGTTTCACAGAAAGTCCTAGTATTTACAGTCAAGCACTTAAGAGACAACTAGACAACATTCACATGCCAACTGACACTGCCCTGCTCCAGTATGTCGATGATCTACTGATCACAGCCCGTTCTGAACGTGACTGCGAGCGTGCGTCACTCACGGTTCTATATTTTCTGGCCGAGCAGGGGCACAAGGTGTCCCCTTCCAAATTACAATTCTGTGTCCAGCAAGTGGTCTACTTAGGACACTTACTGTCCAAGTGGGGTAGGCAGTTGACACCAGACCGTATCCAGTTAATAGCGAGTCTTCCACAGCCCAAGACACAGAAGGAGGTACGAGCTTTTATTGGCCTCACTTCTTACTGCAGACAATGGATTCCTCAGTATGCATTTCTAGCCAAGCCACTGATACAGTTAACGACACAGGAGGCAGCCGTATCGACTGTCCTCCCTTGGACCCAGGAACATACACTTGTTTTTAATAAATTAAAGAAAGCCTTATGCCAAGCACCTGTTCTAGCAACACCGAACTACAGTAAGCCTTTTACACTTTTTGTCACAGAACAAGATGGTACTGCATTATCTGTTCTCACACAAGATCAAGCAGGACAGTACAAGCCCTGTGCTTATTTTTCTAGCACATTAGATCCAGTAGCCCAGGCTCTGCCTGCGTGCCTCAAGTCAGTTGCAGCCACAGCTCTAGCTATCAGACAAAGTGATTCCATAGTGTTAGGACACTCCCTGACAGTACAAGTTCCACACTCCGTGGAAGTTCTTTTAAACCGAACACAGACTCAGCACTTGACCATTGCACGTTTAACAGGTTATGAACTGACACTGTTCCAGCCACACATAGAAATCAGACGCTGCAACATTCTAAATCCAGCTACACTGTTACCGTCAGTTACTTCAAATCCTGCCACACATGACTGTGTGGAAGTTGTTAACACTATGACAAAGCCAAGACAAGACCTGACAGACATTGCATTACCTAATCCCGACCTGACACTTTATGTGGATGGTTCATGTATGAGAACGAGTACAGGAGAACTAGTAGCCGCGTATGCAGTGACTACTGAAACTGAAGTTATAGAAACACATCGTATTGACACCCTGTCTGCTCAAGCAGCAGAGCTAGTAGCTCTGACCCAAGCCTGCATACGTGCCAAGAACCTGAAAGTAAACATATATACAGATTCACGTTACGCATTCGGAGTCGTACACGACTTTGGAGTGCTCTGGCAGGAGAGAGGTTTCATGACCTCTCATGGAACCAAGATCCAGCATGGTCTCCTCATCCAAGCTCTGTTAGATGCAATACATTTACCGACAGCTATCGCTATCATGAAGTGCAAGGCACATACGAAAGTTACTGACATCATTTCCCAAGGTAACGATCTAGCAGATCGAACAGCCAAGCTTACAGCTCAGACCCCAGACATTCCAGTTAACACGACACAGACACTCACTCCAGATCAGACTACTTGTATGACAGTTAAGGACCCTACACAAGATGTCATAGACATACAGTTACATGCTACTCCCGAAGAAATCAAGAAATGGTCCGAACAAGGAGGGGTCCAGACCGATCAAGGATGGTTGACGAAGGGAAAAGCCACATGGTTTCTCCCCGACTCTATGGTTCAAGTCATTATTAATACCGCACATAGTCCAGCACATCTAGGAGAAAAAGCTATGTTAGACAGTATTCAGAACCTTTGGTTCAACAAGCATTTACGAGCTGCAGCCAAGCAGAAAGTCCGTACCTGTATGATATGTTGTCAGTTCAATCCAGGGAAAAGTGTCCCGGTGGAACAAGGTGGATTCCAACCTCCTGACCACCCTTTTGAAGTCCTCCAGATGGATTATATTCAGATGGAGCGATGTCGAGGTTTCAAGTATGTCCTCGTAGTTGTATGCGCTTTGTCCAGGTGGACAGAAGCATATCCAGTTCCAGATTACACAGCTGCGACCACTGCCAGGCAGTTGGTTTGTGAGTTCTTTCCCCGCTATGGACTCCCTAGGGTCGTGTATTCTGATAACGGCCAGCCATTCTCATCTGAGCTTATGAAACATGTTTCCCTTCTGTTAGGGTACCAGTGGAAGTTCCATTGTGTGCGCCATCCTGAAGCAGCCGGTCTCGTAGAGAGACATAATCAGACGTTGAAAATACGCATTGCAAAAGTATGTAAAGAAAAAGGTGTAGACTGGCTAGTAGCTCTGCCAGTTGCTCTGTTCTATATGAGGATGGTTGCACATTCCCGATCAGGTCTGTCCCCGTATGAGGTCGTATTCGGCCGCCCCCCAAACATGTGGGGTACACCTAGACCCCGCAGTAGTACAGATGTTTCCAGTAATATGCTGACAGATTACCTAGCTTCCTTGATGTCTGCCCTACACTCTTGTCGTTCACAGGTTGCCGCCGCATTTCCAGACAACACCGAGGTGAAACCGCATGAAGTCGTTCCCGGTGATCTTGTGTTCGTCCGAAATTTTGATTGTTCAAGTCCGCTGGAGCCCCGCTGGAAGGAGCCTCGCATGGTTTTGCTAACCACAAGGACCGCCGTAAAACTTGAAGGCAGGAAGGGGTGGGTCCACCTCAGCCATATAAAAAAGTTCCATGGATTACGAGAAAAGACTTTTGCTAAGGACTGCCTTATTCCTAAAGACTGCCTAAAAACAGACTCTGAACTCAAAGTTCCCCTGTTAGAGAAAACTCCGCAACAGGAGTATAAAGAGAAACTCAGGTCTAGTAAAATAAGTCAGCCAGTTTAATTGTCTAAGTCCCTCTCGGGTGAAACGGTTAGACAGGTTCCTGACATGTATGAGATAGACCCCCACAGTGAGAGAGTTAGTCAAAACTCTAAAAGATGTATTATTGTTCTAAGTTTCTTGTTATTTTTGAGTCTTATGGTTACCTGCACAAGTTATGCTTTACATTTATGTTTTCCAATTTCACATGTACATATGTTTTCTAATGCTACAGTAGAGCACACATTTAGTGATCTGCCTTCTCACGAGCTATCCTATCGTCTTGCTATGCGCAATAACACATTCATTCGAATGTTGCACTATTCACACCAGACCAGCAATGCCACTAATTGTTGGGTGTGTGGTCGACTCCCCCCTTTCCAGACACCGAAGGGAGTTCTGCCACTCTTTCCTTATCCGTTTTCACATAATGGTTCATGTGGAGCATGGTCCACGTTAACATCATCTTCCAATGATATGTCCCTTCTGAATAGAACATGTTTTCCAGACAAGCAAGGTCTCTCCCATAGAATAGGGTTAGATCTAGAAAATGAAGTATATGATTTAGGTAATTATTCCTCGAATTTCATGGTTTTGAATGTTCAGTCCGATACTACTCCAGATTTGCCTGCTATTTCAGTACTACCAGTCAAAGGCGAATTATGTGTCAGAAAGAATGGTTCCGCGCATGTAGGACATAGTGATTGTACTACTACTGTCGAGTATAGTGACAGTGGGAAATCTATTTTCAAAGCCTCCCGTCATTCTTATTTTGTTTGTGGTCAGACCGCATATGTTCGTCTGCCCCTCGATTGGGATGGAACATGTTATATTGCCTTCCTACTGCCACCAGTTTTTCTAGCTCCATCTGATTATCACAGAAACACACATCTAGTACACGTTAGACATAGAAGGGAGATCGAGTCCCCAATTGTCGATCAAACTGAAACTACTCTAGAACAGTATACAGACTTCAACAAAGGTTTCTTCTTCTTTATAGGACCTATCCAGAATAGTAAGTTAATACGTAGGTTAACCAGAACCCTTGAAGCCGTAGTGAATGAGACTACTTCTGCTCTAGGTAACTTAACTGAAGAGCAATCTGCTATGAGATTTGTCGTGCTCCAAAATCGTCTCGTTCTTGACGTCATCCTGGCCGATAGAGGAGGAGCATGTAGAGTCATTGGATCTAGTTGCTGCATTTTCATTCCTAATAACGCGCCGTCTGTTTATTCAGCTATAACCAGACTTCATAAAATTGCCCATCAGTTACACCAGAATCCAGGCACCTGGACATGGTCCGGTTGGCTCTGGAGTATTATATCTGCCTGGGGATGGAAAGTATTGTCATTCCTAGGTATTGCAGTAATGATCATATTCAGTTGCTGCCTCTGTATACAATGTGGCCCTGCGATTTGCGGCATGTGCGCTACCTCTTGTATTCCTAGTCCTAAATCCCGTTCCAAGACAATTCGAGACGAACAAATGATGCTATATGAAATGATAAATGGTATCATGAATATTGATGTTTCCTGATGGAAACGTAGGGCACAAGGAGGGAATGTGGAAAAGTAAATTTTGCCATGTTATATGTGCCTACGTGTTCCCCATCTTATGTTATATGTGCATGATCGAGATGCATGTATTCCCCTCTGATCGATTAAAGACGCAATTACAGTTGTGTCCATCTCTAGTATGCCAGTTTCCAGTCCTCGTGAAAACAACGAATATTAGGCCTATGTAAACTTACGTTGCCACATTTCACAGTGTGCACGTTAATTCATTGAATTGTCCCCGTTTCTAGGCCTCAAAAGGGCCCGGTCTCAGATTCAGCTCCTGTCTCCTGAACCCTCTCCGAGGAGCGATACAGCCCCCACCTGCATCCCTGACCCTTAGCTTACTTCATGCCTCGCAGTGCCCGGCCCGGCCTGGCTCTGCCTCCCAGTCTGCCAAGAGTATGTTATGTTTCTAGTTATCAGTCCAGCCCTCCTTCTCTGCATTCCTAAGCTACTGAATCGCATCAATAGTTTCCGTCATGGTCTAGCCTTTATGTCTCCATGTAAGAGAAATACTGTATTAATATTCATAGAATATTCCTCGCACGCGCAATACATGTAGAATTATGCATGCACCAGCCTTAGTGTCTATTAGTCTTTGCCCTGATAATTTTTGGATTCTATCAACATGTACTCTAAACACCAGATACCAGATATGCCTTGGGTACATGTCGCTCTAACGCTCTAGACTTTAGTCTCCTCTTCTAGCGCATAAGTCATAGCCCCCAGTTCTCCCTGGTAACACGTCATTGCCCGTTTGCGCGCACCACTAGGTTAGAGGTCCCAGCTGCTCAGGTAGCCCCCTCCATGTTTCCGCCCCGTTTATGACATATTCTGTTACGTTTACATCACATGTCTATGTATACGCCCTGTACACGCCTTCTTGTTACATCATTTTGCCCTTATCTTTCGCGACTGCTACGAGTCACGCCTACTGCTACGCCTACTGTATTGAATGTAATGTATTTGTTTAAGTATATATACTGTGCACCCATATTAAAAGTTGCCAATTAGCCCGCCTGATTCCCAGATCCTGCCCCCGGCAGCTGCCTTCATTCCTTTCCCGTACAGGCTGTCCTGTTCCTGTCCTTTATGCCTGATTAAAGCCTGTCGACTCAAGATACCTCGAATCCTGACTCTTATTTATTGAGCTACCTGTTTTATTGATTATATTAAAAAATAGTACCGGTAATTAATTATTTATTTACCACAAGACTACCATGTTTGTAAAAAAAAAATCATCACCCTACTTTCCTTAATGGTAACCTGGAAATTAACAAAAACAAAAAAACTTTTTTGTTTTGTAAAGTTTCTTTTACAGTGGCCAGTGGTACCCTGGAGCATTGCCTACTCCACTTGATTTTTTTAAAATATTCACAAAGGGAAAAGAGTCCAAGGGGACCCCTTCACTTTTGTAAATGAGTGACCACATTGCAAGATATCTAAGTGATCCAACTTATAGAAAATACTTAAGGATTCACACGTAAGTTAGAGTTATTGTATAATTTGTTGTACGGACTCAAAATAGATTAACTGGTAAATCATATTCATAAACTCTTTAGGTTTAGAAACTCTAATGTCCCATATTATATTCTGGATACGCTGTGGCTAATTTAATACCAAGCTAGTTTAATAAATACATTTTTTACACATATCCCTTTCTTTCTGGGTACAAGATTTGCTAATTTTAACACTAAATGTCATAAAGCAATAGGAATTGTTATTGTTGTTGTTGAAATACTTTATTCGATAACAAGGTATCATAAAAGTAAATACAATTTAATCATGAAAGGTAAAATTAGATAAGAACAAATTTCAATGTACAAAAGCGAGGAAACAAGATAAAAATCGAGTTAAAATACACATCAGTTTATTTATTTATTTATTTATTTTTCACATTTTTAGAGCGCGCTGTTACCCGGAGGTGTCCGGGCGCTGACTGGCTGACATTAGTGCGTGAGATCTGAGAAATTAGTTTGTAAAAAGCCAGGTCTTTAAAGCTCTTCTGAATGATAGAAGGTCAGGCATCTGTCTGAGGTTTAGCAGCAGTGCGTTCCATGCTTTCGCAGCGCCCAAGGAAAAGCTCCTACCCCCCAACGAGCTTTCCTAACTCTTGGGACTACCACCAGTCTCTGCTCGGCTGACCTGAGGGATCTTACCGGTCGGTACCAGTGGAATAGCAAAGTCATGCAGTTGAGGCCAAGGCCATTGAGTGCCTTGAAGACCACACGCAGTATTTAAAGATTATTATTTGCGAACTGGTAGCCAATGTAGCTTCACCAGGTCCCGTGCAGCCGAGGCGAGTTTGGGTGTGCCTGTAATCAGACGAGCAGCTGCGTTTTGCAGAATTTGGAGTTTGTTTAGAATTCCCTGTTGCGCATTCAGCAGAAGGCTGTTGCAATAGTCCAACCTGGACATCACCAAACCTGTGACCACTGTCTTCTTGTGCTCATCCGCCAGAACCGGCAAGACTTTCCGGATGGTTTTTAGCACATAGTGGGTAGTTGAGGAAAGGGCATTTATGTGAGGCCTGAAGGATAGAGAGTCATCCAGCCCAGGTTTTTTACCTTTGTGACCGGTGATGGGGGGGTCCCCATTTCCTCTGGCCACCAGCGTGGGGACCAGAAGTTGTCTCTGGAACCGAACAGCATAACTTCAGTTTTTGCTGAATTCAATTTGAGGCAGTTTTCAGCCATCCAGTTGCTAACCTCACGCATGCAACCTCTGAACTATCTGCTGTGCTGTCAGTTTCTCCCGGTAGCAGTGACACCACTATCTGTGTGTCATCTGCGTATGATGTTAAGTTGAAGCCAAAGGATCTAATCACTGGCGCCAGGGTAGAAACGTACACGTTAAAAAGAGTTAGACTCAGGGAGGACCCCTGAGGAACTCCGCAGGGGAGCAAAAAAGGGTCGGATTCAAAGGCCCCTAAAGCCACTTTCTGAGTCCTGCCGGAAAGGAAGGCATGCAAGATTTTAAGTGCCTTTCCTTGAATCCTACAGGCCCTCAGTCGGTCCACCAATAACTTGTGGTGGACCGTGTCAAAGGCCGTAGACAGGTCCAGCAGGATCAGGGCAGCTCTGCCCCCTGCATCCATCACCGTTCTTATGTTCTCTACTGATTTAGTCAGTGCGGATTCGGTGCTGTGCTCCACCCGGAATCCGTGCTGTGAGGGATCTAGACGTTGACCTGCCCCCAGGAAGGCACTCAGCTGTGTGTTTAAAATACCCTCCATGATTTTCGCTGGAAGGGGTAGCCTGGCAATGGGCCGAAAGTTATTCAGATCAGTCATATCTAGGTTGGGTTTCTTGAGTAATGGTAGTATGGAGGCTTGTTTCCATCGTGAGGGAAATTCCCAGTTGTCCAGCATGGCATTGAACAATGGGGTAAGACCTGCGGCCATGGACGCGGGGGCTAATTTAGACACCGTGGCTGGGCAGCGGTCCGACGGGAAGCCTGATTTTATCCTTAGTAATCTGTTCCCGACCTCCTCCTCATTGATGGTGGTGAAGTTAGTGAAGTTAAGTAGCATCACTTTGTTACTGTTTATTTCAAGGTCGGTTTCTGGGGTTCCGATCTTAACTTGCTTGTCTAGCGGGAGGAAAATCTTTTCCATCTTTTCCCGGAAGAACTTGGCCAGGTCTTCGCATAATTCGCGACTTGGGGGAATCTCCACTGGTTTGGGGGCCACCAGGGATGATACTGCCTGAAATAGTTCCTTGGGGGAGTTACTTGCTTCCTTGATGCGTTTAGTAAAATAGGCGTATTTCGCCTTTTGGATCGTGTGTTTGTACCCTCTCAGCTCAGCGTTAAGTAGTTTTCTGTCCTCCTCTCTGTAATTTTTCCGCCAAGATCTTTCAAGTTTTTTGCAGAGTATTTTATGGTCCCTAATTTGCTCCGAGAACCAGGGGGCTGAAGGACTTGAACGAGTAGAGTGATATGTTTTTGGAGGAGCTAAGTGTAGGCAAGCTGCCTCCAGCCAATTCGTATAATTGGTGGCAGCTTCCTCCACCACAACTGGGGGGGGCACCATTGAGGTTCTCAACAGATTCTCCAGTGCCTTCCCTTCTATGCTTTTCCACTTCCTGATTACTCTGGGTGGGTTTTTGACCTTGTTCGGTCTGGTAGGGGGGACTAGGCTAATATCAAAGTGGATAGCCGCATGGTCCGACCAGGAGACCAGGCGAACACCAGTCATCTCTAGGTAGGGATGGTTAGAGAAAATCCCATCTATGGTATGTTCTGCCCTGTGGGTCGAGCCACTGACCAATTGATTTAGTTCTAACCCATGCAACAATTCAATGAGATCCAGAGTATCTGGGTCAGAGTCACTCTCCAGATGAAAATTAAATTCACCTAGCAGAGTGAAAGTGTTGGCGCATACCGCTTCTTCTAACAGGTTAGTGAGTCCTGTGAGAAAAGGGGTTTTGGGCCCAGGGGGCCTGTACATGAGACAGCCTTTGAGGGTTTGATGGTTAGATAGAGTGAAGTTAAAATCAAGCGCTTCAAATAGGTCGGTGGTGCCGGGCTGGAAGGAACCTCTAACCGATTTGTGATAGATTATGGCCAGCCCTCTGCCTCTCCTCTTTTCTCTGTTTTGGGCAAAGCACTCATAATCAGGGGGGGTGGCTTTAACAATATCTGGGCCTGAGGCAGCGTCTGTCCAGGATTCCGTTATGAAAGCTATCTTCACTTTGGTTTCCTGTATTAGATCCGCCAGTTCTATGCTGTGTTTCACCAGCGATCTGGCGTTAAGTAGCAGACATTTTACAGCGGTTTGTTTTTTCTTCTCCAGGGGTTTAAATGAAGCTGTGGTAAGAGTGCTGGTATGCCATAGAAGGTTGGGGAGAACCTGCTTACAATTTGTGCAGAAATGGGGAGTGGTCTGCAAATCTTCCCGCATTTCCAATGTAATGCAGTCTGGAGTCTTGCCGTTGCCACGTAGGGCCAACAGAGTATTGCGATTATAAGAGTGACCCGACACGGTTCTCAGTAGCTGCGGACCAGGGGTTATGGCGCTAGGCGCGGGTCCGGCGCAGACCGCCTCGCCTTTGGCGAGCCTTCAGCGCGCCGCCGACGCGCCCGCTGCGCTCGTCCGCTGCGCTTCCTAGGAAAGGGTGCCATTTTATGCGAGTCGGGGCGGGAGGGGCGTAGCACTAGTCTGCTCGCCCAGCTCCTCACTCAAGATGGCGGGACCAACGGGGGGAATTGGCTCCGGTTCGAGACCACCGTGTGCAGTCTGTGCAATATTAAAACAAATGTGCAAGAGCGCTTTTAAAATCAGCAGCAATTATGTAGAGCTTTAAAAACAATAGCAGCAACAATAGCAGCAATATCGCAATGTCGCAAGCTTCTAGTCCCGGCTTCCGCCTCAGGACCGTGCAATCACACCACACACACTATCAATCAGTGGGGGTGCATTTAAGGCGGGGTTTTTATGCGAGTCGCGGCAGGAGGGGCGGAGCACTAGTCTGCTCCCCAGCTCCTCACTCAAGATGGCGGGACCAACGGGGGGAATTGGCTCCGGTTCGAGACCACCGTGTGCAGTCTGTGCAATATTAAAACAAATGTGCTAGAGCGCTTTTAAAATCAGCAGCAATTATGTAGAGCTTTAAAAACAATAGCAGCAACAATAGCAGCAATATCGCAATGTCCCAAGCTTCTAGTCCCGGCTTCCGCCTCAGGACCGTGCAATCACACCAGTAATAAAAACAAGTCCAATCTGGTTTGTTCCAGGGCTAGAAAGTGCTAATAAATAAGGTGCTAGTTGATATAATAACACAGCTATACCGCTTGGTGTCCTACCCCATTCGCGGTTGAGCAAGCTTTGTTCGTATTTGCCATGCTTTCCCCAGGAATTTTGCAACTCCGCAAATTACCATCATGGATGTAATATCTTTTGTTAGAATGCGGAGAGCCACTGAATATTGCCTTGTTCCAAGTTCTCTACAAACTGGTCTTAACCATCTTCTCCTGGGCCCCCTGTACGCCCTGCAAGCAAACAAGAAGTGAGCTAGGGACTCAGTAGGATTAGCATACCCCGGACAGGTAGCTTGGTGGTGAGAGAAGTCTCTCCAGCTTATAGTGAAGGCATTCAGGGGTAGGGTTCCATACCTCAATTTCAAAAACAATGTTCTGTCTCTCGGGTTTGTAATGAAATCAAGAAAGGGTTCTAGCTTCCTCTCTGGCTTGTGGTCCAAGAACTGTTCAGTTAAAAGGCCCCCTTTTAGATTTTTCAAGTCTCCTGCTTGAATCCACTCCCAATAGAGTTTCTTGATAGCTTCTTTCGGGGGTGGTGACTGCGAGATCCACTCTTCACTTAGCCCCAAATTGATCGCCAAGTCCCTCAATTTTTTCAGCCAGCCAATCTTCATTGGAGAGTTCAAGGTAATGAGATCATCAAGCGCAGCAGAATAGTTGACAAGCTCCGGCGTCCTTCTAAGGCGTACCCAATAAAGTAAGGGCCGAAGGCCAACTATGTCTTTAAAAGAGCGGCGACCCATATCATGGAGTAATGGTTTTAGGGGAGTGGAAATAGGGAGACCCATGTCAGAACTTACTTTGCTCAATACGGCTTCCAAGGTCTTGCACGGGAACAGAGATGCTGAACTCCCAAATCCCACCTGGCAATGCCAGTAGGTCTTGTTCAGAACCATCTGACCATTACCTTGAGGGAAGGGGGAAATTGGATAAAATAACAAACAAAGAAGAGACTGGTCCGGAATGGTTCCTTCAGTCAGCTATCCGCAGACATCGTCTTAGCTTTCAGTGGAACCTGAAAATTAATATATCATTACTACCATACTACCTATACTTCCTATCTACTTGGTAATTTCTCTACTAGAGTATCTCACCCTTTATCTCCGGAACCTCGCTTCTCTCCTACTAATATTGTAATTCGGTCTTCCTCAACAGTTAGTTGTCACTATTGAAAGAAACAAACATTAGTTTCGTCTGCCTATTTATCCTTGTGACCCTTATTAAAGATTAGTAAGTGCACTTACTTCACTATCTGTAGAGTAGCCTTTTAAATTGGGGTTCTGTATTTCTCTCTGTCTTCTAACACTGTTGACCTTCTTCCTACGTGTCCCTTCAAGGAAATCTGTTTTCTTTTTTCTCACAGGGTTTCCTGACTATGGAGTATTGTTCAGGTAAGTGTTCATCTTACATTCAAAATTGTATAGCATATAAGTCTCTCTAGAAATAACTATTTTCTTTTCTTTCTTTTGTAGGTTTCCTATTCTTGGTTTGACTTCTCTCCTGTCTCTCTTGTCAGGTATTTACAATATTTACATGTAACGCAAAAGTTCATTCAGACTCTCTTGGCTCTCATAGAACAAATATTCTGACTTGTCTTTTCAGTCTTTTAAAACAAACTCGAGCTGTACTGGTACGAACTCTTCACAAATCCTTCGACAATATTCAGTTTTACTTAGCTCAATTGCCGCTATGATCTCTGCTCAAGGAACTCAAGGCCGTTGATCTCCTCACTCGGACTACGGTGACTTAGTACTTCAAACTCTTCAGCTTCCTCAAGCGTTTCTCCGTAACACGCACCGAAGATTGAAAAACTCAGCGAGGACATTGGAAATAGCACCCAATAACTCTCCGGTACTCTTGTCTAGGGAATTAGTGCACTACGAAAGGGAATTGGGAACTCTGAAGGACTGCGCTGAAACTACGACTTAACTGTTCAAGAAACTCGGTGAAGTGCGTCGACGGAGAGGCGCTCGCGCAGCTCACCTACTTCCCTGCAGCTGCGGCCTTGCAGACTAGACCGCTAACCTCTGGTTCCATCTGGGCGGCCATATCGGGTGCCATCTTATGTCGTCTGGAGCGGACCCGTTCTGCCCATGTAGTTAGGTTCGAGAACTCCTGTTCCCTGGGTGAAGAGTACAGTCCACAAATACATGCACCAAGTTTAGCGGTTCTGACAGTACCCCCCAACAAGGTAGCTCCTTTCCTTCTTGGCTTTGTGGGGTACCGTTGATGGAAAGATTTAATTAATCTAGGAGCATGGATGTTCTTTTCTAGCTCCCATGATCGCTCCTCTGGACCATAACCTTTCCAGTCGTTCAAATAATACAGTTTCCCTTTAGACCTCTTGGAGTCTAGGATTTCTTTTACCTCAAACTCAACTCCTGTTTCTAACTGAATTGGTTTCGGAGGGGTCTTGGCTCTAAGATCTTTGGAGGCTTTCTTCAGTAGGGATATGTGAAAAACTGGATGAACCTTTAGTTTAGATGGCAATTTAATTCGGTAGGTGACCTTATTAATCTTTTCTTTCACCATATAGGGGCCAATGAACCTAGGCTGAAACTTCCGATTACCCTTTAGTCTCAAGTTTTTTGTACTTAACCAGACTGAATCCCCTATATTCAGAATTGGCCCTTCTCTCCTCCTTCTATCCGCATAGTCCTTATATTTCTCTTTGGCTCTTGTAAGATTGTCTATTGCCCTTAACTGTGTTTGGTGCAAATGTGCTACAGCTTCCCTAACTGCTGGTACTGAGATATCAGTTTGCCTAATCGTTGCATGTGGGTGCCTGCCATAATTTAGAAAGAAGGGGGAATAACCTGTCGAGCAGTTTTTTGCATTATTGTGGGCAAATTCTGCCGTCCACAAATAATCCGACCAATCTCCTTCCTCTTTTAAAAGGTATAGTCGCAGATACTGTTCTAATTCCTGATTGACCCTCTCGGTCTGCCCATCAGTCTCTGGGTGATAACTAGTGGAGAATCTAATCTCAGTTCCCAACCCTTCCATAAAAGCTCTCCAGAAATGAGACACAAACTGAGGGCCCCTGTCTGAGATCACTACCTTTGGTATCCCATGCATCTTCACAATCTGTGAGCTGAAATGGGCGGCTAGCTGTTTGGCAGAAGGTAACCCCTTTAGAGCAGTGAAACGGGCCATCTTAGAAAATGCATCTACCACCACTAAGATTGTGTCAAACCCTTGACTCTTGGGTAAGTCAGTAATCAGATCTAACGTGACGGTGTGCCATGGGTACGGAGGGGTGGGTAAAGGCTGTAAAAGGCCCTTTGGGGCCTGCCGTTCCGACTTTCCCTGAGCGCAGATCTCACAGGACTTAACATATTTCTCAATATCTGAGGCCATCCTGGGCCACCAATAGTGTCTCTTTAATAACTCTTCGGTTTTAGCTTCTCCTTTGTGACCAGCTAATTTATCATCGTGGCATTCTCGCATAATTTGTTGTTGCAACTCGGCTGTGGGGATGTACAGGGAATTTCGATAGTAGGGTAATTGCCGGATAATTTCTCTTTCTGGATCTTCTTTTGCCCAATCCAGCATCGTCTCTGGACTCATGACTTTCGCGACATCTTCTTCTAGACCGATAGAGGTGATCGTTCCAAGGATCTTTGCCCTCGGTATAATTGGTTGATTCTCAGTAAGGGTTTTCTGTGTCTCCGTACCAGTTCTGGACAGGGCGTCTGCTTTTCCATTCTGGGCTCCAGGACGATATGTGATCACGAAATCGTAGTCAGCAAAATACAAAGACCACCTCAACTGTCTTGGGGTAAGGGTTCTGGCAGACTTTAAGAACTTTAGATTACGATGATCTGTGAACACTGTCACTTGGTGCTGAGCCCCCATCAAGTAATGCCGCCACTCTTTAAAGGCATCTTTAATGGCCAGTAACTCCTTCTCCGTGATGGTGTAGTTGATTTCAGCTGAAGTTAATTTCCTAGAGCGGTAAGCAACTGGGTGTAACTGCCCTGTGGTTTTGTGTCGTTGAGACAGTACTCCACCCACTGCTTGATCCCACGCCTCTGTCTCCACGTAGAAAGGTTCAGCTGGATCAGCATGCAACAGGACTGGAGCTGTGGCGAAATCCGTCTTTAACGATTGAAAGGCTTCCTCAGCCTCTTGAGTCCATTCGAATTTGATTCCTTTTCTCAGTAATTTGGTAAGCGGAAGAATTTTCCTGGAGAATTCTCCAATAAATCTTCGGTAGAAATGAGCAAATCCAATAAAACTTTGGACTTCTTTGACACTCGCAGGAGACTCCCAATTCTTCACTGCTTCCACCTTTTTCTGGTCCATCAATATCCCAGAAGGCGAAAGGACAAACCCTAAGAACTCAACTTGTGACACATCAAAGGCGCACTTTTCCAATTTCACGAATAACTTATGTTCTTGTAATCTCCTCAAGACTCCTTTCACTTGCTCATGGTGTCTTGACACATCAGATGAATAAATCAAGATGTCATCTATGTACACAATTGCACATTGGTCTATAAATTCCTTCAGGATGTCATTGATGAAGTGCTGGAAGGCAGCCGGGGCATTGCACAACCCATAGGGCATCACCTGGTATTCAAAAAGCCCAAATCTTGTCCGGAATGCCGTTTTCCACTCATCACCTTCGTGCATTCGGACTAAGTGATAGGCGTCCCTCAGGTCTAATTTTGTGTAAATTCGGGCTCCTTTAACTTGATCTAAAAGTACGGAGATCAATGGCAAGGGGTAGCGATTTTTCTTAGTAATTTTATTGTGGCTCTGTAATCGATACACATCCTCAAGTCTCCCTCCTTCTTCGGAACGAAAAATAATGGAGACGAGACTGGCGACTGGGAGGGTCGGATAAACCCATTTGCTAAGTACTTATCCAAGTACTCCTTCAGGTGATGGTTTTCCTTTTCCGTCAGCGCGTAGACACGACTGCATGGCAAGTTTGAACCCGGTTCCAGGTCTATCTTGCAGTCATAGACTCGATGTGGTGGTAACTGCTCTGCCTCCGCTTCACTAAACACATCTTGGAACTCTCTATATTCCTCTGGAACATCTGTAGTATTTATTACGCACATGGAATGTCCGATGGCACAGAGAGATAGGGCTGGGTTACCTTCAAAAGATCTTTCCTTGGCACCAAAACAATTCTCATAGCAATACTTCGAGTTCATCACAATCGTCCTTGAACTCCAGTCGATTGTTGGGTTGTGTTCCGTAAGCCACGGAAGACCAAGAATCAATTGAAATTGTGGCGCATCTATTAAATTAAACTGGATTCTTTCCCGATGTCCATCACCTGAAATCAACTGAATTGCCTCCGTGTGACTCACAATTGGTCCTGACGAAAGATTGGTTCCGTCCACCGCTCAAACAGGCTCACTTCTATCCTTCTTAATTGCTTGAATGCCCACTTTGGCTGCAAATCTCAAGTCGCAAAAATTTCCTGTGGCTCCGGAGTCGATCATCACCGACACTTCTTTTAAAATGGTTTCTCGGAATCTTACTTCCATGGACTGGTTCAAGTGTGGGGCCGCTGATTGTAGTGTGTTTGCCACCCGATATTCTTTTGGAGTTTTCTCTTGATTTGCATCCACCTGTTCAACTCCTCCCACAGGTGGTGCCGCTAGTTTTCCTTCGGCTTGTAGAAGCTCTTGGGCTTTTTAGGACAATTTCTAACGAAATGCCCCCCGGATCCACAGTACATACACAAGTTTCCTACTCTTCTCTTGTCCTTCTCTTCTTTAGTTAAGGGGCCTCTGATTGTTCCAATCTGCATTGGTTCAGCTCCTTGTTGGTTCCCTGTGCTTCTGGTGCTATCTGATCGAGCTCTGTCAAATCTTGGGGTAATTGTTCTGAAATCTTGTTTCTTTTCTCCTCTCCTTTCTCCTTGACGAAAACGATATCCAAGACTAAATCTATTAGTGCCGAAATCTCAGTGGGGCGATTTGAATCTGAGCCAGCGTATCTTTTAATTCATCTTTCAACCCACGATAAAACACCACGGCTCACTTGCTCTCAGGCCAATCCGTCTCGACCACCAGCTTGTTGAATTGAGCCAGGTACGCAATCAGGTCTCGATTCCCCTGTCGTAAGTCGAGTAGTTCGTTATCCACCACCTGGGATATCCGTCGTCTGTCAAAAATCCGAAGGAATTCTTTTTTGAATTCTTCAAAGTTTCTAAGTAGAGGGTCCTCCCGGGAGACCAGAGGCATAGACTACGAAGCTGCGTCTCCACTCAGATATGAGAGTATGAAAGCTACCTTGGACTGCGCATCAGGGAATATCGAAGGGCGACACATAAAATGCAAAGAGCATTGTGACAGAAATATTTATGCCTTCTGGGGATCCCCATTAAATCTTTCGGGAGCCGCCAATGGAATGACTGGGGATAGGGAATGAATTACTTGGGTGGTTGATCTATTAGTGGCTTCTAATACTGGGTTCATTGCTTCTCTCTCCAAACTACTGGATGACCTAAGCCTTTGTGCTAATTCCGCAGTTTCTCTCCTGGCACTGACTACTTCTTGCCTAAGATTCCGATTTTCCTCCCTTACCGCTCCTAGCTCTTTCTGTATTGCATCCAGGATTGTTCCTAGGGATTGTACGTCTATTCCCTCCGCCATCTCTGTTCAGGTGCGAAGGCAACATGGGCACTTCACTCTGTCAGAACTTACTTTGCTCAATACGGCTTCCAAGGTCTTGCACGGGAACAGAGATGCTGAACTCCCAAATCCCACCTGGCAATACCAGTAGGTCTTGTTCAGAACCTTCTGACCATTACCTTGAGGGAAGGGGGAAATTGGATAAAATAACAAACAAAGAAGAGACTTGTCCGGAATGGTTTCTTCAGTCAGCTATCCGCAGACATCGTCTTAGCTTTCAGTGGAACCTGAAAATTAATATATCATTACTACCTTACTACCTATACTTCCTATCTACTTGGTAATTTCTCTACTAGAGTGTCTCACCCTTTATCTCCGGGACCTCGCTTCTCTCCTATTAATATTGTAATTTGGTCTTCCTCAACAGTTAGTTGTCACTATTGAAAGAAACAAACATTAGTTTCGTCTGCCTATTTATCCTTGTGACCCTTATTAAAGATTAGTAAGTGCACTTACTTCACTATCTGTAGAGTAGCCTTTTAAATTGGGGTTCTGTATTTCTCTCTGTCTTCTAACACTGTTGACCTTCTTCCTACGTGTCCCTTCAAGGAAATCTGTTTTCTTTTTTCTCACAGGGTTTCCTGACTATGGAGTATTGTTCAGGTAAGTGTTCATCTTACATTCAAAATTGTATAGCATATAAGTCTCTCTAGAAATAACTATTTTCTTTTCTTTCTTTTGTAGGTTTCCTATTCTTGGTTTGACTTCTCTCCTGTCTCTCTTGTCAGGTATTTACAATATTTACATGTAACGCAAAAGTTCATTCAGACTCTCTTGGCTCTCATAGAACAAATATTCTGACTTGTCTTTTCAGTCTTTTAAAACAAACTCGAGCTGTACTGGTACGAACTCTTCACAAATCCTTCGACAATATTCAGTATTACTTAGCTCAATTACCGCTATGATCTCTGCTCAAGGAACTCAAGGCCGTTGATCTCCTCACTCGGACTACGGTGACTTAGTACTTCAAACTCTTCAGCTTCCTCAAGCGTTTCTCCGTAACTCGCACCGAAGATTGAAAAACTCAGCGAGGACGTTGGAAATAGCACCCAATAACTCTCCGGTACTCTTGTCTAGGGCATTAGTGCACTACGAAAGGGAATTGGGAACTCTGAAGGACTGCTCTGAAACAACGACCTAACTGTTCAAGAAACTCGGTGAAGTGCGTCTACGGAGAGGCGCTCGCGCCGCTCACCTACTTCCCTGCAGCTGCGGCCTTGCAGACTAGACCGCTAACCTCTGGGTCCATCTGGGCGGCCATATCGGGTGCCATCTTATGTCGTCTGGAGAGGACCCGTTCTGCCCATGTAGTTAGGTTCGAGAACTCCTGTTCCCTGGTTGAAGAGTACAGTCCACAAATACATGCACCAAGTTTAGCGGTTCTGACAACCCACTAGCTCTCTGAGAAACGTATTCTCTGCTTTAACAAGATCTGGGACTCTGTCGAAGCCCCACAGTTTTGACCCATAAGTTGCAGCAGCCAAGGCCTTACCATCATAGACTGCTAAAGCAGGGCTAATGGGTCTACTAGAGGTCGCACGATGATCTCTAGAGATAGCTCCCTCCACTCTTTTGAGGCTTAAAAGCATTTTAGCTACGTGGGAGTCCCACTTCATTTTACGGTTTATCCTGACTCCCAAATAGTCAAAGACATCCACTTCCTCTAGTAAAATGCCATTGAGGGAAACATTAATCCTCCTGACTTTCTTGCGGCTAGACAGCACCATCAATTTAGTTTTGGTGGTGTTAATTGTGAGCCCACGTTCCTCACAAAAGGCACTGAACCTATTTAGAAGTTTCTAGAGACCAGAGGGGGTTTTGGACATTAGGAGGGTGTCATCTGCAAAGAGGAGGGTCGGTATCTTTTCCCCCGCCAGGGTGGGGGCATCCACTGGGTTCTCCCTCAAATGGTCTGCCACCCCATTTATAAAGAGGGAGAAAAGGGTGGGAGCCATCACACATCCCTAGCGGACCCCCCTCTGTACTGGTATTCTCTCTGTCAATTGTCCTGCACACCCCCATCTGATTCTCGCATAGGTACCATCGTGCAATCTTTTGGTTAACTCAAGGAGATATCGCGGTAGGCCCATGTCATGCAGCACCTGCCACAATTTGGCACGCGGTACAAGGTCGAAAGCATTATTAAGGTCAATAAAGGCCAAATACAACGACCCCTTACCAATGGACACAGTCTTCCAATATGTAGCTGTAAATCTGAATACTTGGTCCATTGTGCCAATTTTCTGCCTAAATCCTGCTTGTAGGTACGTTAATATGTCTCCCTCCTCTAACCAAGCCACCATTCTGGAGATCAGAACCCTGCCAACCACCTTTTGGATTACATCAATTAAACTTATTGGTCTGTAGTTGCCCCCTTCTTGTGTATTGCGACCACTTCCGCTCCTTTTCAGGAATCTGGGACTGAATGACCATGTAACAGGAGATTCATCAAGTGTAAAATAAAATTGGCCCAAACAATGGGGTCATGAAGAATTAAATCACCAGGCAAACCATCCGGGCCAGCAGCCTTTCCAGGGGCTATGCTATTAATGGCTGCCTGAACCTCAGGGAGTGTAATGGCGTCAACTGATTCAAGATTCGTGCTCTCTGGCTCAAGGTCTAGTTGGACAGCCGGTATTTGCTCCGAACCATCCTCACAACTGTAAAGATTTAAAAAATGGGAAAACCATTGTTGTTCGGTTATATTATTTGGGACGGAGTCAGCTCCCCTTCTAGTTAGTTTATTTATTAGATCCCAAAAGAGAGTTGGGTCTTTTAAAAAGGCCGCCTTCCTGAGTTTCTGCCAGTGATCCTCCTCCCATGCCAGTTTTGCAGATACCGTGATATTTCTATATTCCCGTCTCGCTCACCTTACGGCCACAGGATCTTTTTTCCGTAGAGCTATAGAGATGGCTTTTCTCCTTTCTCTGCATTCTGCGGTAAACCAGGGATAGCCACTTTTATATTCAAGATTTTTCCTACCTCTGGTCCCCTCAATTTTAAAATGGGAGCCTATGATATCTATAAAGACCTTGTAAGATTCACTGAGATCAAACCTAGGCATAGGATTAAGCATGGAACTAAAAAGGGAGAGTTCCACTGTCTTAGATGACACCTGGAAAGCTATACTATTCAGTGTTTCCTCCTGACATGCCACCTTGTGCCATTTTAACCTGCGATTGCAGTTAGATGGAACTACTGCTTTTGAGGAGAGGTAAGGGTTTGTAAACTTCCTTTTACCTTCCCATCTGATGCCAGCGCAAAGTGGGTTGTGGTCACTATCGGGCATCTGTTTGACCACCATATCTACCACGTTCCCCATAATCTTAAATCTAAGATGATATAATCAATACGTGAGGGGCCGTTCAGCCTGTTAAATGTCATAGCCCCATTGGGATCCGAAGTTGTTCTCCCGTTAAGTGCCCGCAGGTTATGGGATTGTTATTTCCTATGGACAATATCATCCAGTGGGTATTAAACTGTAACTATACTGGTCCATTTTACTGGTCAGCCTTTACTTTATAATGCCATAATTAAAATATGTGTAAACAGTAGGAGGCCCCCTGGGTCAGCACATAAGGAACTAGGGGAGATAGCTGTAAAACAAATGAGTGTCCCTAAAGGTCAGGATAAATCCTGTTTCTGACTGAGTTATTCACAACAACAGTTTCCACTTTACTCCTACATTTGAGGCCTAACAACAAGATTTAGACAAATATGAACATATTAAAGTTGTTCAACAAAAGACTTTCTGTAATAAATATATAATAAATATTTATTACAGAAAGTCTTTTGTTGGACAACTTTAATATGTTCATATTTGTCTAAATCTTGTTGTTACCCTGTTTACATAATAGTAAGTCATCTTTTGGTGGGATCAATATTTTAATAGCACTGACTGTTGCAGGTTAGGCCTCAAATGTAGGAGTAAAGTGGAAACTGTTGTTGTGAATAATTAAAATATGAACACCAATGTTTTCAGACTCTGAACCGCTAAGAATGCTAAGTGTTTATTTAGCTCTCTGCCTTATCCTGAGTAAAGGTTACAGTCTTGTCTCATCTTACGGGTTCATAGTAATGCACTGCATACATACATACATAGGCATATACACAAAGAAATACACCTGTACATCCACACACACGTGTATATATATATATATATATATATATATATATATATATATATATATATATATATATATATATATATATATATATATCATGACATATAAATCTAAATTTTCCAGATTGAGAGGGGTGCATGCAAGAGATCCAGGGTTGGATTCAACACAGCATGCTTCCTCTGAATGGGTTTATGAATAAATTGCTTATCATAATAATTTAGCATATCTATTACTACTCCGCAACCATCTGAGTATTTGCTACTGTTGGCCTTGCTACTCTACTTTCTATGCTCTCTACACTAAACATTTCAAACCATGTACTAAAACAGATTCCTTCTTGTGTATCTGATATAGCCATTTATGTCTCTTGGTGCTCTTTTTCAGGGCTTAACAAGAGCATGCGTTTTGCTATTTTTACATTAACTTGTTATGAGACACATGTGTGCTAGTTATGGATTACTGTGCCACTCTTTCTTATTAGGTCAAGGAAATCAGCTTCATCTACTGATACATGGCTAAGAAATTATTTAGGCCTTTTGCCTGGTAAAACACACTTGGGGCCTGATTTAGAGGTTTGAGGTGAAGCAGTGTATTGATTGAGTGTAAACAGCAAGCCGCCCTAGTATGAGATTGGCTTGTTTATTCTTTTGTAATAACGGAGTTCTGACTGTGGGTGGTGAGTGTGGTTGGTAAGAGTGGCTGATGATATATGCAAGTTCAAGATATCAACGAATCAGGCGACTGTAGGAAACATACAGGAAACCTACCCTTCCAGTACAAGTTACTATGCATGGACAACTGAAGAAGGGTCAGGCACATTGATTGTGGTCTGTGCACTGCAACATAGATGCACACGTTTAGGGGGAAAACAATGCTCTCACCTTTTTTGCACCTACTTATCTATATATTAGCTTTTGATGCAATGCACGGCCAGGCTACCTCACTTTTCTGTGATCCACCTCCACAAACAGCACCTTCAAGTAAAGTGGCACTAAGTTGATTTGTTGTCATGAAAAGTCTCCCTATTCAAGCAAAAAGCACCTTCTGTGCTGTAAGGTAATTCACTGCTGCTGCTTTGCACCATACTAACACAATGCAAAGCATTATGAAACCTGCGTCAGAATGTGAAGCATCCCAAAGAAGCTGTTCTTTTCCAGTTAGCTATAGGATTCCAGTGTTGTTATGTTAATTACATATGATATAGCGCTCAAATCACCCTAAGGCACCTCAGCGCTGCAAGTCAGTAACAGGCAGCATCTACCAGAAGGGGTCACTTTTGGACGGCAGAGGCTTTCAGTAATTTACTATATATTGGCATTAGTTTGAATAAATACAGATATGCCTGGGAGCCAGTTCCAACAGACGGGAGTCAGATAAGAAAAGGATCTCCCCCCACATCTTATCTTACCAACCAAATCTTGGGGACAAGCAACAGGCTTTACCCTTAGATCTTAAACTTCTGGTGGGAGCGTATGCTTTAACTCTATGTTGAAGATACCTGAGATCATTTCCCTTTAAGGTCTTATGGATGATACAGCATATCTTGAAAATGCTCCTTATCTCACTGGCAGCCTATGCAGAGCTTTCGGAATGTTAAGGATAAGTCTGGCTGCCTTATTTTGCACCACCTGTAGTTTAGCAACAAGAGACTCATTAACGGCAGCCAGTAGAGCATTTCCGTAGTCTAGCCTGCTCACTATCAGGGCTTGGACTAATGTTCTTCTGGCAGAGATCAGAAGGTAGGGAAATATTCTGTATAGAAGTCACATATTATGATAGCACGCACCCTTGGTAGTCAAAATATGATCTTTCATAGAGGAGGTCCGATCAATTTTTTTGCCAAGGTTCTTCACAGATAGTTTGGGAGACGGGCCAGATCCTTGTAGAGAGGGCCACCATTTTCTTGACCACAGAGAGATAGCTTTGTCGAACAGCATAATCTCAGTCAATTGTAGGTAATTGTCAGTCATCCAACACGAGATGCAAAGCGATCTTTGGTTAAGTCTAGATCAGAATCAAAAGGGAAGGGCAGCTGAGTATCGTCAGCCTAAGATATTATTCCAAAGCCGAAAGACTCAATGATTTTGGCCAGGGTGCCATATTTATATTGAACAAAGTGGGGCTCAAGCATGAGCCCTGTGGTGCCCTCTTGTCCAAGTGAATCTTGCAGGAGGTATAGGGGCAGAGAGTGACTGTTTGGAATCTGTTGTCCAAGAAGTTTTATAACCATTTGTGAGCAGTCTCCTGAACACCTATCTCACGCAGTCTCTTCCTCAACCTAGAATGGGAAATCGAATCAAAAGCTGTGGAGAGAAATGATAGTCCAGAGAAGTATTCCATATCCAGGACACAGAAAGGGAAGCTGTATCTATTTTGTGAGAACATGTGGTGTGGCATCTCGTACAAGATTTAGAAGGGGCATTGAATGCAGTGAAGATCAAAAAAAGTCAACAATGTTTATTGGGACTGCCTTAGACTGCACCTACCAATGAGGAGTCGCCAGATCCTATATCGATAGCCTGTGCACTCTCCTATGCATTGACAGAGGTAATGACAGTCACAGCAAATTATATCGGCTATGGTCCACACCGCTCTAAAGTGTACATGAGAAGCCTGTTTTGAGAAGGCATACATCCGAACTGGGGCCATGCACCATTTGTAATAGTGTGGCCCCAGAAGGTCATAGCAAACAAGAACAAGAAACAAGACAGTTATAGTGTCACTTGTTTACTAAACAATGCATGTGTATCACTTTAGGTGTTATTAATCTGTGCAGCCCTTGCTGACCCAAATAATTATAAATGCAGACTTGAAAAAAATGTAGGGATTTAAAAATAATCCTTTGTTGGTGAGGGGATTCTGGAGCTGGCTTCCACACTTCCTTTATACCTCACATGGACATCAAAATCACAAAATATTCAAAAAAAAGATCATCATCCTTCCCCCAGCTGTACGGAAAGACTGGTCTGGATGCTCATGTAGGAGGGCAAGCACCAAAACTCTCAGTAACTTTTATCACCCTAAATGGTAAGGGGCCAGTTCACTAAAGCATTTATGAGTAGGGAAGTGATACTACAGAAGTAACCTAAAAGAGTACTACAGGAGCAATCTTTTACATACTCTGCCACACCTTTGTCAATTAGCCCCATAATGCATGTGCCACTTGCCTGCCATGCCCTAAACACCCCACTGAGCATGGAAATAAATGTTATAATGCAGTCTGGTTATAGAGATGTTTTACTGACAAGCACATAGAGAAGTATTTGTTAATTTAAAATATATAAAGTGCTTCAAAAGCAATTCCAGACAAAAGCTGTTTGATTGTCAAAGCTCTCCGAACCATCCAAAAAATGCCTGAGACCAGGCGTTTTTTGCAACTTTGGAAGAAGAAAGTGATGTAGTATAGAGATCACATCAAGGAACAGCACCTTGCAGGCAGGACTGATCAAACTGAACCAGACCCAGAACAATGGGGCTCTGTTATGGGAACTACATTGGGGCTAGTTCACAAAGGCATTTATGAGTGAGTAAAGTACTACCAGAGGAATACTACATCATGCACCCATAAATACCTTTGTGAATTGGCCCCAGAAACCCTACAAGTAAAAGTGCAAAGAAGGCACTGTACTTTTTAGGTGTCCAGCTGTATATAAATAAATCCACTGAATATTTCCATTTTAGATGTTTGGGGCCAATTCACAAATGCAATTATGAGTATGTGCCTTTGTGAAGTGGCCCCAAAATGTTCAACTCTCTACGAGTAAAAGTGAAGGAGGGCACAGTTTTCTTTTTGCTGTACTAACTAAATATGAATAGTCACTGAGTATTCCCATTTTAGATGTTTGGGGCCAATTCACAAAGACATTTATGAGTTATGGATGTAGTGCTACAAAAGTATTACTTCTATACTCAAAGTAACTTTGTGAGTTGTCCTCGTTGAGATTTTATTCTCTGCATTCATGCATGGATACATCGCCAGAGGAATTTCTAGCTTGCTTAAGGACGTCCCACCTTCAAGGAAATACTGGTGAATAGCTGACAGGTCTAAAGAACATGGTGAAGGCAACCAAACTATGTATCATGTGTCATGTACCTGGTTTCTGCTTTGACTTCTTAGAAAGGTTAAAAGCAAGTTCTAAAACCCAGTTAAAAACTGCCCGAAAATAGAAAACACTCTAGTGGTTAATAATTAAAATGATGTATTTTCTTTACATGGGTCATGGATTTTTTGTTAGTGTAGCACTATAATCTTCATTTTAATGTGAAAGTGCTACATGAAAATACTGTACACACAGGGTTAGATTCACAAAGGCATGTAAGAGCATGTCAAAGAATACTTTGGCAGTGCCCATTTAAGTATCCTTACAGAGAGTCGGACTGAGGCAGAAAATAGGCCCTGGAACCAAACTAAATGTGGCCCCCATTAGTGAATCAAATAGCTAAAAAAAATTGGCCCACGTTCGCAATTTAGGTCAGTTTTTAGCTTGTACAGACACGCTGTATGGGTATTTTCGCAAAGTATGGCAGACTGCATGCATTTGACATTGCTGCAGTCAATGTGTGTGGTAATAAACTGTAATATAAGGGAAATCAACAGTAAAAACCAGCCCGCCTGTTCATAAAACTACCCCACAAACTCCTACAACAACGGCCCACACACTGATCTGCCAGCCCAGCCCATCGGACACTGCCCGATTGCCCGAAAGGCAACCCTAACCCTGCCTTTACATTCCTTTGGCCCCAAAACATCTAAAATGGGCGTATTCAGGGAAAATGTATGTAGAATTAGTACTGATAGAAAAGACTACTGCCTATTTGCACTTTAACTAACAAGGAGTTGTACGTTTTGAGGCCAATAAAAAAAAATTAAGATTATTCCCCTAGCACTACTTTCAATACCTATGAATGCTATTGTGACTCAGCCCCACAATATGGTCTTTAACAATGAAATAAACAATAGTAAGGGCACACAGGTCCAACAGTTGGGGATTCGTGCAGGAGTAGCCCGTAAGAGCGGTGGGGTGGGTATTCGACAGACGATGACGAGGGAAAATTAAAAAATAATTAGTTTTCCCTCGTCGTCGTCTGTTGAATACTCCCCCCACCCACCCCTCTGCTCTTACCTGCACGGGCCGCTCCAGGATCCATGATGCTTCTATCCCTCTCTGGTGGCAGGGGAGCAATCTTGGCCTGGGGATGCTACAGCCTTTTTTTAAGGACTGGGAAGCCTGCCCCGAAGCGGGAGATGGCAATGGTTCCATGTACTTGAGTCCAACTATATGCAGCTGTGTGTTCTCAAAATATGACTTGCCCTCTAGTGCCAGGAAACCAGCATTTTGGCTCTGCATTATCGTGGTATAAGAGACTAACTAGCTACAGATATCATCTTTTCCTCAGTAGATATATGTATGAAAGGGTAAATACATGTTTTTACCAATGTGTTTATTAAGGCCAATGTATATGCGAAGCTGTCTTCTAGGGCTATGAGCATTTTTGGTGTCACCGGCGCCATCTCCCCCAATTGTCTTGTGTAAAATGTTCACCATTCCAGAAAACACAAAACTTTTTACTTGTGCAAGATGGCTCTAGTATAAAATACGTCACCAAGACACATTTTCTCCTCGGAGGAGACGTTTTCTTTTCAAACCTGTAAATTTCACGAAACGAAAATTATGCATACTTTGCAAAATTCATTTTTACAAATTATGACACACCTATAAAGACATATATAGGCATACATTATATATATATATATATATATATATATATATATATATATATATATATATATATGTAAGTGTGTGTGAATATATATATATATATATATATATTTATATATATAATGAGTATTATAAATATAAATAGCTACACAGGAGAAGGAACAGGGCTGCCAGAAGTGCAGTGTCATGACCCCAGAGAGCGCTTTGTCCCACGAGATATTTTTAGCAAAAATGAAGCTCGAGCCCATCTTTCCCTGAAAACCTCGCTGACAGCCCGGTTTCACGTGCGCAGAAGAAGGTTGCCGGGTCTGGGGCTGCGGATGTTTTAATCTCTGCCGCAAAACAATGTCTCATAATGATGTACAGCACTATTGCCGCACTGATGAAGAATCATACATAATTCAGCACCTTTCACTTGGCATCGCTGTGATATCCTCATTAGTCGTGGCGCACAGTGGCTGTCAGATGGTGTCCATGCGAATGCCGGCATTATATTGTCTTTGAGATGTGCAGCTGCTTCCCTGACACTGCCAGTATATAAAAACATGACGCCAGTTTGTTTTATTTAGTGCTAAACCTTCCAGTTTGTAAAAACAAGGCTGACACAGAGCCTGACATGAGGCAGGGAAAATAATTAGCTCTCATTTTCTCAGCCTCCTATTTCCTTCTCCCTGCTGTGTTCTCTTTCCACTAAACCACCACATGTCAGTCGAAATGGGAGGCAATTAGTGGGCTCATTTCAGTCCCCACAACTGTGCTGAAAAGAAAGTATTTATGATGGCACAATGAACAGCTGAAAGATTAAATAACATTTGCCTTTTGAAAAGAAAATGACTTCTAGCTAAATGGGCAATTTTTGATTATTCTCAAACAAGCTTAGAGTAGTTGGTTTTTAAAATTCAAGAAAGGAAAATGAGTCATTTTTAGGTGAAAGAATCAAATAAAACTTGACACAGCCATGCAAATGGCTGATGTTTTATTGCAAAATATGTAAATTTGTTATACCCTTAACAATGGCGGGCGCCTGAGGTCAGGGCAGATTGCTACTAACTAGACACTAGTCCCGACACGGTTACCTCTAGATTGCCTCATCCCCGGATGCGCGCGGAGGAAGGCTTTTAAGGTTTTCTTGAAGACTGAATTGCATCAAGTCAAATGAAGCATACTTTTAATGACATCACATGACACGCATTTAGCTCCACAAAATGGCTGCGCGCGGTGATTGGCAGACATGTTTATAAAGGTCCTGACATGTTTTCAAGATTACTTGGCATTCGATTTAAATCTTAGGTGACAGTATAGCGCGTTTATTTCACAGAGTATGTTTAATTAACAGCACAAGTTTCAAGGCAGCAGGATGTCATTTTGGATAGGCGTCCTTTGTTAGTTCCTTTACATGTGAAGTGTGGAACAGAGGTCTGTCTCAAAGCGTCATCCAGCTAAGGGCTGCGCCTGAGAGCCAATTCAGTTTTGTTTGCATATTTCATGACATCGTTCCGGCTTGGGACGTGCGCGCTTTACTTGTCAACTAACCTCCTTAATGCAAAGCAGTCTACTGGCCTCATATGTGTCACCTTCACCAGGCGGTGTTTTTTTCAGCCATCAACTCAAAGCAGGACGGGGAGTGTAGTTTTCTCTTTTCCCATTATTCACACTGGCTTACACACGACCCAACATGCAAATAGTGTAGAGGGTATTCTCTTTGCAGTGGTTCAGTGCTCTGTTCTTGAAGGTGTACTGGGGCCAGGGTAAGCATACTTTAAAAGAGTGATAGGAGATGCAGCGGGTCCTGAGAGCATGCGTATACTATTAATGCCTTTCCTAATGGATACAGGGATGTTGATTTAGAACCTGGTTGCACAGATGGAAAAGGCCTACTGCCTTCTTTTTACTTGTGCTGAGGACCACCAGAGATTGCGAGTTGTCTGCAGGCTATGAAAGGGAGCTGGGCGTTATTGCTTTGTAACTGATGCAACAGGATTTTAAAATGGTGCGGGCTTGCAATGGACATCTAGTGGATTTCACACATGATGGAGGTGATTTGATCATATCTCTTCAGGTCCTGGATAAAGTGTGCTACATTGTGTAGGATGCCCGTAATGGGGCCAATGTGGAGTTCGGAGGCGATGGAGAAGGGTGTTACAGCCACCCTACTCCAGAGACTCCTGCTCTACCGCTGGGTTGGAAATGATAATATTTCAATTAGAAACCACCTCCAATCTAACTTGAAAGGGGGCGTTGGTATATCGCCCACACTGGCAAAAAAACCTGATTTTAGTTCGAAACTCATGGAACGGCTAGCCCCTCCTATCTTAGCAGCACATCATTTTCTGCTCTTGGGGGACTTTAATTACCATATAGATAACCAATCCAACCCCGATTCCACTCGTCTTGTGGCAGACATGGAATCCCTTGGGCTTTACCAAAAGATATTAGGTCCCACCCATATAGCTGGCCACACCTTTGATTTAGTATTCACTGATGCCCCGAACTTAGTGGTGGACCCACCTGTGGACCGATCATTTCTCCTTAGAGTTCCTTTTAGAGGTCCAGCAACCTATTGGTGCCCCTCGTGATGCCATGAATCTCACAAGACCTTGGAGACTGGTATCCCCCAATCTTTGGGGGATACCAATGAGTGGTAAAGCTCTGAAATAGGTGGAAATGTTCTAATCAGAACGCACCCATTCAGTGCAAATGGACGCCTTCACTTCAAAACCTACGGCCCTGGACAAAGTGGAGCCTCAGGGATCAATCTTGAGCCCTACAATTTTTAATATCTATGTGCCCCCCCTGGCAAAGCTCATTAGGTCATGTAGGTTTGATACCATATCCTCTGCTGATGACACACAATTGGTCATCACCATGGATTCTAATCCTACACTTACTAAAGTCAAATTTAAGGATTTTATGTTAAAGATCGCTTCATGGATGACTGCAAACCTTCTCCAGCTTAACACAAACAAGACGGAGATCCTTCTATTTGGGAAAGCTCACTCAGTTTGGTCTGCAGGCTGGTGACCAGTAGAACCGGGATTACCCCTGACACCTAAAAAATAAGTAAAAAATCTAGCTGTCCTATTAAATATTAATCTTTATAAGAGTGAGCATGTGAAAAGTTTTTCTGGAACCTGTTTTGGCCTGATGTGCATGCTTAATAAGGTGTTTCAGTAGACCCCTGTGCATGCCAGGAATACCCTAGTCCAGCCTCTGACAGTGAGTCACCTTGACAATGGGAACGCCCTAATGGTCGGTATGAATGAAGGCCTCTTTTCCAGGCTTCAGGTGGTGCAGAATAAAACAGCACGCCTTAGCCACAATCTTCCTCCATGATACCCATCAGTACCCCTTCTGCTCTCCCTTCACTGGTTGCCTGTAAAAAAGAGTGCACTCTTCAAACTTCTTTGTTTGGTTTGTAAAACTTTGCATGGAAAGGGACCTTGTTATCTGAAAAACAAACTACAGTCATATAGCCCAGTTCGCCAGCTTAGATTCAGTGATCTATTACTGCTGTGCCCCAAACGTATCCATACGACTAGATTTGGTGGCCGATCCTTCTAATTTCTAGTTCTGTATCACTGGAATCTGCTGCCTTTGTCCATATGTTCTTGCCCTGATCTTATTCTCTTCAAAAAGTTCTGAAAATCCGGCGGTTTCATCTTTAAGCTCGATATTGCACTGCAAACTGTCCTCCATGCTATGGCGCCGAGAGGTCCCCTCGGGGATGATTTGTGAACCTAACAAATCACGCTCCTTCTCTGGAAATGCCCCTATCATCTGGAATGCCCTCCCAAAAAGCCTGCGCTGTAACCCCTCCTATTTCAGTTTCAAAAACGACCTAAAATCACCTCCTCAACCATTACTGGGGATCATAACCTGGGACCTGCACTTAATCTCCAATTTCACCATTTTACTCAATATCAGTAATATTTTATCCTTTTACTGAACTTCCTTTTACATACTACCTAATGTGTACATTTTCTGCCCCTATTAATCTATTTGATTTGTTTTTCTCGCAGTTTGTTTTCATTAATCTTTTATCTACTTGTATGGCATATTTGGCCAAATTAGTATTGGGGGTCATAACCTGTGACCTTAAACCTGTTCTCCAAATCACCATGTTATATTTTGCTCTGTAACTATTTGCCCTTTTCCCGAACATCACCTTCCTAATTACTTGAACTGTATAGCTTTTGCACCTTATATTTCTATTCTTGATTTGTATACTTTACATGTTGTTTCACTATCTTGTTATCTACGTGTATGCCTTGTTTGCCTCATATTATCTTGCTATGTAAAGAGCTCTGATACCTCTTGGGTCTAGATAGCACTTTAGAAAACCTTTAAAATAAAATAAATAAAAAAAGAAAAAGAAAAAAGAAAATATATATATAAATAGGATGCAAGAATGCTTGAACAGCAGGTCTGAAGTTGCTTTGTACAAGAAATTGTTTCACTTTCTTTAGAAGAAATAGCTGGTAACAGACTGTCTTTGTTTTTGGGTGGAAATCCAGAAAAGTTATAATTATGCATGTGAGTAGCCATGAAAAACTATGATTGTTGTAGTTTTCAAGGAATACTCCAGATGATCCTCATGAAGATCATAAAAGTCAGAAAATTGTTTCAAACTAAGACATAATCAAAGAGAGTGAATTTCCATATCACCTACAAAAAGTGTGAATTGAGCTGTCTGAGTGAAACCCTTACACTTTCTTGAAATTCTTTTTCTAAAAGGAGTAGCACAGAAGTCGTAAGATTATACGTAAGTATCAAAAGTTCGCTTAAAAAAACAGGTCTTTAATAGTTTCTCAAATGGCGCCAGTTATGTGATTGAGTAGATCTGAGCTGGAAAAGTACTCCATTCCCTTGGCGCCAATGTTGAAAATCGACACCCTCGAGTCCTTAATTTTTAAAATCTAGGCATCACCAAAAGGTTAGCAGTAACTGATCGGAGAGATCTCCCTATAACATATCAAAGAAAACGGTCTGGGTCCAATCCCTGTAGTTAGGGAACATATTTTGAATGTAATACGCTGTCTGATTGGCAGCCAATGAAGGCTTTTAAAGTGTTTTCTATAGGAATTCTGAAAATAAGCCTGGCTGAGGTGTTCTGGATCAGTTGAAGGCTTTTTCAATCATAATCAGGGAGGCCAAAATATATATGCTATTTGCATAGTCCATCTTTTCACTGATAATAGCTACTGTAATAGTCTTCATAGCTTCACAAGAGAGAAAAGGTTGAATCTTCTTAATTGTTCGCAAAATAAAAGGGCTAATACAAGGAGATAAACCATGGGAATTTAGTTAGAGTTTTATTAGAATCTAGAGAAAATGTGGCATGAAAAAATGCAGCCATGTGCCTGATGTAATAAGACTTTGCCATGTCACATAGTTGAAAACTGGTGGTTGGCATCAACCACTGTGAATAAGAAACTAGAAAACAACTGAGCTTTAAGTTCCCACCAACCGAGAGAAACACATATCCAAAAAATAGCCAAGCCTGTGATTTACTGCCTTTTCTTATATGTGGAAGTAAGCGGTCTTCTTACTAAGTGGAGTCATTGCTATTCTCACTGCCTGATCACTGCTGGGTTGAAGCCTGTTGCCAGAACTCAGAGAGCACATTCACTCATTAGTTCCCAAGACCAGATTGCAGTCCCTCTCTGCCTTTTTGTTTGCAACATGGGATGCCCTAGCATAATCCTAAGCCTCCAGCATTCCCTGGTCCTTTGTGGAGTATTTCATTGCCAGAAAGACACTTCAATGTGAGCCGCTGTCTAAAGTCTGCAAGGCTATGGAACTGTCATTAGTCCTTGACAATGAACAGCACCTGCAGAAGAGTTTTGTGCCCCAACAACCCCCTACTTCAAGAACCCATGAGGCAAACCCACTGCTTGTATAATGTGGGTACTTTTATCAGCCTCTAGAGGTGCTTTCTACCGCCTGTGTTTTTTTAATCAGCTGATTCATATTTTGTAAAGGGCTTGTTGTGACTTGAGTCGTTGCTGTGCACACCTTCCTTAGTAACACCTTCCCAGCTGCTCAGCCAGGATGAGTGCTGGAGTGCTTGGTGATGTAATGGAATGCTTGAGTGTCTGATGAGGTGTAGAGTATAAGTTGGAGTGTGTGGGTTGAGCAGCAAGGAGGCTGGTCCTGACGGGGCTATCCGCTATCTGCTAGCTATTTAGCTGAAACTTGCAATCTGAAAAACTTGTAACTAAGTCTTAATAAACCTTCTTCATATAACTACTCTACGGCTACATGGACTTCCTTCCCATACAACACGGCTCTCCTTTTGCTGATTCAAGGAGGATGTTAAACCTTTCTCAGATGTTCCCAATAGCCAACTTCTGAAGGAGTGAAAAGAGTATACTAATCAAATGGAAGGGGGAGAAGGAATTGTCTGATCCCTCAGTTTCCTTACGTTAATGCGAAAAATCAAAAGGGGAAGGATCACTTGTCCTGCATGAACCAGGGTATGCAGGAGAACGTACAACGGTGTCTCCAAATAAAAAACCCTCATGCACGTGTTGGGTAGTGTGGTAAGCGGTATATCTTGGTTCTCCGCTCTTCAAACACGTGTGTGCATAATCATAGGGTTAGTCTCGGTATGCAGCCTCCACCAGGAGGATCTTACCCTTGGTAAAAACAGTAGTGACCCAGTGATGTGGACAATGTGCAAAAAAGTTAAAACCCCCCCGGATAACCAGAATAGGAATTTTATTAGGTCTGGGTTCGGGTGGATCCCTTGAGGGAATGCTCAATTGACGTGCGCTCTGTTGAAAAAATTAAGTTTTCAGGACGCACTGGCATTCAAAAAAATTTAAATGGCCGACATGTTTCAGCCCCCTGTGCCGGGATTCGGACTTAAGGGCTTTCTTCAGGACCAGTAGTGATAGGTGAAAGTGATACTGGTTTACTAAATTTTAGCAAGCAAGTGTTTGGAAAAGGGAAATTATCAACCTGTTTCTTTTCTTCAAGGTCGCAATGTACCTATAGATCAAACATAATAGAGACATACACAATGGGAAAAAGGGTAAGGGAGACACATAGAGTAGTGAACTCACTACTTGACAAAACAAATTGAAGCAACTATAAAGATGGCAATACTTCGTAACCCCCAGTAAATGGCAGTGTCAACTCTCTCTTTATCCAACAAGCATGTGTCATGCAAAAAGAAAAATTCAAATATCTGGTTTCATGGTGCTGTGTCATACAGTCATGCAGGGCGAGAATAAGGAGCTTGGATGTCTCCTTTCACTCAGACAACTGTATTAGTGGGTCAGAGACATGATTATCGGCATTAAGTTGCAATGCGATGATATGTCATGCAGTAACGTTATCATTCATGTGCAGTATCTACAGGTCTATTTCGTTCGTAATTTAAAATAACCCAATTTTATCGTGCTATTTTTAGAACCTAAACATCCATGCCAGTGTTCTCTATGCGCCATAGATCGTACCTGAAGTGTACATCAGTTACACCTCCTTCGGGTGTGACAAGGGCTTCGAGGGGGCTAGGTAGAGAGGAACATTAGGACATTAACGGGGTGGGGTGTATGGTACTTGCGATTTTGTAGCTGGAGTCTGTAGTGGACGGATACCTCACGCTCCGCTCCTCGCGCCCCGCGTTGCGCTGCAGCTGCCTCTTGTAACCCGGAAGTGGCGGGACTCCGCTTCCGGGTTGTTTATGAAAATCTCAGTTCAAGGCAATAGAGAAAAGACTAATTGTCTCTTGCTGTTAGATGTATCGCAAAGTAAAAATATGCGATTGTGAATCAAAAAGTAGGTTATTATAAAAAAGAAGTGATTCTGAGACTTCACCTCGAAAATTAAGTTTGTTTAAAAGTAAAAAATCTAAAATAAAGATAAGACTGGGGATTGTTCTAGAATTCACACGAGGTGTTTCAAATTCGAGTGCACACAAAATATATATAAAAAGATATATATGAAAGACCGGATTGCTTACTACTGCATAAATAATTATCTCAGTTATTGCAACTCTTGGGTTGATGTGCTGGGCTGCGTCTTACGGAGGCAAATTGCAGTCAAGGATGGAACCTTCAGGGAATATGTAATTTCTTCGTTGTCATTACAATGAGGTGGAAGTGGTCACGAAGAATGTACAACTCGATATTCACGTGGCTACCTTAATTACTATTCTGTAAATTAAGGAACATCTTTGCGCTAAACTCGTAGAAGAAGAGGTAGTGAGTCATTTAGATTGCCCCATCTATCTCTCTCTGTGTGTAGATGGGGGCTGGGTGGGTATGGTTGCATTGGCTAGCTTACGCTTTTTATCTCAGCACACTAAGCCAAGGAATATTGTCATTCAGGCCTCTTATGTCTGTCCCCAATCGATGTACCCAGCGTTGTTCCTTTTCAAAAAGGATTCTTTCTGCGTTACTGTCCTTTCTTTCCAAGGTTTCGAGGATGACCCAGTTGAGGTCATCCACTGTGTGGTTTTCTTCCAGAAAGTGACTAGCCATCTTGGTTGTACTCTTTTTACATTTTACGTTGCTCCGATGTTCCACAATCCTTTGTTTAACTTTCCTGCATGTCATGCCGATGTAACTGAGGTGGCAGGAGCAAGTGATCATGTACACTACATGACTAGTATTACAGTTAGTGTGTTTCAGCATTCTCCATTTGAAATTGGGAAGTAATTGTAATTCTTTGGTTGGTTGAGTCAGATAGCAGACTGAGCATGAGCCGCACGGGTAATGACCAACAATGGGGGGGTTTCCCCATAGATTTGTTTTTTCTCGTTGTTTTGCGACAGGTGGTCTCGTGTGTACCAAGATGTCTTTCAAGTTTCTACTCCGTCTATTGGCAAATCTTGGTTTGGGCCAAGAGAGTGTACCAGACATGAGGATCCTCCAGTTTTTGTTAATGATCTTCTTAACTTTGTCAGTGACTGGGCTGTAGGTGGTGACACATGTGGTTAGATCTTCTGGTTCTGTTTTGGTAATGATCTCCAATAGGCCTTCTCTGTTTTGGTTTTGTGCTCTTTTCTTGCATTTATTTACCACTCGCCTTGGATAATCTCGATCTTGTAGTTTTTTGCAAAGGTCTTCTGCTTGGACCCGGTATTCAGTGTTCTTGCTGCAGTTCCGCCGCAGCCTTAGGAACTGACTGTAAGGGAGATTTTCCCTCAATGGGCGGGGGTGAAAACTCTTGAAAGATAGGAGACTGTTCTTTGCTGTTTCTTTAAAATAGGTACGTGTTTGCAGATGCCCATCTCCTGCATAGATTGTAATGTCAAGGAAATCCAGACTCCTGTTGTCTGCACTGTACGTGAACTTGAGGCAGTTGTCTTTTGTGTTTAGCCAAGTGTGAAAATCCTTGAGATCTTCTTCATTCCCTTCCCAGATTAGTAAGATATCGTCTATATACCGCTTCCAAAGCAGTATATGACGAATGTAAGGATTGGTTTCTGTGTGTACATGAGTCCCTTCAAAGGTGCTCACATATAACCCAGCCACACTCGGGGCAAAGGTGCTGCCCATCGAGGTGCCATGGCATTGTAAGTACAGTGTCTCTTTGTATTGAAAATGATTTTCCGTCAGGGCGAGGCGGCAACATTCCAAAACGAAGTGTCTAGGAGTTTTGTGTGGCCAGTCTGTGTCAAAAACGATTTGCTCTAGCATGTCCAGGGTCTCTTGTTGGGGTAGGCTTGTGTAGAGACTTTCTACGTCGAGTCCTACTAGCATCATCGTGTTAGGTGAGTATTCAACATCCTTAAGTAAATTCAAGAGATCTCGCGTATCCTTTAAATAGGTTGGTGTCTTTTGTACCAATGGTTTTAAGTAATGGTCTGCAAACTGAGAGAGAGGCTCTAATACCGATCCAATGCCTGACACTATTGGTCTTCCAGGAGGTGGTATTCGGGCTTTGTGTATTTTCGGCAATGAGTAAAAATATGGAATTTTTGGGTTCCTTGTTACCAGAAAATCCGCCTCTTTCTTAGATAGCCAGTTGTGAGCTTCTGCTTCTTCAACCATCATCTTTATTTCCATCTGTAACCTCTTAGTGGGATCTGTGGCTAGTTTTTTGTAGAACTTCTCGTCTGATAGAAGATCAAGGCACTGTTTGTCATAGCCGGCTGCAGACAGTATGACTACACCCCCTCCTTTATCAGCTGGCTTGATTATGATTTGTCCATCGTTCTTCAATTCATCCAGCGCAGTCTGTTCTGCTCTTGTTACATTGTGGAACGGTCTTTGTTGATTCAATGCTAGTTCGTCTACCTCTCTCATGATAGCTTGCTCGAAAGTTGCGATTTCAATCGGAACATGAGAGATTAGTGGGCAAAAAGTGGACTTATTCCTCAAGGAGGTGTCACCCTCCGGGATGTGTTTTGGTTGATCTTTGAAGAAGGCTTTCAATTTAAGCGTACGGCAGAATTCTGCCAGTTCACATTTTGTTTTGAAGATATCGGTTTTAGGGGTAGGGACAAATCCCAGGCCTTTGTTGAGGACATCTTCTTGTTCTTTTGTTAAGACCTTGTCAGTCAAGTTCACGATGAGGGAACAGTGTTGGCTTTTGTCACGCTCCTCGTTTGGACCTGACGTGTCTGATCGGACCAGGTCACTCCTCGATTCTTTCCTCGTTGTTGAGGTTGGCCCCTCCCTAAAAAAGGAACCCTGGGTTGGAAATTCTGTCCTTGTTGATGGGGTCCTTGATGATTCATGGGAGGGGGTCCTGGGAAGAAAGGATTCATCCAGCCTTGGAATTGAGGGTTGAAGGGTTGGAATGGTATTCCTTGATGATCCACCTGAAAGAAAGGAGGGCGCCATGTGTTCCTGCCTCTTCGATTGCTTCTTCTGTTTTGTGGTCTTCCTCTGTTGTAGTTGGGGAATTCATCACCACTTTGGTCCGATCCATCAACCGAGGATCCACTAGTTGACCCGTAGTTTGAAGCATTATCATTAAATTTATGGGCCTTATTGCTATACGGGTGTACACGTTCTAGGGAGAACCTCTTTAGTTCTTTTGCCAGTTTTTGTAGCTTTGTCTGGGTGAGGTACTCTTGAGTGTCATCCTCGATGGGCAGCACCTTTGCCCCGAGTGTGGCTGGGTTATATGTGAGCACCTTTGAAGGGACTCATGTACACACAGAAACCAATCCTTACATTCGTCATATACTGCTTTGGAAGCGGTATATAGACGATATCTTACTAATCTGGGAAGGGAATGAAGAAGATCTCAAGGATTTTCACACTTGGCTAAACACAAAAGACAACTGCCTCAAGTTTACGTACAGTGCAGACAACAGGAGTCTGGATTTCCTTGACATTACAATCTATGCAGGAGATGGGCATCTGCAAACACGTACCTATTTTAAAGAAACAGCAAAGAACAGTCTCCTATCTTTCAAGAGTTTTCACCCCCGCCCATTGAGGGAAAATCTCCCTTACAGTCAGTTCCTAAGGCTGCGGCGGAACTGCAGCAAGAACACTGAATACCGGGTCCAAGCAGAAGACCTTTGCAAAAAACTACAAGATCGAGATTATCCAAGGCGAGTGGTAAATAAATGCAAGAAAAGAGCACAAAACCAAAACAGAGAAGGCCTATTGGAGATCATTACCAAAACAGAACCAGAAGATCTAACCACATGTGTCACCACCTACAGCCCAGTCACTGACAAAGTTAAGAAGATCATTAACAAAAACTGGAGGATCCTCACGTCTGGTACACTCTCTTGGCCCAAACCAAGATTTGCCAATAGACGGAGTAGAAACTTGAAAGACATCTTGGTACACACGAGACCACCTGTCGCAAAACAACGAGAAAAAACAAATCTATGGGGAAACCCCCCCATTGTTGGTCATTACCCGTGCGGCTCATGCTCAGTCTGCTATCTGACTCAACCAACCAAAGAATTACAATTACTTCCCAATTTCAAATGGAGAATGCTGAAACACACTAACTGTAATACTAGTCATGTAGTGTACATGATCACTTGCCCCTGCCACCTCAGTTACATCGGCATGACATGCAGGAAAGTTAAACAAAGGATTGTGGAACATCGGAGCAACGTAAAATGTAAAAAGAGTACAACCAAGATGGCTAGTCACTTTCTGGAAGAAAACCACACAGTGGATGACCTCAACTGGGTCATCCTCGAAACCTTGGAAAGAAAGGACAGTAACGCAGAAAGAATCCTTTTTGAAATGGAACAACGCTGGGTACATCGATTGGGGACAGACATAAGAGGCCTGAATGACAATATTCCTTGGCTTAGTGTGCTGAGATAAAAAGCGTAAGCTAGCCAATGCAACCATACCCACCCAGCCCCCATCTACACACAGAGAGAGATAGATGGGGCAATCTAAATGACTCACTACCTCTTCTTCTACGAGTTTAGCGCAAAGATGTTCCTTAATTTACAGAATAGTAATTAAGGTAGCCACGTGAATATCGAGTTGTACATTCTTCGTGACCACTTCCACCTCATTGTAATGACAACGAAGAAATTACACATTCCCTGAAGGTTCCATCCTTGACTGCAATTTGCCTCCGTAAGACGCAGCCCAGCACATCAACCCAAGAGATGCAATAACTGAGATAATTATTTATGCAGTAGTAAGCAATCCGGTCTTTCATATATATCTTTTTATATATATTTTGTGTGCACTCGAATTTGAAACACCTCGTGTGAATTCTAGAACAATCCCCAGTCTTATCTTTATTTTAGATTTTTTACTTTTAAACAAACTTAATTTTCGAGGTGAAGTCTCAGAATCACTTCTTTTTTATAATAACCTACTTTTTGATTCACAATCGCGTATTTTTACTTTGCGATACATCTAACAGCAAGAGACAATTAGTCTTTTCTCTATTGCCTTGAACTGAGATTTTCATAAACAACCCGGAAGCGGAGTCCCGCCACTTCCGGGTTACAAGAGGCAGCTGCAGCGCAACGCAGGGCGCGAGGAGCGGAGCGTGAGGTATCCGTCCACTACAGACTCCAGCTACAAAATCGCAAGTACCATACACCCCACCCCGTTAATGTCCTAATGTTCCTCTCTACCTAGCCCCCTCGAAGCCCTTGTCACACCCGAAGGAGGTGTAACTGATGTACACTTCAGGTACGATCTATGGCGCATAGAGAACACTGGCATGGATGTTTAGGTTCTAAAAATAGCACGATAAAATTGGGTCATTTTAAATTACGAACGAAATAGACCTGTAGATACTGCACATGAATGATAACGTTACTGCATGACATATCATCACATTGCAACTTAATGCCGATAATCATGTCTCTGACCCACTAATACAGTTGTCTGAGTGAAAGGAGACATCCAAGCTCCTTATTTTCGCCCTGCATGACTGTATGACACAGCACCATGAAACCAGATATTTGAATTTTTCTTTTTGCATGACACATGCTTGTTGGATAAAGAGAGAGTTGACACTGCCATTTACTGGGGGTTACGAAGTATTGCCATCTTTATAGTTGCTTCAATTTGTTTTGTCAAGTAGTGAGTTCACTACTCTATGTGTCTCCCTTACCCTTTTTCCCATTGTGTATGTCTCTATTATGTTTGATCTATAGGTACATTGCGACCTTGAAGAAAAGAAACAGGTTGATAATTTCCCTTTTCTAAACACTTGCTTGCTAAAATTTAGTAAACCAGTATCACTTTCACCTATCACTACTGGTCCTGAAGAAAGCCCTTAAGTCCGAATCCCGGCACAGGGGGCTGAAACATGTCGGCCATTTAAATATTTTTGAATGCCAGTGCGTCCTGAAACCTTAATTTTTTCAACAGAGCGCACGTCAATTGAGCATTCCCTCAAGGGATCCACCCGAACCCAGACCTAATAAAATTCCTATTCTGGTTATCCGGGGGTTTTTAACTTTTTTGCACATTGTCCACATCACTGGGTCACTACTGTTTTTACCAAGGGTAAGATCCTCCTGGTGGAGGCTGCATACCAAGACTAACCCTATGATTATGAACACACGTGTTTGAAGAGCGGAGAACCAAGATATACCGCTTACCACACTACCCAACACGTGCATGAGGGTTTTTTATTTGGAGACACCGTTGTACGTTCTCCTGCATACCCTGGTTCATGCAGGACAAGTGATCCTTCCCCTTTTGATTTTTTGGAGTGAAAAGAGTTCCAAGACTTTTCTAACTTAGAATGTCAAACCACTATTTACAGGAAGAGCTTTTTGTGTACAGCTTGATGTACCCAAAGTTCCCATCCTGCTGAAAAGTTCCCTCTAAGAAGAATTATTTAACTTTTTAACATCCGTTGTGTGGTGATGTACCAGACGTAGCCGAGTTGTATCTTTGTAGTTTCTTTATCGGTCTTAGTTGCAGGATGGTAATCATGTACATCAGCCCCACCAGGAGCAGCCTGCCTGCTGCTCAGCCCATCTTCAGCTGTCACACCTCACCACACAGGCACCCAAACATTCCATGCATCTCCATCACACCAACATTCTACTCAGAACACTCACACTGGCTGAGCAGCTAGTAGCTGGTTAAGATATGAGTAATATTAGTACATAGGCAGACTATAAAATATCCTCCCCCTTTTAAATGGAAACTAAAATAAACAATGCTAAGAGTGAACAACTTTACACAAAAATGTACACAAGTAGAAAATAGTTACAAACTCAGGGATGCAAAGTAAAATAGAACATCTTGAGAGTTTATAAAAACATATTTAAAAAATCTGCAAAGTGTGGCAATGGGTGACACGCACTCCAAGAATTTGATCCTTACTAGAAGGGAACACAAAGTGTAGACAGGATTCCTCATGTAAGGATTAGAAATAACCACTGTGTAAATGGGACTGACACCCATCTAGCCACCCCTAACGAAAGGGTTAATATCTAGTGAAAATGGGACTGTGATCCCTAAATACTTATCTTGTGAAAGAATTTTTTTGTAAAACGTGTAAATGGGACTGACACCCATCCAACTACCCCTCACGTAAGAGTCTGAAAATGATGTCAATGGGACTATAAACCATAACACCATACCCTGTGTAAGGGTTTTTAATGTAGACTGTGTAAACGGGAATGACGCCCATAGAGGTAATGTGATATACTACATAGAAATGGGACTAGTACATATGCCCGTTCCCCATGTAAGGGTGTGAAACATAAGACCAAATGCATGTCAACAAACCACTTGAAACGATGCCTCCAAAGAGTGTGGTACTACAAAACACAGGAATGAGTGTCAGCCACCCATAAAAACAATAATACGGCCCTCCTGTAAGGGAAGTAACATTCAATGTAGAAGTATAGCCTAAGATGCAATGTAAATTGTAAACATGACAATCTACTGTGAAACTAAAACTGGAGCCAAAACAATCCTCAAAACAATCCCATGCGTAAGGCATATGTACAATTCAACGTAGAGACATAGAATGAATACTGTGTAAAATTTCAAAATCCCATCGTAGTGTACCGAACATAGTATAAAACAAATTGCATCACTAGAACTGGACGCTTCAGTAAGGGATGATGACACCCCAGCAGGGACCCCATAAATGTACATAAGGAACAAAAAAAAAGACATTCAAAATGCCCACAGTGTGCAAACCATTTACCACAGCAAGAACAACTGCATATGCCGTACCTTGACACAAAACATCTCACCGTAACTTAAAGCGTTTGCATAACACCGCATAGCAGATATAAAAACATCCCTCATCAACCACCCAGTTGAGCAAAAAAACAATGCTTAGAGTGGAGAGAATCCATTCGAAACCGCACATGCATTACTAAGATGTAACCACAATAAGCATTGAGAGATATTGAGCAGGAACCGTACACTTAATGTACAAAAACCCTCTGTGAGAAGTAGCACTAATAAAGGTCCATCCTATTACCATTTAAATGAAGAAATAACTTGAAAAGGCATTACCCCAGGACTCTTGACTTAAAATTTCCTCCTGAAAGCTGTATGCAGGATAACCCCTTGAGCTGGGGAGCCAGAGCTTGTTTGAAGGACGGGAATGACCAAGTGTTCGAACCAATTTTGACCAAACTGGAATGAAGCAATGCGGAGGACATGTCCGTAATACACACTACAAAGATGGCATCACGTAAAGAAGACGCGCGCCGGGAGGCTCCTGGCCAGGCCTGGGCGTCGTTCGCGGAGTTTTGCTAAGCCGAACTCCACGAAATTACAAAAAACTCGGCAAAGTTCCGCGAGTGGCAGAGTGCAGTGTGAACTGCAGTTTTTGCTAGTATTCCTGCCGCTCGGGTAGAAATTATACCTGAGCAGCAGCTCGCGCCAGCGAACTTACCGTTCGTAATCATGAGCGGGGAAAAAAACTCTGCTGCACATCGCAAAGCAGAGTTTTCTGCACTCCGCTAACTCCGCAGAGTGCAGAAAACTCCGCAAACTCACCAAACAGAGCGAAGGTCACTGCCCAGGCCTACTCCTGGCACCTCAAACCAGCAAAGCGTCCCTCAGCAGCTCGCAGAGCAACAAATAAGTTTTGAAGTGTCTCCGCCCGACTCGATGGAGAAGGTAAGTCTGCGCATGCTTTAAAGGGCTTGTACCTCCTTGTTCAAACAGCACAGCAGCGGTTCAACTTTTGTCAAATGTTCAAATTACAGCCAAGCAAACAAAACTATATAATAAATATATCACGGTTCTGATGGCCTCCTCAGCCCGCCGGTTCAGAGGCTGATTTTCAAACAAGTGTCACACCATTCCATGTAGCTGTAACTTACGTAATGTAGACGGCATATGAAAACATCGCAGATCCAGACCGAAGCATGTGTTGGCACTTTCCACAAACGAAACGCAGGAAAAAGCGATGGCACAGTCTGCAGAGATTACCATACTAAGCATAAGCAAAGATGACAGAACAACTTGTAAGATGACTTAGTTGTAGAACTTGTTTACTGTAAAATTTCACAATTGTCAAGTGACTCAGCACTGCAGGCAAGAGCTGTGATGGTGACTATTCCTTTAAAATTCCACCCGTTCCTGTTGACTGTACCATGGAGCCAAACTCCATATGGACGGCAGACCTCACGGACTTGAAAACCTACCGGCCCATCTCTCTCCTCCCCTTTGCAGCCAAAGTCACAGAGAGACTCGTAAACACCCAGTTTACCACCTTTGTCGAAGACAACTCCATCCTGGACGCCTCCCAATCTGGATTCCACAGAAACCACAGCACTGAGACCACCCTCCTAGCTGCCACGGATGACATCCGCATGCTACTGGACCAGGGTCACACGGCGGCCCTCTTCCTGCTAGACCTCTCCGCGGCCTTCAACACTGTCTCACACCGCACTCTCACAGCCAGACTTCACGACGCAGGGATACGAGGAACGGCCCTCGACTGGATCCAATCCTTTCTCACTGGCCGAACGCAGAGGATCAGACTCCCTCCCTTCCTCTCGGAACCCACTGACATCAACTGCGGAGTTCCACAGGGATCATCTCTCAGCCCTACGCTCTTCAACATCTACATGGCCACCATCGTCAGACACCATGGACTCAGCATTTATATCCTACGCCGACAACACTCAGCTCATCCTTTCCCTCACAAACAAGCCAGATGACACCAGAGGCTGCGTCCAGGAAGGAATGAGGAATGTAGCAGCCAGGATGAGGGACAACTGTCTGAAGCTCAACTGGGAGAAGACCGAGGTCCTCATCCTCGGACCCTGCTCCACCGCCTGGGACAACACCTGGTGGCCGTCCACCCTCAGGACCCCACCCATTTCCACCAACCACAGCCGGAACCTCGGGATCATCCTCGACTTCTCTCTCTGCATGAACCGCCAGGTCAACACCGTCGCCTCCCCAGCTACAACTGCCTTCGGATCCTCCGTAAGACCTTGAAATGGATCCCCTCCGACTGCAGAAAGACAGTCACCCTCACACTCATAACCAGCAGACTTGACCATGGCAACGCCCTCTAAGCCGGAATCAACAAGACTCTCCTACACAGACTCCAAACCATCCAGAACGCTGCAGCCAGGCTCATACTCGGAACTCCACGACACGAGCACATGACCCAATACCTACGCTGCCTTCACTGGCTCCCCTTTGAGAAAAGAGTCACTTTCAAACTCCTCACTCACGCCTACTAAGCCCTCACAACATCGGACCCAAATACCTCAATAAGAGAGTCTCCTTCCATGCGCCCAAGAGAAACTTCTGCTCCGCCGAACTCGCCCTGGCTGAAGACCCCCGCATACGCAGAAGCAAGACAGGAGGAAGAGCCTTCTCATACATCGCAGCAAAGACCTGGTACGAGCTCCCAGTGAACATCAGACGCTCCCCAACCCTGCAGACGTTCAGGAAGGACCTCAAGACCTGGCTCTTCGACTGATCCGGAGCAGTCTTATTTCCACCCCCCAGCGCCTTGAGACTCTCAAGGGTGAGTTGCGAGCTATATAAACCCCTGATTGAGCGATTGATTGTTCCTAGATAAGATGTGGAAGTGTTTAGGCTCGCACCAGTTATCCAGTTGCATTAAATTCAAATATAGTAGACCAATGAATCATATCGAGGCAGGGGCTGTTCACTGATTAAGGACACTGGTGGGGCTGGCAGGCCTGGTGCTTTAGTCTTGAGACTTGTTTCTTAGTCTCTGTAGGTTTCCTTATTTTTTCTATGTCAATTCCATTGATATCTTCTGTAAATCCAGTAGTACGCATAGGTCTGTCTTCAGATCGTTGCCAAAATTATGTTGTGATGTACCAGACGTAGCCGAGTTGTACCTTTGTATTTTCTTTATTGGTCATAGTTGCAGGATTATAACCATGTACATCAGCCCCACAAGGAGACGCCTGCCTTCTGCTTAGCCCATCTGCAACTGGCACCTAAACATTCCATGCATCTCCATCACAACAACATTCCACTCAAAACACTCACACTGGCTTAACAGCTAGGAGCTGGTTAAGATATGAGTGACATTAGTACATAGGCAGGATATAACACTTTGTAAAATGATATGAGACTCCACCGATTTACGTTATGTGAGTTACCCATATAATTTATTCCCAAAATGTTTTTATCTATTTTTATTTTTGTTTCTACATGTTTTATAATTGAACTTTTAATTGTCTCTAATTAATAATTATTTATTATTTTTAAATCAACTTTAGAGTGGACTGTAAGCGCTTTACCTCTGAATTGCTCATCTCTGAACTGTATTTTGATTGTTCATACCTGCTTTTTCATTGCCTGTAGCAGAGTTAGGAAATGCACTTTTTCTGCAGCACCCTAAGGTGAGCCAAGATTGCTTTAAGGAAGCTTTTGACCTTCCTCAGTTGGTGAACTACTGGAGCTCAGTTCAATTACTTTAAGCCTGCAGCCACTCTCCACCGCTATTTTGAGGATTGTTATTTCACAAAATACTTGAAGAAAACATGCGACTTAGAGATGTTTCCTTAATGTAAGCACAATATCTCAACAAGGATTGAGGAAGCATACAGGTCCAGATTTAATACATTAACACAAAGACAGTCAGTCAACTACTAACCAGTCTCAGCGCTCCAAATTGTGCAGAAGGGCTTTGCCCCCACGCACATCAAGGGGAATCTTCTTGACTCTGTGTTCAGTAATAATCAGAATCTTCTAGTTGACATCTCCATTCCTCTCCCGTGGACTGATCACTTATTAGTCCCCATGGTATTGGAGCCTTGCTAAAGAAAACTAATTTAGACATCTCTAACATGGCCAATTATCGTCCCATCTCCCTTCTTTCCTGGCTGAGCAAGTTGACTGAGAGATACATAAATTCCATCCTCCTCCACTACTTAGAGTCCAATAACTTACTCCACGACTGCCAGACAGGATTCCGTCCCAAGTTAGAGACAGAGACAGCTCTTGTGGCAGTGACAGAAGAAGACAGGAGACTCTTAGACCAGGGCGGCGCGGCTGCAATCATTTTGCTAGACCTCAGTGCCGCCTTTGACACTGTGAACCATAACATCCTGCTTGAGAGATTACAAAATCTCGGAGTGACAGGTCTGGCCATTACCTGGTTTCAGTGCTTTTTAAAGAACCGATTTTTCCAGGTCTCTGAGGGTATTGCTACTTCTAATCGCTGGCCTCTTAGCTGTGGGGTTCCTCAGGGCTCATCCCTGAGCCCCACGCTCTTTAATACCTATATGGCACCGTTGGCTGAGATAGTGCTTCCATTTGGCATAAAAATCATTACATACGCAGATGACACCCAGCTGGTGGTTGCATTAAACCACCCCGAAGGGTCATCGTGCGATCTGGGCATCTGCTTAGAAGGGGTAGCCGAAAGGATGGCACTATCTCACCTTAAGCTGAATGGAGACAAGACAGAATTAATGTTTCTGGGCAAGTCTCCTTCACCCTCTTCGGCCCTCTCCTGGCCGCCCTGTCTCGGTACGATACCTGCCCTTTGTTTTAATTATCAAGCCACCAAGCTCTCTGCTGTCTGCTTTGGTCTGATGGGGATGTTAAGGAAAATCCTCCCCATACTTTCCTATCAGGCACGAAGGATTATGGTGCAAGCCCTTAACCTGTCCCGCTTGGATTATGGGAACGCATTGTATCTGGGCGCCCCGCAGGCCACCAACCAAATACTGCAAGTAATCCAGAACTGTGCGGCCGCCTATTCCTTGAGATCCCCCAAAGACAATCAGCAAGACCTGCTCTGAGGAAGCTTCATTGGTTCCCAATTCAGTCCAGAATACGTTTCAAGGCCATATGCCTGGCCCACAGAGCAATCGGGAAAACTGGACCTGCCATTACCTATCCTCTGGTTACCCCCTACCAACCGTCCAGGAGTCTTCGTTCCAGCACCGCCTTCCTCGCTACTACGAGGAAATTAGGTAGATCCAGATGGGGCGGACGTTCCTTCTCTCGGAATGCCTCAATTTTCTGGAATTCCCTGCCTCCTACTCTTCGCAGGGACCCAACCTACTGACCTTCCGCCGATTTCTTAAACTCATCTCTTCACTAACACTCACTAACTTACCATGTCCTTGCTCTGCCTGGTCCTAGCGCTACGAGGCCTCAGGGTAGTAAAGCGCTTTATAAAACCTATTTCATTCATTCATTCATTCAGAAATGTTGTTTGCATGTGCTGCAATCACGAATGCTATTTAACATGTTAAAGCCAGACTTTTGGTTTTGCCAATGGCGGGGCACACATTTGCAAAAACGGATTGCTTTCTGTGAAGAATGCATACAACATATATACAACTGAATGTGAGAAGCAGTGTTATTATTGGCTGTACTTTTTAGAGGTATAATAGTACCACATGTATTCCAATGAGAGCAGTTCTAAGAAGGTGGAATGATGCACCAAACAGCCACTAGCATGAGGTGAGAAAGTAAAAACTCTTCAGGTTGGAGCCACACTATCTATTTTTTAAAGAATTGATATCCATTGGCCATGCAGACAGTTGAGTCATCAATCAAGACCGTAAAAGCACTAACTGTGAAATTCCTCTATAGGAACAATGGGGCACATGCATCAAGCTAATTACCAGTCGCAATCAGAACCTCCGCCATATCGATAGATAACAGGCAGCTTTATCGGCACAACTGTAGTTATCGTACTTGCCGCAAGCCTAATATCAACCCCTAAATCGACTGCAGCAATTTCACGCTGCCTTGACTTTCTGTATCCCGGCAGCCCGCCGAGATAAGACGCACCGTTTCTTCCATCTCCATATGAGAATACGTGAGCAACAAACCACCTGAAGGCACTGTCTTATACGCAGGCAATCATTCTATTAGTCCTGATGATGATCCCACTATTTTTCTCCAAGGGATCGAAACGTCGTCAACCTGTTTAATAGTTCCACGCTTTAACCATTGTGTGAAATTAGGGGCCGATTATGATAGAGGATTTTCCGCCTCCTCCGGGCCGGCGGAAGCCACCGCCGGCCCGGAGGAGGCGGAAAATCCTCTGCGGAGTCACCAAAGACCCACCGCCTCATTACGATGGCTGGTGGGTCTTGGATTCTGTCCGCTGCTTTTCCGCCGCGGTCGGATTACAACCGCGGCGGAAAAGCTCTCATTTGGCTGGCAGTGTCTATCAGACACTGCCAGCCAAATTAGGAAGCATTAGTAAACATGCTTTTCCGCGGCGGTTTTTCCGCCGTGGAAAAGCATGTGTACTTTTGCTTTTGGGGGCCCGTTGCGGGACCCCAGGGCGTAGGCGGGTGGGGGGTGCACATGGGGGGTACCTATGGTACCCCCCAGCATTTACATGCACAAAGCGGCAGGCACCGCGCAGTGCCTGCCGCTTTGTGCATGTAAATGTTACACATGCACTTTTAACATTGCGGCGGGTGCTGCTTGAAGCAGCACCCGCCGCAATGTTAAATATCCAGGATGTGACCGCCAGGGTGGCGGTCACATCCTGATTTGCACGGAGGGACCTCCGCAGTCCATGCGGACGGTCCCTCCACCTCTGGGATGGCGGACGGACGCAAGTCGTCCGCCATCCTAATCGGCCCCTTAGTGTGGCTACTATTATGGATAGCTTGTTTTAATCTATAATTCAATCAAAGCTTCCGTTTCTTTTTGCCTGAATTTCTTTAAATTTTCGTTTATACCTGTTCTTTGTTTTGTGCATTGGCTGCAGGATTGCATCCCGCTCTATTGTTGCTTGTGCCAAGTTTAGAACGTCCTTTAAAAGTTGGCTATGCATCCGGCTGGCCTCTTTACTCCCTAGCCAGTGTTTGCCATGCTACAAAAGGGCTCAAACATCAGGATGATACAAAAAACTGTTTACTGTTTACATATGATCATTTGACTATGACCATAACGATCAATTTATATTAAGTATGTACAAAAAACGCCTAAATTAACATTCGTTACTCTTCCCCCCCTTTGTTTTTTCACCTCAGGGCTAGTTCCTGGTTTGAAGTGATAACCAAAAACAAGCTCCAAATTCACGATTTTTTCTTCATTTTCATCTTGTTCTGCTTCAGGATCCTACGAGGAAAAATAAATAAAAAAACAACTTTAGTAAAGCTAGTTTTACTATTAACACGATTACCATTTTTATGCTTAGGAAATGTTTAATGGCTGTTCAGGTACAGCCATACATGTAATATTCAGAGGTACTAAAAGACAAGCTATAAAAACTTAAAGCAACGTTTTAATGCTTTTTTTATTTTATTTTGTTTGAAATTATACATTTCTAGGTTAGACAAGCATTTGAAAAATACATTACAATTTAAAAATAAAATAATGAAACAAATAAATAAATAAATAAATACAATTTTTAATGATTCTGAAGCTCAAATTATTGGTGATAATGAAAAACATGTTTTGTGGAGCTAGTGATACCTCACATATTGTGATTAGTAAAGTGCCTATACTGTGTAACATGCCACCAGAGTTCTTCAGAGAATGTATGCGATTGCTATCCTCTTTCAGACTGAGGAGTTAGATTATAATGTTATATAAGGTTCCGCTCTACGACATGCGGGGAGCATGTTAGAATTCGATTCAGTGAGCTGCTCAGTGTCAAAGCTTCAATTGGAAATTAATATGTATCATTGATGAATAGTACAACTCAACACAGTAAAATAATCAAATGATGGATAAGGGACCGTTATAAAGATGATATTCATTAATATTATCTGCTCGATCTGTAAAATTGAGCAGGACATCTGGACTTTCTTAGACTTGGACTAGTATGCGAGAAGCAAAAGACGAAGAATGGGATACAACCAAATTGCAAAATGTAAAAAATGGCAAGACTGTCTATGTCTACTTAGTTTAAAGATGGCGCTTTATTTTCAGACGTTCATGTGGTGCGCCTTTCTCCTTTTCCTCTTTGGCAAAAGTCTTTGCACAGTATAGAGTGAGGGTATCAGCCTGACTGGGTAAAGTGCTTCTTCCCTTCGGGTTACTAAGGGGACTCCCATGACATTAACCGCAGAACAAGTCGATTATCAATCAGGAATTGCTAGACGATATAAGTCCTTGCTTTCACAGGCTTTGGTCTCTTGGGTGGCATGAGGGATGACAGTGCAGGACTTGTCCACTCCTAGACACAGCACATCTCGTAAGCAACACCCAGACAAAGTATATCTGGCGAAAGGACCGACTTCTGCACTGAAAGATGAGCCATCATCTCCACCTTCTCCATTTAGCGCTGATGAGAAGCTTGAGTGCTCTGCAGCATAAACAAGCGCAGATCAGAGATTCAGGAGTTACAGAAAAAAGTTATCCAAACACTAAAGTACTCCTCCAAATGTGAGTGAGAGTGACATGCAGAGCATCCAACTGATGCTTGGGTACTTCAGGAATGCTGCAAGAACTCTACATATCCCAGGTAAATCTGATCTGGGAATGAAGCTCCTCTCCAGGGTCTCTCTTGCTGTAGCTACTGGAGTCTATACCACGGTAACATAAAATAAAGAACAGACCTTCTTAAAATGTGATACTCCTGAAGGGTGAATGGCGGACGTCATTGGTTCTCTCCAGTAGGAAATCAGGATTCCCCTGGAATTGGCCAAAGCATGATCTGAGATGAGAAGGAGTAGTAGAGGGCTAACTGGGTATCATAATGCTCTGCTTTATTTCTACTGTAGCCTGGACTGTCAGAATCACACACACCCTTTTGAAGTTTATGGTGAGCCGCTGGATCAATAACGCTACTACCTGATTAGCACGTGGCTAGACAGAACATGCTCATGCTTTCCCCAAAGGATCAAATTTATCCTTCTTTAAACTTCGCCCAGGCAAGTCTCCTCTTTCAAAGACCTAGAATTATTACAGCATAGAGATCAGTTCTAGGCTCTAGGACCCACAAGCCATATGAGAACACGCTTCCCATTTGCCATGGTTCAGTGTAGAAGGGGATTTGTGGCACCTGAGTGCTCAGATGGTGGTGTCTCCTTCTAGAAGTCCTTTGTCTCACATTACCAATCTGGTGTGTCTTCGATACATAGCCAGGGCACAAGGCAGACAACAACAGGTGGAGGGATTTGTGTACTTTAAGTTCAAACAACAGGAGGCGTTAAAGGGAAACAAGAAATGTGATCTTTGTCGTCTTCTCCCAAGTAAAGCAGAAAGATGTTCTCATGCAATGCCCTAAAAACGTCCTGTCACCACATGCACCCTTCCCCGGGTCCAGGAAATGTTCAAGGAGATATGCTAGTTGCTGCTTTTTAAAAGGGAAATAAGATCAACAGAAGCCACTCCATGCTTTGGCGGAATGATATATGTATTCCTGATATTTACAATATCAGTTTGGCCCATGCTTGTAGTCCTGATAATCCAAGCTAATGCATAAGGAACATTTTATCCGATTGGCATCAACCAACCTTTTTTTAATCTCTTACATTAAATAAGGAATTAAAGTTTCTCTGGTGGTGATCAGATATCTAAATTCAGCATTCACTTTCATACAGTGAATGACAACCGTTCACTAACAGGCCATGTTAAACAATGTTACATGCATACCAGTACACATTCTATCCAGTCATCAGAGGCAAATACATCATAGGAAACTTACTTTGCTGAGTCTGTTTACTAGACTCTTCCCCTCCCCTACTTTACTAAAGTCAGAGTTCGCTTTTTTACCACACTTCTTTCAATAAGCTTATAAACCTCATAACTGAGTTCACTTACTATATCAAATAAGGTTGACTGATTTCTGTTTACCAAGTGCTTAGAGTACAGCACTTTGCTTTGGTTTAAGCCTAAATGTAACTTTATTCCAGTGTACAAGTGAGGACTAGTGTGCCACAATAGAAGGCTCACATAAAAGTGCACGAGAACACATAGTGTACGTTGAACAACTTTGGATGAAAAGCAAACACACTCACCTTGGTCAACGGTGGAAAGTGAAATAAATTTAAATAATCGTGAGTAAGCTTTTCAATTGCTGTCTGTAAAAAAAGCATATGACTGTTAGTAAACAATAATAATTCAACTACAAACAATTAATTACACAGAAAATGAAGCTAATTTAAACAAAAACAAAGTGGTTTCTTTACCAGCGACTTTACATTTCATTCACTGATGAGCAGGCAAGTGGCTGATTTACAAAACATTCAGTTTTCAAATATTTATTTATTGATAGTCATATACATAACCTTTTATGGTCGTTCTTACATCTAATGCGCAGACAGCAATATTAGAAAAAAATGTTTAAATAGACATGGTCAAGAATCATGAAAAGATTTCTGCTTTCCAGATTAACAGAGATCTTCTTCAGAAGCCCCAGATAATTTGTCAGATTAGTTTTATACCTTTTAAGTAATTCCATAGTAATATGTAAATAGAACCTAATGCTACCTAGTGCTTTTTGCCAAGGAGTGATGACTGCAACATAGTTAATAATTGTACAAAAAAAATATACACTGTGTTAAAAAGTCAGAAAGAAAAAACGTTCATTCAAATTTCTAAAAAGCGTATGAAGAAACTCTCAAGTCAATACAGTTTTAAGCCACTATATGAGGAGGCCAAAAAATGCTCCTAACAAAATTGATTTGAATTGATTTGAAGATCCAGATGCCTGAAAAAGAAACAAAATGTAATATATTTTATATATTGCAAACAAGAAGGTATTAGTTTGAAATGTGAAACCAAAGCAATTTTTATAAGCAATAAATACATCTAGATTAACAAATAATTTAAAGAAAATTGATTAGGAAGGTGAAGTTAATGAAACAACAATGTATAAACAGAGGAGTGTTGTTCTGTCAGGTGAAGGCTTTACCTATGCATTTGAGGAACATGCCTCACGTATTATTATTATATGGGATACTATGAATAACCTTCATTGGAGAAGAAAGGGAAAAAAGAGGGCAGAGCAATTTCACCCTAGTATAAAGGAACTGGAAGTGCAACATGCAGAATGTTTATGCATGGATTTCCAGGATCTTAGAGTTTAAATGGTCAGATTCAGATTAGTGAGGAAGAATACAAGGCAGGCCTAAAGATTGGTATTTTACATATGTAACTAATGATCTGGGAAATTGGCTTGAGAGCCATAATGTGAACAGATCTTGCATAAAGAATATCAGTTGCTAAGGACTTTAATCATAAGACTCTAGTAGCAAAGGAGAGAACATGGAGAACTGTGAAGGTGGAGAACATGGAGAATGCTACAGAACATTCAGAATAGAAGGATATTAAGGGGCTCCCTGGCCTGACAGCTGCATGTCTGGATCATCTTACAGATGAGTTCCAAATGGCCTACACTTAAAAAAATTCTCTAATTCAGGTTACAATGAAAAGTTTGTAACACAAGTTGTAGATTCATAATCCACCTGCTTTTACGGGTAGAAATTTAGATTTGTCCTTGATAAAATATGCAGTCTTATTACACACAGGAATTCCATGTGCAGTATTACTGCAGGTTTTATGGTTCCCGATGGGTCCATTAACTCTTGCTACCAGCTCCAATGGGAATTAAAGGCACTCAGAATGAGGGCCAGAGGATTGCTATCTCGATAAAAAAACAACAGAAATCAACCGTACAAGCCCATTTCACTTTCAAACATAGATAAGAGAGTGTTTGTAAAGATGGTTGCTAACCACCAAAGCTCAGCAGTGACCAAGGGTGTCTGCAAATCCCAGCATTGTATGTCTCAGGGAGATTACAAAGATTCACAGTAATGCCATGATGGTCATGCCAAATTAGTCGCATATTGATGAAAATACTTCAACTTACCTAACATGAAAGAATTTTGCTTGGGCATCTGGAGGGCTTTTATCGCATTTGGTGGGAATCATCACAACGTTTTCAGCTCGGTCAGATCACTGTATGACACGACTGTCTATGTGACTAGGGCACTTTCTTTACTGAACTATGAGGAAGGAATTGTACACACACTTCCCTTTGGTCTTTAATTTTCATTTTACACATGCTATTATCTGGCCCTGAAGAACACATCTAACCACTTTGCCATTTAATTGCAAAAATCAGTCCGGCACTGCTGTTTTTTTTAATAAACATATTTTAATTGATTTTACAAAGAAAAACCAGCCAATCATCAAGGTTCCATGACAGCAAAGGAATGCATACAATGATCTGGACGAACCAAGGGACAAGTGCATACAAATCAAAAGGTCCGCGTTTGAAAAATCCCCTACTAAACAAAGACCCCCAACCACTTCCCCCAAACCCTACGATACTTCTTGGGACAACCACGTGCCGCATACATTGTTTTTTCTCGTGCGGCGCACCAGTCGACCCCCGTCCACCATTTCCCTGCAGTGGGAGGATCAGGACTCTTCCAAACAGAGGCTATATCCCTCTTCGTCACCGCCATTGCTGTTGTATAAAACAATTTTTCATGTCTGGACCCGTCCAACCCATCTGTGATGCCCAGAATCGCATGCTTCGGATCGTGAGGAATCTCCCACCCCAGCACCTCAGTGAGCTCCTCCTCTATGTCTCCCCAGAAGCTCGCCAAGCACAGACATGACCACACCACATGAATAAAGTCGGCCGGCTCGTGGCCGCACCTCATGCAAGTGGGGGACGGCTGGAACCCCACGCGGTGCAGACGAGCGGGTGTCAAGTAGGCAGCATGCAAGAAGTAAAGCTGTATCATGCGCAGTCTGGCTGAGGCTGTGACTGTCCAGGGCACCATAAGGGCGTCGCACCAGTCTTCTTCCAGGGAGCCCACCCATTCCTCCCATTGGGTCCGCAGACGCTCAAGTGAGGTGGGGGTATTGTTAATGAGTGTCCGATAGATGTGGGAGATGCCCTCCCTTCCCAGATCCCCAAACATGATTTGTGCCTCGGGCGGGCTGTGGTGTGGGAGACGAGTGCCAGTCATGAGGTGCACCTCAAGGGCGTGACGCAGCTGCAAATATCTGTAAAACTGTGAATGGTGTAAGGAGTGTCTTCCCTGAAGATCCCAAAAGGAGCGCGTATGATCTCCCGCCGAGACGTCTCCCAGCTGCGAGATACTTATCAGATCCCATGACCGGAAGCCCTGCAGCCCGTTGACTTCCCTGAGCCAATGCCCTTGCCACAAGGGTGTGCATTGGGTCATAGTGCGGGTCCATTTTGTGTGGCGGAGCGCAGCCCGCCATGCCAGAAACGCCAAGTGAGTCATGTCGGGCCAACGAGATGGGACGGGCGCCCCATATATCGTCGATTGGAGGTTGGACAATCCCAACACACTAAGTTCCAGCCTGTAAGCAGGATCAGACCAACCCCCGTTTAACCAATCATGCAGCACAAGCAAGCGCATGGGTCGCCAGGTAATACAAGTATAAGTGGGTCATCCCCATATCCCCGTCAAAGGACGGTGTCTGACAGACGCCCAGGGCCAATCGGGACCTGCCCCCACCCCCCAAGGACTCTGGAAGCCATGCCGTTAAGCTCCCGGAACCATGCTCGCGAGAAATTAAGGGGAGTGTTTTGAAGCATATAAAGGAACCTGGGAAGAATCATCATTTAAAAAAAAAGCAACTCTTCCCATGGGGTTCAGAGGCAGTGGCTGACATTTAGACAAATCAGATCTGACCTGCTTCACCAGGGGAGTGACATTAAGAGCCCAGGTGAGCTCGGGGAGTAAAGACACCCAGATCCCTAAATACTTAAATGACTGGCGGCGGAGCGGTATGGTGGACTGCCATTCAAAACACTCCCTGGAGATGTGGAGGGGACCATGACCGACTTACTGGGATTGAGCCGTAGGCCGGAGGCTTGCTCAAATGACCGGAGGATCCGGAGGCAGTGGGGGCCCGAACTCGCGGGGTCTGCCAGATAAATCAAGACATCATCCGCATAGAGGGCGATTTTGTCCGCCTCAGTATTGGGCTATTCCCAGCCCCGCACCTGTCCGCGGGAGCATATCAGGGCTGCTAGGGGCTCCATCACCAGTGCGAAAAGCAGGGGAGAGAGGGGGCAACCCTGCCTCGTGCCCCTACAGATCCGGAAGGGTTCGGAAAGAACCCAGTTTACCAGAACGCGAGCCCTCGGGGGAGCATACAGTACGTGGAAGAGACCACAAAAGCGGGGTCCGAAGCCCATCTCCGCCAGGACGTCATCCAGAAACCCCCAATCCACCGAATCGAAGGCTTTCTCGAAATCTACCAGAAGGAGTGTGAGGTAAGGGGTGAGTAAATTGCGATGAGCCAGGGCCGAGTGGAGCCTCCACAGACAATGACGGGTACCACGGGAAGGCATGAACCCGCATTGGTCTGGATGGACCTGCGTATGCAGGTGGGGTTTGAGGCGCTGGACGAGTATTGTGGCGTACAATATTAGCTCTTTGTTAGTAAGCGAGATGGGACGATAGTCCGCGCACCGAGGTGAGGGTGGCTGGGATTTAGGCAGGACCACAATGGTGGCCATGTCAGTCTCCGGCGGGAAGGAACCCTTCTTCACTGCTCCGTGGAAAAGCTGGGCAAGGTGTGGAGTCAACGTCTCGCAAAACAGGGCATAGTACTCTTGGGGGAGACTGTCCGGACCCGGCGTTTTGCCAGACGAGGCAAGTGCTATTGCCCCTCGATCTCATCACGGGTGATGGGGCGGTCCAGGTTCGCCTGCACTACCAAGTCCAGGTGAGGGAGCCAACCGTCACCAGCCCGCAGCAAGTCTGAAAGAGACAGGGAGGGAATCGAGGCTGTGTAAAGCTGGCGGTAATATCGAGCGAAGGCCTGGACCATGCCGGGGGAGGAGTTACACACAGAGCCGTCTTGATCTATGATTTCGGGGATTATATGGTTCGCTCATGGGGTATGTGTCCAATCTGTGGAGGAGGGAGGCGTGCTTATCTCCCCAACCGTACACTCTAGCGATAGAAGAGCGCCAGAGGAGTTTGGCCGCGTACATCGACAGTTGTCGAATCTCTTTGCACATGTGGGCGAGGAGCCTCACGTCAGAGGCATCAGGGTTTTGGGAGATGGACCGTTCAAGACGTAAGGCCTGAGCCTTGCATGAAGTAAGCTTGTCCAACTGCGCACGCCGCTGGGCTTTGAGTTGCCTCTTGGCCACTCTGCGGATCATGGCCTTGCCCACCTTCCACAGGATAACCGGCAATGACACCGACCCCTCGTTGGTCTGGAAGTAGTGCTGGAGCTGCTGCCCCATCACTTTCCGGAAATCCCTGTCCTGGAGGAACCACGCATTCAGCCTCCAGGTTTGACGCATTGTGGCAGGGGGGGAACCTATGGTGAGCATTACCGGGGAGTGGTCGGATATACCCCGCGTTAGGATTGCGACATCCTGGAGCCAAAGGCAGTCGGTCGAGGGAATGTAAATGCTGTCTATGCGCGCGTGTTTATGATGCGCGGCCGAAGTGTGGGTGAATTGCTAGGAACGCCGGTGCCACGTACACCATGCATCACAAAGGCCTAGGGATTCGGCTCAGGCACTGCAGGATTTAATGTAAATCCTACTCTCATTTTAAAGGCTGGCATTAGCCAATGCCTCGCGGTTTTAGTAAACTAACATATAATAAACTTACTTCAAAGGGCTTTACACCAATCCTTTTCATAACTTAGTCTGTTGTTGTGTCATTCCCATTTTTCTTCTGCTCACTGCAGCATACAGCATGTGGCAATGGGTCAGCCCACTTCAGACAGCGGCTAACTACTCAGCAAGTGAAGGCATTTTCTTCTTGCACAATCGGCAAGTAGATAGAAAAAGTAGTCATTTTAGTGCCAGGAACTACTGGCCCAGTGTGTGCTTTTAGATCACAAAAAGATAGTTTTTGTAATAGTTCAAACAATAAAACCATTACAAAACAAAAAAGCATTGGCGAAACCAAAATATTGGCATCCAAAGTGACCCATTTTGGCTTTGCTAATCCACTTTCAACAAGCATAGGAATACAATTGAGCTGGTCCCCACATGCAACATTTTATACTATTGGTGAGCACACTGTGGGGCATATTTACAAGGGGATTGCACCACCAGAACTTTTTCTGATGTTCTGGATGTGCAATGCCCTGCACCATATTTACAAAGTGTTGCTAGCCACTTTGTGTGACTTAACGTCACTTTGTAAATATTGTACCCTTCCACGCAGATATCTTTGTGAAAAGGGTGTGCGATGGGTGTTGCTATGGGCGTTCCACCGCAACCCCCATTGCTTATTGACGCTCTCCCAGATTTACAAGGATGTGTAAATCTCGGGCAGCACCAAAAACTAACGCAAAGCAATAGCAGAAGTTAGAATGGCACAATGAGGAGAAATAACTTTCTTTCACCTCGTTTTTGCTTTTTGTATGTGTGCTGCAGAATATAGTGCAAAACACCACTAATGATTGTTTATGTGCAGGAAGAGACTCTTTTCTGCAGGAGGAGACACCTTCTTGCAGATAAACAATCACTACCTGCAACACATGCACCCTTTCGCTATGGTGCCAGGGTGTCTGAGTTGGCGCTTGGCAGCCATTTTTAGAGACTGCGATAGGGAAAACACAGGGGTGAGCTGTGTTGTTGTAAATACGGCGCATCCCTGCATTTTGAAAATGGCAGAGCGCGCTGCGGCGAACGTTGCTGCAGCGACGCACTCCATCATTTCCTTATAAATATGCCCTGTATACGTGTGGCTAGGTGGATTAATGCATGCACTCCAAGGATCTGTGTTTGACCTCAATGTCACAAGTTCAAAATCTGGCAGGTCTTTTCAGCATTCCATCTGCCCAGGGTAAATAAAATAAGTACTACTGAGTTGGAGAACAACAAACATCTACTATACAGTGTCAAAATGTTCTTAGGCAGGCTTCTACAACACGTCTACTGCGGGCTACCAGTAGCTCGCAGACTGAACCTGGTTCTGTGAGGCCGAGCTGGGGTGCAAAAGCAACATTCAGGACACCCTCTTTTTAAATAAGCAAGTGTGCAAATGCTGTGTGTTACACGCCTCAAAATAAATCAATGTCTCAGCGCACATTTTTTTCAAACCTTTCTGAAAACCACCTTAAAAAAGAATTGCTTCGATGACTACATACACAGAGGCATTATTAAGAGTTTCACTACATTCATTATTTGTATTCTTATATTTTTGTCCCAGTTTTCTTTTTCTTTCATTATCTCTCTCTCCGTATTTCTTTTTCTCCTCTCCACTTCTTTCTTTCCTGTGTTTCTCTCTTCTCCTTTCCTTGGTTGTTCTTTTCTCTCCTTTATTTTTTCCTTCTATCTCACATTCTACTTTTCTTTCTTTGCTTCTCTCTTTGCCATCAGAATTACTTATTTCCATTACAACATTTTTCCTATCTATGAATCCTTTCTTTCATCTCATTCCCGCCGGCTTTCATTCTCTCCTTATTATCTCTTCTTGTCTTTGGCTCATCTTCTTTGCTTCTTTCATTTTCTCCTTTGCTTCATTCCTTCCCTTTCTTTCTCTTGTTAATTTATTACTTTCCTCCCTCCACTTTTCTTCCTTCTTTCCCTTTGTTCTTACTTTTTTTCACTATCTTCTTTCCTTTCTTCTCTCCTTTGTACATCCTTTCCTTCTTTCTTTTTCTTTACTCCCTTTCTTTTTCTCCTTCCTTGTTTCCATTTTCTCCTTGATTCCTATGTTTCTTCTTACCTTTCTTTAATTCCACCTTTACTTTGTTCTCTCCTTTTCTTCCTGTCTCTTTCTTCCTGACCTTCCTGCATCTCTTTTCTTGTTAGCTTCCAAGCTTTCCCTTTTCCTCCCTTATTTTCTTCCTCCTTCTCTTTATGTATCTATATCTAGGTCGTACAGGAGGCAACATCACCATGGGTGAAGAATCCAGTAAGCCGTCAGGACATAGGTAAAATGTTACAAGAAGAAACAACGCCACCACGTCATTTGGTAATACAAAAAGACAAGTGGGGAACCTAAGTTCATGGCCTAACCGACTGAGCACAGGCGATCCCCAATTTACAGTTCTCTTACTAGGATGCCGCAGCAGCCCGTGCCGGTAAGAGCAGTGAGGCCCGTGTTGTGGGGGCAGTGGGGGAGTGATGGGGGAAGTGCGAGACATACCGCCACAACGGAAAATTTAAAAAATAATACGTGTTTTCCCTCCTGGTCATCTGTCTAAATATGGTCCCCGCCACCTGGTCCCACAGTTCTTACCTGCATGGGCCACTGCTGCTAGCATGTTACTAGTGAGGACAAAAAACATAGACTGTTCAGACCTGTGTGTTTTGATAAACACAGTCTCCGTACACAGCCTGTTACTTATATACTGGAGATGCATGCTCTACAAAATAATCTGCTGGTGTATTGAAAGAGATTTCATTGGAATCTGCACAGTTCTAATGACCAAATATTTTGAGATACTACCTGTTGTGGCAAAATAACTCAAGGGTATTTTTCATGCTGCGTTTGATAAAAGATGGACTTCAGTGTGGGACTGTACTGTACTACGCACCGCAGCTGTATGGAAAGGGCATCGAAGCATCAATTGATCAATTGAACCCTTTGCATAACCATAGCTGCCAAGTTTTCAGGGTTTAAGAATGACTATCTGCTCTGGTCCAGATTTATTCTTTGCATTCTGGGATTTGTAGTGCTTTCTATCATTGATAAAAAAGATTTCAAGGACTAGGACACTAAGAAAACAAACTTTACTGAGCAAACTTGCCAGATGTGTATAATGCTTCTTCAAACAATTTCCTGATTGTATTATTAAGTCAACAACACATGATTATGAACAGAGGGAAGAGCAAAAAAACTTAACACAATAAAAAAACAAGCATTTGCAATGCAATAGGTCTCGCATTTGCTAGAGTTTGAGCTATTAGCATTGTAAATCACAATGCTTTTCATTTATGTGTTTTGAAAATCTGCAAGCTGTGCGTTAACATGCATTTTGTACTTATAGTCGTTGCTTATGAGAATTAAATCTGACAATAACTGCGTCTGTTTTACTGCCAGCCTTGCTCCTGGTAAGCAATGCTTGTTATACTAAGAGCTCAAGTTGTCCCATAACAAGAACTAATACCTCATCCAGTACATAGTTTTTTTTTTACTATGGTAAGTTACAAGTGGGAGTTTCCTTTTTTTGCCCTGACAACAAAGCAGGCCGTACTTGTAGTTTCACATTTCAAATTATGGACCTGTAAGTCCCTTAATATAACAAACACATCAATACTTAGGGCCCGATTCCGATCTCGTAAGGAAGGTTCCCAAATGGGATTTGTAAAGAGCAAATCCGATTGAGAGCCTATTTTTCTGTCTGAATCGTCCCCCGTTCCGAATGACCAAGTGCGATGCGAGTATCCTGTACGTGCCATATAAATCGTTTACGAACCTGAACCTGCCGTCTGACATGTTGTAGCCGAATCGTGCCGCGCAATGGAACGGTTTTCCGACCGAGTGAGTACGATGCATGAAACTGACAGCTGTATCGACTTGGTCTCATTGAGATAAAACGGTTGTCGGATTCAGTCTTCGGGCGGGAGGGCGGAGGGCCATAGCAGGCCCCCTGGAGCCCTCCGAATGGGTCGCGGGGGTGTGCATGGGTCCCCCTGATCCAAGCATGCACAGTGTGGCGTGCAACAAGGGGTACCCTCCACAGGGCGTACGCTTATCCCCGCCCACCCCTTTTTTGCTATGGGAACCTGTGTAAGCGTCAGTACACAAGCTTCCATAGAGTGCTATGGAGTCCGAGAGAGCCGAGTCGGCAACAATGCAGTTTAAAGCACTCCAATCCGGGACGTTTGGGATGCTTTCCCAAGGAGATCGAAATGGGGCCTTAAAAGCAAATGTTAATGAAAGGTCACAATTTCCCAATACTTTAACGCACAAGATGCTACTGTGGGCAGGTCTAAGCGCACAGCATTTTCAAACCACTGTCACCCTATACTGTATACTGGCATGGTTGCTTAGACGGCACTCTGACAACTTCCAACTGCAGTGAAGTTCAATGCCAGTGCCTAATATATTAGTTATGTTGATTGGCTGAATGGATATGGTGGAATTCTGGAATAGGATATTCTAAGAAATCTGAAAACTTTTCAGAAGCATTTTCAGGCTCTTTCAAAGAGCTCTTTGATTTGGATTTGTGATCAAAGATGCAAAAAGTTGATCATTATGAGTAAACGGGTCTCAAGGCTCAATAAAAATTGTTATGAGCAACAGCTTTCCTATTGTTGAATAATAGAAAGGCAAAGTGTTGTACTTGGTCTTATTGGCCGAAATTATTTGTTTTTTACAATGCCTGCTACCCAACTGAGAGTGACCTTGGAGCAGGATACAGCAATCCATTGATGTAACAATGGAATTAAGAATTGTGGGAAAACCTCTCACCAGAAAAAGTGATATACATTTTTGTCAACATTTAAGTAATGTTGGAAGGATTGCAAAACAATCTCCTCCCCCTTTGATATTATGGTCTAGCTGACTTGTCTTAATACTTGGAGATAGGAGCGATACAGATGCATAGATCATCTTTTCCGTCCGCGTCGTATTAATATGCCTTCTTTAAGCCTGAAAGGTTTCGATGTATACACTGGGTTTTAACACATCTTAATCTTTCTTCTCTTAGAAACATGAGCGGCCCTAGAGAATAACCACATAGAAACTTTAAGAAAGAAGATACAATTGATCCTACATCCACAACCCCTTTAAACAATGCAGCACATTTATACTGACTTCAAGCTTAATCTCTATTGAAAACATTATCTCTGCATACAAATGAGCAAAGTCCTGGGCGGTAGATCCCACCATTTGTGTATTTGTATATTTGTGTGCCATAACTAAGCATCTCAAATTAAGTGTCACAAATTTGAAGTTTTATTTTGAGTAAAAGCTAGTGTAAATGTGTTTACACCAGCAGGCAAGGAGCACGAATCAATCTTTCTAACCCTGCAACCTTTCCAAATATGTCAAACATTCTAAAAGGTGACAAAGTTGGACAGCTCCAAAACAAATTAGGGTGACCTGTGTCTTGCAACTCCGATAAGAGTGCAGAACGTATTAATTCACTTTGGAGTAAATTTGGTCAACTACCCAGACATGAGATGCTGGCACTGAACTTTACTAGCTTAAACACACTTGGGGCCCGATTGCGAGTTTGCTAGTGCGGTGGCAGGGACACCTCACTGCCACACTGCTAAACCTGCATGAGAACTGCCCGCCGTATAATGGTGTTTCTAGTCATTGGAGGGCATTTCCCTTGCCATTCACACAGTGGTGCATATAAAATAGGCACTGCAATTGGAATGTCATAGGAAGTTTCAGCATGGCATGGACTGTGAAGTCCATGCTGTGCCCCCCTGGGTGCCTCCACATGGAGTGAGGCACAAGGGGGCCCTGTAGGTAAGATCTCCAAGAAATCAGTAATGGTGAGAAACGTCGTAATATGCTTTTTGAGACCCCGGCATTCCCACCAAGCATACTGAAGCATCCTGATCCCCACACCACTGCCAAGTAAAGGCGATTCCCTGGTGTAATTGGCGGTCAAAGGATGGCACAACCAGCAAGGTCATAATGTGGTGGTCCGATGATAGACCGTATAACAGAGTAACTTTTCGGAAGCAGCTTGCTATTTCAGCAATATAACAAAACAGGCTAATAATCAACTAGAACCAATCACTCTCGATCTTTTGGATGTTCACTGGGTGACTTCTTTCTGACTTTACCTGTGGAATCTCTGCAGTGCTGTAGGATGAATCCCAGCATTTATGGGTGAAAGGGAGGCTGGGTTCTTGGAAGACCATTCTCTCCGGGTATTTTATTCTCTCACAATATTCTGAATGAATCTGATCCTTGAAAGCTACCTGGAGTTCTCCAAACCCCTAATTCCACAGCCCTGTATTCACTATTCACCCAACATCAATAGAAGATTGCTGCACCCCAGCCCTTGTAACTCCAGTGTTCACCTTGTCCTGGTGGAAGCGAAGTTAAGGGATGGAGCTCGGAAATTGGTTGCAGAACATGCTGGCCCCTTTGCACACAACCACCATAACAGGTAATATATGCCAAAACACGCAAGCTCTAGAAATAGGTCTACAAATTAATGACATTTTTAAGAAGAAACAGACAGCCTATAACTCTCCTGGAGGGAACTCCTTAAACAGATTCTTGAACAGAAATACTTTACTGTACATGCACAAAGAAGAAAGGGGCTAACCTTCAGGGCCAAGGTGAAAAAAGAAAGACTTCTACATGTCTGTTACATTGTAATAGCTAATTTTCTAATATCACACGTACAAGAATACTTTGCATGTGTGTATTGTATTTTCTTGTAATTTCTATTTATAGCTTGAGACTTTATTATGTAATCTTTAATGATAAATGGAGACCATGCAAACTTGGAGGAGGCAGGCATCATTTTAAAAGCACATCATTAAATGTGGGAACTAGAAGATTTCTATAAGTGGAATTGTTTAGGACATTGTACAAAGCAATTTCATTAATTTTAAGCCACCCATTAATTATAAGCACCAATGTTGTGGCGAACAGGTCCTAGTAGACCCGATAGACAGAGTCTGTGTTCACTAGTGTTGGTCAACAAATTAGAACTTCTTCCAGAAACCTCAGCAGTGTAGCTCTAAACAAGACTAGTTTCTCCTTGAACACAAAGCTTGCCACCTTAAAAAGCTTGACCGAGCAGCCTTGGCCAAAGAATGCTGAGAAATGGAGTTGCCAGATGAAACAGAATCATCCTATCACCATTTATTTGTCTCATGTTCAAGTCTTCTTTCAAATGTGAACTTAGCACGATAAAAACTTCATAGAAATTAGCGACTGCTGAGCAATCTACTGTAGAGATGAACTGTAGCTGGACTGTTCGTATTTGTTATAGTTAGCACTGCTGCTAATGGAAAGTAAGCCCAAACTTTCAGAAGATAGATAGCTCAACTGGGTAACACATTCCTTCTATGTTAGGTATGTTGTTTCAATTGTGGGGACTGTGCCTGGTTGATCTTCCCCTATCGAAGCAAGTGTTGAAGAATCTTTTCACTGATCAAGAAGTGTGAGCTGGACTTCGAACTCTGGTATTGGGGTGTGGTCAAGTATTCAAGGCATAACCTGAAGACTTCACAATGACAACAATCTAAACATGACAGTGAAAAACCATGATACAGTGTAGGCACTAGGGAAGTGCAGGAAGAATATCGGCACATACTTAGATGCCCATCCAAATGGTGGATGTACCCTTGCTTTCCTTAATTGGATTAGTCAGGACTCCACCTGATGTCCTTCATATATGCTACGTACACATGGGTGGAGATACACTGGGTTTCCTGTATCGGATATGTCATTAACTATACATTATGTTAGCATAAGTGCTATTCCGTTGTCAAGTAATGTCTCCTGCTTAGATTGCATTTGTCTACACACGATTTTACCACAAATAATCCTCATCATTGGATGGGTGAATTACTGACATCATCATTGCTGTTCTTTCTTAATAATTAGTCAAATTGAAATTCCCTTTGGGACTGTATCAGAAAGATCTGGTCATAATTCATACATCATTCATTCCAAATTCACACCAATAGCACGAGGGCTTCCTCATGGAATCACAATTTCAATATGTGATTTTATTCCTCAATAAAAATTGTTAAAAACAGTGTGTCATAAGTACAATGATCACATTCATAATGGTATTAAATTACATGGAAAATATCACAATTTACAAAAACAGATGTCACACCAATATTAAAAATGTTAAAAACGCTATCTCAAAACCTTTTTATACAGAGAAAGGGAGAAAAAATCCTATAGACATTAATTTGTCTTTTTGCTGCGCTAATCGAACAACACAATCCTTGGTTGAACCACCCTGATGGTACAGTTTCTATGTGCAACCACTCAGTGTTGACGCATTTCGGTGGGTTAAAATGATGCAACCACCTTCTTCAGGCACAAGAATAGATGTCTCCCACAATTTCAAATCTATCATGAAAACATATTGAAACATATTAAAAACCAGCATATATTAAATAAAGTTTTTTAACAAAACAGATAAACTCGTAATACCAATAACACAAATGCGTTTAAAATTCATACATTTCTATTTAATCTCCCAATATTCTTTCATTTATACTGTTGATTTGCTCATACATGATTTGTGTTTACAAGTTAATTGTGATAAACAAACATGAGAATAGGCATAGATTATTGCTAATTCCAAACAGGAAAAGAACCCTTGGTGCCATTCACCCCAACACTCCTACATAATTTCTAAATTCTCAGTTTATACAAAACACCACCTGTTGTAACGTACTTATAATCTATTTAACAAACATTATTCACATTTCCCTTCTACAATAGAGTAGATACGGAAAAACACCTACCAGTCGTGGGGAAATAGTTTCAAATAAATTCAAACTCATGTGGGTGGATTCTTAAAACTTCAATAGATATTTATGAATTTTAAATAGATTTGTGCTATTGGTATAATGAGTTCATCTGTTTTGTTAAAAAACGTAATTTAATATATGCTGGTTTTTAATATGTTTTAACATGTTTTCATGTTAGATTTGAAATTGTGGGAGACATCAATTCTTGTGCCTGAAGAAGGTGGTTGCATCAATTTAACCCACCGAAACGAGCCAACGCAGTTAAGGGGGAAAACCTTTTGATGCACCACTGAACCCGCCGTATCTTGTTTACCTGATCTTTTGCCGGATACTGCTATCGCCCCGGACTGTTGTTGCTGTGGTTGCTGTGGGGGCTTCCATCTGTCCTAGGATCGCTGCGGCAAAGCTCTGCCTCTGTCCAGCTCGCAGACCGCGCGCTGCTCTGGATTCCATCTCCCAGAGGGCAGCGCGGACTCGCGAGAGGCGAGCAGCAGCTTTCCTGCCCCCGGGGATTTAAAACTGTACGCAGGCTCGGCGGGCCCATCCTTGCCCGTCTGTGACCGTATGAGGCCGGGCTGGGCTTAACCTCTTGGTTTTGTGTCCCACTACAAATATTAATATTTATTTTTAATTACAGGAAGTGTATTGTTAACCAGATATTTGGCCTGATCTAGATAGAATTCCCACTAGTTCGTCTGTTAATTAGGTCAGACTGTCGGCCATAGCATGGGAAAAAGGAAGCTACTAAGCCCCAAACTACCCCGGTGTAATAAGTCAATTGCTGATTCTCAGCAAACTTTATTGAATTATCTTACTGGGGAGGTGGGGGTTTTAGACAAACAGATCTCTTCAGTTGAAGAATCAATTGAAGGAACCTCTTCTAGGATAAGTATGGATCCAGTCCAGCTAGACGAAATCGTTCAATCGGAGCAAGGGAATTCTGTTGAAAATGTACCCAATGGTTGTATCCAGCCAAGCCCAGATGAGATCTTACTGATCGATAACGAGTCTCCAACGCAACCCCTCCAAAAAAGGTCCAAGAATCCACGCCCCACTGATTTACAACACACTAATAAAAGTACAGTCCATGCTAATGCCCACCCATCTCCCAGTGTGAAAAAATCTGCGAAATGCACCCCGCTTGGGAAAAAACGAGTAGGGCTTAACAAAGGTCAAGTCAAGCGAAAGGTTGAACCAAATAGTAACCTCTCAACTCAATCAGACATTAAGAATTTATCTTCTTTGGTAGAAAGATTAGACCTCTATCTGAGGGTCAGGCTGGATCAATTTTCAACCGGAGTGACCACTACTGAGGATCTCCACAGACTGAACCACACACTTTCCGAAGTTCAGCTCTGGCTCTCTTCCAACCACCTTAAACTCAACGAGGAAAAAACTGAAGTGCTCCTCATCTCTAACAAAGAAGAAAACCCCCAAATTCTTGAATGGCTCAAAGCCTTAAACGCACTGAATGTGCCGCTTGTTCCATCGAACTCCATAAAATCCCTAGGGATCACCCTTGACCCCAAACTGGATATGAAAGAACACATCTCAAAAACTGCCAAAAGTGCCTTCCTGAACCTGAAATTGCTCTACAAACTAAAACCATTTCTCCCCACAAAAGACTTGAAACAGGCCACGCAGGCTCTGGTTCTCTCCAGAATTGACTACGGCATTGCCACTCTGACTGGAACAGCCAAATCTCACCTGCGTGCTCTCACATCTACCCTAAATGCCGCTGCAAGAATGATCACGGGAACAAAGAAATATGAACACATCACCCCAGCTCTGAAGGATCTGAAGTGGCTCCCTATTGACCAACGAGCTAGCTTCCGCACAGCTTGCCTCACACATAAAGCCCTGCATACGGGCAAACCGGAATACCTGGCCAACAAGCTCAAAAGGGCCGGGCAGTCTAGAAACCTCAGAAGCTCCAACACGCTCCTACTCATTCCTCTGAAATCCCAGAAACTCTCAACATCTAGCAAATCCTTTGCGGGCAATGCTCCTAAGATATGGAACTCCATCCCCCCACACATCAGAATGACCGCATCCTTCCCGAAATTCAAGAAGCTACTCAAAGTCCTCTTCCTTGAGCGCTCCGGAAACAACTAGAACTCAACCTAGACTTTATAGTTCCATGTTCTCGTTCACCCCAGAGCTGATTGACTTGACTACGACTCTCCGCCCTGTTTCACGCCTGGCTGCTATTGTATAGACTGTACTCACTCCTGTGCTCATTGCCTTGCTTTTTGTCCGCATTATCTGTCTGAACGCCTTTATTCTTGCTGTGAAGCGCTCTGATACCCTCGGGTCCATCCAGCGCTATACAAAACTTTAATAAATAAAAAAAAAAAAAGATCTTATTTCCAGCAAGTTTAATCAAGGGGCAGTGGTAATTCAAAGTTCGAGCAGTCAAGGTACTGTGGGCATGGGCACCAATATCCCTGTTGGGAAACCAAATCATCCCCCAACTAGAGCCACTGTCAATCGGGATGGGGAGCGAGTTGCGAATGGAAATTCCCCGAGGAAAAATAGTTCTGTAGTAAATATTGGCAATCAGGTTCAACATGAGAAACCTCATTTTTTTCCTAGCATATTGGTTAATGATTGTAACAGAACTCCTAAAAGTCCCTCGGGAACGACATGCCACCTGCAACCAATCTTCCCCCACCAATCTCAACAACAAGATCGTCTAAAACCACTCCCTCTCGGGGATTCCCTTGCGCCAGATAGGCACCTTGATCTACCCCCGGACGCTACCCCTTACATTGTTGTGCTGGGTAGCGTCCCAAAAAAGAAGGCTGCTGAAGAGGAATCATGGTCATCTCTTAAAAACACATTTTTACATTGGCTGGGTAGTAGGGTAGGCTTGAACAAGCAACTATTCCACAAGTTTAAGATGGTGAGAAGGGTACAGTGGGTGGGACATCGTGAAAAAATGTTAACAGGTGACTGTATAGTTTTGACTTTTGGCTCCCCGCTATTAGTCAATGAAATTCTTGGGAAGGGTGCAAATCATATCGTAGATGCAGTTGGGATAATATTTTACCGCTAGGTTTCTTTTATCCCCCTAGAAGAAATCACCAAAGTATTTTTAACGCTAGAAGCACATTCTCCCACCATAGCCGAACGCAGATTATTCCTACATATAATAGATTCAACCTGCTTTCAGGCTTGGAAGATAATGACTGACTGGAAAATAGGGATATCTTTACATCGGAATCTGTTCCCTCTAGCCCGGTCTACCCTCAAATTGAACCGCAAATGTCACTTAACTGCTTCAGTACCCTTGGCGCAACCAACACGCAAATTTTAAAATCCCACCCTTTAGTACAGTCCACAGCTCCTGATTATTTGGGATCCCATATGCAATTTACGGAGGGCAAAGCTTTATCGATGGCCCCAACATTAAACACAGAGATAATCATCCATGATCCCACAGGTCATACTAAATCAAGAGATTTAAAACTTAATATCATTTTTTGGAACGTGGCAGGCCTTCGTTCATAAATGACAAAGGACATTTGGTTAGACTTGGTGGGAAAACACAATATCGTGTGTCTTCAAGAAACATGGACAACTACCCCTATCCATCTTGAGGACTATAAAACTTATTCCTCCAACGCTTTGCCTTCTACTTCGGGCAGACCTAAGGGGGGATTAACAACGTTCATTTCAAATACTTTGGAATTTAAGGATATAGTCCCGCTGAGATTGGAGAGCAACTACCAGATACTTATGTTAAGAATAAACAAGTCGACTACCTACTTTCTGGTAAATTTCTACAATAATCTTAAACACGTCGATCTTATTACTGTTTTAAATGATATTTTCCGTTTTTTACAAGATTTGAGAAACAAGTATATGAACGAATCGTTTATGTTAATTTGGGGGGGGCGATTTTAATTTATCACTTTGTAAGAATAGTAATAGCAAAAACGGTGGTATCCAGGACGAGCACGAAAACAATTTAACACATTTTACCCATACCACTATTGGTAATCGTCTGAATGAAATCCTGTTTGCTATGGAATTGGGTTTTGCCAATGAGCTGGTGGTCCCCTAAAAATAAAAACATAAGTGCACAGGAGGTTATGCGCACTTTGTGCAGGCAGGTGCTGCATAGAAGAAAGCAGAGGAATAGAGAAGCACGCGTGGTCCCCTTAGTCCCCTTCTCTGCTACATTTAATGGCAGCTGGCTTTGTAGTATAATTGACTTATATTCGTTTCATATAATATGGAGCCTACTATTCGGGGTTTTACAACCATCAATAAGGCTATAAGCGATCATTTCCCTAATAGCCTCTCAATATCTTTACCAACCAGCCCAACACAATAAGCCTTTTAGGTCAACAAACTTTGAACCTAGATAGATTAAATGGCTTTTCCATAAAGTGGGCGAAAACCGATCCAGTTCAAACGACATTTAAAGTAGTTAGGCAAGCTTTGCCTTAATTGAAAAATGTCTTAACCCCGATACTCCCCACGAAATAATATTGTCCAGTTATATAAGTATCACTATATAAGTATCACTAGAATTGTACAAGACGTCTTACATCAAAAATTTAAAAATAAAGGGAACTCCACTAACAGGTGGTTTAACTAAGAGTGCACTAAAGCTTATTCTAGTTTGAAAACTGCACTCCATAAATCCAATCGGGATAAAGACGAAATTGTTAGACTTAGAAAGGCCTATAATATGGCCCTAAAAACCCGTAAAATTTAATAAAAAAATGGTTTATGGGATCAACTCCTCAAGAGTTGCTCTACGAACGACAGTGTCAACTTTTGGAGAGTTGACAAAACCCCCTTTCTTTCAGTTGTGAAAGAGTCCCCCAAGATAGACGTCGCTGTGGATGATACAACATGGGTTAAGCATTATACCCAAATATTTAGCTCAGTCTCGCATGAAAATTCTGAGCAAACTGAGAAAGACGGGCGGGAATCATTGCCAAACCAATCAGTTTATCCAATTCCACTTACTTTTACTCATTTGGAAGTGGTTAATGCTTTATTGGCCGGTAAGGGCGGGAAAGCACCGGGCCCCGACGGGGTCCCGGTCGACCCTTTTAAATATAATCAGGAGCTCTGGTCCCCCATTCTCACAAAAGTACTCGAAGCTGCCAATGCCGTAGGCTTAGTTGAATCAAGGTCAGCTTCAATTCTTATACCTATCTTTAAAAAGCCCAACGTGTTACCGACCTATTTCCCTTTTAGATTCCCTGGCCGCATCCTCCTAGAACGTCTTCAGGGTTGGGCCGATGATCACAAAATAATCCCTGACCTATAGTATGGGTTTAGAGAGGGACTGGGTACTGTGGAGCAAGCCCTAAATCTCTCACTCTTAATGGGGAAATATGCTGGAGCCAAAGGGGGGTACCTACATATGGCCTACGTTGAACTGACCGTGGCCTTTGATTGCGTAAATCATACTAAACTGTGGTCGATCCTTTTGGAAATGGGTGTAGATCTACGCCTAGTGAACTTTCTTCGTGAGCTCTACTCGGGCGCAACAGCAAGAGTTAGATACGGACTGATGGGAGAACTCACCGCACCATTTAGGGTGGAGAAGGGGGTTAGGCAGGGCTGTGTCCTGGCTCCTTTCCTATTTACCCTTTATACTAACAGGCTGGAATCATCTATGTTGGAAGGGAGCCAGGACCTGCCCTTCATCGGCTCTCGCCCAATACCGGCACTCCTATACGCCGATGATGCCGTGATTCTGGCTAGAACTTCTCTGCAGCTCCAACGTGCCTTAGATAGATACTGCAGTTTTATGGCGAGCTTGGATCTTAATATTAACATAAAAAACGTATGTAATGCATGCAGGAACAAGATCCAAGAAAACAAAGGACATTTTTATTAACAATATCAAGTTGGAGAGTACAAACTCCTATCCCTATCTAGGGATTTTAATAGACAACAAGTCCTCATGGAAGCAGGCCATTGATGCAAGAAAGCGATCACTTCTCAGGGCTACCACCGCCCTTGTAGCATTTGCACAAAAGCTAGGAAAGAGGTCACGACTCGAAATTATTAAAATATATCAAGCAAAGTGCACCAGCGTAGCAAGTTATGGAGCCGGGGTCTTGGGCCATGCTAATGTGGATGTTCTTCAGAAAGTTGAGAACAGCTTTCTGAGATATCTACTTGCGGTTCCCCAGAGCTCTTCGACCTACTCCTGCCATCTAGAATTGGGAGGGTATATATATCAGATACCATCAAAATTCAACCAATCCTTCTATGGCATTGAGTTTGGTCTTCTGTACAGTGCGAACTGTCTCGAAACCTCATACGTGATTGCCTTATGCTAGAAAAAGTGCATAAGATCAGTTGGCTTGTTTATGTCAAAAAATTCCTTAATGACCTAAGATTAGAAAGATATTTGTATGCATCTGACATTTGGAGCAGCTACGACTTTCTACTGAGGTCACAAAAAGTTCAGTGAAGCACATTTTAGCTATTCAGACCACACTGACAGTGCAGCCTTACTTAACTTACAAGCTGAACACTTATGAGAAATTTTTACTGACTCGTTTCAGGTTTAATATCTTTCATCGTCTGGTGACTTTTCCGCAACCAAATGACTGGTCTAAGAACCTTTCTGTCTGTCCCTGTGACAATGTTTCTCTACAGTCCCCGATCCATGTAGTTTTATATTGTAGATTTTACAAAGACCCATATTACCAATACTTAAAACGATGGGTTTACGTAGCTGCCGCCCTGCGTTTCTTGCTCTCCAATTCTTGGAAGTTGAAGTTTATGCTAAAAATAATGCCTGTTTTCTGAAGTTCTGTGTTAAACATCGATCAAATCTTGGTTAAATCTTGAATGGTTGAATATTTAAAAAAATTCTTGTATTAATTTATAAATAATCTGTTTAGATCTTTTTATTGTATTTTAATTGCCCCCCTTAATTACTTGGAATTTTGTAGTGTGATGATTAAATCTATTGCTTGTATATGTTTTTATGTGAACTTTTATGGTTTTCTATGAAATTTTGGAAACCAAATAAAGGAATTTGATGATGATGAGTCAGTTAAGCACTAAATCGACTCAGCCTTCGTTGCACATAGAAACTGTACCATCAGAGTGGTTCAACCAAGGATTGTGTGGTTCGATTAGCGCACCATAAAAAAGAATAAATTAATGTCTGTGATTTTTTTCTCTCTTTCTCTATATGGAATTTTTTGAGATAGGGTTTTTAACATTTCTAATATTGGTGTGATATCTGTTTTTTAAATTGTGATATTTTCCATGTAATTTTATACCATTATGAATGTGATCATTGTACTTTTGACACACTGTATTTAACAATTTTTTTATTGAGGAATAACATCACATATTGAAATTTTGATTCCATGAGTAAGCGCTGGTGATATTGGTGTGGATTTGGAATGAATGATGTATGAATTATGACCAGATCTTTATGATACAGTCCCAAAGGGAATTTTAATTTGACTGAAAGTCTATTTGGTGCCCTGTTCCTTTGGTGTCTAGGTGGGCTCCTCGTCTCTTGTTTCTTTCTTAACAATTACCCTCAAGAAGTCCAATGTCTTGGACGAAAGGCGTTGGTTGTTTTCCACTGTATATACTTTCCACATCTGATCCAATCTGAATAAAGAGAACATTTTAAACGTATCTTTGGAAATTGAATTGCACTTCCTGGTTATTCAAATCTACAATTATTGTGTGGTGCACCAGATGAACTTTGTTTAAAACTTCACACTGACTTTGCCTTGGTGACTTCCCTTCCTATTATTATAAACAGTGGTTTTGTCACTGAAGTGCCTCACGTTCCCTTCCACGGCAATGTATGTAATAGCTCTGGACGTTCTCCGTTGACATTCTAGTGTCAGAATGCCTGGGGTTATGGGTTCAAGCTGACAAATGGGGCTTCAGATTTTTTTGAACATGCTTACTAGGCCAAATGGGGTCCTAGAGAAATGCTGCTAACAATGTTTTACATAGGATCTAAATGGACCCATCAGCTAAAGAAGTAGTGTTTCTCTTTTCAATACAATGATAAGGGAGGTCCAGGACACCAGAGAAAGTTGAATCCAAGACCCTTATCCTGGACGCTTTTTGGTGCCTTATGAGATGATGATAAAAGATTTGTAGCATGAACACCTACGTTGGACCAGAGTGTCCCTGCTGCTCGAGTCTTCTAACTGGATGGGACTGGGACTAGAGAATGAGAAGGTTCACATGAAGATTCTGCTACGTATTCAATCAATTGTCAGTTGGCCACCATAATGACACAAATACTTTTAGGATAACAAACATTGTCTTCTCTTCAGGTATTCAAGCCCTATACAAAACTTAATAACATAAGATTTACAAAGGAAACAACGTACATAATTTGAGACGCCACAGAACCAAGTGGACTGAAGTATGTTTTGCAATATCTACATTCCATATCCGTCAGTGGACATTGGAATACATTGAACAATAATATATAATTCAGACATGATGGAAGAACATTAGCAGTAATTTGTCCTACACAATGGTCTATTATTTGTAAATGATAATTTTATTTAAAATAATTGTGTAATTTTCAATAATGCTTAACTGTTCACACAAATTTAATGCCTGCTTCCTATATAGTACCCCTGGTCCTTGCTATCAAGTCTAAATTAGCAATGTGAGTTGCTCATAACAAGTTGTAGTAGAGGGAAACACTTGCTGACAATTAACACTTTAGTTAAATATTTCAATGATCGCGTCAATGTAGTTAAAAACCTTTAGTATTTCTCATTTAATAATTCTCGTGTAAATATCCTAAGTTTTATGCAACTAACAGTCTGTTTCATGCTATTAGGTAACTTATTGAACCCATACAATCTATAGTTGTTATATACCAAGTTTGTTCTGAACCCCACTGCATTTCGAGCCACCGGGCAGCTCCTGACAGGACATTCCTATAAAAGGTCATTGGATTTTTGATGTCTGTTTGTGATCCATTCTGCACAATGTTTCTCTCTCAATGGCAGACATTACTATACAAAATACCAACAGAACGTGTGGCACAATTCATCAAAATGCAGGAGACAAATCAAATCAAACGTTTGCTACTTTTGCATACTCCTACTTTTCGAGCACATTTCTGACATGTTGGGGATATATAAATATTCCCAATAATATTCACGGAAAATCAAGACAGACCAATTTTCCAAGAGTACTCGCAGTCACAAGCAATAGATTTATGCATGGGGACTTGTGAATCAGATTTGTGTTTGTGTTCTCACAACTGCGTTTGTGTGTCCTCCTTTATATAAACTTGAGAACACAAGTAGACTTGTCCATTTGGCCTTCGTAGGTGGTTCCAAATCGAACCAAGCCACATGGAACACCACCCAGCCTCACTGCCTCCCAAGTTTAACCCACCTTACTATATCGTTTCAATACATGTTGGTGGGAGGTTTCTTTCTGGTGTTGAGGTGTACAGTGCAAAAATGGTGGTTCAAGGCAAGGAAACAGTTGACTCAAGAATGGCAATGTTGTGCCCTTTTCACTAGGCATGGTCGTACACCTGGTTACTGACTTAACTTTTTTAGCCCATACCAACTTCTCAGGCTCGTGGAAATTTACTTTGAAACGGCATGGCTGGGCATTCCCCTAAGTTAAAATGATTTAGGGCAGGCCTGCTCAAGTACAGGGCACAACCCTTTTCGACCTACCTCTTTCAGCCACTAACAGAGGAAATAGTCTTCAGAATTTTTTTTTTTTAATTCTTAGACTTATCTGTTCAGCTCCTTTCCAGCCAGGAACAGCTGACATCAGCCAACTTCCTGCCTGACCCATCACACAAACTATACTACAAAACCCAGTCAGACACCTAAAATTAACTTTTGATCACTCTACTCTCACTGCTAAGTCTTTTCCATAATCTGAGAAATAATTATTCTTATCCATTTATGTGCTTTCCCCTTCCCAACACTCTGAGATGTCAACTAGAGTTTTGAGTTCTGTACAAACACTTTAAAATAAACACACAAATATAGACCATAATACGACTTTAAATGCAGGTCTAACTCGCCGGCATAATTCTGGTGGCACTAAAAACAATTTTCCACATGTGACTAATAATATTTTTAGACACTAAAAACACGAAGTGACATATGTTATATCTATTTTCAGCAAACATTTATTAAAATAGCTTCATGCTAAATTAACTAGCCGAACAAAATTCGAAGCAGAGAATAAAAAACTGTCTATAAAGCCTCTATAAAATAGAAAGGAACATGTCATAACGTTAGGGTGATAATACATCGTCCTATCTTTTAACATTTTTGTGGTGTCAAAGATATAGTAAAACAGAAACACAGTGTTTAATTAAAGGAGTGGATCCTACTTTTGAATTAAGATACTTTTATGCGCAGTATAACGCCTAGGTGTTATTTAGTTAGATATATTAAATAATGAGATGTTTAAATGTTACTCCCGACACAGTCCCTGGCAATATCCGAATGAATGTTGCTTATTTCATCCGCGCGTCAGGCGGCAGCAGCTGACAGCGGGCCTCGCACGGAGTTGCTGCAGGTCTGAGCACAGCGCCTGCTTTACATATCGAGTCCGTCCAAATGAGAGCCGAGAGTCTGCAGGGGAGAGTGTAGTGGGGGAGAGGCAGGCGCAGCATGGGGCTGGTAGCCTGTGCTAATGTTCTCTGCTGCCTCAGCTTTCATCTTTTAAAAGCTGCTGCATGTCTTCCCTATTCAGAGATCTGAAGTGTAACAACTGCTGGCTGTTCCGCCGACAGTAAGAGATGTCATTATTTTATTTCGGTGCAGACAGGTTTTTTGTCCTTTCCTGGAAATAGAAGGCAGGATGATCACATGCACGGATGAAGAGTGAACAGGATGCTCTGGGCTCTGGTCCCGGTGTCCAGCACCGAGGAACAGCAGGGCAGCTTGGCATCACATCATTCAGTGCAGTATTTATTGTGCTGGGCGGAATGGGTGGAGGTGAAGGATCTAGGGTCAGGATCGCTGAAGAGCCAACTATCAATAGTGCAGCAGGTGCAGTGGCACCGGAGCCCAGGGGTGGAGGGACCAAACGTATACCACTTATGGCTGTATTCCAGTACCTAACAGGGATTTGGGAGGGCATTTTGCTTGCTGTCATTAGGCCCCTGTGCATAGTTGCTATGCCACTCCACCAAATAGCCACAAATAGGTCTACTGCTTACAGGCGTTGAATGTACATAAGCTTGGCTTCACTCAAGAGGCGGACATCCCCTGGTTCAGGATATCCCTTCATAGGATTGCCCGGCCCTATTACAACTTATACTCAGAGGCGCTTCATTGAATAATGTAACGGCTGTTTTCTTAATCAGAAACATAAGACTGGCAAAACAGCAGAACAAGAGACACCACCATCTTGGACAATTGCATCCGCGTGACCCAGGGCCCTGGGAATAGGCGAAGGGCATGCCCCCATTTCGATAAATTCGTTTAACACAATGCTCTTGGTTGTCAGCAGTTTAAAGTGACCATTTAGAGCATGGAATCATGATAAGTTTTACACCCCAACCAGACATAATTAAATAAAGGGACATTCCGGAACGCATACTGTCGTTGATTGTTAATATGGAAAGACTGGGTAAGTAGACAAGTTTCTTCTTTTCAATGGGAGGCATCTTTGAGTAACTGCATGTGTAATTAACTATACCTTCAAGTGGATGATGTGTCCTTTGGAAACAATGCCCATGTCCTTCAGGTCAATCTCTTCCAGAAGCAATAGCCTCTTGCCCGTGATGTGGTGTGCTTTGAACAAGCTGGCGTACACGCTCTGCTCGGACGTGGCATCATCTTAGCACACAACAGGAAACATTATGGGTTCATTAGTCACAGCAACATTTCCCTCCATCCCTCAACCAGTGCCATCACCATATAATATACAATATGTGCTGAGGTGCTTACCTGTTTTAAGAAGTTGCTGTACCCAGAAGTACTGTGAAAAGATACAGGGACTATAATGTGAATGTTAGAAATAACAGCAATCCATCCTCATTAATAGTGAAATGTTGTAGATTAAATCTTACATTCAATTAACATAATAGTTTGAATTCATAATTCACCACAGATGCAATCTGTCAAACCCATCTAACTAAAAAGCCGGTTTCTAACGAAATTAAGAGCTTACCTATTGTTTATAGAGTTAAAATTTTGAAATGTGCATAGTTTTGAGTCTAGATTCTATGTGTTACTGAAACATCTTGGTGAATGAAAAGAGGCGATTACAAACATCAAATTAAATGAATATCTTTTAGGTTTAGCAGTTGTGATTGGCCTGGTGTTCTGTCATTGATCGGGTGAGAGTGCTTGCACCATTACTCAGAAAACACGCTCTATTAAAACGCTAAGGGCTTGACTCACAAAAGTAGTTTTGAACCTTAGTTGAACACAGGCGTCCAAAAAAACACTTCATTTGCAAGTTTATAATCTGATTTTGTTTTAAAAAAACATCAATTTATATTCGTAAAAGAATATGCTCACACATAATCTTAGATCAGTAGAATGTAATATTACGTGTGGAAAGGTTTTCCCAAAGGGGCGTCGCGGGCATTAAAGGCTAGGGCTGTCTGCAAGTTTGAGGGTATTCACAAACATTTTGCAGTCCCAGTACAACTCTGGACACAAATGCAGTTTTACTCCAGTGAGAGTAAAGAAGAAATTTGCGTCTAGGACAGTAATAAGGAAGAAATATCTCAAAATTGTTTGAGAAGTAGAGAAAAGTTATACATGTGTAAATGTTGGTGTAATATTACATGTGAGCAAATCAATTTACATGTAAATTCATGCTTTTTGAATACAAAACATAACTGTACGCTTGTAAAATGACGCAGTTTGCATGTACATTCAAGTAAAGTGCACAAAGGAATTCCAGAATTACTCCTGGGAAACTGTGACTGTAGACGTTTCTGAGAAGTATTTCTGGACTCTTCTGTGAGGTCCAAAAACGTTACAGAATTTTTCATTTTGTAAACTAAGTCTATGGAAGTACATTCTAAAATATGTTTTAATGCTAGGCCATATAGCTTTTTTATTGAAGTCAAACAAAAGTTCTCTTCAGTAACCAGACCAAGTTCCAATCTGATTAGCTACATTTTGCAGACAAAACTTTTTAAACCAAAGGCACTAAAATGCGAGTACAGTTTCTTATTGATAGACTCTTTACAAATCTGATATACATGGGAAAGATTACTTTAGAGCCACCACTGAGCAGTGGCAGAACCTATAAGGGTCATTCTGCCATTCTGTATTAGAACATTGGAATGTTGAGAGTTCCATGGAAAGAAACGGAATAACTCCAGGATTATAATGGCTGGTATAAGCCCGGAGATCCAACATTCCAATGTTTGTCTTCATCTTTCTTCCTTTTTAATTTATAGCATTATACCCTTAGTCGGTGGAATGTTCTAATAGCCTTATAGCCCTTCTTCCTCGGGCTATACCGGTTGTTAAAGGCCCTCTCCCTCATTAAAGGCCCTTGCCGTAGGCTTTCATAGCCTTTAACAGCCAGTAGTTTAGGTCTAGGCAGCGGGGTGTAAGGCTATAGTAAAAAAGAAAAAAAAGACCTCAGAGGCCTGTCGAGCAGAGCACCATGTTTTATTTATGGGAACCCTCATAGAGACCTGTCTTCAGCTTTTTTCCAATCTTTATTATTTTAATTACAGGTTAGCGCTCCACAGCACCTCACATTCTGTTACTCAGTGTTCTCTTAAATCCACTTTATAAAAGGACACAGTAATTTTTTTATTGGCTAGACATGCAAGCATATGAAAACATTGTACATTTTTTTTGTACATGTTATAACAGTTTCCTGAAATGTATGTGCGCCCAACCATCAGGTTTGAAGGGGAACGTATGCATGTCGGTTTAATTCAATTTCTTTATGACAGTGTTGTCGAGCCTTTTCTGGTTGGATATATTTATATATATATATATATATATATATATGTATATATATATCGTTGCAGAATCTGTTGCTTTTTTCGGCGATTTCCACACCACACAGAAAGAAGGACCTCCAAAAGCAGGCAAATTACTGGTGAAGAGTTTTAATAGCTCGCATGGAGTAGTATTTTCGGCATGACGCGTTTCGGTTAACAGGTAACCTTGATCGCATAACGACACAGCAGTTTGGTTTGATTTTAAATACTCATTTTTTTCAAACATTGCGATCATGTGATGAATAAACAGTGAAAAAATACTTCTGTCCATATTATGTCCTTAAACAAAAATGATATTTAGTTTATTTATTTTATTTATTTATTTTTTAGATTTTTATTGCGCGACAATTACCCAAAGGTGTCTCGGCGCATGTGACTATTCAGAAGGACCAATACCCAGTAGCCTTACTGGTTGAATAACCATGTTTTAAGAAGCTTACGAAAGCTGACAAGGTTCGGAGCTGTTTTAATAGTCAGAGGGAGGGCATTCCATAGCTTAGGTGTTGCTACCATGAAACGCCTATCCCCCCAGGTCACAGTTCGGGTTCGGGGAACTGGGAGCAAACAAATGTTTGCGGATCTGAGCTGTCTTTTAGGGCTGTAAATCTGAAAGGCCTCTATCAGAAACCTGGGGCCCATGTCGTGGATAGCCTTGTAAGCAATACAGAGGGCCTTGAACTTGATACGATTTTCCACTTTAAGCCAGTGGAGGTGACGAATGGCTGTGGTGGTCGGATGACGTCGGGGAATGCCTAGCAGAATTCTCGCTGCCGCGTTCTGTATGGACTGAAGTTTATTTAGGACTTGTTTCTGAGTGTTAAGAAAAAGGGCGTTCCCATAGTCCATCTTAGAGAATACCAACGTGGTAATAAGGGTTTTTCCTGCAGAAGTCGGAAGATAGGGCATGAGTTTCTTGATTTTCTTTAAGATAAAAAAAGCAGATGAAACAACTTTGTTTACGTGGTGATTGAAAGACAGCTTATAACTCCCAGGTTTCTGACCTTGGCAACCGGGACAGGCGGGGGACCCATCTGACTGGGCCACCAGATGGATGACCAATCCGGGACAAGGTTGCCAAAGGTCATAACCTCGGTCTTATCCAAGTTGAGCTTCAGACAATTCGTAGACATCCAGGAGCAGACTGCAAGCATTGCTTCCTGGAATTTTGCTGCCACCACTGGACCATCCTTGTGCACCGCCAGGACTAATTGGGTGTCGTCTGCATACGATGTCAGACGCAACCCATGGGCTTTTATCACCCTCGCTAAGTCCGTCACATAGATGTTGAATAGTGTCGGACTTAGCGAGGAGCCCTGGGGAACCCCTCAGGGGAGCGCAAAGACGGGGGAGTAGAAGTTGCCCAATTTCACTGTCTGCGTTCGACTAGCCAGGAAAGATGAAATGAGATCTCTGGCCAGGCCGACAACCCCCAAGGCTGCCACACGGTCGATCAGAATAGCGTGATCGACCGCGTCGAAAGCCGTGGACAAGTCCAGAAGGATAAGGACTGCCGCTCCTCCTTGGTCCATGATGGATCTAATCTCATCAGAGGCTTTTATTAGTGCAGTCTCGGTCCCATAGCCCTTCCTGAACCCAAACTGAGTATCATCAAGGAGATGGTGCGAGTCGATGAACTCTGAAAGCTGTTGGTTCATCAGTGTTTCACATATTTTGGCCGGGAAGGGGAGGCCAGCAATCGGTCTATAATTGGCCGAAACTGTGGGATCCAGCGACAACTTTTTCAACAGAGGCTTGATGACCGCATTCTTCCAGACCTCTGGGTAGATACCTGTTTGAAAGATGGTGTTGCAGATATCTGTGAGAGGAGAGGAGATTGCCTCGTTTATAGCACTCATCATTACAGGGGGACAGGGGTCAAGAGGGGAGCCCGACTTAGTAGCAGCAATGAGCCTGCTGATCTGGTCCTTAGTGACGGGATGGAAGGAAGGGAAGGCATTGTGACAGATGGATAATTCAGAGCCTGGCTCCGTAGCCTCCCATCTAAGGTTCCCAGAGAAGGATGAGTAGATGTTGGCGACCTTAGTGGAAAAAAAAGAGGCCAGTGAATTGCACAGTATTTGTGAAGGTTCGATCCCTGAACCTGAAGGGGGGGTGGAAAGAGTATTCACCACTAAGAACAATTCCCTAGCCGAGTTCTCGGCAGTCTCAATTTGGGCAGAAAAGAAGGCACTTTTTTGAGCAACGATGGCCTTTTTATAGATTGAGAGAGCATCTTTGTAGGATTGCTTGGCCGCCGGGCAGTACTGCTTTCGCCAACGCCTCTCCAGGTTCCGGCAATGCTGCCGATGGAGCCTAAGCTCCTCAGTGTACCATTGTGCTGAGGGAGAGGTTCTGTTGGGGAGAACAAATTTCTCCGGGGCCACCTGGTTAGCTGCATTCTGGATCCAGTCCTGGAATCTAGAGGATAATACATCAGGATTATCGGATCCTGTGTAGGGAGAGGAGGCTAAAATATCCGCAAATCGGGGGATGTCTGCATTTTTCCATGCCCGTATTCCTATCCTAACTCGATGTTTGGGTTGGGGGGGATTAATGGCACAGGTTTGTATGGTGAAAATGATGGCCCTATGATCAGACCATACTAGTGGTAGTACATCCACCACGGTGATATCGGGGTTGTTGGTGAACATGCCGTCCAACGTATGCCCGGCTTGATGGGTAGAACCCTTCACTAACTGTTGCAGTCCCATGATCTGCAAATCGGCAGTGAGCTGTGCAGTGTCATTGTTATCCTGATCTTCAAGGGGAAAATTAAAATCGCCCAAGATCATATACTCGGGTGATCCTATGATATGCTCATTAGGTTCAGGGAGTGTGGCTAAGAAAGAGCTGCGGGGGTCAGGGGGTCGATACAGAAGGATCCCTTTTAGAGCCTGTTTATGGTTGAAGTTAATGGCAAAGGTAGCAGCTTCATAGTTTGAACACTGGATAGGGTCAAGTTTAGAGCGATATGTGTCCCTGTAAATAATGGCTAACCCACCGCCTCTTCTTATGGTTCTGTCATGCCTGGCCACACTGTAGCCTTCCGGGCTAGCTAGACAGAAGTCTGGTCCCGAGGCAGCATCCCCCCAGGTTTCCGTGACAAAAAGAATGTCCAGGTCCTGGCTAAGGATACATTCCCTAATCTGTAAGCTATGACTGGGGAGAGAGCGCGTGTTAATAAGTGCTGCCCGATATTGGCGCTTGTGTGGCGCTTCAAAGCTGTGGCAGAGAGAGACACACGATGCACGGGGGGTACAGTGCTTAGATAGGCTGGGTCGGGGCAGTTTGAAGGTACACCCAGGGCACGGGACAGGAGTGTAGGCCACATTGGTAGGGGGGGGCCTGGCTGTACATTGTCTACCGGTGAGACCTGGATTCAGATCCCTCAATTGGGCGGGAGTGTAACAACATAAAAGACCAGATGTGTGAGGGGCAGTAGTGCCAGGGGGGGTGGCCCTAGGCCCGATCGCGGCGCGGACGGGCGCAGACGGGCTTGTCTTAGGCGCGTCTTCGGCGCGCGCCCGCTGCGCTCGTCCGCTGCGCATCCTGGTTAGTGAGGGCTATATAGCTGCCTCTCGTGAAGTGTCTGAGAGGCTAGAGCGCGTCCCGACCCGTCCCAAGATGGCGGCTGGGCTCGTGGGCGGGTCTGAGAGGGTGGTGCAAATAGCGCGAAGAACACGGACTGAATAAAAACACAGTAAGTTTGACAAATCTAAAAATATACACGTATTAAATCACAGTGTAAAAGGAATAGCAGCAAAGTGTCAGTGTTCTGGAATATATATCGCAGCAAAGTGGGTATCGATATCTATATCTATTTCAGGCGATCAGCAAGTAATCTGCTAAAAAAGTACAAGCGATGTGCATGGGTCCCAAATAACAATCAAATGAGCCCAGCGCTCGTTCAGCCTATATAGCTGCCTCTCGTGAAGTGTCTGAGAGGCTAGAGCACGTCCCGACCCGTCCCAAGATGGCGGCTGGGCTCGTGGGCGGCTCTGAGAGGGTGGTGCAAATAGCGCGAACACGGACTGAATAAAAACACAGTAAGTTTGACAAATCTAAAAATACACACGTATTAAATCACAGTGTAAATGGAATAGCAGCAAAGTGTCAGTGTTCTGGAATATATATCGCAGCAAAGTGGGTATCGATATCTATATCTATTTCAGGCGATCAGCAAGTAATCTGCTAAAAAAGTACAAGCGATGTGCATGGGTCCCAAATAACAATCTAACAATGTGTGAACCAAGCAGAAAAAATGTCACTAGTGATATTCGAGCACAAATTTCCTGCATTAATGCATTTGCTTCAAAGTTAAATTTGATAATTTTGCATAATAAATAATTTGACTAAACATGTATAGATGCCTATTAAGAGAATCAATTTTCATTCTCATTGATTTTAGATGATTCCCGTTTGATGAAAATAACGGCCTAAATGCCTTCCAGTCTATTGCATACTTTATATAAGCATCTTATATAAAAAAAACGATGATTTGTTTCATAACAATTATACAATATAAGTTTAAAACATTTCGGCTCCAATGCCTATAAAATTGATATGTGCAAAATTATGCTTATTAGTGCAAATTGAGTTTTCTGTGCAAAACACAGCAAATTGTTAAAGTAGTACCCTGTACATTGTTCCAATCAGAACCAACATTCCTATTTCAACTATCATGATTGTATCCCATGAGTTAACACTGGGTTATATAGTTATAAGGATCCAAGCCTGGATATCCAAAATTAACCCCACTATATAAACTCACAAGAAGTTATGGTTTATAGACTAGACAGAAAGTGCATAGTGCTGTACAAAATGAAAAAAATAAGTGAATAAATAAATATAAAAGAATAGTGTATGCGGATGCAGATATTTAGTCAAATGACAATTTCTATCAGAAACTCTTTTAGCAGAAATTGCAGATTGAGTTATTTTTATCAGGGATTTCTTATAGAAATGTGTGCATATCCTCAGTGGTGTTTAACCCATTGGAAGACTTGCTGTTGAGGTTAAGTATATAATTCGTCTCCAACTGTCTTAACAAGTTCTCCCTATCTCCACCTCTTTTCGGGGTTTGACCGCATCAATAACAAACCAGGATAGACACTTGAAGTCTTTGTTATGTTCAGTTTTGAAGTGTCTAGCCACCGGATAGGTGGAGTCACTATTAATGATTGCTCTGATGTGCTGTAATATTCTCACGTGCACCGGCTTGATCGTGCTGCCCACATACCTTAGGTCGCAGGTGCACGTGAGAACATAAACAGCAAAATCAGTGCAGCAGTCATAGTTCCCCCTTATCTGTTGATCTTTTTTTACCAAAGGGTGTATTATATTTGCTGGTATTGACACCAATGGTGCAGGCTCGACATGTAGAGCACTTAAAAAATCCTTGCTTGACTGGCATCCAGGTCGGAGCAGCTGCCCCTGCCCCCAAAGGTTGTGCCAGTTGAGCGGCCATGTTCCTACACCTCCGGAATGTTACTTGTGGTTTATTTGGAAGGTCTTCTTTTAAGGAGTTGTCTGTAAGAACAATTGGCCAGTTTTTATTTATTATGGCTCTTATTTTGCGCTCCTGCTTGCTAAATGTGGTTATTAACCTAGGCACATCATTTTCTTTGCTTGAATCCACTTCAACAGTGGACCTTCTCTGTGTAGGTAACAAATCTGATCTTGATTTTGTGTCAGCTCTATCTATGGCTCTTTTGAGTGTGTTTTCTGAGTATCCTCTGGCACGCAATCTTGCTGCGCTTTCATCTCTACACCTTTCGTATTCATTGGGGGAGCTACAGATACGTTTGAGTCGCAATACTTCTCCATAAGGTATACTTGATATTAAGTGCTTTGGATGGGCACTAGACGCATGGAGAATTGCGTTACCAGCTGTTGGTTTCCTATAGGCTGTTGTAGTTAGTTTATTGTCAACTATAGCCACCTGAACATCTAGGAACTCAATTTTGCTGGTACTCTGATGTGAGGTAAAGAATAAGTTGTAGTCATTTACATTGATTCTTTTTACAAATTCCACAGCACTTTGGATGTCTCCCCTCCAAATGACGAAGACATCATCTATAAATCGTCGCCACATGCAGATTTTGCTAGTCATCTCACTTTGGTATTGGCACTGGAGGACCTGCTTCTCCCAGAACCCCACGTGCAAGCACGCATAGCTCGGGGAGAAGCAGGCCCCCATCGCCACTCCTCTTTTCTGTCTATAGTATTCCCCGCCAAAGGCAAAGCAGTTATTTTCAAGACACCATTTGACCAATGATAACAACATTTTGTTGTGAGCCACATATTCAGCTGGACGACTTTTTAGAAAATGTTCTACTCCCTTCAAACCTTGTTCGTGGTTTATACTTGTGTACAAAGACTCTATATCAAGAGTTAATAGTACCAAGTCTTCACACCAGTCAAATTCCTCAATCCGTGATAAAAAGTCCCCAGTGTCTTTCAAGTATGACGGCAAATTTTTCACTAGTTCTTGTAAAAAATGATCTATATATTCACCAATGTGCTCTGTCACGCTTTTAATGGCTGATATTATGGGTCGTCCAGGTATAGGTACTTTATCCTTGTGCAATTTCGGTAGTAGATATAAAAACAGCATTACTGGGTGGGTGTTATATAGGAATTTAAATTCCTCTGTTGTTATTAGACCATCCATTTTCCATTTTGATAATTCTTTTTTGATGTTGTCCTTTGCCTTGTGGTACATTTTGAGTGTTGTTTTCTCATAGCATTCACCATTGTCCAGTTGCCGTTTGGCTTCAGCCTCATAATCTTTTTTGCTCCATAACACAATATTCCCGCCCTTATCCGATTTTTTTATTATCACACTAGGGTCTTTTCTGATTTTTTCCATTAAATTGTTGTATTCGATTTGATGTCGGTTCAAGCCTGATTTTTCACGATTCGTTTGACATTGGAGTTTCTTTATTTCCTCGATTATACGGTCATGAAAAACGTCTATTGCATCCTTAGGCATTAAAGGAACAAAAGTGGATCTGGGCTTAAAGGGGCTTTCTTCCGCACCCTTTTGGAGTAGATCTAATTCTCTCAATTGCGATTGAGTCGATATTTCAGAGTTGTTCTCTTCCTCATTGTCTAACTCATGTAGTGCCCATAATGTCGATACATCAGCAGCTTGCAAGGCTGATTCAGCCACTGTTCTTGTTTTTGTTTTTGTTTTCTTGTCTTCCCAGACATTTTTCATGGTATAGAATTTTTTCAGCTTTAATTTTCTTATAAATTTAAAGATGTCTATCCTAGTCGATGCATAGTTAAAGTCTGTATTTGGACAATAGTTTTTGGTTTTCGCGCCTGCGTTTTCGCCTATTTGCACGCCTGACTGTGTTGCGCTTTTTCCGACCTGATTTCTGTCGTTGCGAGGTCTCAGGGTTTTCAGCCTCGCTTCCACCAAAAAATCAACTTCTTCTTCCAAACTGAAGATCATGTTATCAACGTCTTTATTACTGTTCTCACTTCTAGAGTCACTGGACCCACTAGACAGTGACTCACCATCAGTTGTATCTTCGTGTTCCATTGCATTGGGCACGCCACTTTGCAGCGTGTTAGGTTTTGTACTTCCTTGTCCTTGTCCTTTCACTTTGCGCAAATTATCATATTTTTTAGAGAAGGTGTATATCCTTCCTCTTTGATAGTCATCCTTATCTCTTGCAAACTTTTGTACCTTTCTTGCTATGATTTTTTCCTCATGCTTTTTCAGACGCTCTTTTATTTCCTTCTTCTTTGTCGTTATCCAGTCTTGTTTGTCAGATTTACCTAAATCTTTCTCAATCTCTTCAATTTCCGCTATCAGAACTGCGCGGTCGATGTCTGCGTATCTTATCAAGAGGTGAATTAAGTTCATTGATGCTAGTAAATTCATATATATAAATATATATATATATCTTCATATATATATATATTTTATATTGTGAGCTCATTTTGTTTTTAATACTAAAAGGGACCAAAACTCCTGAGCACTGAGTGTGGCACTGCTGTCTTCTCTGTCCTTTTGGGTTATACTGCTATTTAAATTGAAATTCCCTGCAGGGACATGGTGTTCTTTGAAAGCTTCTACAGGCCCGAGTTGGCTGCATCTTCGTCTGATGTGGAAATTTGACATTTTGTAACGATCAATAAAAATTTAAGAAAACGAACTGAACAAGAAAAACGGAAAAAAGAAGAGAGCAGAGCTTAAGATAAACAATTCTCGAATTAATTGCATCTTTATTAACGTGCGATTTAAAATTTGATTAACAAACACATTTTTCATTTTATTCTTAATTACAAAGTGGCAAGCAAAATGTCTGATGAATTTATTTTCATACTCCATTTTGATCTCAAAAGGACACTAAGGTAGAGAGCATAAATAGATCAGCAAACCATTCACCACAAAAATATTTACACCAACACACTGAACATGCTAGCAATGCAACACTGGCGGGCCAGTCTTTTCAGGCCAGGGCCATTTTTCGTTTCCATTTCAATCAAATGCAAAGTGTTATCTGTGCAGATTATCTTGAAAGGGGGTGCTTACCACGTCTTCTTCTGTCCAGGCACAAATATCAAAGGAAGGCAGCAGCTGTGTAAGAAATGTAAATTGATAAGTAAACGAACAACATGTTCTCTCTAGTCCTAACCCTTCATTTGCAGTTTCCTTTAAATAACCCACACCAGAATTTCGTTGCGTGAAATGAGAATGACTTTGGCCATCTAGCCTGGCACCACACACCATAATATATATTTCTTTGACTATGACTTCAGCACCATGGATAGACATCTACAGGAAGTGCATAAATAACTGATCGACAAACTTTGCCTATCCATACACGTTTTTTAAATGCACCTACTCATTAAAATCATAAACAGTTTCGCATATTAACGATTCAAAACAAACAACATATTTATAGAAAAGCATCAGTGATTGTTTTCAAAACATTTATGGTTGTTTTCAAAGCATCCATGGTTGTTTTGAAAACATATTGATTCTAGAAAAAAACCTTGAGTGACCACTTTAGTATAAAAGACTCTCACTCCCCCCTACAAATTAGAGAATTCCTTCCAAGCTGAGCCGGGGGTCCTGCATGCTGAATCTTCGACATGCAGCAGTCTGACATCCCTTGCGAGTTGTCATACTCGACGCACAGATGGGGTCCTTCATTCCCAGCCATCAGGTGAGTGGGCTGGTTCTTCCATAGGGGTTTCTTGGCTACAGATACATATATCCATACACACATACACCTACACATGCAGGTTAGGCTAGGTACATTTTAGGCAAATGACTTAGGGCGCGCATTTTTAGGACTATGCAAGTGCTACTGTTTTTATCTGAACTGCTTCTGTTCATCTTATTAGCACTGTGGTAGAAATGTATCTATTATTTACTCTTCCGTAGGCTCCTGTTTCCTAATTGTCGCAGCACATATGTTTTACACAAGCATGTCGCTGAACCAATAAATTCTTATTGAAACGTCCTAATCGCAATCCTGTGTATTTTCTGAGAGAAAGCAAGCATGAGTTTCTGAGCGAAATGTACTATACTGTTTTCCACAATCCTTGAGGAATCAGGGTTGTCATGATCAGTGGTTGCCAGAAACTACATACCCAACTGTAGAATACAGGGGGGAGGTAGTGGCACTGAAGAGCTAGCTAGTCTAATGGCTGACATAGCTTGTGGGGGTGTCCAGAAGCGGGTGAGACACCAAGCCCTCAGTTTAGGTCATCCAAAATGCGCAGGTCCTGGAGGACTCCTAGGAACAACACAACACTATTACCGCTGAAGTGGAGTAGAAGTACTTTCTGTGAGTAGCAAATTACTGGTTAATCTAGTGGTTATTGGTTACTAGAATTAATCTTGTTATCTCAACGAAACCATTCCATGCATTTGTTCTGTCAGTTTCTTTCTGATAGATTAAACTAGTTGGTGTTATTATTAGTGGGGGCTTTCTGAATTCATGCAAATGGCTGGTGGAATGAATAGATGGGCTTGAGAAGATTAAGTATTGTTAGGTTGGTGGGTTGTGATTTCACTTCAGGAAAGGCTGTAATCTATGAAATGAAATGTGGGCTATTTGCAGGGATACAATATTAAAGATTAAAGCAGACAAACATGCTCAGAGAGAGGTTCATGCAGAAGATGGAATGTACAGAATGGATGATTTGAAGTAATGGAAAGAGGGAGCAATCAAAGGTTTTCACTCAAGGTCAATTTTTCATGCTGGTTTTAGGAATACAGTTGGAGAAGTCTTTAAAATCGCAAGCAATCCGAGGATGCAAAACTATAGAAAGTTAGTTAGCGAGATAGTGCTACAATAAGTACTTTTGGTAGGCACTAGATAATTGAACAAGCTGGCATACAATGAAAGGTAGTTAACTCTACAACTGATCTAAAATAGGCAGCATTTGCCTACAGAGTGGCCACAATACTTTTTAAATCAAAAACACACCAAGCCATCAGATTAGGACCACAAATTGGCAGCTAGCATTGACACAAACAAAAGACTATAATAGCAGGCCCCCTCCCCAAAATACAGGACAACATTTGTGTTATTTCAAACCTTCTCTGAAAAATGTGACAATACAAGACCTTTCCGCATGTAGATGATGGGACACAAAGCAATTTTATATGAGCTGTTGGTGCTCCTGGCCACATGTGCACTCTCAATTTAGGCTTATCTGCTGCATCAACATTTTTTGCAGAAAACTGCATCCCCCACAAGCAAATGATGGGTAAGAGAGCAACAGTGATGATAGGTATGGTGTAACCTACTAGTGGAGTGGGGTTCATGTAATCTCTGGCTAAAGTATTAATGGAATGGAAGCTAGAGGGCAGCAAAGCCGTTGGCTCCCAGAGAACACATGCTATGAAGAAGGACACCTAAGGCATAGCTGAAACTTGAATTGAATTCTACTTCACTAAATCAACACCCAAATTAAAACATGGAAGTAATGCTACAGAGAAGATCTAGTTTCTCTGTGGGTGGCTTTACATGAAAACTACTTTCACTACTTAAAATTCTCATATCCCAAGGGCTATGGGCAAGTAACTACAGGACTGGTCGGTCCCTCATGAACCAAAAAATAAACAAGTGCAAGGTGAACTCAAACCATAGGCCCCAGGCCTGTGCGACTAATGTCACCACTACACAAAATACATTAAGATGGCCCTTCCCAACCCAGGCATCTCAGCAAAATCTAGTTGAGTGCTAGACTATTTGTATTGTGGCATTCTTACCTTTTCAGGCAGGCCAGGATATACCACTGTTTAATACTCCAGCTGGGCCAGAATAAGAGACCCCACAACTGAGGCTCACTACTCTCTGAGAATGAAAGCCATGATTTTCATTAGAGTACAAAGCAGAAGAAAGCACATTAACAAGCCAGCCTATTGGACAAGGTGGAACAGATTCAAATTTCAGTAGCATTTGGATATCAACCAAAGACAAAAACTTGAATATATAGTTCTGAGGCCGTTCCCTAAGTGATTGCACATAGATATTAAAGAGGATAGTAGAAAATGCTGACCGCTGTGGAACACCTTTGGTTACTGGCTGCTCAGCTGATCTGAAAGAGGGTAAAGACCAACTAAAAGTGACCAGACAGAAATTACCGTAACTAGTTGAGAGTCACTCCCGACAATCCTATCACTGTTAAATGGTCTACTAAGTTGGGATGGTTGCTCATGTCAAAAGTAGCAGATGAGTAAAGGTGCACCAAACAAGCATGGAGGCCTTTGTTGAGAGTGATTAAGTAGATTTTTCTTCTGGTCACTCGGATCAGTATTACATTTTTCAATTAATGGCAACAACTCTTTTTTTGCAAGACTGGTGGCTTTGATACAGATGTATTTTATAACGAAGACATCAACCTTGTTCTGGTCTATAGAAAGATCTTTGGAGCTGTAACATTCTCCTTGATTTAGCTGTTGTGGTGTCATTTGTTTTGTTTTTTGCACATGGTATCGCCATATAATCACCATCAAAGGGATATATTTAAAAGATGTTGGACTCCATGGACTCTACATCAGGCATGCCTGAGGTGCATTAGGCTGATGGTCATTTGTTAAGACGCTGTATCTGCAGCATCTATGGTACGGTGAATGTCTCCATTAAAGAGAGTTTCTCCTTCAGCTGATATTTCGTATGCTTTTTTTCTGAGGATGGTGATTTGGGTTAGTACAGATCTTCTGTTTCTTCCCATTGACCCCTTTCATATTTTCATAGGAGCACTGGGGAATTAGCAATCCTCCAGCCCATAGTGGCATCCACAGAAACTCTATAACCTCTGAAGCACCAGTGCTTTTATTCTCTTAGGAGGTGTCCTTTACCTGCTTCTTGAGTAAAGGCTCTTTTTCATGTAGTATGGATTACCATGGGGTCTAGGAGAATATCCCTTGACAAAAATGTGATCTTGTGGTGCACCTTTATAGTTCCACAACTCTTAAAGTTACAGATCTCTTTTTTACCTAATTGTTAAGCGTACATAGGTGCTACACAGACTTTTCTTCATGAATTTTCCTCTTCTACCGCCATTGTTCCTCAATGTTTGAGAGCCACCCCCAGAAAAGCTGAATGGTATGCCAAGGTTTCATTGGGTGAAACTGGCCTAATAGTGTTCGATCTCTTCAAAATTATGTAATCATGCATGTGCACCATGCACCATCCCCTGCCTTGCAAGTATGGTTTTCCGCAGGTGTTTTCCCTTCCTCCTCCAAATCATGATACTGAGATAAAGATGGGAAACAAGGCTATAGCAACCTCATGAACGTGTGTATTTCTTATTATAGATTTTGTTAATTTCAGAATTTTGACTGTTGTTTTCAGTTTTACCATGCATATATGGTTTTTGATAAGATATTTTGATAATGAAAGGACATTTTAGTACGTCAATCTAAATGTGTATAAATCAGAGTAAAAATACATGTATAAACTGATCTTGTATTTTGGAAAGTACCAAGTATGTTCACAGGATAAGACATAGTGGCATACCAACAAAAAAATGTCTGAAACATAAAAGAGGATTATAAGGCATAATCATTGTTTGACATATTGCTCCTCTTGGAATGTACACACTGTTCGTTCAGAATGGCCTGGGGTAACACTAGTAAAGATATTAAAAATCCATACACTATGTAAAATCATTTTTGCAGGTAGGAGTCCCTAAATCATTCCATAGCCCCTTGTTAGAAACACACATTTTATGTTTGCTGAATTTTATCACCTATGATATTGATTTACTGAGACTAAAGATTTCGAAATGGAGGACATTTTTTTTGATCATGTCTAGTAAAAGAATAGCCGGTGAGTAAAAGGAAACTTCGAACAACCCTTTTTACTGAGGAGGACTGACTTAACACGACAGGAAAATCCCCTGGCCCCACTGGATACACAACAGGGAATAAGTGAATGACAGAGTTTCCACAGGCAATATTGTTCCTTCACTGTTTCAAATGTTTCACAGGCGTAAAGAGATGAATAACAAAAGACCAAGGGTCATGCAAATCCCCATTAATATGTGCCACCAGGATTCGGAAGAGAGTGGCTGGAAGAAACCTTCAACATGGCATTCATTTCTTTCAAGTCTGTGACAGGATGATAGCATGCAGCCATTTTGTCATCCAAGAAGTCAAAAGAAATTCTGCTTACATGTCTGGCAGACACCTTCTCTACATCTCCAGGATAAAAATTCCCTGGACCGCCTATTAAAAAAGAGAGGCGTGCTCTGTGCTCACAGATGAATGTCCTGGGGTCATTGAAATTCAGAAACTGTATGAAGCTATAATAAATATGACAAACTTATTCCTCTCACAATCTGATCTGTGTGTCAAACAAGAAAGGCTAGGGGTAAAGGTTGGTTATACCAATTTTTTTTGCAAAAGGAGTTTCATTTTATGGCCTGTTCATTTGCACAAAGGACCAGAACTATTGCTTGAGAGTACAGACATCTGGGTTTTAGTAGAGTTCATGTTACACTACAGAAATATCATAAAACTGTAAAAATGACCCTTGTAAAAGTTACAACTTCCTGACGGTAATAAATGGTCTTGAAAACGAAGTACATATCAAATGAAGGTATAATTTCAAAAACAGTGTAAATGTCAAATGAAAGTATGTATAATAACATAATGATTGAATAGTTGGGAAACCAATAAAAATAGAATTTAGAGATACAATGAAGAGTGATGACGTAATAAAAGAGGAAGGGCTGCACAGTAATGGAAAATTCTCATCATTCTTTCACATCATAAATAAGCATCAATGATTCTTATTTTATCAAAAGTAAAGAAAATTATCATATTCACGATACATCAATCCTTCAATCATTGCAATCAATATTTCAATTACTCAAATCTAATATTTTAAATGAAGAGCTGAACCATATTGATACAATGTGAGAATGTCCAAGCAACTGCAAAATTGTGGACCCTTTTATAGACATTAAATGGGTACGTCAAAGATATCTACTTCACTGCAAAGTAGGATGATAATGGGTCATGCCACTTATTGACCAGGGCAGGGATTCCAGCATAAATGTCAATATGATTCAGCTAGAGAGAACTCACTAATGTCGAATCAGAAAAATAAATTGGCATCTTACTACGCTCTCGGAGAGACTTAAATCAGATGCTGCTGCTTATCAAAATAATAATGCTAATGCCACAATTTCCGGAAAACCATACATTCTGACCTCTCACCTGGTTTCCTGTTGTGATTTGTGTGAAACTGGCAACTAGGATATGGCACTGATCGCTTCCACCACCCACTGCAATGGTCACATCCACCGCCCACTGGCTGCAGGGGCACTATCAGCATGTGTAACACACAACTGCACCAAGTGAGCAAAGAGAGCAAGCCCACCTTATGGAAGAGGAGTTCTGCTGGAGGGGGTTGTGATGTAATTGACAACACAGTTCTTCACAGTGGAGTGATGGATGGGTAAGGGGAAGAGGTGTTTAACCACAGTTAGTTTTTTCGAGGCAATACTTCCCTGCAGGGACTAATGGGGAAACGCTGCTGCATTTGAGGAGGATTACAGGTGGAGTGAATTATATATTTTAAACAAAGATCAGTTATTTTCATTGCTTCAATCAATTAGCTCACGTTTTAGATTAATGTTGCCTACAGGTCTCGCAGCCAATGGGAGAAGAAGGATAGAAGGACGCCAACTACTCTGACACTCTTGTACGAACCGGTTCTCTCTGGAGAATGCAGATACAACTGTTATGATTAAAATAAATCTTTATGTTTGGTGGCCAGGATAGCAGACATTTTTCGTTGGTCTGGACACAAGGCACTGTGTGTCATATGCCATATCCTAAGAAATGTTGTTAAATGTGTTCACTTTTCCCGAAAAAGAAAATTGAAAATACATTTCTTAATGTGTCGTACATTCAAAAGATGGCACCACCCACGTGCATAGATCAAGCTAGGCGCTCGACCTCGGACCTGGGGATCTGGGTTCGAGTCTCGGTAACGACGCCAGAAAACCTCCTGTGATTCTGGGCAAATCACTTAATCTCCCCGTGCCTAAAATGAATGTGTGTCAGTCCTCATGTAACGTAACTGGTGCTATGTAGAGCGTTCTGATACCTGATTCGGTTCGGGTCTAGTTCGCGCTATATAAATCTCTGCAAAAAAAAAAAAAAAGCATAGATGAAGTGTAGCAGAAGGAATTTAAAGAATGTTGGCAGTAAAGGCTACACCCCACTGCACCAGTACACAACATAGTGCTAAATCAGCTTATGTGCTAAGGCTCCGAGGTTCAACTGCCTGATAATCCCCTCAATGACACACAATCATAAAAATACGAAATTCCTTAATCCATTGATCACATATCAAATTATTATAATCTCAAATGCCTGTGTTGTTTTGGTAATAACATGTAATATTCTGTCCATCAAATTGACTTGAACGCAGTTGATTGTAAAATATATATTCAACATTTATTCGTCAAACTTCTCAGTATAACACAATTCATATGAGCCCAGCGAACACGTTTTGTTGCTGAAAGAGACTTCCTCAGGGATAGATTATAGCTATTGTACAGTTTATAACCAGCAAAACTTCTCTTAGTAATCAATGTCCAGTGACAAGTTCTCAGAGCCTCGAATCCAGATCTGCGCTTGTCGTTAAGTCACCTCCAGAATCCACCATGGCAAAAAGAAGCCTCTCTTATTCCAAAATCTCTTCAGTGCTGGTAGCTATCTGTAGCAGAAGCAATGCAGGCTTTGCACCAGACAGCTTTAGTGAATGGATTTCTGGCTGTATGGAAATGTCAAAACCCCGTACTTCTGATGTAATTTGAGATTAGTCTATTTTTATGTGTCCATTAAAAGTTAGTAGGATTTAGAAAATTGACAATGGAAGGAGTATCACTTGGTAAACTGAATAAACAGAGACCGGCAGTCTAATCCTGGTTAGAAGCTTCAACTCAAAACCGCTTCATTTACTTGTGATACAATACTCATATCTGCTCAAACAGGAAGTGCCTAAAGCAACTTTAAGCCCAGTTTTGCTACAATTCAAACTACATACTCAAACTCCAGAGCACCTGTGGAAGGAGCAATTATACAAGGGCATCTTAGAGATCCTGTGGGGTGTTGCATTGACTACTTTGAATTTTGACACAAAGTTCTCCTAATGTGGGAAGTCTAAAATGTTTTGCTGTGTTATTAATTTGAAAGGGTAAACACAATTCAATTTCTTTTCCACGTTGAGAAATTATTTCGGACCTCCCCGATGCCTTTTTATCTGGAGATTGCTCTGCACTTTTTCAGAATGTGATGCTATCAGCCTGTATTACATATAAAATATTTTAATGGGGCTAAACTCTGACAACCTTGGAGTGGTTTAGTTTATTTGTGTGATATATACATTCAGCAGTGCTACTTATACACGATGTTCACATCCAGAAATGCATGCCAGGATAAGCTCGTCTAAAATTATTCAGTCATATATAAAACTTTATAAATAAATAAAATACATACTATAAAATATACTATACATCCCAAAAGGACTAATTAAAATGAACTTAAAAAGTGAATTTTTCCTGATATTCTAATTGATTTATTCGCTTACAAAACAAAGCATTTCAAGACAATCAAAAATAACATACACTAACTTTTAGCTGTTAACTTTTGTTTAGGTTAAATGTGGGTGCCATGCAAATTGCCTAACATGTGAGCTGCAAAGCTACCAACTCCACCAAAGGCAAGTCTCAAAATTCCTTTAAAATGTGGCCACTTAGGTGTTGTGATGATGTTTTGTGTGCCACTGGTCGTGAGTGGTGCTCTGTTACTGGAATGATGCATTCACAGACAAGCAAGCAGACAATCGCTAATACACAGACTCACGGTCTCACTCTCTTGTTCTCTCTACCTATATAATCCCCGACTCTCTCGTGCTCTTGCCTGCCATTCTAGCTCCTACTCTCTTTTTATTTTGCCCCACACCACGTCCCTCCACTTGCTCTCCCAGGCAGCAGCAGTGAGTGTGGGATTCAGCTGAGTTTCCTCCATGCTCTATTTACCGTTATCTTCGGGTGCAGGGGGTGACGGTAGCAGTAGGTGGTGAGAGGGGATCTTTAGGCTCTGGGTGTGCAGATGGTCTCAGCAGGCCTGAGGAGCCCAGAGTGGACAGCAGCTAGCTACAGCTAGCTGCCTCCTGTGTATTTCTAAGACTGATCTCGAACAAGGAGATAGCTTAGGAGTCAACAGAAGCCAAGGACAGAAAGGTCAATGAGGGAGGGACTTACATGCTTGGCGAAGCTGATTGCTAGAGGAGGTCTGAGATAAGTGAAGGGCGGGCTATTGTGATGTGTTGCCACATGCGCAGAGTTCACCATGCATGCCAGAGAAACGGCGGATTTGTTGAATGGGTAGCAAGGCAGTTGTTGATTTGTGAGCTACCACTTGCAGAATGGACTCTAAGAATCCTGGTACCCAAAAAATAAATGCCTGTGGTGGTACCCATTGGCACAAATAAAGTACTGTAACTTTTGCTCGCATTCCACATTTACTACTAATAATCACTGGGTCCCAAGATGGATAACTAAAAGTTTAAAATATGATACCTCATCCAGTCTGCCTGGCTGAGGTAGATAAATACGTGATGTCCCTACATGTCACTATGCTTCATGCAATTCCTTTAGGTTAGGTGGGCCCCTTGAGGGATTATTCTAACATGAGGCACCACCCTAGTCGTAAGGCTATTTACTCACAAGAAGCAGCTCACGATTCATCCACAGCTAGGTCTGGGGTCATTGACGGAATTACTGTTTTCCATTGGTGAACAAGTGATGCACAATGAGCCTTGGAAATAAGTTCTGGGTTCCTCACTGGAGGGTGCACAATTGAATAAGCCCTACATGTCCCCTAAGACTTTGCCCTAAAAGGCTTCACTCAAACTATGATTTCCAAAATCTTGCATAAAATGAACCATAAGATCAGTGAGAACTGCTCCGAATGTGGAAGTGAGTTTGTCTATTTTCTCCACAGGTCGCGCATGTGTATGGGTATTAGTACCTTCTGGAACATTTTCATAAAAATTCTATTTAAGGTGTCAGGGTGGACCCTGGTATTTCTTTGAAGCTTTGTCTTCTAGTTTGGTGCTTGTCAGGAACTGAGGAAAATCTACTACCAGCTTTGTGTCTCTTGGCATAGTGTAAAAAAAGAGACACACTGTGATGTGCTGAAAGCCTGTCAAAGGACTCACTGTTGTCTTGACCTTAAAAAATGACTTATGGTGGAGACTAAACCAAGTTAGATCTGCTTATAGCCGTGAGAGGGTGACAAAGAATTAAAATTATGGGACATTGTTTTAAATATGTTAGACTTTCTGTCAGACTATTTGCCACTAAGAGGACTCGATTGATTGGTGAGGCGAAGCTTTGTCTGACTGAACAGACCTATCCTTTTTTTTTTTTAGTATTTCCCAAAATAAATTTTAATCATGAAAAATCTGTGTTAAATCTGTACACGAAGGGGCATGTGGCATCATCGGAACAGTAGACAAAAGTGTCTCAAGATGAGTAGGTATGATAAAGACGTCAGCCAGTGAACAGTGGTAAGTTTTCTGGAGGTGAGGAAAAGCAACGATTTTAGGGCAAACGGATGCTGGGTTGAGAAAGGCTTCTGAAGGTGAGATGATGCTCTGAGGAAGATAGACGCATGGTGGAGTAAGACTTCAGAAGGAAAGGACACGACTTGAAGAAAATGGCCACATATTGGGAAAAGGACACGACTTGAGGAAAATGGCCGCCGGCTGCAGTAAAACCTCTGAATACAAGAGAAGCAGCAGAGCAGAAGATGACTTCTGAAAGTAAGGAAAGAGGGGTTGCCTTAAGCGATTAGGGCTTCAGTCTGTGATGATGAGCTCGTCCACACCCCAGTCCTCGTAGCTACCATCAGGCAGGTACCGTCGGATGATAATTGGGATCTTCCGGGCTTTCAGCTCCTTCATGGCGATGAGCAGTGGGTCCGTCTCTCCTTCCAATTCCACCATCACAGGAGTGCACATCTCGATCTGAAGGGCGCGTGTTCCCAGAACCCGGGCACGCTCGCACTTGGTCATGTAGTTGGTTGTGATTCGCTTTTGGTTGGCTTGCTGCCCTTCTCCGGAGGGTAAGATTTCCACTCGCTCATGGTCTTCCTCCTCTGCACTGTCCAAGTCATCGAGCCCTTCATCCTCCTCAACATCATCAAAATCATCTCCATCAAAGTTATCTTCGTTATCAGACATCTCTCTGTTTCTCTGATCGAACAGACCTATCCCTATATGTTATCTTAACAAATATATGTTATACTTCAGTCGGGGTTTGAAGTGACATTTTTCTTCAACTTTAGCGTTTACACAAATATGTCTTATCACAGATTCAGGATTGGTTGTATCTTCTTAGCTTTGATCTGTGGGCAAGATAGGAATGCTAACTCAGAGTTGGACCCACTTGCAAAGAAACGGAGGTTTCTGCAGCATTAGGGCTAATCTCTTCTCTGTGATTTAAATTGTTTAGATTTATGCCTGTGCCCTATCACAAAAGGTGGGGCAGAAATCACTTCTGATTTGGGTCGTGCCAGTATAACCACGGAGGACCCTAAGCTTAATGATAGCTGATGCAGTGAATAGAGCATGGATAGATTTCAAGCTACTTCGAGGGAATTTAGAGATTTCATGCAAACATTATACTTTAAAGACCTCTCGTGTATAGTGTCAGCAGCAACAGGAGCTGTTTGTAATGACCTTCTCAATAGAGAACTTATAGAGTCGGAGATGCAGAATAAGACAACATGGTTGGCTTTAGCACTGTGCTTTTTCATCTCTAGGCTTTACACATCGAATTTTAGTCTCTACAGTGCAGTAAGTCACGTACATTAGTGATATTTTAGGACTTTAGACTTAGGTGTTTGAATCTCTATGTCTCCAGCTCCGGTTGGATCAAAGTCTCAGGACAATGCATTCACTTTTGGAGTAAGAAAAGGTCTTTCTAGAATCGCAACTGGTTATATAACAGGTTACCATATGCCAAACAATGTTGGATCCTACAGTTTGTGGTTATTTGCTCTTTTTTAGCATTAGATTGTGTTTGCTCCTGCTGAGGATGTATTTAAACAATAATGAACTCGGCATTTTATTCTTCATCATGGTATATTAATACAATTGTAAGCCTGAGCAAATGTCTAAGAAAAAACAATTTCAGCCAATCAGCTTGAGTTTTGTGATATGTTCATGCAGAGTCAATCATCATATTTGGGATCAGGAGAAAGATTACAGATTACGAACATGGGCTGGGAAATAGCCTTCTTCAAATGTAAGGTTCCTGTGGAAATGCTGCCATAAAAGACTGTCTGTGCTTTAGGTGTTTCCATCACTAAATCATATTTTCAGCAAATATGAGATAGAATAACTCGATATCTAATCTGGAATAAGGAAATATCACTTTTCAACTATTAGTGTGTCACATTTGGGATAATATTCAATGTTTCCTGTGCTGCGAGGAGCATCGGATCCTCATTTGAAAGATGGAATTCAACATTCAGCACACACAAAGAAACATTTTGCCAAATATATTACCAAACTTGCCAATGGGAAACACACAGTATAATTCTAACCTATCTATACAAGAATATTAATATGACATTTCATACATATCTGTAAGGGAACACTAGACAGGTGGATACAACTCCATTCCCCCATGGCCCTCATCATTTGCCCAGTTAGATGCAGCCCTCAACACTTATACCATACTCCTTTCTGCTTTCAGAGGGGTGGTAGAAGGGTCAGAGAAGGCATACATCACCAGCACATTTATTGTAACACATGTTCAAGCAGTAACATCTCAAGCACAACACACATTTTATTTTCCCTCTCCACTGCTGTTGAATGTTTTTTATTAGCTGTATATGTTCCTTGGGGTTCTCTATTAAATATGTAACATATGTTATACGTATTGGGCCAGATGTACAAATCCATTTTGATGTAGCAAACCCAGTGATTTGCAGTTTCAGAGTTTGTAACTGCAAAATAGTGTCAGGCCATGTATTAAAACCCTTTTGTGAGTCAGAAAAGCCTTCCAACCTAGCAATAAGGGCTTTGTGAATCATTCATAATTGCAATACGGTGGGGGAGTAAAAGGGGCAACCCTCCTCACTGTGATTCACAAAAGTAAGTATCAATGATTTGTGAGCGGAATTACAGCAGCAAACAATTGAGAAGTAACTAACACTTCAAAGAGGATATCAACGGATTTGCAACAGGGATCCTGTCTCTATTGGACAGGGTGTCCTTTGGGTATTACGTCTGGGAGCATGGGCGGAGCAAATAGCGACTTTCTTAATTCATTTTCAGTAGGCAGGTCGTTCTGTGATTCCTGCAAATGGGAATTCTGAGCATTTTGCAGTACACCCTATTGGTACTTAGGTCGCAAATGTCAGTGCACAAGTTGGACCCTCTATTTTTAAAACGGCTGTTAGTAAATTTTGCCCAAATTTAAATAACAGTCCTCTATCTCATTCTGAAATGGACACTAGCAAATTAGGAAGATGGTAGGATGTGTTTAATGAAATTGCACCACACAGTTAAAATCACATGATGTCTGCACCATTCAGAGGCATAGTGCTAGAAAAAATTTTTTTGTCCAAATTAGTAATATCGCTACATTGCTGAACTTTAAAACATCCTAAAGCCAATGCTACAGAAATCGCCTCTAAAACTCAAGTGTTAGGACTCAGGACCAAATACACTTTTGGGACCACCGTGCAATTCTGTCAAAAGACTGAAGAGGTGTTATTATAGTACGACACTTGTAAGTTTGTTTGGTCCTGATGAAGGTGGATGTTAAAATTGGAGTTTAGCCACGAAAACGTACATCAACGCTTTTTAATCTGTTCACTGCTGTTGGCCGTAAAAAGAGGAAATAATTCATTGTGTCTCCTTGACGTATGGACTTTGGATCTACAGCAGAGGCCTTGGTATTAATCGAATGGGAGTTGACAGTTGGTTCGAGTAATTCTGGGAAATTGATTAGGCACTAATTCGATTGTGTTAGTTAGTTCTATTTGTTTTGGGACTTGACTTTAAAAATATCTCTTTAAATATTGAGATATATGTTCATAAATAAACTTTTTATGAATAAAAGTATGTATACACTAATAAAAACTTTTCAAGAAGAATTTTTTGTTCTGGCTTAGCAGAGTTGCGTGTTTGGTGTTACATGATGCCCATTGCCCATTTAAATCTCACATCCGCTTGGTCAGTTATATCAGAATTTTGTCCACCTTTAAAGCAGGAATGTGGACGTGGCCAAAGAACCATATCTAGAAATTCTTTCTAAACGGCTTAGTCTATGTAATTAGGTATAGTTTAAAACATGAATTAAGATCCTGTGTCTCGTACATTTAGCGACTTGACCATTATTGTGGGTGCCTCTCTGACTTTTCTGTTACTGAATCAGACATATCACACAGCAACGAGCACACATGTAAATCAAGCCAAACCTGTTGATTTTCCCAATGCTTGCAAGATAAATCAGTAATCATAGTGATTTTGAATTAAAAATGTTTCAATTTGAAGCTGATACTATCATCTGTAAAAGTGGGAGTGGTCTTTAAAACTAGTGGTTTGTTGCAAAAAAAAAGTAAAGAAATAAGCAATCACACACAATGAGTTACAAATGGCATGCACAAGTGCATTAATTTCTATGTTTGCACGCCAGTACAAAAGATGCCGGAGAGTAGGTGTCCTCATTGATACCACAGCGCGTACTCAGTAGGGAGTGTAATGCCATTCATGTAACGCCTGCCAACGCGGACGGGCAGCGGGGGCGGCACCGGCGCGCCGAAGGGGTGCCAAAGGCAAGCCAGTCTGAGCCAGTCCATGTCCAGAATGCGGCCAGCGCCAGCCATGCTGCCCAAAAGCCCCCAGGTATTGAGTACTCGTTAAGTCTGCTAAAAAAAGGTAGAACACAAGGAAAAATTGTGGCTGCTTTCACCTTCACAGATACCTGCCCTAAAGTCATGGATATGAAGGCCTTAACACTCAACAGCTATCAACTTAAAGGCGGACTAATTAATGCACGCTCACTCAGTAAACACTCTCATGATATCCGAGAGCTGATTACCAAGCACAGCTTGGCTTCCTTTTCATTACTGAAACCTGGCTCAAGGAATGTTGTAATCCAGACATTGCTGTAGCACTCCCCCCTAACTATACAATTTGCAGGAAAGATAGAGAGGAAACTAAAGGAGGGGGGCTGGCCATCATATTTCGTGACTCCTTACAGTGCACAATTTTTGACCATGACTCATTAAAGGGAGCTGAAAGTCTAGGCTTCTGTTTCACACTCAATGCCTCCTTCTCCTTCACAGGAGGATTAATCTACTGCCCGCCCAGCCCCAGCTCTGCTTTTTTAGAATCACTAGGGGACAGCATAAGCCATTTTTTGCTCAGGTATGCCAATGTCACCCTCCTACGTGTTCTCAATCTCCACTTAGAATGCAGAAATGTTGCCAGGAGTGAACAACTTTCTTGAAATCATAGAATCTCTCAGAATGCAACAATTAATCATTACTCCCACACACCAGGCAGGTCATATACTAGATGGAGTATGTTCTAACTCCACCTCAATAATGGTTTATACCCCAATTTTCCAAATATGGTCAGATCACAAATTCATCCCCCCACACCGACTAAGCAAATATCCTCTTCCCACCCATGGCGTAAGTGGGTCAATTGGTTATGAACCCAAAGCTGCCTACTCTTGCTTATGCGTCCACACCTACTCTTACTGGGGATGCTCTGGAAGATACGCAACTCGTCCATAATTAGAAACTTCAATAAGCGATAAGTTAGCCCCACTAGAACCAACTAATAACAAGCGCAAAGCCACAACTCACCAAGCCCCTTGGTACACTAGCTCAATTACACCTCCAGTGTAAACAACTGGAACACAGTGGATAAGAGCTTATGACCCAGCAGACCAAAGCTCTTTTAAATTAAGCAGAACAAAATACCACACACAGATTACATCAGCAAAAAAAGTGCACTACTCCAACTAGCTCTTTGAGGCCCACCATGATCAGAACACTATCTTTTCTATTATAAAGTCCTTAACCGACCCTAAAACTTTGAGTAGGGAAATTCCCCCACAACAGACCTTATTTGAACAGATTTCGGTCTTCTTCGAGGAAAAAATCCATAACATACAAAAAGATTTTATTTCAACCCCCTACGAGAACTTGGACTTGGAGCTGTTCTTGCGCACACTGGTCCTTCATTCCAGGCTTTTGGAATAATTTCAGTCGAGCAGACACGTGAAGCAATTGCTGCCTGCAAATCAGGCTCCCCTCTCGATGCCTGTCTACCCATGGTCCTGCACCAGATTATAAACATTGTTAATCAGGTGATTAACCAGCTAGTCAACTCCTCGTTAGCTACAGGCACAGTCCAAGATGAATGGAAACTGGCCATAGTTAAACCACTGGGAAAAAGACTGAATATCGACTCATCAATTCTCTCAAACCTCTGACCAATATCGCTGCTACCCACATTGGGTAAAATCACAGAAAGACTGGTTAACAGAGAACTATCCAACTTCCTCGAAACTGCCACGATCCTTCACCCACGTCAATCAGGCTTCCGCCCTAAACACTCTACGGAATCTGCACTATTGGAAATAGTTGAGACATTAAAATCTACTTCAGATAAAGGCAGGAAGGCGGTTCTGATTTTACTCGATCTGTCAGCCGCCTTTGATACCATCTCTCATGACATCCTCCTCACATGGTTAAAGAATAGCGGCATTTCATACACAGCATTGACCTGGATCAGATCCTTCCTTACCAATTGTAGACAATCAGTGGCCCTAGGAACGTTCCTCTCCTCTGAATGCCCTATTACGTCAGGCGTAGCACAAGGCTCCTCTCTTAGCCCTTTGCTATTCAACATATATATATGGCCCCTCTCATCTCCTTGATATCCTCATTTGATATTGAAGTAACATCATACGCTGACGACACACAATTGATCTTATCTCTGGATAAAGACTCCACTAAGGCAGAATCATCTTTAAAATATGCCTCACAGAGGTCATCCAGTGGATGAAGTATAACCATCTCAAGTGTACTACAGATAAAACTGAGATCCTACTGATAGGAAAGGACGATCCCTTTAAGCCGAGTGAGTGGTGGCCAGAAGACACAACAGCACCTCCAAATACTGTAGAAGTGTTAAAAAACTTGAGAGTAAAATTTGATACTTCACTCTCTTTCCGACTGCATGCCCTGACGGTGGCAGGGACTTGTTTTAATGTAATCAAAACCCTTAACAAATTATTTGATTTATCCCTCTTCCTGCAAGAAAAACAGTTGCAGTGGCACTTATCCTGTCACAACTAGACTATTGCAAAATCCTACTAGCAGGAGCAAATAAACAAGTACTTAAGAGACTACAAGTGGTACAGCATGCGACTGCTGGTCTAGTTAAAAAATTACCATGTAGATCTTCCGCCTCGGCATCCCTCAAAGCCCTCCACTGGCTACCTTTGCATAAGAGAATCTTATTTAAGGTACTCTTAATCACATTTAGAGCATCCTTGAATCTAGGACCAACGTATCTGTCCGTCAGATTCACCCCATACACTACTGCCAGAACACTCAGATCCTCATCTGCAAACTTTATCAAGCTTCCCTGCTTCAGATGCAAAAACCAAAGGAGGAAAAACCATAGCTGCAGTAGGAGCCAAAGCTTGGAATCTTATGCCGATGCACCAAAGGCTGATCAAAACAGAAACCCATTTCAGAAAGGCCCTGAAGAACTGGATCTTTGGATCCTCAGATGAATTTTGCTTATCACTTATATAGTGCCCTATATTGTCCACCTTGACTTTCTCCCGCATAGCACCAGGATGCTCATTACGGAGTGACTTTGCCACTGGATTCAAGCAAGCCTGGCTGAAGACGGCTGTAATGCCAGAAACCGGTCCTAGGAAGCTTGTTTCCGGTCCAGGGAAGGCATGGCTTGGCAGTTCGGGCTGGACTGTTCCCATGAGGCACAGGGTGAGACTGATTTGCATATGGCCATGTCTGAACTGGGGTGGCAGAGTGGGCTAAAGAACGGTAATGGATTAAACCCAGATCTGTTGACTGGGTGTGAGTGTTTGATTGGTTCAGATGCTCCGTCCATCACCACCCACTTTTGTGCCGCTTTGTCCGCCATAAGTTGGCAGGGTATGCTCAGACTTGAGTCCCTTGCTCACTTTGCCACAGGATTCAAGCAAGCCTGGCTGAAGACGGCTGTAATGCCAGAAACTGGGCCTTGGAAGCTTGTTTCCGGTCCTGGGAAGGCATGGCTTGGCAGTTCAGGCTGGATTGGTCCCATGAGGCACAGGGTCAGACTGATTTGCATATGGCCATGTCTGAACTGGGGTGGCACAGTGGGCTAAAGAACGGTGATGAATTAAACCGAGATATGTTGACTGGGTGTGAGTGTTTGATTGGTTCAGTTGCTCCATCCATCACCACCCCCCTTTTGTACCGCTTTGTTCGCCATAAGTTGGCAGGGTATTCTCAGACGTGAGTCCCTTGCTCACTTTGCCACTGGATTCAAGCAAGCCTGGCTGAAAACGGCTGTAATGCCAGAAACCGGTCCTAGGAAGCTTGTTTCTGGTCCAGGGAAGGCATGGCTTGGCAGTTCGGGCTGGACTGTTCCCATGAGGCACAGGGTCAGACTGATTTGCATATGGCCATGTCTGAACTGTGGTGGCAGAGTGGGCTAAAGAACGGTGATGGATTAAACCCAGATCTGTTGACTGGGTGTGAGTGGTTGGTTGGTTCAGATGCTCCGTCCATCACCACCCCCTTTTGTACCGCTTTGTTCGCCATAAGTTGGCAGGGTATGCTCAGACGCGAGTCCCTTGCTCACTTTGCCACTGGATTCAAGCAAGCCTTGCCGAAGACGGCTGTAATGCCAGAAACCGGTCCTAGGAAGCTTGTTTCCGGTCCAGGGAAGGCATGTCTTGGCAGTTAGGGCTGGACTGTTCCCATGAGGCACAGGGTCAGACTGATTTGCATATGGCCATGTCTGAACTGGGGTGGCAGAGTGGGCTAAAGAACAGTGATGGATTTAACCCAGATCTGTTGACTGGGTGTGAGTGTTTGATGGGTTCAGATGCTCCGTCCATCACCACCCCCTTTTGTACCGCTTTGTTTGCCATAAGTTGGCAGGGTATGCTCAGACGTGAGTCCCTTGCTCACTTTGCCACTGGATTCAAGCAAGCCTGGATGAAGACGGCTGTAATGCCAGAAACCAGTCCTAGGAAGATTGTTTCCGGTCCAGGGAAGGCATGGCTTGGCAGTTCAGGCTGGAGTGTTCCCATGAGGCACAGGGTCAGACTGATTTGCATATGGCCATGTCTGAACTGGGGTGGCAGAGTGGGCTAAAGAACGGTGATGGATTAAACCCAGATCTGTTGACTGGGTGTGAGTGTTTGATTGGTTCAGATGCTCCGTTATGTTATGTTATGTTATGTTAATATCATTTATTTTGCGCACAGATGCTCCAGCTAAGGAGCGTCCTGGCGCAGGGAAAAGGTGAACATAACACAACGCTAAAAGGAACAGAAAAGTGAGTATGAAGTGAATTAAAACAAATGAGTTTTCACGGCCCTACGGAATGCTAATAGATCCTCTAACAGGCGAATTTCTAAAGGGAGAGAGTTCCAGAGAGCAACAGCTCTCACTCGAAAGGAACGACCGCCCATCCGGCTAAGCCTGAAACGCGGGACAACCGCAAGGGATTGCCCAAGAGATCTGAGGGAGCGAGTCGGGACATAGGCGGATACGAGATCCGTCCATCACCACCCCCTTTTGTACCGCATTACGGAGTGACAGCCGAGCTCTATTAATACCTATTCAAATTCAAATTCAAATGTAATGATTTTATAGTTTTATAAAGCAGTGTTTTTCACCTTTTAGAAGCATTAGAGCACTGAATGTTAGTTTGACAAAATAATCTGTTTCAGGCAGTGATGAGACTTAAATCAATAAGGTAAAAATGTAGTATCTTGTCTTTACTGGTGATCCATAGTAAACATGCTGTACATTTGAAATCAAGTTTCAAAAGTTTTGATTGTTAAGCATTTCCACTTGTATGGACTTTTAGGTTTGGGCTGAAGGCATTCCAGAAGCTGGGACCCTGGACTCCCAAGAATCTTTCTACAGGGTTCAACCACTAGAATATTTGTTGGCTGATTTAAATGAGTAGTTGTTGCATTTTGATTCATAGCTGGTGTGTTACAAATGGGGTCTCTAGTTGGCAGAGGTATGCACCCAATCCAAGTAGGGACCACTACTCAGTCAATGTAAGTGTGGTACTCACTAAAGGTTTACCTGTGCTCATCCTCAGGTAGCTTGGCACAGAGAAGTCAGGCTAAACTAAAGACACAATGGGCCTTATTATGTTGCGACCCGGAAAGGCTCCTATCGTCGGCCTTTCCAGGCTGGCATCTCGGTTTAATTTCCAACCGCAGCATAACAGTGCTCCCCAAGGATGGCCTTTCCGCATTTGTGATTACGATACTCGGTCTCCGGCAGGCTTTTCATGTCGGGCCTTCCAACATGGAAAGCCTGTTGGAGCGGGAGTACGGGGGTGGTTGAGGCGCCTGCCGCATGGTGCAGGGATGAACACAGACTCCCATTCCTCTATGGGAGCTTGTATTACGGCCAGTTTACGGTCATAACACGAGCTCCCATAGGAGACAGTAAGTATGCGATCGATCGTGATTAGGCGGTTGGGATCACCGACCTGAGGTCGGTTTGTCCCGTTTCTGCATCCACCCGACATTGTAATCACCCCTAATGTGTAAAGTATTTGTGCACATACACACAGTAACACAGTCAAAACATCACAAAAGTATTCCACACCAGTTGAGTAAAATAGCCAAAATTTATCTGAGTAAGATATGCCCAAATTAAAAAAATCTAACAAACACCAGTTGAATTTTGCAAGATTAAATTAAAATGCAGTGCTTAGAAGTCAATAGCCCCACCTGGGGCTATCTGGTCGCACTTCACTAAGGCAAATCCAAAAGTTCAGTCTGACTGTGATGGAGCGCAGGCCGGATATGGAAGTCACGCAGACCCACTGACAGTAACTTGGATGCGTTGATGTTTGGGTACAATGAGTTGAAATCGATAGTGATGCATCGCTGATGCAGACGATGCATTGGTTTCGAAGTCAGGAATGGTCGTGGATGCATCGATGTCAAGAGCACAGTGTGTCGGTTCCAAGGCATCAGAGTCGAACCGCTGGGCTGGAGGGGATGCGTCAATGAGAAGCCACAGTAGGCTGGGGATGTGTCGGAGTCAGGAAAGTGTATCACAGAAGTCAGAGAAGCGGTGTCAGAGACTCACGCAGCAGCAGTTCTTCGGAGGCGCTTTGGCAAAGTTGAGGCTGCATTGTAAGTCTAGGTCATTGTGTCATGAACTCAGTGAGTGGGGCACGTTGCTCCGGTACAGACAGCATCGATGTATCATTTTCACAGGGATCTGGTTCCGAAATAACGCTCTGGAGTCGATGCATTTGTTTCTTGTGTTGCAGCACAAACACTCACTTCCAAGGGCACACAACTGGATTTTAGCACCACTTGGCAGAGCAGGACTCACAGCAGAAGCACCCAGATGCTGGTAGCCAGATGCAGTTGAAGTCTTTGATTTCCCTGAGACTTCCAACAGGAGGCAAACCCAACCCGCACTTGGAGAACCTTTCGAAATAAAGGATGTAGAGATCAAAGTCCAGTCCTCTCGCTCACATGCAAGAAGAAGCATGCCAACACAGCAAAACAAGCACCAAAATGACAGTTCCTCCTGGAAGCTTAGCAGCTCTTCTTCCTGGGAGAATGTACTCAGGCCAGAAGTGTTCAGAGTATATGGTGTCAGAGGTCCCGAACCTATATCGATTTTAGCCTTTGAAGTAGGGAGACTTCAAAGAAAGGTCTTTTGTAGTGCACAAGACCCTGCCCTTTCTGGCCCTGGCTTCAGACACACTACAGGCTGGTATGCAGCTCTTTGTGTGGGGACAGGCACAGCCCTATTCAGGTGAATGGGTCAGCTCCTCCTTCTACTTTAGCTCAGGAAGACCCATCAGCCTGGTGATAGGTCATCAGGATATGCGTGGCACACCTCAGCTCCCTATTTGTGTGTCATTCTAGAGTGAATTCACAAAGTCAAGCTCTCACCCTGAACCAGAGGTATATTCTAGGGACAGAATGGTTAAAGTAAAGAAATGCCAACTTTCTAAAAGTGCTGCTATGTGCGCCCTATGTGGCTAAGGGTATGCCCAGACTGGGGTTCCTTTCTCACTGTGCCACTGGATTCAAGCTAGTCTGGCTTATTAGGGGTAATACCCTGAAACCGGTCCCAGGATGCTTGTTTCCGGTCTAGGGAGGACCTGAACTGGCAGTTCACGCTCAACTGTTCACATGGGGAGCAGGGTCAAGACTGATTTGCATATATCTGGGTCCACATTGGCAGTGGCATAGTGAGCAAAAGAACTATGGATTCAACCCAGATCTGTTGACTGGGGATGAGTGGTTGAAAAGTTTCAGCACTCCATCCATGATCGTGTTGTGTTTGCTACTTTCTAAAAGTGGCATTTCAGATATGCAGTTTAAAAATCAACTTCACAGAAAAATGTGCTTTTAACTTTTGAGCCCATTTACACCAAACTCCAATTTTCTATTTGCTCCCACTTGGAAGTTACATTTGTAAAGTGTTACAAGGTAGCTCCAATGGTAACACTGGGAGAGATAGGCCTTTCTGTAGTGAAAAACAAATTTAGTAGTTTTTTACTACCAGGACATGTAAACCCCAAAAGCACATGTCCTACTTTTTAAATATACTGCACCCTGCCCCTGCCCTGCACCTTAGGGGTGTCTTACATGTAATAAAAGGGAAAGTTTGGGCCTGGGAAGTAGTTGAACTTTCCAGGTCAGAGTGTGCAGCTAAAAGCGAGCGGACTAATCGATGCAAACTCTGTAACAGAATTGCTAATGTGCTCTTGTATAAAATTAATAAAACATGCTGAAATATATATATTTTTTAAACTGCACACAAAGGCTCTGCAGTTACAGGCCTGAGAGAGGTTTGAAGAGCTACTCATGGGGGTGACAAAATCATCACTGCGGGCCCAATAGTAGCATTTGATTTGCAGGGCCTGGGCACATGCAGTGCTCTGTACTAGGAACTCATTAAGCAAATCATATATGCCAATAATGGAGAAACCAAATGCCATTACATTTTAGACACAGAGCACATGCACTTTAGCAGTGGTCGGCAGTGAAAAAGTTCCCAGAGTCCTAAAACCAGCATAAACTAAGTAAAAAACAGCAGAGGAAAAAGGCTTAACATTTGGGGTAACCCCACAGAAAGGACCATTTCTTTTTTATGTTCAAATCTTTTTTATTGAATTTTGAAACACAGGATACACAGTACATGAGCATAAAGTACAGTTATTATTATTATTATTAGCTAGCTTGTAAAGCGCTAGAACATCAGTGATAAACCCCGTAACAATCCTAAACTTGCACCTTGGACTACCCAAAAGAAGCACAATAATCACTTCCGTTTACCAGACGGAAGATGAAAAAGCCAAGTTTTTAGGTTTTTCTGGAACAGAGACTCCGACTTGCAGACCCTCAGATCCAAGGGGAGGTCATTACATGCCTTAGCAACCAGAAAGCCAAAAGATCTCCCTACGGCTCGAACCTTCTGCACCCTGGGCACAATCACTCTGGCAAAGCCGAGCGATCTCAGATCCTGTGTGGGCCGATAAGCTGTAAGAAGAGAGAGCAAGAAGCACGGCCCTTTCTGACTAAGGATCCTATGACCAAAGCATATGCCTTGAAAGTGACTGTGGCCTGAATTGGGAGCCAATGAAGTTTCTTCAAAGCTTCCCCCACCGAGGGATATTCAAGATCAGCCGGGCTGCAGCATTTTGGACCTTCTGCAAGAGGTTCAAATTTCTAACCGTCACCTCCAAATAGAGAACATTACAATAATCAAGGCGAGATGTAACAAGAGCCTGTACAATAGTTCTTTTAGCATCGAGGGGGAGAAGGTCCAAAATTTTGCGTAGCATTTTAAGGATGCCAAAACAGGCTCCGGCTACAGCGGTAATTTGCTCAGAGAAGGACAGATTTTTATCAAACCATACTCCCAAATTCTTCACCTTAGCTTTCGGTACCGGGGTGGGTCCAAGTTCCACCGGCCACCAGTGCTGTGACCAGAGAGGGGGCTGTTTACCAACAACCATCACCTCAGTCTTCCCTGCATTCAGCTGAAGACAGCTGTATCTCACCCAGTCCACAAGAACCTCCATGCAAACCTTAAAATCAGTTGCCGTTCCGAATTAATTTTGTTCCAGGGTCACAACCAGCTGAGTGTCATCAGCATATGACACCAGTTTTATCCCATGCCTCAAGACAATGTCCGCCAGAGAGCATATATAGATATTGAACAGGGTGGGGCTAAGAGGCAAGCGCTGTGGCACCCCCTGCGACAGAGGACAGACTCTGGATTTGTAAGGGTGTTGTAGAACATGGAAGGATCTGTTCTGCAAAAAGTTTTTCATCCACTCCCAGGTGCCGCCATCGAAACCAGCCTCCCGCAGCCTCTCAAGCAGGAGGCCATGGGACACCGTGTCAAATGGCAGCACTCAGGTCCAGAAGAATCATAGCAGTAGTCCTTCCCTCATCAACAGCAATTTTCAGCACTTCTGCTGCCAGGAGAAGGGCCGACTCTATGCTATGAAGTGGCCTTAAGCCAGACTGGGTGTCATGAAGAACCCGTCTCTCTTCCAGAAACATAGAATATTGTGTGTTGAGATTTTTCTCTGCAATTTTTGCTACAAAGGGGAGTAGAGAGATCGGTCTCAAATTTTCAGGGAGTGCGGGATCCAAGGAAGGTTTCTCCAGCAAAGGGACCACCATAGCGTATTTCCAGTAATTGGGGACCTGCCTGTCCTAAAGGACATATTCAACAAAGAGGTAAGAACCGGGGCATTTAGGGGGATCTGGATCCAGCAGAGACCCAGATTTCACAACCTCCATCCATCTTAGAATCTCACTTTCCATAGGTTGTTGAAAAACAAACTTCTCCTTGAACCCAGTATTTAATACAAGGGGGGGGGACACAAAATTCCTACATATATTTTATCGATCTTACCCATAAACTAATCAGCAACCTTATTACAATAATCCATGGACGCAGGAATTAAAGCAGTCACCTGTTCCAAAGGGGACAATTGTTTCACATCCTGAAAGATGTTTTTGGTGGAGCTTTTAGCCAACTTAATTTGTTCTGTATAAAATTCCCTTCGCACTCTCCTAATCTCATGGTGTTAAAACGTCAAAGCCCTGAGATACTTCTGCCTATTTTCCTCCAGATAGCTCTTCCCTCCACTGGCCTTCCAGGCATTTACACCTGGATTTCAGTTGTGCCAGTTCTTCTGAGAACCATTTAGCAGAAGAAATCAAACGCGCGCTTTTACATGGTTTCAGTGGTATCAGGGAGTCCACAATCTCCGTGATCCAGCACGAAATTAGACTATCAGTAGACTGGGTATCAGTGCCTAAATCAGGAATATTGCAGGCCAGTGCCTCCTCAAAAGAATCCTGAGTTAATGCGGCCCATTTCAGAACCATCATGGGCTCCAAGCACCTTCCAAAGCTTGCAAAGGGCCTTACTACAAGTCCAGATCCTAAAAGGAAGTATATAGTCGTCAGAACAGGCTACCGGGACAGGTGAAGCAGCAACAACCTGCATACAATTTGTAAAGATATTATCTAACGTATGTATCTAACGTATGGCCCCTATTGTGTGTGGGAGTATGTATCAATTGATTAAAATCCGTTGCCTGAAGTCCTAGGGTCATTTCCATAGATTCTTTACTTCCTTATCTTCTAAATGAAGATTAAAACCTCCCACAAGAATAAAATTAGGGTAGCGAATAGCAAAATGGGATAGAACTTCAAAAAGCTCGTCAATAAAGGCTCGGCCCGGGCCAGGGGGTCTATATATAAGAAGCCCAACGGTCGAATTAGTGGTAGTGATAGTCAGATTACAGAAGGCTGCTTCACAGCTAGACATCGGACGTTTATGCATTTTAAGCTGAAGTTCTTTCCTGTAAATCACAGCAAGCCCCCGCGCCCCCCTCTGGCCAAACCTATCCACTCTAAGGATTGCATTGCCTTCAGGTAGGGCATCCAAGATAACTGGGACGGACGTATTATTAATCCAGGTTTCCAAATAAATAAATACACAGATAGCGAGCATTAGTATTGTTGGGAAAGGAGTACAAAGATGGTGTGAGCAGGAGACTGTGTAGAATTTGACTTGCAGATATAGATGTTATGCAGGTATTTTAGCTTTAATCTAAAAAAATACACATACTACAGGTTATGCAAGCCTTGAGTTACATATTTAGATCGGTAATACAGACAGTACATCATAGACATCATGAACCATTGTTGGAGACATCTTGCTAACCATTTTTTTTTTTAACCATTTTTGTAACCTGACCAGACTGTGTATTAAATTATAGAACCAAAAGTGTGATATATATATCTGGATTAATATGTCAATCAATCCGGATATACCGAGTTATAATCACAGAGAACAGGTAATGTAAGTTTTAAGGTGAAGGTTGATTGCATGCATGACGTACATATTATGTATGATCATAAGACTTTACATCCCCGTAGTATTGAGCTAATACTGAGATCGTCTTAGTGACTTAATGAGAGATCCGACTGTATATGAAAGTATTAATCTGTTAATGAGCAGGCCATGAAGCATACACAGTAGAATAAAAAGTACAAGGACCATTTCTAATACAATACACTTCTAGACCAAAGCCAAGGAACACAAATCAATACCTTAATGGGATTCTCTGCTTAGGGCGACAAAACATGGGCAATGGACAACTACTATAGGCCTCTTGCCAGTTCTACACCTCACTGAACTCAGGTGGGTCCCTACGTGTATATACTTTCGGGGCCATATGAACTGGCCCATGGGAAACCCTTCTCCTCATCTGTGGACCTCATCTGTGCAGCACCTAACCTCACTTTGCTCACAGATACATCCCAGTAGGCAGACAGTACCATCATGGCCAACAATGTGATGTGGCCCATTCCACCCTTTGGGTCTGACTTCTGTCCCCAACCCAGGGAAAACTCTGACCACAACAACCAACAGAGTCCACTGACAGTTGTCAGTATCAAGAGCCAGGGCCCGAGGTCATCCAGGGCTCTCTTAATTCTGTGGTTTTTCAAAGTGGGGGTTAGTAGTCCCAGGTGCTTGCAACATTTTATCACTTCATCCCCCACCAGTTCAGGGGTGGTATCCTGAAATTGGTCCCTCAGTTCGGGGTTTGCACGCTGAGGCTGAACAGGAGACAGGGATCTGATCTCCCTCACCCTGCTTCTCCATCCGGGGTCCTGTACCCTCCGCTTTGGAGCGGTACCCCCAGAAAATTGAACAGCCACCCAGCCCAGTTCCCCTGACACCGGGGGCACCGAATTCCACAGAATGCAGTCTATGGGCATCTGGGGACTAACTATAACCTTCCTCTTGGTCACTTCCCCACCCCACTCTGGGGATACCAGTGCCATAAGGATGAAAATGTCCTGCCCGTTGGCTGGAGTCACCCTACACACCCGGCCGGTGTACTGTTCTCTGAAAACTAGCTTTTCCGCCATCATGGTCAGGCTAGCCCGGGTGTCCCTTAGAGTAGTGACTGGGGCCCCACTCACTCCCACCTGGTGGAGGTGATGATTCTCACCCTCAGGGATCACTAACTCAACCTCTGAGTTCACTTCCCAACTAAGGAAGATCATTGCATGGTCCATGACCTGCTCCTGGGGACTACTTACCCCTAAGGTCACATTGGCCACCCCTGTAGCGGTACCACCAGTAGGTGATTTCTTAGGAAAGACAGGGTCCCCCCTCTTGTGTCCTAGCTGGGAAGATACAAAGCAGCAGTGTCAGAAAGAATCAACACACTCTACCCATGTCTGAGGACCATGTTTCACACTTGCCCTAAACTTATGCTGTATCTCTCTGGGGTCAGACCATATCTCATGATTAAGGCCCCGTTCATGGTAAGCTAACGTGTCCTGTCATCTTCACCTAAGGCCAGTACAGTGAAATGCTTCCACAAACTTACACTCCAATCCCTCTGAGGAATCCTGTGTATTTGCAAAGCTATCTTGTAGGCCTGAAACTACTGATCTATGGCATCTCCCACTCCATAATCAGGGACCAGGCTCTTGGGTATGTGTACCTTTCCCCTCTCAGAACACTGAAGATATATGTGATGCATTCAGCCATCTTGCTTTTCAAATCCAGCTCTTTCAAGCTCAACTACTGAGCTAAAAGCATTTTCTTCTCCTCTATGACCAATTTATATTTCACCATTGAAAATTTCTGATTTCACATCGAGTTTTTTTTGGTTCCAACTGGAGCTACCTTTCTTCCAGCCTGTCCTTCAACTCTGCTGAAGACTGACCTTTACAGGAAACACTGCTGCCAGATCTAGAGGCACCTTTTCCATCATTCAGGCTGGCCTCATGTGCCACAGGTAATGCTGGCTTCTCCAATCATCCCAGTTGCAGACTTTGTTCCATATACTCCACAACAACATTCCCATCTTCTGGGTGCACAACTGCATTCCTTGCTGCTAACCAGACCCGCTGCGCCTTTTTCCGCGACTCCTTTTTAGTGAAACCTTTAAAAGAACATTTGAGCTCCCTGCAGAAACCTTTGAGCTGGGACACCGTGTAGGTTTCCAACTTCTGCTCAAACTACTGTACTGCAGGTACAGCTGATGGCTCTCCAGATTGAGACATGGTTAATGCAAAAGGTTGCCAAAGAAAAAAAAGAAAAAATATATTGATAAATAAAGGTCTGAGATAGGGAAGTAGTGCACAAATACAAGCCCTATCCTCACCACTGAACAGATGTAGAAATGGGGTCTCTAGTTGACAGAGGTAATGCGGACACAGTTTCTTTAGCTTTGCTTGTCCTTTACGCAAAAAGGCTTTATGAACAGCACCTCGTCCTAATATGTGAATTAACCGAGAGCCATGGGAGATCTTTTGGAGTTTCGAGTAGGCACACTTAGGGAGAATATCCAGGTCTCCTGGTTTTGTAACCTTTACAACCTGTCAATGAGTTTCACAGACAGATCAGTGTTTTTAAGGCTGTTGTAGTCAAGACATGCCATGAAGAGTTCTCTAGAGAGGCCCACCTGGTGATTGGTTTGGATTAGTGGAAGGATTTTCAATTTAGGTAGAATGGCATGTTGGAACCCTTTTTAAAAAAAAAAAATCAATATTTTATTGATTTTACCTCATGCGCAATACAGAGTACACGCATGATGTAATCACAATCGAGACATCTATCATTCACCATTAAGTTTATAGTATGCCCACCACCTCTCCTAAATTTTCCTGCGTTTACGGGGTCATCCCTTGCCTATACAGATGGGCTCCTCTGCCTTGGTGCACTAGTTCATTATGGAGCACTATTCTGCATTCTGCAATAGTAGGTGGCAAGGAAGACCTCCAGTTTTGACCACTCTCATGTTTAGCCACTACAGTACCAATGCCAACGAAGGTACGCTGCCTAATGAGTACACCTACATCCTCCGACTTGCCCAACACTCCGATGCGAGGGGACTAGTCAATAGGTCTCACTGGAATAGTGGACAATGTTGTGAAAATGGAGGACCAGTATTTAGCAATAGTCGTACAGGCACATACCATGTGAAAAAAGTTGCTATCAGCATTTGCGCATCTAGTGTGTGCAGAGGTGGAAAGTGCACCCATTCCCCGGAGCTGCCACAAGACATAGTATGAACAGTGGTGATATTTTAATTTGATTAGGCGTAGATGAGAGGAGGTGACCAGTTCCTATGAGGCCATCTTGGCATCTCGCCAGTTACTGTCATCAAGTTCACAAATTAATTTCTCCCATTTGGCCTGAAGGATTCCAAAACCATTTTGGGAATTGGAGACCAGGGATTGTATACTCGCAAGACACCGCCTGGCCCAGCTGCGCTGAAGGAATTTGGGCTCCTTCCTGCACATAAACAATCAATAGTGGCGATTTGTTCTTTCCACAAAAAACGAGGGGAAAGTAACAATTTCTCCTCCTATCGCCATTCTAATGCCTGGTAATCCATGGAATTAGTTTTTGGCGCTGCCTCAGCCTTGTAAATCGGGGGCAGCATAAAAAACAATGAGTGTTGCAGTAGAAGGCCCATTGCAACACCCATTGCATGTCCCTTTGCCACTGAGGACTACGGCGGAAAGGGGCATATTTACAAGGTAGCGTTAAGCCACGTTAAGTGGCTGAGCGCCATCTTGTAAACATGGGAAATAGCGCTAAGCCACCGGAGCATAAAAAAAAGTGACACCCTGGTGGTGAGGTGTCGTCTAGTCTCTGGTGTCGTCTAGTCAGTGGAGATCCAATCAAACAAAGTAAATGGAAAATTATTGCAACCCAACCAGAGAAACAGAAAGGTGCAGCCTGCAGTGGTGCAGTGTTCGACAATGGCAGCTAGCTGCTGCTGGTTTGCCAGAACTGCTTGGAATGAGGGTTTGTGGAGACCACCATGTATCAAGGAAATAAGCAGCTGTTACGAGGTTATTGTTACAAGCCATGCGTTACACAGTCTTTTTTTGCCCTTTTGTATAATTGCTGGTGCAAACTTTTAGAAAAATATATCAAACTGTAATAAATAAACACAATTCACGTAAAACATTCCAGGTCTTTTTATTCTTTTTTTAAACTTTTCTTTGCAAGCTGGACATTAGTATTTTCCAAGCAATAAACTATTTTATTACAAAATGATTATTTTAGTCCATTAACTAGAACACATTACATTGTGATGGTCATGCTGCCCAGACATAGCATGGGATCTCATATTAGTCTTTGATACTGCATCAGTGTCGCTATGGACTTGGTTATAGAGCTATCTGATAAAAACTGCTGTCATTGGTCTTTGTGGTTAACAGAATGACATGATGCAATACAACAACAATGTTATTGGCTCATTTAATGATCAGTGTTCCAGCTGCAATGGTGTGACTGGCCCTTATGAGGTGCCCCTTATTGCTCCAGGTCATTTGCATACATCCCTCCCTACATGACCCCCACGACTTCTGCCCCAACTGCCACTCTTGGTGGCCCTTTGACTTCTGCCCTGTGGGTACTGCCACTATGACTCTCTATGATGCATTCACCTCCACCCTCGAGTTACAACTGCCTGCTTCCAAAACTGAATATGAGTCACAATAAGGACTGCATCTACTCCAATTCCCTGTCGTGAAAACAGCATTTTGCACCAGTCAGTGGGTGCAAAAGCTGGTTAAATACTGGTGAAAATTGTGCATCATCGCTGCAAGACTGTCTGACACTGGTGCAGTTTATGCAATGAAGCCTTCTTGTCTTTAGTCAAAAAGAATGAATTAGATAATTATGTTGCAGAGACAGACCACCATGAGGTTAACTAGTGAAGTGTGTCCTAGATTGAGCACTTTATAGAGAACATTTTTTGCCAGTATGCATATCTGAAACACGAGGTGCTCTACGTGAAAACATGACATGTCTGACTCTGAATATGGGCGTGGGAGTCCAGCTGAAAAACATTACAGTAACCAGGATGTGAGAAGGGCAAGTGGTCAAAACATGTAACCGGGACAGAATTAGACATCCTTAATTTGAGTGGGCAGTTTCAGGTGCTCGGCATCAGCGCTTATGACAGTCTGCCATATGGTGGCGTTGTCTGCCTAATTTATTGAAGAGCACAGCAACAGCTGTTTATTAATGAATAACCATTAACATTAACAGTGAGTAATAACTGACATTCTTATAGCTTTGAGGGCCTGGAATAGTATGCACTGTCACACTTTTTAAGAGTGTAATGGTTAGTAGTTACGTTGGTGCTGTCATTGGCAGCTCTGCCAAAGGCAATGGATGGTGAAAGCTGCAGTGGTCTCCTGACGGGGTCTCTGCCACTTATGTTTTTACAAAACTAAGCAATGATTAAACAGCATAGAGTACAGCAATATTTTATATTGCATGTGTGTATCCCATGTTATTATACATATTTGCATTACATGTATTTGCATTGTAGGCACAGAGAATACAATACCCAGAACTGCACCATATATTTGGCTAAGTGTAGTACTCATTAATCTAACCAAATATGCAGTAAACTGTAGATTTATTTATGCATTCAGTGTTCTACCATAAGGAAAAACGTTAAAAGGTCGGCTGATACACTTTGGGGCTTATTTCGATGTCGGTCGGAGTTGCCTCCAACCGACACCTTCTCAGTGTCGGGACCGACCGACCTCAGATCGGCAGTTCCAACCGCCTGAACACCGTTCAGTCGCATAATGACTTTTCTCCATAGAAGCTTGTGTTACGGCCGTAAACAGGCCGCAATACAGGCTCCTATAGAGAAAGGGGTGGGTGTGTGTAAAACATTGCACCCTGTGGCAGGCACCCCGTGTTGCCTGCCACACAGTGCAGGGTTTCACAGGGGAGTACCCTAGGTACCCCCTCAACCTCCAACCGTAGGCCGCGGACGCAAGGGGGCCCTGCTAAAGTCCTCTAAAGTCGCTTTCCGACCGCCTTTCTGTGTCGGAAATGCAGACCCGGAAAGGCTGTGGAAAACCGACATCGTAATCCCGATGTCAGAAACGCCGTCTATAGGGGATTACGGTGCGGTTCCGAAAGGCTGGAAGATTTGAGAGCCGGCCGGAACCGTATTGGAATAACTGGCTGGGTTACGTTCCTCCGACCGTGGCTGGAAAGCTTCTGACTAGCAGTCAGAGGCTTTCCGATCGACATCGTAATCGGCCCCTTTATGTACCTTAAAATATGATATCATATATTCCGTGAAAAGCTTAAGTACATTTTTACAACCAGCGTGTAATGCTGATCAAAGAGATGTGCATTGTATGTTACAGTACACTTTACACTGAAGATGTTTGGTGGTAGTCAGGTCTCTGTTGCACAGGGCTATTTTCACGTTTCAAGTGACATCAGGGACATTGGCTGAAAGGACGGTGTCACAGAAACAATCCAGTTCACTTGGTAGAAAGACAAGGAGGAATGAAACAGTTTGCCGAGTTGGAAACAAATGTGCAAGACAGTGCATCATTTCTCAAAAATTTTTGTTCCTCTGCTTGGAGAGGATTAGTGGAATAACTGACAGCTGTACTAGTGTCAGGCAGAGGTGTTCTGATATAGAAAATAAGGTTTGATATTGCTAAGAATATTTCTACTCTACACATAAGGAGGCACATGGGGAGAACCAAAGCCCATCACTTAATTAAAACCAAGAAGATAAAGGGCCTTATTACGAGTTTGGCGGTCCATATTTTATTTTATTTTATTTTTGCCATTTGTAGAGCGCGCTGTAACCCTACGGGCATCCTAAGAGAACATCCGGACCGGAACGCTAGACAGGTAGATAATAGGGCATCGCTGGTACACAGGTTAAGGGCTCGGGTAACGGTCTTTGGGGAAGAGCCAGGTGTTTACTTTTTTGCAAACGGCAGCAAATTCCGCGTGCTCCTGATGTCCAAGGGAAGGCTGTTCCAAAGGTGGGCAGCTGCCACACTAAAGGCTCTGCCTCCCATGGTTGCCCTCTTTGTCCTCTTTGCGTACCATTGAAATCTGGCTTGGACTGACTTTGGTCCTTGCCCATGGAGTACCTTAAACGTAATTCACAAGGATTTGAACAAAATCCTCTGTGCTACCGGAAGCCAATGAAGCTCCGCCAAAGCCTGTGTTGTCGAGGAGCGGCGTGAGCGGCTCAGCGCGAGCTTGGCTGCAGTTGTCTGAACACTCTGCAATCTGGCAATCAGGTATCCCGGGGATTCCAGAAGTAGAGCATTACAGTAGTCAAGACGGCTTAAACTAATGCTCCTGACCACTGTCATTCTTGCCTGGACCGGCAGCAAGGGTAGTATTTTGCGCAGTCCTCGGATAAGGGTGAAGCAAGTTCCCACTACTTTATTAACGTGGGTCTCCAAGTTCATTTTTTCAATAAGGCTGACCCCCAGATTGCGTACAGTGCTAACTGGTGCCAGTGGGCCATTTCCATTTTTTGGCAAAAAAGTCATTCGGCAGTCCTCGAGAGATCTTACCCACTTTACAATGAAGAATCTCTGTCTTTTCCCCGTTAAATTGGAGCGAGTTGCCTTTTAGCCAATTGGCCATTTTAGACAAACAGGCATGAAAGCTTTCCAGCGAGTCTGCTTGATCGCCGTCCAGGGACACCATGAGCTGGGTATCATCGGCGTAGTTGACCACACTGATGTTATACATGTTGATGATTCCCAGCAGCGGTCGCAAGTACACGTTAAATAGTATCGGGCTGATGGACGACCCCTGTGGGACTCCATATTCGGTTTTTATAAATTGAGATTGGTAAGGAGGGAGCGCCACTGCTTGTCACCTGTCCGATAGGTAGGAACGCATCCACCCCAGTGCCACCTCTGTCACTCCTAGGGATTCCAGTCTTTTCAAAAGAATGTCATGACTGACCGTGTCGAATGCGGCGGACAGTTTCAGCAAAACCAGAGTTGCCGATTGTCCCCTGTCCGGCCGCATTCGGATATTGTCCAAGACGGTCACCAAGGCTGTCTCTGTTCTGTGGTCTGGTCTAAAGCCAAATTGCTCCTCCGCCAGTTTGTTGTTTTCTTCCAGAAAACGAGACAACGCCCTACTGACCAGACACTCTACTATCTTGGTCGGGTAAGGCAGGAGGGAGATGGGCCTGTAGTTCTTATAACTACCTGGATCTAGGATCTCAGAACCTGTGGAGGCGTCCGACCACCCCCACACTGTAGGCCCACCCACAGTATTATGCATTTGGCTGTCGAACTGCCACAGGTCTGCTGCGACTGCCAGGATCAAGGATCCTGTGATGATTGCACAGCAGTCAGGAGCCCTCATATGCTGGCAATGGCGCTGCGGCACCGCCAAGCATTTTAGGAGTTGCCTGTCCGCCGCACTTTTGATGGCAGTGAGCGGGCCAAGAAAAGGGTATAAGAGAGACAATGCTGCTCCAGGACTTGGTGGTGCCTGTGTGGGGGGGGGGGGGAAACGTAGTTTCCCCTGGTTTTGCACCCCTAGTTCCTGCACGGTGTGGCATGCATGCCTCGTCATGCAGGAAGGTGCAGTCGGCGCTATGAGAGCGGCGGTCTGCCTAACAGATCACCACTGACAGACTGCCGTAGGACCGCCTTCCAGACCAGGATTTAACTCCTAATGTGGCAGGTGGTCACACCAGAGCTTTGGCAGTCTTACAGCGGATGGCATTTTGCACCCTCCGCCGAAGTCGTAATATGGCCCAAAGTCTAGCCAATATATACTTGTGTAGGGAAAATCAGAATGTATTAAAATAACTGGTTCTAGTGACTAACAAGCTGGTAGAATGCACCAGGAAATCCTTCCAAAATAGCTCAATAGCCAGAAATACATACTGAATCTGTGCAATATTGCTGAAACAAGGAACTGTTCAGCGATATTTTTTAGGTGTGCATATATTTTTTCAGAAGCTAACAAACAGAAAGAGCGCATCAACAATGTAAACACTGGAAACCCAAAGATTGCATATGAGGGAGCGTTGATACAATAGTGAAACCAAAAATATTGTGATACAGAAATATTGTGTCAAAAATATCGATCAGAAAAATATTGTTTTTCTATACATATAATGGTAAGTACAAAAATATTGGAAAAAAAACATTGAAAACATATATACAATTATATCATTTTATAATATATGTATAGTTAAAACACTAAAATATACATATTTTAACATATAACATTAATATAATGTAAAATATAAACAAGTATATAAATACAAACTTATTAAACAAACACACATACATATATGTGAATGTGTGTATAGTTATATACACATATAATATACAAATATGAAACAATTATAATCTATATTTTAATTTTCTAATGTTTTTTTAAAAAGTACCAACTATATATATATGCATACATATATAAATATATATATTCTTTTTACATACGCATATAAAATAATTAATAAAGGTAACAAATAAACTGCAAAACAATACTAAACATTTCTAATTTAATTATCCATATAACAGTAAACAATATATACCAATATGTTTCACTAAAAATATGTTACAAATTACATACATTTAGATAATCAAATCCAATAAATATTTTATTTCGCCCATAGGTCATGAAAGTAGTATAAAATAATTTAAAGAAATATACAGTGAATTACACCTCTGAGTTCGATGGCAAAATATTTGTACAAGAGACAAAAACCTGGAACGGTCTGCCATGACTAAGGGTGACTTTCGTACATAAACATTTGACTAGAATTTAGATTAAATGTTATCACAAATCGTATAACAATCGAACAAGACTACATAGATTGGAACAGTTAAACTCGGCACCTGCATCATAAATACTTGTGCATCGATGGTCTGATTATAACTGTATTAATATAGCTTAGCTAGCGGGGAGTAGCAATAGCTCATCTCTCAAAGCACAAGTACATATCCATACCCTACAAAGGGGTTCTTTAAATTTCTTTTAGCCCAAATTCTTACATAACGGATGGATCCATTTACACTTTGTCATATTGTAGGCTGTACAGAAAAATAAAGTATGTGCAATGTTTTCTGCCTGATCTAAAGTGCATAGAGTGCAAGTCTCAGTCTCGTGGGTCGCATTCATCTTCCATTTTGAGCTATAAGATCTGATTTGGAGAATTCCATAACGAAATTTCATATACAGTATCTTCGACCAAAAAGGCTGGATTCTGTCTAGTAAGTCTTAGAATACAGAGATTGGTTTTATATGGAGTTGTAAGTTGACCTAAATTTGGGTTGCGATGTTGGGAGTTTGCAACATAGTCCTAGTACACTGATTTAAGATGTTTCTTTGAGTTAGGTTATAGTGTTTGAGACTCGTTCCAGTATGAAGGTAGAGCAAGTTTTATAAACCACACTTTTAAATTTCGCAACCATGGGAGAGTTTGATTCCCATCTAGTTCCAATATTTCCTTTAGACCAACTCGATAATGGCCCAGCTCTTACGTGGCCCATATTCTTACCAATAGAGGATAGATCTTAGCGGGTTAATGTGTTCTATCTAATTAAATATTCAGGTCTAGGTACATTGGGATCAGTGGTGCTCCAGCAGGCAACCCCAGGGTGCTTTTCATAAGCTTGTTTTCTGTTCAAGAAAGGGATTTGCTTTGTCTATACCCCATAATTCAACTCCATATAATGCAGCAGAATGAGCATTGAGCCTGTAGTTTTTCCAAGGCTGGTGTTACTGTTTTGGTAACAGATCTGTTACACTTATTCACTATTGGTCTAGAATTTTGTACGAGGGTTATCTTAGCCTGGTTTATTTGGGGTTTCCCATGATAGCCCGGAATTTAAAGTTATGCCCAGATATTTTAAATTATTGACATGCTCAAGTTTTTGTTCCCCCACTGTTAAGTATTTCTTAAAAGACCTGTGTGGTTTCAAGGTAATGTATCTTGGCTTACTTGTGTTGATTTCCAAACCCCTTTTCCTGCAATAAATGTGGAAACTATAAAATACATTTTGAAGTCCTTTTAGTATCTGGGAAATCAGAATGGTATCATCTGCAAAAAGTAAACCAGGAACTGGAAGTTCACAGATCTTAGGTGAATCATGGACACATTGTTTCAGATGACAACATTGGTAATATAGAGAGAACAGGGTGGGTGCCATCACACAACCATGTCTCACTCCTCTTCTTATACATTTAGATATATTAAAATATAAAATTAATTGCATAGACACATATTAATAATAAATATGTAAACAATACTGAAAAAACGATTAAACTCCAAGAATAATAAATATACTATGCCTACTCTAGTATGTGCAATAGTAGGGAATGCTTTGGCCTCAGTAAAGGTTAAATTAACTATTCCCACTCCAGTCTGTTTAACAGTAGGGGAAGCATTAGACTCAGAAGGGGTTACATTTACTATTTCCACTGAAGTCTGTGCAACAGTGGGGAAAGTGTTGGACCCAGGAAGGGTACGAATGTACTATTACCCTCCAGTGTCTGTAACAGTAAGGAAAGCGTTAGACTCAGGAGGGGTTAAATAAACTATTGCCACACAGTAGGTGCAACAGTTGGGAAAGTTTTGGTCGAAGGAAAGGTTAAATTAACTTTTCCCACACCAGTCTGTGCAATAGTAGGAGAGGCATTGGACTCAAGAGGGGGTATGTTTACTATTCCCACTCCAGTTGGTGCAACAGTAGGGAAAGTGTAGTACTCAGGAAGGGTAAAATGTACTATTCCCACTCCAGGTATTGCAACAGTAGGGAAAGTGTTGGACACTGGAGGGGTTACATGTACTATTCCCACACCAGTGGATGCAACAGAAGGGTAAGTGTTGCACCCAGGAGGGGCAACATGTACTATTCCCACTCCACTGTGTGCAACAGTAGAGAAAGCATTGGACTCAGGAGTGGTAAAATGTACTATTCCCACTCCAGTCGGTGCAACAATAGGGAAAGCGTTAGACTCAGAAGGGGTAACATTTTCTATTCCCACTCCATTCACTGGTACAGTACAGACAGAGTACTTCACTTCAAACAAATAACATAACTTCACAACTCTAGTAAACGCCCAAAAATATTACATTCTATATATATAAAAAGTGATGTCTTCATTTTAACAAACAATATCATGAATATTATTATTATTATTATTTTTGTATTTGTAAAGCGCAACACTCATCCCGTGGGATATCACGGCGCTGTAAGAAAAAGGAGACTGCTGAGACAGTGCTGGGAAGTTATTTTTCGGGGAAGAGTTGGGTTTTTAATTTTTTGCGGAATTGGAGGAGGTCTGTGGTGTGTCTGAGGTCCGCCGGTAACTCATTCCATCTTTTGGCCGCTAAATATGAGAAGGCGCGTTCGCCTGTCCTTACCTTGTAAATGCGCTTGGGTTTCGCCAGGGCTGAGTTGTTAGATCTTAGATTCCTGTTAGGGATGTAAAATTCGATTTTCCCTTGGAGGATGGTAGGACCCGTTTTGTGGAGGGCTCTGTGCGCGTGACAGAGTAGTTTGAAGGTGGCCCTCTGATGCATTGGTAGCCAGTGAAGTTTTTTAAGGCATGCGGAAGCCGAGTCTCGCTTGCCTTTGTTACAGACCAGTTTAGCCGCCTGGTTTTGTAGGACCTGTAGATGGGAGAACAGTTGCTCGTTCATCCCTTCGAACAGGGCATTACCGTAATCCAGGCGGCTGACCAGGAGGGCCTGGGTGATTGTGCGTCGACAATCCAGAGGTATCCAGGAGAAAAATTTTGCTAGGAGTTTGAGAATTGCGAAACCTTTGCCCCAGAGTATGCGTATGTGGTCCTTCATGGACAGAGCGTCATCCATCATGATACCAAGGTTTCTGGCGTACTGTTTCGGGATGGGGGCTGATCCCAGAGACGGTGGCCACCACGTATCATTCCATGAGAGTTTGGCTCCTCCGAACAGTAGTATCTCCGATTTCCCGGCATTTAGTTTTAGGCAATGGTTACGCATCCATTCTGCCATTTCGGAGAGGCAACTGTGAAGTTTTTTCTTCGTTGTTTCCGACCCTTCCTCCATTGTCACCATCAGCTGTGTGTCATCGGCATAAGAACATATGCCGATGCCCCACTTTCTTCCAATGTCGGCCAGAGATGAAACATAGACATTAAAGAGAGTGGGGCTTAGTGAGGCCCCTTGTGGGACCCCACAGCTGATGGGACAGGGTTTAGAATGGAATTGACCCATGTGCACTGCTTGGGTGCAATTGCTAAGGAATGATTTAATCCATCTTAGCGCAGAGGATTGCACTCCTTTTCTCAGGAGGATGTTTAGTAGGCAGTCGTGTGATACCGTGTCAAACGCCGCTGACAGGTCTAGCAGTATCAGAGCCACAGATCCCCCTTGATCTGTGATGCATCTGACACTGTCCGACACTGTCAGCAACGTTGCTTCGGTGCTATTGTTGGCTCTAAAGCCGGTTTGGGTGGGGTCCAGAAGTGAGTTGTCTTCCAGGTATCTGGATAGTTGTAAATTAACCATTTTCTCCAAAGCCTTGGAGAGGTAAGGGAGCTTGGAAATTGGCCTGTAGTTCTCCGGGTTAAGGATGTCGGATCCGGCTTTCTTCAGGAGGGGGGTTACAGATGCGTGTTTCCAAATTTCTGGGAAGGACGCGGTGGAGAGGGACTGGTTAAAAAGTTTGGTGATGAAAGGACAAAGTGTCGGTGCAATTTCGGAGAACACGAAATGGGGACATGGGTCTGCGGGAGAGCCGGATTTGATTGTCTTTAAAACTGATAATACCTCGTTCTCAGAAAATGGTTGAAAGTTAGTTAGACGTGGGGAGTTGCCTGCATCTGAATGGACATTATCTTTGTCTGATGTCGGCAAATTTTCATCGGGGTTGCCGGGCAGGGAAGGGGAAAGTGAGGGAGTGAAAGTAGAGTAGATTTTATTAATCTTCTCGGAAAAGAAGGTGCTAATACGTTCACATGCCTCAGTTGAGGGGATGAGGGTTTGTGAGGTACTGGATGGATTACTAAGCTCCTTTACAATTTTGAATAATTCTTTTGTGGAATTGTGGTTATCATGGATTCGTTTCGTGAAGAATGCTTTTTTCGCATCTCGAATGGCAAGAATGTATTCTTTCCGCTTGGTGACATAATTTGCTCTAGTTTCTGAGTTTTTAGTTTGTCTCCATCGATGTTCAGTTTTTTGGCATTCCTTTTTAAGGCTTTTGAGGAGAGGGGTATACCATTTTTCTCTAGTGGTTGTTTTTTTCCTTAATTCCCGCAGGGGTGCTAGTTTGTCTAGCGTTTGGCGAATTCCGGTTTCTAGCAGAGTGACGTTATTACAGATGGGGGAGTCATCCTGCAAAGTGACGTCTATCTCCAGAAAGTGATTTTGAAAGTTGGAGTCATTGATTAGTCTCCAAGCTCTGTTGGTGGTGGGGAGGGTGGGTCTGGAGTTCGCGGGTTTACCGAGAAGTTTAAGAGAGAAAGATAGCATGGAGTGGTCAGACCAGGACAGGGGGAGGATTTCCTTCATGGTAATCGACTCCATATTAGTAAAGAGGAGATCTAAGGTGTGTCCTGCTGAGTGCGTGGGGCCCTCGACCAGCTGCTTGAGTTGCAAGATTTCCATGTCATACTTTAGCTGTGACGATCCAGGAGCATGAGTATTTTCATAGTGAACATTGAAGTCACCAATGACCATGTAATTTTTATGTTTCAGGCAGAATGGAAGCAGTTGGTTCAGTAGTTTAGTGCCGATGCTAGCTTGTTGTCCTGGAGGATTATAGACAACAGCACCGGCTAATATGATAAGGTTCTCTACGAGGATTTTAAATGGTAGTATCTCATGTTCGGGGTAGGCGGTTGTCGTCTCCATGAGGCATGTTAGGTGGTCTCTGAAAATCACCGCAACTCCGCCTCCTTTCTTTTTACTTTGTCTGTTTTGTGTGATTATTTTGTATTCAGGTGGGAGGGCGTTGGCCAGGTCTGGAGCACTGGCGTCAGATAACCATGTTTCGGTAATAAAAACCAAGTCAGGGTTCCTGGATGTCAATATGTCCCAGATATCTAGTGCATGTTTAGATAGAGATCTGGCATTAAAATATAGGCAGTCCAGTTCCAACTGATTGCTGGTGGTGACTGTGTGGTGAACAGTTGGGAGTTGACCCAGGCTTGTCCATCGGCATGAGCGGCAGGAGGTAGGTCCATAAGATAGGCCAGGGCCGATTTGGATGCACGGATGCGATCTAGCAACCGTGGTGGTTTTGTTGAGAGTTAGTAAATCATTGCGGGTGTAGCAGATGGGTTTGACCATGGACGAGCTGAAACCTGCAGGGGGTATTGCCCCTAGTCCCGGTCGGTCGCGGACGGGCGCAGACGGGCTTGCCTTAGGCGCGCCTTCGGCGCGCAAACGTCGCGCCCGCTGCGCTCGCCCGCTGCGCGACCGAGAATTGCACATATTTTATAATGCTCTGGGGTTGTGGGACAGAGAGGCGTGGCCTAAAGGGGCGTGGCCTGCGCTCGTGGCGGGAGGGCGCGAGGGGGAGAACGCGTGTGACGTCAGCGCTGGCTCCGCTGAGTACACGGCAGTTCTGTCCGGTGAGTAAAATCAAAGCACAAGTATTCTGTGACAATAGATATTAAAAACAGATTATTCAGTGACACAAAATTATTTACAAAGCAAATAGCCTTACTCCCGACTTTCCGCCTCAGGAGTCGACCCTTAGTCTTTGCTAGGTGCCCTAACACAGCGCTTTTTATGCGCGGGTGTTTGTTTGGGGGCGTGGCCTAAAGGGGCGTGGCCTGCGCTCGTGGCGGGAGGGCGCGAGGGGGAGAACGCGTGTGACGTCAGCGCTGGCTCCGCTGAGTACACGGCAGTTCTGTCCGGTGAGTAAAATCAAAGCACAAGTATTCTGTGACAATAGATATTAAAAACAGATTATTCAGTGACACAAAATTATTTACAAAGCAAATAGCCTTACTCCCGGCTTTCCGCCTCAGGAGTCGACCCTTAGTCTTTGCTAGGTGCCCTAACACGGCGCTTTTTATGCGCGGGTGTTTGTTTGGGGGCGTGGCCTAAAGGGGCGTGGCCTGCGCTCGTGGCGGGAGGGCGCGAGGGGGAGAACGCGTGTGACGTCAGCGCTGGCTCCGCTGAGTACACGGCAGTTCTGTCCGGTGAGTAAAATCAAAGCACAAGTATTCTGTGACAATAGATATTAAAAACAGATTATTCAGTGACACAAAATTATTTACAAAGCAAATAGCCTTACTCCCGGCTTTCCGCCTCAGGAGTCGACCCTTAGTCTTTGCTAGGTGCCCTAACATGGCGCTTTTTATGCGCGGGTGTTTGTTTGGGGGCGTGGCCTGCGCTCGTGGCGGGAGGGCGCGAGGGGGAGAACGCGTGTGACGTCAGCGCTGGCTCCGCTGAGTACACGGCAGTTCTGTCCGGTGAGTAAAATCAAAGCACAAGTATTCTGTGACAATAGATATTAAAAACAGATTATTCAGTGACACAAAATTATTTACAAAGCAAATAGCCTTACTCCCGGCTTTCCGCCTCAGGAGTCGACCCTTAGTCTTTGCTAGGTGCCCTAACACGGCGTTTTTTATGCGCGGGTGTTTGTTTGGGGGCGTGGCCTAAAGGGGCGTGGCCTGCGCTCGTGGCGGGAGGGCGCGAGGGGGAGAACGCGTGTGACGTCAGCGCTGGCTCCGCTGAGTACACGGCAGTTCTGTCCGGTGAGTAAAATCAAAGCACAAGTATTCTGTGACAATAGATATTAAAAACAGATTATTCAGTGACACAAAATTATTTACAAAGCAAATAGCCTTACTCCCGGCTTTCCGCCTCAGGAGTCGACCCTTAGTCTTTGCTAGGTGCCCTAACACGGCGCTTTTTATGCGCGGGTGTTTGTTTGGGGGCGTGGCCTAAAGGGGCGTGGCCTGCGCTCGTGGCGGGAGGGCGCGAGGGGGAGAACGCGTGTGACGTCAGCGCTGGCTCCGCTGAGTACACGGCAGTTCTGTCCGGTGAGTAAAATCAAAGCACAAGTATTCTGTGACAAAAGATATTAAAAACAGATTATTCAGTGACACAAAATTATTTACAGAGCAAATAGCCTTACTCCCGGCTTTCCGCCTCAGGAGTCGACTCTTAGTCTTTGCTAGGTGCCCTAACACGGCGCTTTTTATGCGCGGGTGTTTGTTTGGGGGCGTGGCCTAAAGGGGCGTGGCCTGCGCTCGTGGCGGGAGGGCGCGAGGGGGAGAACGCGTGTGACGTCAGCGCTGGCTCCGCTGAGTACACGGCAGTTCTGTCCGGTGAGTAAAATCAAAGCACAAGTATTCTGTGACAATAGATATTAAAAACAGATTATTCAGTGACACAAAATTATTTACAAAGCAAATAGCCTTACTCCCGGCTTTCCGCCTCAGGAGTCGACCCTTAGTCTTTGCTAGGTGCCCTAACACGGCGCTTTTTATGCGCGGGTGTTTGTTTGGGGGCGTGGCCTAAAGGGGCGTGGCCTGCGCTCGTGGCGGGAGGGCGCGAGGGGGAGAACGCGTGTGACGTCAGCGCTGGCTCCGCTGAGTACACGGCAGTTCTGTCCGGTGAGTAAAATCAAAGCACAAGTATTCTGTGACAAAAGATATTAAAAACAGATTATTCAGTGACACAAAATTATTTACAAAGCAAATAGCCTTACTCCCGGCTTTCCGCCTCAGGAGTCGACCCTTAGTCTTTGCTAGGTGCCCTAACACGGCGCTTTTTATGCGCGGGTGTTTGTTTGGGGCGTGGCCTAAAGGGGCGTGGCCTGCGCTCGTGGCGGGAGGGCGCGAGGGGGAGAACGCGTGTGACGTCAGCGCTGGCTCCGCTGAGTACACAGCAGTTCTGTCCGGTGAGTAAAATCAAAGCACAAGTATTCTGTGACAATAGATATTAAAAACAGATTATTCAGTGACACAAAATTATTTACAAAGCAAATAGCCTTACTCCCGGCTTTCCGCCTCAGGAGTCGACCCTTAGTCGACCCTTACCATTTTTAATAAGTATTATCAATTAACACAAATATTAATATAATTAAAATACCACACTATATTCCCACAAACATAACAGCCAATAATTAAAACGTTATAGTAATAAAGTATAACACAATTAACATATTAAATAAAAATAAAAATTTAAATTAATGAATTCATTTTCTTTTATTTATGATTACTTAAATTGTTTCTCCCCATTCCTCTACAAACTAAACAACACACACCTAAAACTTAACAAATATGATAAGTTCACAATCAACATAATTTAAATTGAATAATTAATATTAAAGTAATACTTGGTTATCAATACATTGTTTCTTAATTAACTTCCCACCCTGTAACTCTAAAAACACAACAACCCGCACCTGACATATCATTTAAAAAATATCCTAATTACACATTTTACATAATTAATAATCAATTAAATAATCATAATAATTTAAATTAATTGATAATTAATTATACATAATTTACTTCCCACCCCATACTCCTACAAACCCAACAACCGGCACCTGACATATAATTTTAAAAACATATTAATTACACAATTTACAATAATTAATAATTGATTAAAATTAATTTACTTATCACCCTGTAACCATATAATCCCAACAACCCCCACCTAAAACATAACTTTCAAAATGTTTTAATTATATAATCTGCATAATTATCAATTCAATAATTATTAAATTTAAAGGAATTCTTAATTAAAATAAATTTCTTTCCTACCTGGACTCCTACAAACCCCACAACCCGCACCTAATACTTAACTATAATAAATATTTATTAATCATAAACAAAAATTATTAATTAATTAGAACAGAATTAAATTAAATTACTTCCCACCCTACACCCCTACAAATCCCACAAACTGCTACGACACTTCAAAGTACAATAAACAATTAAATTAAATTAGAAAACCACAAAAATGTACAAACAATATTACAAAACATTAACAAACGTTATACAAACAATTTATAATATACACAATTCTAACTTATACTAAAATGAATAAACATAATAAAAAACGATATTAACATAGATATTTTTAACATCGATATTAACACCAAATATATTTTTGTAAACAATATTAACAACATAAATTTTTTTGACATTGATATTACTTACCTTAGACAATCAAAATTCTTGTAAACGATATTCCTGCATTATGATATTTGTGGATCATGATATTAAAAACTCGATATTTCAGCATCTTAATATTTTTTACTCAATATTTTGTCCGAATACCCCTTTGAGTGCACTGAACATGATAAGTTTAACCTTTTCTACAAAACTTTGGGCCAGTAAAGAAATGCATTCAAGAGAATCGTCAATGCTATTTTCTCGAAGCAGCATAGGCTATTAAGGGAACTGAGCTTGATAATGTGTACTACATGCCATACCTAATGAATACATTGGAAATACTATTCATTAGATTTTCAACCTGCTAATTTAATTAATGTTAAATTTATGTTGATATGCTATATATGACAATTACAGTATCTAGATTCCTTAGTTAATGCATCGTTTAATAAAATTAATAATATTTTTCATAGAATTCACTGTTCGCTAACTGTAAAAGTAGGAAAGTCTCTGTCTGGCCACGCAATGCTTAGAGGTAATTAATCGTGCATAGGAGATGCATGATTGAGGTTACTTTTATTTTAGTTAATCATGTTTTACATGTGTAAATTACTGTTTTGCAGAGCTTTAATTATGCTGGGTAAAAGGATATACTAGAATTCAGGTTGACTTAGCCTTGGGAAAACAGGAGAGTGAGGCACCAGCTCCTGTTAACACACACGGTCACACACCATTATTACCTTGAATAGGCAAGAATGACAATGGAAGAAAGGGTGATAGAAAAGGTCCATAACCCATTCCTGGGCTCCAACACAAGCAAATTAGGTACTGCATGACATCTCCTCAAAGTGAGTTAGTAAACACAAAAAGCCGACTTGAGGGAAAGTAAGGTGGAACCTTGAATGAATGTAGGCAAGTTTTTTCAGACTATATTCTGGAAAATGTAAGGGCTTGCACCATTTAAAGTTGGTCAGAGTGGGCATAGATTCTTTACCTCATTTTGGGTTTGGATCAACAAATGTGTAGATTTTACAAGGTGTTTATGGGTGCCTGCGTTACGGAAACCAGGATTTGATGGTGGCATGGGAACATCTAACATTGACTTCACCAGATACCACACCAAATAGTTGCTTTCAACATGTTTAATATGCAAACAAACATGCACGCACACACACAAGCAATCACACAGACACACACACTATTTGCACCGGAAGATTAAGTGATTGACCCAGAATAACCCAGTCTAGTCAAACATCAAAACCGGGATTAGAAGCGAGGTCTATTGGCAAAAAGCCATGGTTTCAGTTAATTACAACCTCATCTACACTCTTAACTCAAGCATTTTTAGAGGGACCATCAATTCAATTGATATAAACAAAGAGTAAACTGAGGCTATTTCCAAGTTTGTCTTATTTTTTTTTAGTTATCAACCTGTGTTCAGTACTCCACAAGGAAACACTGTGCACCATAATGCCTGAAAACTTTTCTCAATTACACAGTCAAGGTGTAGCAGGTGGGGTTGGCTAATAAAAAAATTCTTATTATGGTTGCATATGTTTTCACCACACTATCAAGAGAAAAACCAAAGTATTTAGGAACTGCTGAAAAGGAGTCAGGGTTGCTGAGGAAACAAAAGTACATACATCATATTCAAAGTGTAAGTTGTGATGAAAGTTGCAGAGGTATTCTTCAACACCAACAAGCTAAAAGTCACTCCATCCGACATGCGGAGAGCATCACCGAGAACCCAAAAGGTACGCGTTTGCTGGATGCAGCCTAAACAAAAACTGAACTGTTGAGTTCTCAGCATGCTACTATCGACTTCATGTAGGCTTTACTGGATTTAGAAACAATGCTTCATTACCAGAGAATTCCAATGATAGGTCAAAGATTGGCCATATTCTCACAAACCACAGTTTGTTTCTTCAGCAGAGGAATCAAGTGGCCAACAATCAGGGTGACTGGAAACCTATCTAATTCATATTCAATATCGACAGCAGCAAACAAATCTGGTAAATAAACTTCACCAAGTGAGCATGGAAGATTTTCTTAAAGTATATGGTAGGCTTAATGTTATCAAAAATTCTTCTGGGAAACAATATTAAAAACCTTTTGTGTCAGGAAATAACTTATATCCTGTAAGCCACTTTATCTGTTCGACTGAGGGATTTTAAAACCCAGTGTTGCAGAGATGTTTTAAGTGATGGGCAAAGTTGGCAATTTCCTAGGGCACCACCTTCAAAGGGGTTCCCTACGTAAGGGAACGTTATCTCTTTTTTGCCTTTTTCCGTTTCTTAACGTCTCTCCCTCTTCTCTGCCTGTCTCCACCTCAGACTCTGTCTCTCTCTACAACGGGGTCGATTCCGATCCGGTAAAATTACTGTCCGTACGGTTCGCATCCGGAGCCCACTCCGTACGACTCGTACACACGCCGTACGACCCGACAAGTACAATCCGGACCGGGGTATCAGGACGCAATTCGTACGGTCCACGTCAGGTAAGGGCGATTCGTATGGAAAATCACACAATCACATACACACCGTACGGTCCGTACACCCCATGATCGCGGGGGTACGGTCCGTACTCCTGCGATCGCAGGGTGTACGCACGTACACCCAGCGTACATGGGGTACGGTGCGTACACCCAGCGAACATGGGGTACGGTGCGTACACCCATGATCGCAGGGGTACGTACCGTACCCCTGCGATCATGGGGGGTACGCACCGTACCCGGGGGGGGCGTTCCGTACCTGTTTTAGCGCGACTCTGCTTTTACGGCTGTTTTCAGCTCCCGTAAAAAAAGGGTCATACGGTGCGTACCCGACACGTATCGTACTTGCTGGGTCGTAAAAACAAGCTGCGAGCCGTACAGATGTCACGTACAGCGGGTTCCGACGGAGACTCGTACGGGGATTTGAGTCGTACGGTCTCTGTACGATTCGTACGGAGTCCAGCTCCTGGTACGAATCGTTCTTCGTCGTACATACGGGGGACGTTGCCGGGTACGATTCGTATGGGAAAAACACTCCGAACGGCTATTCGGAGCGCTTTTTACCGGATCGGAATCGACCCCCAAGTGTCATCTTCAGGATTTGTGTGCCCCCGGTAATACATATTTAACTCTTTTTGTGTGACCATTTTACTGAACGTTTAGCATCTGATTAAGCATTGTTTGCATCATACAGGCTTAAATAAGCACAAAGCAGGTAATAACAATTAAAGCTGTTCCTGACTGGACAGAATATGCCTTGCCCAGGGCGCCTCAAATCCTCAAGATGTCACTGCAGTGTTGTGTCTCCAACTTTCATTTTGTATGGTGGTTTTTAATGTACTTAGCATTTATTATGTTAGACAATGGATTATTTGTGATGTATGAATTTTACTGATATATTGTACATGATTTTAAACTTCTCGTGCTTTTCCCCCTTTTTATACAATATAATATAATAAACATTTCTTAGCATTACATCTTACTTTTTGGATATACATTTGTTATAAAAAGTTTTATAGCTGTGGTTCAAGCATAAGGGTGTGTGTATTGTGTGCAAGGAATGGTAATTGGAATTGATGTGAATGCAAGTATAGTTATCCAAGGGAAGTTCCTTATTTTCGCTGGTTTACAGTGCCCTGTTCTCTTGGACAGTTGGGCCACCTCTCTAGTTTTTTAATTATTCTCCTACTGTTGAACCAGAAGCCGCAAAACGTCTGTTAATATCACGTCTTAGTCATTTAATTTCTAGTCAGTTAATGAGTGGTCCCCTATTCATTGAATACATTCAGGGGCTTTGTTTTATGTGTATGTAGGCATGTTGCATTATAAAACGTGAGCCTAGCTACCACGCAATGGAGTGCTCTACAAGTTGAGGAAGCTATATGGAGGTTGCTGTGGTGGTTACACTTGAGTGGGGCTATGTAGTGATTGCTTGGCCTACAATTTGAAGGGGATAGGGTATGTCTCGGAAGACATTATCATTCCAAAATATGCAGGTCTGGATTCACACATTGATGTGATGATGTTTGGAAACAGGACCATGATCTACTTTTGAAGGTGGATGATGGATGGATCCCGGTAGATTTCTTCTTAAATGGTCTGGTGTCTTGTTTTCTCTTTATTTCTGTAAATGTAAAGTAGACTGTCTACCCACCTATGCCCTCAATATGAGTGGCCCAATACTCCTCCTGGTAGCGCTGGGGGGAGAAGAAGTGTGGATAGCAGTCGGAGTAACCAGGGGATTACAAGAGGGACCATGAGTGTTCCGTTAGAAATTAGTATTTACCAGAGGGAATGGTCAATTCTTCATTTCTCCACCGAGTTTCACCAGAGATTTCAACAGCAGGTGAACTAAACAGATCAGTGGAATTCCCACAAAATTTCCGATGGCCAGTAACTGCTGTTAACAGGCACAGCGAAATTAGAGGCCAATCCTAATGAGCGCCTATGACTAATCCAAAAAGAACCTCATTATGACCAACCTGGAAAATGACCCAGATTTTCCCCACTCTTGGTTTACTGATAAAAGAGATATCAGTAACTCCGGAGGTGGGGAGCATTCAGACCATTACAAGTGAAGCGCTGCGGATCCCCTTAGAAATTAGAAATAACTTGAGGAATCTGTAATTCTGGGTCAGATTCTACTGGTAATTCCTCATTTACCCCCAGATTTATCGCAAGGAGACTTCAGCTTGTGAATCTGTGTGTGAAAATAAACAGATCTGCAGAAACACTGCAGATCTCATCATTCAAATGGGGCAGGTAAGTGCTGTTACTCATTACCAGGTCAAAAGATCACAAGGACTGCCACTCTAGCTTGTTTCTGTACTCTTCAACCCAATGAAGAAGTGAAATGCACATCCTAATTCCCTTTTGGGCCAAATGTTTTATTGTTGGAGCAGCTAAACACCCTCCTCCCTACTGTTTTTGCTTTCATCTACTATACTGTATCCTAACTGCTCCCGAAACTATCTGTAATAAACGAAAGAGAGCCTTATGCATTTACTTGTCAAGGGCCATGGTGGCAGGGGATAAAGAGAAGACCTCATAACTGGACTAAATTTACCTTTTATGTTGTGTTTCATCTGTCTGCCTGGACACAATGCAGGGGGCATCTTGCATGATGAAAACCTGTCTTGCTGGGCATGGATTTCATGGAATAGATCAGTATCACCTATCACAACACAACATACTTACTCCAGGGAGTCTGTCTGTGCATGTAAGCAATAAAAAGGCAAAATATAAAATAAGCTACACTAGCTATTTTGGGTTGTTTTCAGCTGTAGACAGCTGTCTCAGAGAACTTGTGAGAATATATTATCAAAACAGGAAACTAAACCCTTATTTAGAAAATACAGCTGCTCCAAAGACTGTGGGCCTGATTCACAAAGGTAAACTGAGATGAAAGTGTTTATTTTACGACATTTGGTGTTCACAAAGGGCATTTACGTGTAGTAGAGTTAGACTTTTGTCTCATCTTTGGTCTCTGTTTAACTTAAGACCAAAACTTAAGTTTAACTGAGACAAAAGTCTAAGGGGCAAATTTACAAGCCCCTTGCAACACTTTTGCGCCACTGCTGCGTCACTTTTGCACCACCGCTGCGTCACTTTTGTGATGCAGAGGCGGTGTCAATGCTCCATGTTGCGACACATTTACAACGTGAAGCATCTAGAGAGATGCGTCACATTGTAAAGCTCTGCGCCCATACCTGCGTCAGGTATAATGTATGCCTGGTGGGCGTTCCGACACAAGAAAGCCTTGTAAAAATGACGCAGTGAAATCTACAAGATTTCACTGCACCACTTCTACGACGCCACTATGCCAAAACCTTACACCTGCTTCAAGCCTGCTTCAAGGCGTAAGGAGTGACGCAGCACAATAGGTATAGGCCTTCCTGAGCATTGCTGCAGTCGCGTTGTGCTTGCGCCATGACTCCAGCAATGCGTGACCTTTGCGCCAACAGATGCGTGATGCATCTATCAATCCTTGTGCCATGGTGCGCCACGTTATAAATGTGATGCATCCATGGTGGTGCAAGGTTTTATTTTGGCGTGACGCAAGTATACTGACGCATCTCTGCTATGATGCAGAGATGAGTCAGTTTCTTGTAAATCTACCCCTTAACTTACTACTCATAAATGCCCTTTGTGAATACCGAAAGTTGTAAAGATAGACTTTCCTCTTAGTTAACGTCTTTGAATCGGGCCCACAGAACATTGTCATTTACACCAGATAAAGGGAATAGCTTGATCTGGAACAATGCTTTCACTCCAAGCACTGTGCAGGTACTGCTTGGCAGGGTAAGAGTCTAGAACTTGGTTCCTCATCAAAAAACTACTGCTACACAGGTTGCATTAAGAAACCCTTCTCCGTGGACCGCGAACTCCATAGAAATAACCCACAATACATTTCTCTGTCCTGTCTCACGAGGATTGCAGGACGTATAGTGTCATATGGCACTGCACAGCAGGGCTGAAAACAAACTGCTGGCATCAGAGCGATTAGACAAAGTCGGGGCCGATTGAAAAATGCGGATGATACATTGAGTATCGAGCAGCCAGAAATACAGATAGCTGTTTCAACCTTCCCTCCACAGACGGCTCGCGTTCACAGGGCTGACGGGTGCCTTTGTTCGATACTGCACCTGGCACAAAATGTGTCCTCGGCACGCGCCAGTGAAGTGTACCTGTTTGTCATTGCTGGCGGGCCTTCTGCGCCCAGAAGCGCACAACAAACAAGCAGTCAGTAAGCAGCACAGATCCGTCGCAAACACAACGCGTTTACTGTCAAAATGTTTATTGCGAAATGAAGTGTAAAACGAAGAAAAGCTGCTAAAACAGATTTTCACTGCAAATGAGTTGAATGAATGAGGAAAATCAATAAATTACAGATAACGTTTTAGCAATGGGGTAATGAATTTAACGCCTTACAGTAAGTTGCAACAAACAGAAGTGCGCACAAATGTAGTCAGCAACGAGCATGTTGCATTTGCCTATATTTATTTCAATGGCTTGTCAACAGGAAGGATCAAAACAGGCAGTGGAGCTGTTCAAATTATAAAAGTGGTAGTATCAGCAATACGGCTTCTTCGACTGTCACGTCCCAAATGCTTGTGTGTGTAGGGATAATTGGGGCAATAGATGATGTTTGAAAGATATAGACTAACACCAGGAGGGGGACGTCTTAATGTAGGAATACATGGAACAGAAGGTGAAGTTTCAAGGAAGCAGGCTCAAAACAGGAAGGAAAAGCGGCTTGTGTAGGAATAAAATACACTATAACATTAGGGCACATAGGATCGAAATAGAAAGGAAAAATGTTTGTATAGGAACACACGAGACAATAAATGCAGTATCAGGAACGAAGGCAGGTTTGTGAAGGAATACACCAGACAGTAAATGAGGTTTGATGGAGTAGGCTCAAAACAGGGAGGGAAAGTGCATGTGTTTGGAGTACATGGTACTATAAATAAAGTTTAAAAGGCATAGGGGTCAACACAGAAAGGAAACATATTGTATAAGAACACATGGGGCAATACATGAAGTTTAAAGGTTAAAGATTCAAAACATGAAGAAAACTAAGGGTAACTGTTCCTCTACTTTATAAAATTACGAAGACAGGTAATTTTTATAGTCAAAAAAGTTTGGATGGTGTAGTGTAACATAAACCTAACTTTCAGGTCATGCTCCCATGCTTTGAGACAAGTTGTATATATTCCAACATATTGACCTCTTATACCTTCAGCTTGTTTTCTGAGTTTGTTCTCACAAGATTTGACCATCCTACCTCAATACACCTTGAACCAGTGGGTACAATTTTCTCAGATATTTTTTTATTTTCAACATCATACTTTACAAGTTATGAGGGCGTCCTTCTGGTTTTAGATTTTGCTCACTACCCTTACCCTTCCAGGGCACAATAGTCTGACTTGGCAACCCTGTGTTCTAACAATTAAAAACATATCACCTACATCAGATGATTCTCGCTTTTGTAGCAGTCGACCAAGAACGTGTGACTGTGCCTGTGACCCCTGGGGCAAAGCAGACTACAACAAACCTCCTAATCAGCCATTCAGGGCCTATTTTCATATTTTTAATACAAAAAGTCAATCATTACATTTCAAGGAATAGTCCCAACAATCGTGCTCCATACAAAGTGTCAAGACCACAAACTGATCAAATGTGATGCAATTATTGTCGAATTTTGCAATACAAATTAGATTTCTGGAACTTGGTAATCATGGAAATGTTTGCTCTATAGGGATGTTTGTCACAAACATCTTTCACAACCGATATCAAAATTTTATCTCAATGCCTCTGGTACAAAGTATTAATCCTCCGCTAAGCTACACATCCCTATGGTAAATTTCTTCTGGGGCTGAATCACAAAAGGAGTACGGCAACAGTAATACAGGAGTATTCTTTTACACAAACTTCCAAGTCTTTGTGAATCGGCCCGAAACGTACAACTCCCTATCAGCAAAACTGCAAGGAATGCACAGTCCTTTATAATTGTACTACATTTTAGAGGTGTTAGGGCTAATATACAAAGGCATGTAAGAGTACATAAAAGAGTACTACACAAGTACTTTGGTTAGTACTCCAAAATCTATATAATGTTCCTAAATACCGAATCGGACGTATGTAATTTAATATGAACTTCCATATGGTAAAACTGTGGAATACAAATTACAGTACCTTACCATGGTGCTTCAAACGATCAAACAGTGTGAAATCCATCAAGGCAATTTGGAGCATTTAAGGTTTTTCATTTAACAGTTACTAAACATACAGTACATATAAAGCATTGCATTTCTAAATTGCTGCCTTCAGCAACACAGTTCATGAGTTTTTTTGTCTGGTTACACTGAGCTGCGGTATAAAGAGTATATTAATGATAATGTTTCCAAATTTGTAACTTGATGTATGTAGCTCTTTGAATTGTTTAATGGGTTAAAATATAATACTGCAAAGCTTGTGGACGTAACTTTATTATTTAAAAAAGAACAGATATGTATTCTCAGGGCTCAAAAAAACTGAATGCGTCGCATGAGATCTCTCATTAAAACTCTGAAAGGTTCCTGATTACAGAGACATAATGCGATGTAGGTCTAACTATCCAGTTTAATGGGACTATGGCAAGCTGTAGACACCGATTTATAGCAGCTCTTCATTGCAGGCTAAAAATAACTCCAGGTTCAATTTTTTTTTATTGTCTAATTTATTATTTTAGGAGTGTGATGGCATAGAGATGAGTGAGTCTCCTTTCTTGTACTGTGAAATTATAAATGATGCACACGAGCGCTATCTGCCAAAGAACATACATTTGGCAACAGTGCTGTCATAAGCTTTGGTGTGGCTTCCAGCAAAATATTATATTAGTGTCTCCTAATCGAGGAATTCTTATTGACCTTGGTAGGATGATAGGCTGAGTGGATCTGCCAGCATTCAAGTTTGAGGATTATGTGTTGTGCACAAGTAACCATAAAAGGCACATTAACCCATTAACTTAAATCAATCGCACAAACATGTATGTGCTCAGAAACAATAAAACACAAGCAAAAATAAAGCAGTATTGCCACTCGAGCCCTGATGTAACAATAACTTGTGCCACCACAATGCACAGTGCGATCATCAAATATGTCAATTCGGATGTCAGCAGTGAAGTAGCAATGATGACATAGAACATGTCATGAATGTTGCATAAGCAGTGCATAGCAAGAGCAAGAGTTACTTAACTGGTAAATTACAGTGTTGTTTTTTAATTTAAAATGTAATGCTACAACTGGCATTGTCAGCTTACTGTAACTGTCACTTAAACCTTTTTTGTTTCAGTGAATTTCAAATTTTCTGATTGCGTAAGTCACTCTAAATATCTAAAAGGCAGGTATATTGGTTTTGTCAAGGGGTCATTGCAATGTCTGTCAATAAACATTTTAATAAAGCATTTATAGTCAAAACAATATTAAACAAGTGAGACTCTTTTCTTTTACACTCCTCAAGCCACATAATGCAGACATCAGACCAACCACAAGGGATCCCTGTATTCCCAAGCTGTTGGGCTAAAACTCCAGCTCTGGGAATGCTTAAAGAAATGAACAACTGTTCCTGAGATCATGTTATATAGACCTCATGAAAAATATAGTAAATGTTTTAATTATTTCTGGGGGATTGCAGGCAGGAAACAAAACCAATGGCCACATGTATAAGGGTTTGCCTTGCGTCACACAAGATGATGACAGGGCAAGCCCTTAAGTGAGATTTACTATTCTATGCAGAGCCACCTTATTTGGAAATGTACATCTGGAGTAACGCAAAGCAGCGCAACTTGCTGCCTTTCATTCCTCTGTACTGGGAAGACGTTCCATGTGTGGAGTGTGAACCCACGAGCTCACCTATGCTTTTTTGCGCATTCCCAGATCTACTAACAGTAGAAAACCTGGGAATGCGTCAAAAAGGTACGCCTTGCCAGGGGAAGAGTAAAAAGGAATATATTTCTCCTCGTTTTTTCCTCTTTCTACACATGCTCCATTCCTGCACAAAAACAACCCTGGCCGTAATGCAGGCATCCTCGCAGGGTGGTACAAGTGTACCTGCATTGGCATTTGGCAGCCACATGTGCACCCGCACGGAGGGTGAGAAGAAATTCATCATATCTTAGTAGATATGGTGCATTCCTGCCCTCTCAATTCTGCGCAGCACAACACAAGTTGTCTTCCTGTTTTGTGCCAAATATTAGTAAATCTGCCTCCTAGTGTTTGTTCAAACCTAGCGGGAGCATTACTGCGCAATGGTCATAGGAGAGCTCTGGGAGGGGGCTGCATGCCTTCCTCCTCAAAAAAAATTAAAACGGCTGCAGGGAATGAGGTCCCCAGGACCTTCCCAAGGCTTGGAGAGAGGGGCCGCACATCGCCCTCCCCCAAAAATATGAAAACGTCCCTGGGAGATGAAATGAGACCCCAGGACCCTGCGGAAGCTGGGCCCCCCCAAAATTTCAATAAAAAAATCAACCCGTCTGGTACATCTGGGGGCAGGGTGGGGGTGTCAAAACCCTACCCATTTTGCTTGACAGAACCACAGATTTGCTGATTTGCAGTCTTGTAAAAAAAAAAAAAAAATACCGGGTCTGGCCAAAGGGGGGTGGGGGGCTCTCTGGGACCCACCTCATAAAGTCTAGAGGGGGCTGAGTCTTCCTGCCCTACCCCACCTGTTTTTTAAAAACATATTCAGGACAGGGGTCTGAGTCCCGAGTCATAAAATGGATGCCAACACATTTCTGTTGATGTGGTGCAGCCAATCACATCTTATCTCCAGATCTGTCGACTCCAAGGATCCTTTACAGCAGGATTTATACATAAAAGTTGAACCTTCATTTATCAAAAACCTACTGAACAGATTTACACCAAATCACAAAAAGTTTCTGGACCAAAACCTAGCTTTCTGCCAAATTCGAAGTAATTCGATTTAGCCATTTTGTCTGTAGCTGTGACTAATTTTCCCACAGAAAATTGTATGGGGAAAATGCATTTTGGGACTCCCCAAGGTGAATGAACTTTTTGGGGGAAAGTTTTCTGAAGATTGGTCAAAGTTATTTGCAATCCAAAAATGCTTTTACTATGGAAACTTGGTCCTAAGTAGCACTATGACTGCCACTGGGTAATATATTTAGAAAACAATTCTCTCTAACAATGCTTATAGCAACAGGAGGGTGGTGGGGGAAGCATACAAGGTCATCTTTAGAACAGTGTGCATATATTGCTGTATTGCATTTGATAGGGAGAGACATCCCTTCTCCTCTACCCATCCTCACCCTCTAAAAATGGTCCTTACTGGCTACTGCATAACAGTTCTGCTTCCAAGACTTAAATCATTAAGTCACAGTTGGGGTTTGCTACCTTCATTTTACTGCCAACCATTAATAACATACGTTGTCACCTGATGTGTGGGCCCCCTGGGCTGTAATCTGATTTAGGCGCCTATTACGATGTCCGGTGGACACACCGTCTCGGAAACGGGACTGACTGACCTGTGGTTGGCGTTTCTGACCACCACATTATGAAGCGACTGCACATGGAGCGGTTGCATTTGGACATTTACCTATAGTACATGATCCAATAGGGAAATGTGAGGTGGTGGTAACATGGGGAGCACCATAGATGCCCCCTCGGCCACCAACTGGAGGTCACAAAGGAAAGGGGGCCCAGCTGGGGACTCCCAAACATGCTTTCCGACAGTGTTTCCATGTCAGAAAGGCAGTCATGGAATCCCTGCCAGAAACCGTGCATCGTAATCAGGACGGCGTAAACCGCCATCCACTTGGATGACGGGCTGGTTCCGACTGCCCAACAGGCTCCTTGAGCTCGTTGGAGGCCAGTTTCTATTCTGAATCAAAATCAGCTGGTCGGAATTGAAACCAACCTGAGGTCGGAGGTCTTACAACCGACGTCGTAATAGGCGCCTTGGTGTAAAAGGAAGGTAGGATGCTCTTCAAACAACTTCTTGTCTTCAAGAGTGTTATATGTTCATTAGTCTACTTTAGTCTGATGCTTCACAGGGTCCAAGTGTTACGGTTTTAAATTTAACACACTCCTTTTGTAATGTAGCAATATCTACACATGCATTGGCAATTTCAGTCGGTCTTGCTTACCTTTTCCTACAAAAAGGACCTATTGGCACTACCAATACTTGCAAGATCTGTCAAGATTGATGCAGTATCTTCCACATTTATCCTGCTTCAGTTTTTCTAGTACCCACTATGTGGCACTGAAATGCAGCAAACATGCTGTTTAAGAGTTGCTCTGTTTTCTTAGATACAATGCAGAACGAATCTACCGACGACAAAATAAAAAAACTCCTGTGGGAAGGTCAAATAGAATTGGAGAAAATAAACAAATAAGAGGACTGCAGCTGAGAATGACAGGAAAAGCATCTAATCTGGAGCAAGGATCAGTTCTGTGGAGTATATTAAGGAATGCTGTCTCCAGAGACACAGCTGGAGCTGTCTGTAGTGAGACTGAAAGAAGTTTTATTTATTTATTTATTGAAGTTTTGTATGGCGCTAGCTGGACCCGAGGGTATCAGAGCGCACGAAAAAGAAAATGTGGACGATAAACAAGAACCAGGAACACAAGCGGGAAGTAAAAGTCTGCACAACATCAACTTGAGAGCAATACGGAACGGAGATCAAGAGCGAATCATCCGGCTCTGAGATATCAAAGAGGGGAGATAGCGGTCTTTCACAGTCAAACGTGGGTTTCTCGTTACGATCAAGAGCGCTTGAGGAAGAGGGCTTTGAGTAGACTCTTGAATTTCGGGAAGGAGGAGGTCACTCTGATATGGGGGGGATGGAGTTCCAGATCCTGGGAGCATTTCCCGCAAAGGATTAATTTGAGGTTTTGTGTTTCCGTGATTTCAGAGGGATGAGTAGGAGCGTGTTGGAACTTCTGAGGTTCCTAGACTGACCGGCCCTTTTGAGTTTGGCGGCCAGATATTCTGGTTTGCCTGTGTGCAGGGCTTTGTGTGTGAGGCAAGCTGTACAGAAGCTGGCTCGTTGGTCTATAGGGAGCCACTTCAGTTCCTTGAGTGCTGGAGAGATGTGCTCATATTTCTTTGTTCCTATGACCATTCTTGCAGCGGCATTGAGGGTAGTGGTAAGAGGCCCCAGGTGAGATTGGCTGTTCCAGTCAGAGCTGCGATGCCATAGTCAATTCTGGAGAGCACCAGTGCCTGGGTGGCCTGTTTCAGATCTTTCGGGGGGAGGAAGGGTTTTATTTTGTAGAGAAGTTTCAGGTTAAGGAACGCACACTTGGCGGTTTTTGAGATGTGTTTTTTCATGTCCAGTTTGGGGTCGAGAGTAATCCCTAGGGATTTCACAGAGTCCGTTGTTGCCAGAGTATAATTGAGGGTGTTTAGGGCTTTGAGCCATTGTACTATTTGGGGGTTTGCATCTCTATTCGAGATGAGGAGCACTTCTGTTTTCTCTTAATTGAGTTTGAGGTGGTTGGATGAGAGCCAATGTTGGACCTCCATGAGTGTAACGTTCAGTCTGTGAATGTCTGCGATCGATGTGGTTTCCAGATAGAGTTGTGTGTCATCCGCGTAGAGGTGGAAGGGGATGTTGGAGTTCCTTAGAAGTGAGGTGAGGGGTTCCATGTAGATGTTGAAAAGTTGCGGGGAGAGTACTGACCCTTGTGGAACTCCTCTGCTAATGAGGAGGGGGTCCGACTCAAAGCTGTTAATTTTTATTCTTTGTGTGCGGTTGTTGAGAAAGGAGGAGAACCATTTTAGAACCGTCTTTTCAATGTCCTCTCTCTCCTGGAGAACTTTGAGTAGCAGGGTATGATCAACTGTATCGAACGCAGCCGAGAGGTCTAAGAGGAAGAGAAGGCTACAGTGGTTGGAGTCGAGTGACATGTGCAGATCATCTAGGACATTTAGGATTGCGGTTTCAGTGCTGTAGACCTTTCTGAATCCTGATTGGTGTGGGTCTAGTAGATTAGCGTTCTCTAGGTGTTGGGTTAACTGTGACAGCACACATCTTTCAAGAATTTTGGATAAGAGAGGGAGGTTCTGTTGGACTGGGCCCTTCTGGCAGGTCCACCCCTGAAGTTTTTGCTTGTTATATGTGACCTGGGGATGGTGATTCCCACTCTGAGTGCATGTAGATGAGAGAGGCCTGCCCTCCCATAGGAATGCATGGGGAATGTGTGTGTCCCTGGTAGTTCCTGATGCGTGGGGGGTACAGGCTCGAGTCTGGTATGTGTGGACTCGTGTGATTGAATGCTGCAAGATGATGTATGCGGCGTGTGTGTGTCTAAAATGGAAGTGCCACTTCTAGACATGGGTGTGTGTGTGTGCAGTAGGTGTGCTGGCACGTGATTGGCTGAAGCCGGCTGGGGAGCCTGGCTCCAGGAGTCTGTGTGGGTCTGCCCCGGTGGTGAATGGAGAGATTAACATGCTGATGTGAGGGAGGGGCTGTGCCTGTATCCTGTATGGGGCTGGGCTTTCCCCCACAATGCTGGCTCCACCCCCCTGGGGTGCGTCTGATGACCCTGGCCTACCTGATGAATGGAAAGGGTGGCTGGGGAAAACAAGATACTCCCAAAACCAGCTGCGACTGGTTTCTCTCCTACCCAGCACCTTTAGACAAAGGAATTGCATGTATAAAAAGAGGCTGTGACCTCTTCTAAAATGTTCTTGTTCCCAACTTGAATCTACCAGGGGCGTGCTGCTGCTTGGGCTCAGGGTTGGCATGCCTCCCTGGGCCCTGCCCTACTCCTGGACTTCTGACGGCCTTTCCCTCCTAGGAGCTGCTGTGCTCCACCTGAGGTCCTAGACTCTTTGTGGACTTTGCTGTTTTCTTTGAGACCCTAGCGCCTGGAAGCGCTTTACTTCTTGCCTAGCGCTTGAGAGTACTCCTTCTTCTACCTAGCGCTTGGGAAGCGCTTTATTTTTTCCCTCGCGGCTGCCCACGCCGCTGCTTGCCGATCGTAAATCCCCTGACAGGTGCCTACCCTGCCTGGGGACCCTGCTCTGCTTCAGATTCCCATTGAGTGCCCACCTTGATTTATGGATCCTTTTACCCGAACCGGTGCCCACCCGGCATTGCCCTGAGATCGTCACCGCCGCAGCCCGGAGTTAGCCTGTGAGGCGCTGCACCCGCCTCCCTATCCAGGGCCGCGCTGCCATTGGCGGCCCCGGAGAAAGCATTGCCGTACGCTCATTGGCCCCGGCCGCCGGGACTCCTGTGACGTAATTGCTGGGCTGCGCAGGGATTGGCCCGCCCCTGAGGGCTTCCCCACGCGCACCCGGAAGTCCTGGGAGCTCTGCCGGCTGGCCGGAAAACCCCACACTGCCTGCCGAGAAATAAGAGCTGTCCTCCGGCGAGGCTCCCCCGAGGAGAGAGCCCCGCCACCGCCACGCCGAGGAGCCCAGCAGAAGGAGCTGATGCCACGAGGGGCCGCCGCCTCTGACAGTCGGTGAGTGCGGGCGGGCTCCGGGTCGCTCCTCTGCCCAGGAGAGTGCCGTGTGCCTGCGAGGTTCCCGAGGGCCCCTCCCTTTGTCCACGAGTCCAGGAAGGACTCCAATGAGGCTCCCCTCATATGGAGCGAGCCCTGAGAGGCTCCACCTGTATCTTAACCCCTCGAGCCCTGAGAGGCTCCATCATTGCCCATTTATTCCCCCGAGCCTGCGAGGCTCCCACGATGGCCCTATTATCTACAGCTGCCCAGCACTTCGTGGGCAGCTGCCACGTGTAGGTTTGTTCCTGGCTACTGCAGCCTGTCCTGACATTAAGACATTGGGCGTCCTAGCCCCTGAAAGGCCAGGTGGCCTGTTGAAAGTTATAAGCTAATGTTAAGGTGATGCCTGAGAGTTATTATGTGTAGCACCTCTGAAGGTGCTTCTGTTACGTTATGTGCTTTATCCTTATTCCCTCCTAAATATCCTAGGTCTCATGTATGTGGTTTCTGGTTAGAGTGAGTTCTACTGCTAGTTCTATGAAGCGCCGGGTTGTCATGTGTTCTAATGCTAGCTCCTGGTTGTTATGTGTTCTAGTACTAGTTCTAGGAAGCTCCCAGTTGTTATGTGTTCTAATGCCAGTTCCATCATGTGCCTATTCCTAGCAGTGGTCCCATGGCCCTGTCCTGTACATAGTCCCTTGTAAATTCTGCCCGTGCCCCTGGCACCTTGTAAATTGCGTGTTCATATCTAAGTATGTTTTTCAATACAAAGGCTATTTTCATATATACCTTGTGTGGAGTTCCTTTTGTGGGGGGCCCTGGAGGTTGTTGCTGGCGGGTGCATGCGCAAATGCTTTACACATGACCTCCGAGATAGGCCTGACTGCTCGTGCCAAGCTACCAAGGGCGTGAGCAGGGGTTGTCTTGGCGGGTGACTTCCTTACCGTAACTAGAAATGGTGGTTTCTGCCTGGCCTTGGCGTAAGCCTTGGCCAACCAGGGATCCCATTTCTAACATTGTTGGCTAGCGGTGGGATTTGGACTTGTGTTTGCGCAGTACCACAGCGATAACTGGCCTCACTACAAAACTCTGCATTTTAGATGGTCGCAAAGAAAAGGGACTGTTGTTTAAGTTTGCTAAAAATATTTGTTTCTGTGGAAAATGTGGTTCTGGTGCACTATGAGTTAGGTTTCCCTAGCTCGGGAGGGTAGATCATCCCCCTAGTGCAATGTGTGTCTGGATTCACCAGAAGGGTGGGATCCAGTGGTGGCAGCGAAATTGTGTCCAATGGGTGTGGTCCTTGTCCCTTCCCTAGAGTAATGGTACCTGTGCCACATGGGTCAGGTTGAAGAATCAGGGGCGGTAGAAACTGTCTTACCAGTCCGGGGGAGGGTGTGTGGATGAATGTTGAAGTGTGCGGAGTAATGGAGTGTAAGTTCTCTGAGAGGGGTAGCTTGCTGAATGAATGTTAAGTTGTATCCCGGACAAGGAAGCCCTGCTGACTGGGTCGCGGCTTGCCTTGGGGAGAGCTGAACACTGAGCCCTGCTGACGTTGTCGCGGCTCATCTTGCTGAATGAATGTTAAGTTGTATCCCGGACAAGGAAGCCCTGCTGACTGGGTCGCGGCTTGCCTTGGGGAGAGCTGAACACTGGGCCCTGCTGACGTTGTCGCGGCTCATCTTGCTGAAGTGAATGTTAAGTTGTATCCCGGACAAGGAAGCCCTGCTGATTGGATCGCGGCTTGCCTTGGGGAGAGCTGAACTCTGAGCCCTGCTGACGTGGTCGCGGCTCATCCTACTACAAGAGGGAACTCCTGCCTGAAGAGGAGGAACCGGGTAAGCTGTATGGGGTATTGACCTGCAGTGCTTGCCTGCCTGCTGAAGGAGGAGAGGAAGTCTTAGGTTTTATTTTTCTCTTGTAGGAGTCCTGGTGCGCCAGGCATCTGGCCGTAGGGTACTGCCCGCGGTTGGGGAGCCAGTAGTCGGTGTTTCTGGATCTGGACGTCAGGGCGACTGTAGCCAGTGTCCTGGCCGGTGTGTCTTCTAGGCGTACTCCTGTGGACGCAGGTGGGGCTCATCCCCAAGGGAAGAGACCCTGTGTTTCCCAGAAGGGGTGGTACGGGCCTAGCAGGGATCCTTAGGGTTCTTGGCTGAGTGTCACAGTTCTGCCCTGAGAGCAGGTGGGGCCCACCTTAAGTGGAAGGACCCTGTTCTACATGGGAGGGTGCGGAACTGGAAGGGGGTCAGAGGGAGTCTGACCCCTGGGCATCCGGTGAACTTAGTTCCCAGGTGGTAGACCAGTGGAGGGAGGAAGTTCCAAAACTGGTAGGAGAGCGTGTTCTGAGGGTGCTTCTCCTGGGAGAGCGCGGAACCTCAGAAGTAGAGGTAGGGTGGGGCATTCTTGCCCGTGACCTCTGGCCAGCCTGAGGGTGCGGACCCTGGGTGGAAGAGAAAATGGTAGAGTGGAGCTACACGAAGAAAGGGAGTGGAGAATGGCTGTCGTGGCCAGGGGTTACCACCCCCCACTCCGAGTGGGCATGGACCAGTGGTATCTGGGTGGCCTAGGGCCTGGTCCTAGCCGTGGTCAACTAAGGAGTGCCAGTGGGGTAGCCTGGTTGGACCTATGTTTTTTTTCTATTCGGTATGTGTCTATAGATCAACGTGGCGTAGAACTGGAGGGTGTCCCTGCAGTGCGGGCCCGCGTCCATGTTTTATCGCCCAAAGCAGGGAAGTCCATCACGGTGGTGATTGGCCCTACCCTGCGTTTTGGCTGGAAGGGGGTCGTGTTGGACTGGGCCCTTCTGGCAGGTCCACCCCTGAAGTTTTTGCTTGTTATATGTGACATGGGGATGGTGATTCCCACTCTGAGTGCGTGTAGATGAGAGAGGCCTGCCCTCCCATAGGAATGCATGGGGAATGCGTGTGTACCTGGTAGTTCCTGATGCGTGGGGGGTACAGGCTCGAGTCTGGTATGTGTGGACTCGTGTGATTGAATGCTGCAAGATGATGTATGCGGCGTGTGTGTGTCTAAAATGGAAGTGCCACTTCTAGACATGGGTGTGTGTGTGCAGTAGGTGTGCTGGCGCGTGATTGGCTGAAGCCGGCTGGGGAGCCTGGCTCCAGGAGTCTGTGTGGGTCTGCCCTGGTGGTGAATGGAGAGATTAACATGCTGATGTGAGGGAGGGGCTGTGCCTGTATCCTGTATGGGGTTGGGCTTTCCCCCACAATGCTGGCTCCACCCCCCTGGGGTGCGTCTGATGACCCTGGCCTGCCTGATGAATGGAAAGGGTGGCTGGGGAAAACAAGATACTCCCAAAACCAGCTGCGACTGGTTTCTCCCCCACCCAGCACCTTTAGACAAAGGAATTTCATGTATAAAAAGAGGCTGTGACCTCTTCTAAAATGTTCTTGTTCCCAACTTGAATCTACCAGGGGCGTGCTGCTGCTTGGGCTCAGGGTTGGCTTGCCTCCCTGGGCCCTGCCCTACTCCTGGACTTCTGACGGCCTTTCCCTCCTAAGAGCTGCTGTGCTCCACCTGAGGTCCTAGACTCTTTGTGGACTTTGCTGTTTTCTTTGAGACCCTAGCACCTGGAAGCGCTTTACTTCTTGCCTAGCGCTCGAGAGTGCTCCTTCTTCTACCTAGCACTTGGGAAGCGCTTTATTTTCCCCCTCGCGGCTGCCCACGCCGCTGCTTGCCGATCGTAAATCCCCTGACAGGTGCCTACCCTGCCTGGGGACCCTGCTCTGCTTCAGATTCCCATCGAGTGCCCACCACGATTTATGGATCCTTTTACCCGAACCGGAGCACACCTGGCATTGCCCTGAGATCGTCACCGCCGCAGCCCGGAGTTAGCCTGTGGGGCGCTGCACCCGCCTCCTTATCCAGGGCCGCGCTGCCATTGGCGGCCCCGGAGAAAGCATTGCCGTACGCTCATTGGCCCCGGCCGCTGGGACTCCTGTGACGTCATTGCTGGGCCGCGCAGGGATTGGCCCGCCCCTGAGGGCTTCCCCACACGCACCCGGAAGTCCTGGGAGCTCTGCCGGCTGGCCGGAAAACCCCGCACTGCCTGCCGAGAAATAAGAGCTGTCCTCCAGCGAGGCTCCCCCGAGGAGAGAGCCCCGCCACCGCCACGCCGAGGAGCCCAGCAGAAGGAGCTGATGCCACGAGGGGCCGCCGCCTCTGACAGCCGGTGAGTGCGGGCGGGCTCCGGGTCGCTCCTCTGCCCAGGAGAGTGGCGTGTGCCTGCGAGGTTCCCGAGGGCCCCTCCCTTTGTCCACGAGTCCGGGAAGGACTCAACGAGGCTCCCCGCATATTGAGCGAGCCCTGAGAGGCTCCACCTGTATCTTAACTCCTCGAGCCCTGAGAGGCTCCATCATTGCCCATTTATTCCCCCGAGCCTGCGAGGCTCCCATGATGGCCCTATTATCTACAGCTGCCCAGCACTTCGTGGGCACCTGCCACGTGTAGGTTTGTTCCTGGCTACTGCAGCCTGTCCTGACATTAAGACATTGGGCGTCCTAGCCCCTGAAAGGCCAGGTGGCCTGTTGAAATTTATAAGCTAATGTTAAGGTGATGCCTGAGAGTTATTATGTGTAGCACCTCTGAAGGTGCTTCTGTAACGTTATGTGTTTTATCCTTATTCCCTCCTAAATATCCTAGGTCTCATGTATGTGGCTTCTGGTTAGAGTGAGTTCTACTGCTAGTTCTATGAAGCGCCGGGTTGTCATGTGTTCTAATGCTAGCTCCTGGTTGTTATGTGCTCTAGTACTAGTTCTAGGAAGCTCCCAGTTGTTATGTGTTCTAATGCCAGTTCCATTATGTGCATATTCCTAGCAGTGGTCCCATGGCCCTGTCCTGTACATAGTCCCTTGTAAATTCTGCCCGTGCCCCTGGCACCTTGTAAATTGCGTGTTCATATCTAAGTATGTTTTTCAATACAAAGGCTATTTTCATATATACCTTGTGTGGAGTTCCTTTTGTGGGGGGCCCTGGAGGTTGTTGCTGGCGGGTGCGTGCGCAAATGCTTTACACATGACCTCCGAGATAGGCCTGACTGCTCGTGCCAAGCTACCAAGGGGGTGAGCAGGGGTTGTCTTGGCGGGTGACTTCCTTACCGTAACTAGAAATGGTGGTTTCTGCCTGGCCTTGGCGCAAGCCTTGGCCAACCAGGGATCCCATTTCTAACAGGTTCGATACCGGTCTGAAGTTGTTCATGTCCTTGGGGTCAAGACCAGGTATTTTTAGAAGCGGCGTGACTTGTCCAACTTTGAGGCAATCTGGAATGGATCCCTCGCTCAAAGAGCTGTTGATGATCTTGCCCCAAATTGGGGCTAGGGTAAGCTTCAGGTCTTTGGTCAGTCTCGAGGGTAGCTGATCGAGGGAGTGGGACGAGGGTTTAGCGGAGGCGATTAGATTGCTTATCACTTCATCCTGGACGGGCTGGAAGGATGACCAGCAGATAGACGAGGTTACTGGGGTGTTGCGGTTTGTTGCTGGAGTCAGGATCTCCGTGCGGGAAGAGAGCTTAGAGCTGAATGATCGATCAATTTTGGTGATTTTTTTATTGAAAAAGCTTGCAAAGTTGTCACAGTGGGTTTTGGACGCCACTATGTTAGCTGTCACTGGATTGGAGGTTTGACTCCTGATGCTGTTGAAGAGTTCTTTGGGGCGGTTTTTAGCATTATCTAAAGCAGAACAGAAGAAGGATGACTTTTTGCTCTTGATATGATTATAGTAGTTTTTGCGTGCTGCCATGAGTTGATCCCGGTGGAGGGAGGAGGGGTTGTTCCTCCAGGGTCTTTCCGGCGATCTGAGGTGTCTTCTTTCCTCATTTATGTCTGTGGAGAACCAAGACCTAGAGGGGATGCTTCTGGGTTTTTTAAGTTTCAGAGGTGCCAGCTGATCCAGTGTGAGCTCCAAGTTGGAATGGTAGAGCGAGGTGAGTTCCGTGGTTGAGAGGACCTACGTCGTGTTAGGGAGGAGTGAGCTTAGTCCTTCTTCTAGGTTGTCTCGGGGGACTCGGGATGAGATCATGACCCATTTAGGAGAGGCTTGAGTGGGTGTGAGGGAAAGGGCCGGATGGTTGATATGAAAAAGAATGATGTGGTGGTCTGACCAGTCCACCGGGATGATGTAGTGAATCGTGATTGCATTTCTGTCCGCAATGCTTGCATCCAGGATCGCTCCTCTATGGTGCGTTTCCTCTGAACAGTGTTGGATCATATCGTTGTCTTGCAGGAGGGTGTTGAGAGATTGAATGAGCAGTTTTTTTGTTTCATTCCATCTTAGGTTGAGGTCACCCAGACTTATACTGTGTCCTGGCACCTTGTAAATTGCGTGTTCATATCTAAGTATGTTTTTCAATACAAAGGCTATTTTCATATATACCTTGTGTGGAGTTCCTTTTGTGGGGGGCCCTGGAGGTTGTTGCTGGCGGGTGCGTGCGCAAATGCTTTACACATGACCTCCGAGATAGGCCTGACTGCTCGTGCCAAGCTACCAAGGGGGTGAGCAGGGGTTGTCTTGGCGGGTGACTTCCTTACCGTAACTAGAAATGGTGGTTTCTGCCTGGCCTTGGCGCAAGCCTTGGCCAACCAGGGATCCCATTTCTAACAGGTTCGATACCGGTCTGAAGTTGTTCATGTCCTTGGGGTCAAGACCAGGTATTTTTAGAAGCGGCGTGACTTGTCCAACTTTGAGGCAATCTGGAATGGATCCCTCGCTCAAAGAGCTGTTGATGATCTTGCCCCAAATTGGGGCTAGGGTAAGCTTCAGGTCTTTGGTCAGTCTCGAGGGTAGCTGATCGAGGGAGTGGGACGAGGGTTTAGCGGAGGCGATTAGATTGCTTATCACTTCATCCTGGACGGGCTGGAAGGATGACCAGCAGATAGACGAGGTTACTGGGGTGTTGCGGTTTGTTGCTGGAGTCAGGATCTCCGTGCGGGAAGAGAGCTTAGAGCTGAATGATCGATCAATTTTGGTGATTTTTTTATTGAAAAAGCTTGCAAAGTTGTCACAGTGGGTTTTGGACGCCACTATGTTAGCTGTCACTGGATTGGAGGTTTGACTCCTGATGCTGTTGAAGAGTTCTTTGGGGCGGTTTTTAGCATTATCTAAAGCAGAACAGAAGAAGGATGACTTTTTGCTCTTGATATGATTATAGTAGTTTTTGCGTGCTGCCATGAGTTGATCCCGGTGGAGGGAGGAGGGGTTGTTCCTCCAGGGTCTTTCCGGCGATCTGAGGTGTCTTCTTTCCTCATTTATGTCTGTGGAGAACCAAGACCTAGAGGGGATGCTTCTGGGTTTTTTAAGTTTCAGAGGTGCCAGCTGATCCAGTGTGAGCTCCAAGTTGGAATGGTAGAGCGAGGTGAGTTCCGTGGTTGAGAGGACCTACGTCGTGTTAGGGAGGAGTGAGCTTAGTCCTTCTTCTAGGTTGTCTCGGGGGACTCGGGATGAGATCATGACCCATTTAGGAGAGGCTTGAGTGGGTGTGAGGGAAAGGGCCGGATGGTTGATATGAAAAAGAATGATGTGGTGGTCTGACCAGTCCACCGGGATGATGTAGTCAATCGTGATTGCATTTCTGTCCGCAATGCTTGCATCCAGGATCGCTCCTCTATGGTGTGTTTCCTCTGAACAGTGTTGGATCATATCGTTGTCTTGCAGGAGGGTGTTGAGAGATTGAATGAGCAGTTTTTTTGTTTCATTCCATCTTAGGTTGAGGTCACCCAGACTTATACTGTTATCGCTGTTGAGTGCGGATTGGGTGATCAGGTCCGACAGCTGAGCTCCAAATTCGTTGGGAGTTGCCTGGAGAATGGTATAGGAGATGGCATTGAAGTGAACTATGAGTGGGCGATTTTAAGTTGACCGATAGACATTCAAAGGAGTTATTCAGGCAGGCGGGAGTTTCTGAGATGGAGAGGTCACTTTTGTGAATAATTGCTATGCCGCCACCTTTGTGTCCGGGCCTGTCTATGTGGGTAATTGAGAAACCGGGCGGCACCAGCATGTCCAGAATGGGGTAGGACAGGGTGTTTAGCCAGGTTTCCGTGATGAAAGCTACATCCAGGTCATGTGAGAGGATGGCTTCTGCTATTTCCGTTGCATGTTTGATGGCGGACCGGCTGTTAATAAGCATACAGTTAATGGGAGGGTCTTCTTTTGATTTCAGATTGTTAGGCTTGGCTCTGGGTATGGAGGATATATACGTTGGGGGTCGAATGGCTCTTCGGGGGGGCAGGTCCCTACCCACTCCAGTAATTACTTGGATCGATGAGATGGGAGTAGAGTTTATAGGTGGAGCCTGAGCTAGCTGGTTAGAGGGGAGTTTGTATGATGAGACAAGTGCGATCACTTCCTGGGGGGAGACGGTGGGAATAGTTCTTCTGGGTCTGACTGCTCGTGACTCAGTCCGGGGTTTAGTGAGTGGTGGCCGGGAACCTGGGGGGGGCAGGGACCGGTTGGGGGGCAGTGAGTCATTCCAATTGAGAGACGGAGGGATGTGGGGTGTTGCGGAGTGAGGGGAGGGCAGCTGGAGTTTCCCTAGGGAGGATAAGGTTTCCTTCAGGCCATGAATCAGGGTAGCGATCTGCAATTCTAGAAGGTCAAGGCGTTGCGTCAGCTTGAGTGAGGGGGAGAGGAGGGGACGGTGGGCGGAGTTGAGCCCTGAGTATGAGGGGTTTTGGGGCGAGTCACTACTGGGGGGGTTAATAGGAGGTGGGAGCTGGCTCAGGGTTAGAGTTCGACTGTGGGAAGGCTAGAGAGGGAGGGAGGTTGAGGTTCCGTTGTAGGTGGTAGTTTTCTTCACTGGGGGGACGATGTGAACTTGTGGAGTGGGGGTTAGTGGGGGCTGTGAATCGGAGTTGTTTGGGAGTCTGGGATCTCTAAGGGCGGGAGACAGAACTAGGTGTGCTTCGGGTGCTGGGGGATGGGGGGTTGAGGGTCAATTGGGGATGAGAGGGGGCTGAATTCTGGGAGGTTGGGTGAGATGGGTGGAGGGGGGTTGAAAGATAGGGGGAGCTAAGGCTGAGGGTGACGTATGACTGGCGGAGTGACTAAGCACAGGGGGTGGGGTCGCTGTGGTGGCGAAAGCGTGCTCCGAAGACTTGGAGTTTGTATGGAGCCGCTGGGGGGGGAGGGGATCGGAAGGTGTGGGTAGTGAGATGTTGCCACCTTTAGTGTGGGGAAGAGAGAGTTGAAGAACCCTAGGTTCTTGTCTTTCGCCTGAATTAGTATGGTGCCATTTACGAAAACGGTAATGGAGATGTCTACGGTCAGGGACTGTTGATTCAGGGGGGAGATTGTTCGTTTACGGTTGTGTTCTGGAAAGGTGGTTTTGGAGACGGGGAGGAGTGAGTTAAAGATGGAGGTCCAAAGGTCAGGCCTGTTGGTAGGGAAAATGAAGTCCATTTTCCTCTGTCCTCTAGAAGAGCAGTGGTAAGTGTCAACAACTAGTGTTTCTGGATGTTGCCTGATCACATTCTGTCTAAAGCGTTTTTTTGCTTTGAAGGAGAGACTGTATGGGAATGTTATAGAGAAGGTGTTCTGTCCGAGTGGTGACAGGTGGTTGAGTGAAGGGCAGGGATACATGTCCATTTGCACGGCCGGGGGCATCGTAGCTGGACTAGGGGAGGCGTTGGTCCTCTGGGACAAGAGAGGGGAGGAGTAAGACGGAGGGGGGCTGGGATGTTCGGCGCGGAAGGTAAAGGGGTGTCAAGCTGGTGGGGGGTTGGGCTGTTCGACGAGGTAGGTAATGGGGTGTCACGCACTGAGGACGCTCAGGAGGGGTGGTCTGGAGGTGGGAGGGAGGCAGAATGCCTACGAGGCGGGGGGGAGTAGGAGGAGCGATCAGGGGACCTCTCTGAGGGCGGGGCAGGCCCTGAGTCCAAGAATGCAGATGCCCTCAGCTCAATTGGTTAGCTCAGATTGCCATCGAATAGAGATCGGGCAGCCCCTTTGTGAGGGTGAGAGCTGGGGCTGAGTGACCTATTGGGTGGGCCTCGATTGCACCAATCTCCCTGGTCACGTGGGATGGGGTCGATTCGTTCATGCGGGGGTGGGGGAGGTCGATCGGGTGTTAGAGGGGGAGAGCGACGAGCTTCAGGCTCCTTGGATGAACACTTGGAGTCTAAACATGTCAGCTCTTTAAAGTCATGCGGCCTACCTGCCGAGAAGCGGACTGGAGCTTGAGGACGCCAAGCGTGGCAGTGAGTTAGGTGTTCCTTTGGGTCGTTGCCAGGTACCTCTTATCTTCTAGCCGGAGCAGGTGAAAGAGGGGGTCCGTTTCAGGCTGGATGACCTCCTATTTGACTGTAAGGAGCTAGCGGGTGGTCATAATGGGGGCAGCCCCGAGGGAGAGAGGCAAAACGCCAGACCGCTGATGTGGCCGGCGTTATCATTAGGGGGGGCCTCTGCTGCAAAATCAGGTGAGTGAAGGGGTCGCAGCTTTGCCTGAGACATGTGCTTTATTAATTTCTCACACATTTTAATCAGGCATCAAGACTGACACCATGGTTGCCATGGCAAACATTTAAACTCCTTTCTTTGGTTTTAGTTCTATGCAATTATCTCTGCAATCCATTATCAAAGCCCACCAGTTTATTTTATTTATCTAAAATAGAGAACTGGCTCTTGTAACAAAGAGTTCTGGCCAAATTTTGCCAATCGCCACATGATGGAATTTTTTCTCATAATAAAATGGTAAGTTGGCGAGTATGAGGGAAAATTGGGGTCCCCTAGTGTGATGTTTTGTCGCTAGGGGGACATATGGTGGGACTGATCACGATCAGAAGGCTGCTGCTCGAATACAAAATCTACTTGAGTGGCAGCAAAATCAACTTGAGTGGCTGGACTCTGACACGCTGCGTGGTGTCGTTCAAGCTGATTTTTCAGTGCCAAATGCGCTCCTAGCACTAGATCACAGCACAAGCAGCACGGCATGCCTATTTCTGCCCGTTGGCATAGCTTTGCGAATCGCGCAGAGTTTTTGGGGAATTCAGCAGAGTCAAATTCGGCGAGTTCTGCCTACCCCTAGTTTTAAACCTCTGTGATTCTAGGCAGATGTGGTGTTGTTAAAAATGTGCCATTTAGCTTCCAAAGTAGACAACGCTACTTAGAAAACACCCAGTTTACGAACGAACTACAGGATTATAATTTGACACAAAATGCTATTTCTCTACAGAGGTAGAAGCAATATCTATATTGGTCCACATCACAACAACATAAATTAAAGTGTTTGTTTCAACATTCATTTGCTGTGGATCTTTTTTTCTGTTACGTATCATCGTGATAATTTCCGGCACCACTTTCTAATTTTATGATTAGAAGTGCTGTTTATTTTAAATTGCTATTATTTCTAGTACCTCACCTTGAGGAAGTTCATTCTGGAACCAATTAGTTCTATGCAAGAAGTCACTCCTTCATTCTTTCGGTATTCACTGTATGAGGCTCTGAACTGTGAAAAAGTGGATTATTTGTTAGGGTGGATAATAGGCCACCTCAAGGAATAAGGTCTCTATTCTTGGTTTTTTTAAACAAATTTTATTGGATTTCTGATGGAAACAAAGCAAGAAACTAAGAAAAAAGACAAATAGAAAACATAGCATCTAAGTACAATCCGAACGCAGAGTTAGGAATACCAGATACATTGTTATTCGGTATGTGAGAGAAGAAATTCTTTCACATATAGAGAAAGACATCATGAAATATCGTGACACGGAAATCTGGTCCAGCGCTGCCGATGGCTAAAGCAACAGTGCATAAATCACATAATGTGCGTAACTATTGAAGAGGTATATCAACATGCACCCCCCACCCATCAACCAACGAGTGTGCTCCCAATATCAGATGGTAACACAAGAGAAAAGAGGGGGAATCCCTATCTGGCGTGTAACGTACGTCAATGGTCACAGGTCTCTATTTTTGTTAGGGTCAACAAAGATTTCAGTAACTTAAACCTGAGCTCAATGCCTGGTAGCTAGGACATGGAGCAGACAAGCTAAACTTAAGTAAATATATGAACATTGCTGTGTTACTGTACTGGTCAGCACAACTTACCTAGCACTGGGAAACCTCCGGGCAGCCATGCACGCTACAAATATGATAGCAAATGGAGGGGTGCACAGTAAGAGATTTGCAGCCCAAATAAGCCTTTCAGTGTATATAATCCAAACAAGATGTTTATTCTTTCTGCACTATACCAATACCTAAACCTAAAATATGTACCAAAAAGTCAAAAACACACCACAATAAAAATTCCTCCCAAATGTTATAAAAATATAGAATGAAATCATTAACAAGCATTTACAATGCAATGGTTTTGCCTTTGTTAAAGTTAGAGCTATTGGCATTGCTCTTGACACTCTGAAGCTCCACTCTGAAGCTCCACTCTGCACTCTGAAGCTCCACTCTGCACTCTGAAGCTCCACTCTGCACTCTGAAGCTCCACTCTGCACTCTGAAGCTCCACTCTGCACTCTGAAGCTCCACTCTGCACTCTGAAGCTGCACTCTGAAGCTCCACTCTGCACTCTGAAGCTGCACTCTGAAGCTCCACTCTGAAGCTCCACTCTGAAGCTCCACTCTGAAGCTCCACTCTGAAGCTCCACTCTGAAGCTCCACTCTGAAGCTCCACTCTGAAGCTCCACTCTGAAGCTCCACTCTGCACTCTGAAGCTCCACTCTGCACTCTGAAGCTCCACTCTGCACTCTGAAGCTCCACTCTGCACTCTGAAGCTCCACTCTGCACTCTGAAGCTCCACTCTGAATCTGCACTCTGAAGCTCCACTCTGAAGCTCCACTCTGCACTCTGAAGCTCCACTCTGCACTCTGAAGCTCCACTCTGCACTCTGAATCTGCACTCTGAAGCTCCACTCTGCACTCTGAAGCTCCACTCTGAATCTGCACTCTGAAGCTCCACTCTGCACTCTGAAGCTCCACTCTGCACTCTGAAGCTCCACTCTGAAGCTCCACTCTGAAGCTCCACTCTGAAGCTCCACTCTGAAGCTCCACTCTGATGCTCCACTCTGATGCTCCACTCTGATGCTCCACTCTGAAGCTCCACTCTGAAGCTCCACTCTGAAGCTCCACTCTGAAGCTCCACTCTGAAGCTCCACTCTGAAGCTCCACTCTGAAGCTCCACTCTGCACTCTGAAGCTCCACTCTGAAGCTCCACTCTGCACTCTGAAGCTCCACTCTGAAGCTCCACTCTGCACTCTGAAGCTCCACTCTGAAGCTCCACTCTGCACTCTGAAGCTCCACTCTGAAGCTCCACTCTGCACTCTGAAGCTCCACTCTGCACTCTGAAGCTCCACTCTGAAGCTCCACTCTGCACTCTGAAGCTCCACTCTGAATCTGCACTCTGAAGCTCCACTCTGCACTCTGAAGCTCCACTCTGAATCTGCACTCTGAAGCTCCACTCTGCACTCTGAAGCTCCACTCTGAATCTGCACTCTGAAGCTCCACTCTGCACTCTGAAGCTCCACTCTGAATCTGCACTCTGAAGCTCCACTCTGCACTCTGAAGCTCCACTCTGAATCTGCACTCTGAAGCTCCACTCTGCACTCTGAAGCTCCACTCTGAATCTGCACTCTGATGCTCCACTCTGAATCTGCACTCTGAAGCTCCACTCTGCACTCTGAATCTGCACTCTGAAGCTCCACTCTGCACTCTGAATCTGCACTCTGCAGCTCCACTCTGAATCTGCAGCTCCACTCTGCACTCTGAAGCTGCACTCTGAATCTCCACTCTGAATCTGCACTCTGAAGCTCCACTCTGAATCTGCACTCTGAAGCTCCACTCTGAATCTGCACTCTGAAGCTCCACTCTGAATCTGCACTCTGAAGCTCCACTCTGAATCTGCACTCTGAAGCTCCACTCTGAATCTGCACTCTGAAGCTCCACTCTGAATCTGCACTCTGAAGCTCCACTCTGCACTCTGAAGCTCCACTCTGAAGCTCCACTCTGAACTCTGAAGCTCCACTCTGAATCTGCACTCTGAAGCTCCACTCTGCACTCTGAAGCTCCACTCTGCACTCTGAAGCTCCACTCTGAATCTGCACTCTGAAGCTCCACTCTGCACTCTGAAGCTCCACTCTGCACTCTGATGCTCCACTCTGAAGCTCCACTCTGAAGCTCCACTCTGAAGCTCCACTCTGAAGCTCCACTCTGAAGCTCCACTCTGAAGCTCCACTCTGAAGCTCCACTCTGAAGCTCCACTCTGATGCTCCACTCTGATGCTCCACTCTGAAGCTCCACTCTGAAGCTCCACTCTGAAGCTCCACTCTGAAGCTCCACTCTGAAGCTCCACTCTGCACTCTGAAGCTCCACTCTGCACTCTGAAGCTCCACTCTGCACTCTGAAGCTCCACTCTGAAGCTCCACTCTGCACTCTGAAGCTCCACTCTGCACTCTGAAGCTCCACTCTGAAGCTCCACTCTGCACTCTGAAGCTCCACTCTGAATCTGCACTCTGAAGCTCCACTCTGCACTCTGAAGCTCCACTCTGAATCTGCACTCTGAAGCTCCACTCTGCACTCTGAAGCTCCACTCTGAATCTGCACTCTGATGCTCCACTCTGAATCTGCACTCTGAAGCTCCACTCTGCACTCTGAATCTGCACTCTGCAGCTCCACTCTGAATCTGCAGCTCCACTCTGCACTCTGAATCTCCACTCTGAATCTCCACTCTGAATCTCCACTCTGAAGCTCCACTCTGAAGCTCCACTCTGAAGCTCCACTCTGAAGCTCCACTCTGAAGCTCCACTCTGAAGCTCCACTCTGAAGCTCCACTCTGCACTCTGAAGCTCCACTCTGCACTCTGAAGCTCCACTCTGCACTCTGAATCTGCACTCTGAAGCTCCACTCTGAAGCTCCACTCTGAAGCTCCACTCTGAAGCTCCACTCTGAAGCTCCACTCTGAAGCTCCACTCTGAAGCTCCACTCTGAAGCTCCACTCTGAAGCTCCACTCTGCACTCTGAAGCTCCACTCTGAAGCTCCACTCTGCACTCTGAAGCTCCACTCTGAAGCTCCACTCTGCACTCTGAAGCTCCACTCTGAAGCTCCACTCTGCACTCTGAAGCTCCACTCTGAATCTGCACTCTGAAGCTCCACTCTGCACTCTGAAGCTCCACTCTGAATCTGCACTCTGAAGCTCCACTCTGCACTCTGAAGCTCCACTCTGAATCTGCACTCTGATGCTCCACTCTGAATCTGCACTCTGAAGCTCCACTCTGCACTCTGAATCTGCACTCTGCAGCTCCACTCTGAATCTGCAGCTCCACTCTGCACTCTGAATCTCCACTCTGAAGCTCCACTCTGAATCTCCACTCTGAAGCTCCACTCTGAAGCTCCACTCTGAAGCTCCACTCTGAAGCTCCACTCTGAAGCTCCACTCTGAAGCTCCACTCTGCACTCTGAAGCTCCACTCTGCACTCTGAAGCTCCACTCTGCACTCTGAATCTGCACTCTGAAGCTCCACTCTGAAGCTCCACTCTGAAGCTCCACTCTGAAGCTCCACTCTGAAGCTCCACTCTGAAGCTCCACTCTGAAGCTCCACTCTGAAGCTCCACTCTGCACTCTGAAGCTCCACTCTGAAGCTCCACTCTGCACTCTGAAGCTCCACTCTGAATCTGCACTCTGAAGCTCCACTCTGCACTCTGAAGCTCCACTCTGAAGCTCCACTCTGAAGCTCCACTCTGAAGCTCCACTCTGAAGCTCCACTCTGAAGCTCCACTCTGAAGCTCCACTCTGAAGCTCCACTCTGAAGCTCCACTCTGAAGCTCCACTCTGCACTCTGAAGCTCCACTCTGAAGCTCCACTCTGCACTCTGAAGCTCCACTCTGAATCTGCACTCTGAAGCTCCACTCTGCACTCTGAAGCTCCACTCTGAAGCTCCACTCTGAAGCTCCACTCTGCACTCTGAAGCTCCACTCTGAAGCTCCACTCTGCACTCTGAAGCTCCACTCTGAAGCTCCACTCTGCACTCTGAAGCTCCACTCTGAAGCTCCACTCTGCACTCTGAAGCTCCACTCTGAAGCTCCACTCTGCACTCTGAAGCTCCACTCTGCACTCTGAAGCTCCACTCTGAAGCTCCACTCTGCACTCTGCAGCTCCACTCTGAAGCTCCACTCTGCACTCTGCAGCTCCACTCTGAAGCTCCACTCTGAAGCTCCACTCTGAAGCTCCACTCTGAAGCTCCACTCTGAAGCTCCACTCTGAAGCTCCACTCTGCACTCTGAAGCTCCACTCTGAAGCTCCACTCTGCACTCTGAAGCTCCACTCTGCACTCTGAAGCTCCACTCTGAAGCTCCACTCTGCACTCTGAAGCTCCACTCTGAATCTGCACTCTGAAGCTCCACTCTGCACTCTGAAGCTCCACTCTGAATCTGCACTCTGAAGCTCCACTCTGAAGCTCCACTCTGAATCTGCACTCTGAAGCTCCACTCTGAAGCTCCACTCTGAAGCTCCACTCTGAAGCTCCACTCTGAAGCTCCACTCTGCACTCTGAAGCTCCACTCTGAAGCTCCACTCTGAAGCTCCACTCTGAAGCTCCACTCTGAAGCTCCACTCTGAAGCTCCACTCTGAAGCTCCACTCTGAAGCTCCACTCTGAAGCTCCACTCTGCACTCTGAAGCTCCACTCTGAATCTGCACTCTGAAGCTCCACTCTGCACTCTGAAGCTCCACTCTGCACTCTGAAGCTCCACTCTGAAGCTCCACTCTGCACTCTGAAGCTCCACTCTGCACTCTGAAGCTCCACTCTGAAGCTCCACTCTGAAGCTCCACTCTGAAGCTCCACTCTGAAGCTCCACTCTGAAGCTCCACTCTGCACTCTGAAGCTCCACTCTGCACTCTGAAGCTCCACTCTGAAGCTCCACTCTGAAGCTCCACTCTGAAGCTCCACTCTGAAGCTCCACTCTGAAGCTCCACTCTGAAGCTCCACTCTGAAGCTCCACTCTGCACTCTGAAGCTCCACTCTGAAGCTCCACTCTGCACTCTGAAGCTCCACTCTGAAGCTCCACTCTGCACTCTGAAGCTCCACTCTGAATCTGCACTCTGAAGCTCCACTCTGCACTCTGAAGCTCCACTCTGAATCTGCACTCTGAAGCTCCACTCTGCACTCTGAAGCTCCACTCTGCACTCTGAAGCTGAATCTCCACTCTGAAGCTCCACTCTGAATCTCCACTCTGAAGCTCCACTCTGAAGCTCCACTCTGAAGCTCCACTCTGAAGCTCCACTCTGAAGCTCCACTCTGAAGCTCCACTCTGAAGCTCCACTCTGCACTCTGAAGCTCCACTCTGCACTCTGAAGCTCCACTCTGCACTCTGAATCTGCACTCTGAAGCTCCACTCTGAAGCTCCACTCTGAAGCTCCACTCTGAAGCTCCACTCTGAAGCTCCACTCTGAAGCTCCACTCTGAAGCTCCACTCTGCACTCTGAAGCTCCACTCTGCACTCTGAAGCTCCACTCTGAAGCTCCACTCTGAAGCTCCACTCTGAAGCTCCACTCTGAAGCTCCACTCTGCACTCTGAAGCTCCACTCTGCACTCTGAAGCTCCACTCTGAAGCTCCACTCTGAAGCTCCACTCTGAAGCTCCACTCTAAAGCTCCACTCTGAAGCTCCACTCTGAAGCTCCACTCTGAAGCTCCACTCTGCACTCTGAAGCTCCACTCTGAAGCTCCACTCTGCACTCTGAAGCTCCACTCTGAAGCTCCACTCTGCACTCTGAAGCTCCACTCTGAATCTGCACTCTGCACTCTGAAGCTCCACTCTGAAGCTCCACTCTGAAGCTCCACTCTGAAGCTCCACTCTGAAGCTCCACTCTGAAGCTCCACTCTGCACTCTGAAGCTCCACTCTGCACTCTGAAGCTCCACTCTGAAGCTCCACTCTGCACTCTGAAGCTCCACTCTGCACTCTGAAGCTCCACTCTGAAGCTCCACTCTGAAGCTCCACTCTGAAGCTCCACTCTGAAGCTCCACTCTGAAGCTCCACTCTGCACTCTGAAGCTCCACTCTGAAGCTCCACTCTGCACTCTGAAGCTCCACTCTGAAGCTCCACTCTGCACTCTGAAGCTCCACTCTGCACTCTGAAGCTCCACTCTGAAGCTCCACTCTGCACTCTGAAGCTCCACTCTGCACTCTGAAGCTCCACTCTGAAGCTCCACTCTGCACTCTGAAGCTCCACTCTGCACTCTGAAGCTCCACTCTGAAGCTCCACTCTGCACTCTGAAGCTCCACTCTGAATCTGCACTCTGAAGCTCCACTCTGCACTCTGAAGCTCCACTCTGAATCTGCACTCTGAAGCTCCACTCTGCACTCTGAAGCTCCACTCTGAAGCTGCACTCTGAAGCTCCACTCTGAAGCTCCACTCTGAAGCTCCACTCTGAAGCTCCACTCTGAAGCTCCACTCTGAAGCTCCACTCTGAAGCTCCACTCTGAAGCTCCACTCTGCACTCTGAAGCTCCACTGAAGCTACACACCGCGCAGGGCAGCTCTGGATGCTGATGCGAGAGGCCAGCTGGGAGGCGCGCTGCTCGTCTTCCTGCTCGTGCTGACTCGGAGAGAAAACTTGTTTTCATTGGGAGAGCGGCCTTCAAAGACCCGGTCACTGCGCCTCTCCGAGTGTTTAGCTTGGGATAAAATGGGCGCAGTGTTGTGGTGATGACAGTAGAGCAAGGGAGGTGCCGGCAATGCCGGAACAGACTCGGGGGCGTTCCCGGCGTCGCGTGACGTCGGCAAAAGGGAAAGAATGTCAGGAACGCCCCCGTGTCTGGTCCGGCATTGACGGACAGGCCCCTCGTCCAATGGCAAGGCTCCGTTTACGGAGCCAGCCAATCAATGACGAGGGCCGACCCAAAGCACCCTACAGTTCTGCACTCTGAAGCTCCACTCTGCACTCTGAAGCTCCACTCTGAAGCTCCACTCTGAAGCTCCACTCTGAAGCTCCACTCTGAAGCTCCACTCTGAAGCTCCACTCTGAAGCTCCACTCTGCACTCTGAAGCTCCACTCTGAAGCTCCACTCTGCACTCTGAAGCTCCACTCTGAAGCTCCACTCTGCACTCTGAAGCTCCACTCTGAATCTGCACTCTGCACTCTGAAGCTCCACTCTGAAGCTCCACTCTGAAGCTCCACTCTGAAGCTCCACTCTGAAGCTCCACTCTGAAGCTCCACTCTGCACTCTGAAGCTCCACTCTGCACTCTGAAGCTCCACTCTGAAGCTCCACTCTGCACTCTGAAGCTCCACTCTGCACTCTGAAGCTCCACTCTGAAGCTCCACTCTGAAGCTCCACTCTGAAGCTCCACTCTGAAGCTCCACTCTGAAGCTCCACTCTGCACTCTGAAGCTCCACTCTGAAGCTCCACTCTGCACTCTGAAGCTCCACTCTGAAGCTCCACTCTGCACTCTGAAGCTCCACTCTGAAGCTCCACTCTGCACTCTGAAGCTCCACTCTGCACTCTGAAGCTCCACTCTGAAGCTCCACTCTGCACTCTGAAGCTCCACTCTGCACTCTGAAGCTCCACTCTGAAGCTCCACTCTGCACTCTGAAGCTCCACTCTGCACTCTGAAGCTCCACTCTGAAGCTCCACTCTGCACTCTGAAGCTCCACTCTGAATCTGCACTCTGAAGCTCCACTCTGCACTCTGAAGCTCCACTCTGAATCTGCACTCTGAAGCTCCACTCTGCACTCTGAAGCTCCACTCTGAAGCTGCACTCTGAAGCTCCACTCTGAAGCTCCACTCTGAAGCTCCACTCTGAAGCTCCACTCTGAAGCTCCACTCTGCACTCTGAAGCTCCACTGAAGCTACACACCGCGCAGGGCAGCTCTGGATGCTGATGCGAGAGGCCAGCTGGGAGGCGCGCTGCTCGTCTTCCTGCTCGTGCTGACTCGGAGAGAAAACTTGTTTTCATTGGGAGAGCGGCCTTCAAAGACCCGGTCACTGCGCCTCTCCGAGTGTTTAGCTTGGGATAAAATGGGCGCAGTGTTGTGGTGATGACAGTAGAGCAAGGGAGGTGCCGGCAATGCCGGAACAGACTCGGGGGCGTTCCCGGCGTCGCGTGACGTCGGCAAAAGGGAAAGAATGTCAGGAACGCCCCCGTGTCTGGTCCGGCATTGACGGACAGGCCCCTCGTCCAATGGCAAGGCTCCGTTTACGGAGCCAGCCAATCAATGACGAGGGCCGACCCAAAGCACCCTACAGTTCTCAACAGGATTTCGCCTGCGCGAAAAGCTGCGCAGAGCGCAGCTTTCGCTAGGCAAAACCTAAAAATGACACAAAAAAAGACAAAAATCCAATAAGGGGAATGGATATATGAATTTCTTAAAGTTTTAACTAAAAACAGTACCAAAAAGTCTTAATTGTCTACCTGGGTCATTTGCGAGCCCTTGACTGATACATAGGCACAATTTAATGCTTTTTGACTATGGGCCCAACTTAATGTTTGGCGAACAGAGTAATCTCTGTGGGTCGGCAGAGCAATTAACATCTGCGAAGCTAAGACAACTTCACTCGTCAAATTTAGAAATGACTGCTAGGCTGATGGTTATTTGTGAAGCATTGGCAAGAACTGCTGTCACCGTGGTTAATGTCAATGCTTTTTAAGGATTGCCACATGGCTTCGTCAACATGACAGAGTCGTCTATCAAACTTCCTTTTCTTTATTTTCACAAAGAAACACTCAAAGCAGGATTTTCTTTTTGAAAATAAGAAGAAGGCCTCCCTCGCCATAGGAGCTATCTCCCATGGGACAGCATGAATTAAACAGTATTTTTCTCGTGGTGATGGGCAGTGAAAACTGACATCCATGTCGGCCCATCTAATTATATGGGCAGACATAGAGGTTAGCCTCCGGTGATCCTTATTCCATTGGGGGAGTAACCATGCTGGAGATGGAGTAGTTTCTACTATGGTTACACCCATGGTCCATCTGCATCTAAATTTCGTGTGTGAGCCATCATCTTGACAGTAAGAATACTCCATTGCACTTGCAATGAAGCATCCTTACGCCTACATTTAAATAAGTCCATTAGTCTCTATAATGGGGGTTGAAAATAATCAGCGGGGCAAGACAGCAGGTGTTGACCGAGAAGGGCTCATTGAGACAGAATAGCTGTTGGATGAGTTCCATGTGCCGCCGTGGACTTCTGGAAGGAAAGCTCAGAGCAAGAGAAATATACAATTCCCAGCCAAGGAAGGTTCTTACGTTAGGACGTAGTTACGTTCTTTGGAGCTTGTATTTTTCAACTGGGGCAAGGCTGCAAGCTGTAGGCGAACAGGGCTCCATGAGGCCGGACATCCTCTCCACAACATTCCACTGGAAAAGGTTTATTTCTGCAGCGAAAGCTCCAAACGGGACCAACCTGAACCTTTGTGCAAAGTGGCAAAGCACATTCATTGGATTGACTTGGAAGGTTTGGCCAAATCCTCTGAATGTCTTTGGAGCCAAAAGGTTTCTAAGTTTATTCAGGATGTTATGATGAACAACCTTTAACACAGCCAATCACAGGACCTCTGGAGCACCATTTGGGGGTCAAGACTCACTCCAGCAGAAGCCACCAGCAGGGTCCAGGGCAGTTCCAGTTGGAACAGGTCAGCTGGCTCTTCAGGAAAAAGGGCTTCTACCAGCTTTGTGTGTCCCTGTAGTTTAACAGGAGTCCACATCTTTCTCCTGGGTGCAAGTAGGGGAAGGTCCAACCTTTCAGGACTCAATGGAAAGTGCAGTGCTTTCTCTGTCTTCCTCAGGTCCAGTATTGCTCTTAAGAGAGTGCCAGGGGCGTCACATTTTTATGTCTGGCACTAGCCTGTGTGTGTGGGTGACTCCTGTCCCAACCAATAGCGATAAAAGTTCAAAGGGGTGACCCTCCTGACTTTTGCAGCAGATCCTACTACATACAGTCACACAGTGCCTCTCACTGCATAAAACCAAGATAGCAGAATCTTTCTTCCCTTGTACAGATCTCCTGTGCCCACCTTAGAGGTGTAATCGTGAGTGACCCTCCTCTGTGGTCACCCACAATTGGTTCTGGAGGCAGCTTTTCTCCCACTTGGTGCCTGACTAACTATAGTGACAAAGGAGGGGGCTGGCCTAGATGCTAGCTGCATCTGCCTGTGACAGGGCAGGCCTCTTTGAAGTTAATTAAGTACCTGGACACAGCCAAGATGGTCATTCCGCCCAAGTAACAGAACACCTCCCCACACCAAAGGTCTTTGTCTCGGCTCTGGGAGCAAGTCCACCCCTTATCAAGTAGCCATTTAGCTCCTGGGTGACATTTGAAAGCTTATGCAAATTGGCTTCTAGAGGCTTTAGACAGGGAAAAGGTGACTTTCTCAAAGCGCCTTTGCTAAAATATGTATTGCAAATCTGACTTTACCAGTAAATTGGGTTCATAGTAAAAAAACTGTTCAATAATTAACTTTGTAGCTGTTTCCTGCTGGAATAACATTATTAAATTTAATCTTGAATCCCACTGCTTTCCTCTGGACAACTAACGCTGCGACAGTGAAAAAAGATTTTGGGGCATTGTCACTGTAAGGACATATTTAACATTACACTTTTACATGTGCTACATTTTAATAGGAGGGGCTAGACCTGTCAAAAGTGATTATTTTGAAAGGTTGGATTTAAGGTTGTATAGCTGCACAGACATGTAATAGTAGTAGAATGCAGTCAGATTTACACTGACAATGTAGTGAGTGATACAATGGGTTCTGCCGTCCATTAATAACATTTAACTAACAAGCCCTGGGTACACTTAGTACCATATACCAGGGGCTTTTAGGTAAGATAAATATTCGAATTAGGAGTATGGCCAAGTTCAACATGTTTTAGGGGTCAGTGCACATGCACAAGGGCCTAGTTAGCAGAGTTCTAGTGCCCAGAGTAAAATAATACAAAAAAACAAGACTACCAGTCCAAAAATATGGAAGTAATCATGCAAAAAGAGATATTTTTCTACATGAACGGTACGATTCATTAGGCCTATGGTCTAGTGATAATCATACCCTCAAAATCCAATCTTTCTGATAAGACAACTTACCTCTTAATTCTGAAATCTGACTGGTTTAGAATAACTATCGATGATGCGTTATTTCTATAATTAATCTTACTATGTTAGAGGCTTAGATTAAAAGAGCACTATTTGCTAAACATAACTTTCACCTACACAGCCCAGCTTCAAGCTATCAAAAGAATTTTAAAAACAATATGATTCACTTTCATAATACATTTTAAGGTTCTCTTGCAGGAACCCCGGTTGCCCATCCAAGGGCTTAGCAAGGTGGAAGCAGTTTCAAAGCTCCACATTCAGTTTCAAGGCTCCACATTCCCTGTTGATATGTTGGAGCATCACACACTATGGTCACCAACGTAACATCTGCTTTTGCATGAGGAATTTATAATATAAGGTGATTTTGGTAATTTAACTAGTGTATCATCTATTATTATGGGCTTAGGTGTAGAAGCACACATACACCAGTGTACATCAGGGCAGTCAGTTACTATTACAAAAAGGTGCAATCAGGTAAGAGATGCATGTTAAGTTCTTCCTCTAACACTCATTATTAGCTTCCCTTCACAACCCATGTAATAAAAATGGAAGAAAAAGAAATAGAAATGGCCACTTTTCCACTGATAGTAAATGCAGAGGATGATTAAAGAGTGAACACAAAGCAAGTCAAACCTGAAAGCTTGCTTTATCTCTTCAAGAAAAAAGGGCATGAGCCACTGAACAAAACTTTGGGTCATAAGGGCTAACTTTTGCATTATGGTAAATCAATGTAAAACCCTCAAGAAGTGTGAGAAACTGCCATACTAAAGCACACTAAAGACTTGTCTAGCTCTGCCACAGGAAGTAACTATTATACCAGATACAAAAGCAGTCATAAATGTAGGGAGTTACCATAGTCTAGTAAGAATCCAACAAGTGCGGGCCATTGCTAGTAAGGAAAGAGTAATATCCATTAGAATACTGAGCTGCGACGATTGGGGCAAAGATGGCGGATGTGCGCGCATCCGAGTGAGCAGTACGCGGTGTGCCTTACCTCTGGTCGGGTCCTCTCCACCTGATGGCGTACTGTACTTTTTCGTGATCTTTCTCCAGGAAAAAATGAGGCTGCGGAAATGATTGGCGACTGGATTCGGCTTTGCTACCTGCTTTCCCCGCGGCTCTGCTGTCGGCTTCATCGCGGCGTGCGATATCGCTACAACCTCACTGCCTGGAGTCCCACAGGTGCACTCGCTGAGACAGCGCGGAGGGCGGTGCTGAGTTCTGCCGATTTGCTGGGGGCAGAGGTGGAGATTGAGACAGTGCTGTGCCTGAGCACCGAGAACGCCAGGAGCACTTTTGACAAAGACGGGGGCTCAGACGTGACTACTGGGAACGTTGTGAAAGAGTCTAGGGGCTTAAAACACGGTGAGCGGGGCAAACAAGGTGCTGTCCTTGCAACACGGAATTTAAAAATGCCACCAAAAGGTTCCAATCTACAAAACAAACCACCTAGACTGCAAACTTGAGCAGTGGTTGCCATAAGTGTGAATTCAACCGGTACGGGGAGCCCGGCGGTAAACACTGTTGCACAGGAGATTGCTATATCCCCTAAGAACACTGGACCTGCAATGGAGCCTGGCGTCGTTATAGATACATCTGAGGCAAATCTCACGAAAAGCGGGGCGGCAGAGGGGGCTATTCCAAAAATCCCGGGCATGTTTAAGAAGAAGAACTTATCTAAAGGTAAACAGCAACCACCTGCTATGCCAATATATGTTTAAATGCAGCCGTAAATATTATTGGTATAAGCCCATTGGTAGAGACCCCGCTCAGCGTTTCAGACTCTGTATTAGATTTATGCGGGAGCCACCCACACGATAGTTCAGGACCCCAGGTTGAACAGTTAGCCCTTGTAGGGAACGCAGGAACTGCAGGAACCGAATCGGAAGGCGCCTTAGATACAGAGTCTGCTGAGTCCGCAGGCAAATTCTTCTCAATGTCAGACGTCTCTAACGCTCTAGAAACAGAGAGTATGGAGGGTGAAGACGATTGGAGAGATGACAGGAGCTTGGCGAGCACTACTGGCACTACCGGCTCCCTACCTGAGGAGGAGGGTGATGAGGATGGGGATGAGACACCTGCAAGGAGGGAGGAACGGACACCGGAGGATGGTACAGTTCGTAAGGCTGCAATCTCCCGATCTCAGACAGCAGCACCTGACACTTCAGGAACTGGGTGCCCATCAATTTTGAATCAGTCTTTGGGAATACCTGAGAATATGATTGAGGTACATGCAGGAGGTGGTATTACGCTCGAAGCCATATACCAATTGATGGTGCAGCACGGTGAGGACACTAAAGTTGAGAACTTCAGAACTCAAGGAGCTGTTCGGAGGCTCCAAAACACGGTGCGAAGAGTTGCTAAAACTTGCAATGAGCTTGCGTCCAGAGTGGTGGAGGCAGAAGAAGGGATCTCTGCGGTGGAAGATGAAATGACTCAGCATAAAACGCAGATCAGTACTCTACAATCTTTGCGTGATGATATTGATTGGAAGCTTGTTGACCTAGACAATAGGTCGAGAAGAAACAATCTACAAATTCTAGGTATCCCGGAGGGAAGCGAGGGAAAAGATACTCGCCAGTATATTGTAGATCTTTTTACAGAAGCCTTTCAGGAGCTAACCCAGTGGCAATGGCTTATAGAAATCCAGAGGGCTCATAGATTCCCGTTGCATATTAAAGATTCTAGAGGGATTGTGAATACCAAACCAAGAGCAGTCCTGATATGCTTGAACAATTTCCTTGCAAGAGAAGCACTCTACGACTTAGCTAGACCTGACCGCAAACGGAAGGGTAAAGGTATAGAATTCTTTGTAAGACCTGACTATTGCCAAGTGACAGTACAGCAGAGATGGCATCTCCGGCAGTTGATACCTCTGTTTCAGGCAAAAGGAGCACAGGCGTTTTTACTTAACCCTGCCAAACTTAAGATTATATATAAGGAGAAGACTCCATTTTTTACATCGGAGAACAGCGCTAAGGAATATTTGACCTCTCTGCAGTAAAGATCCAGATTTTGAATTAAACCAAATGAACTAAAAAATATTTTTTTGCGCTGAAAAGATATGTACTTTTGCCCCCCCCTTTTTTTTACTCTGTGCTACCCTATGCTTACAATCTTTAATTACGTAGACAACTCTGTGTCTTCTTTTAAAGAATGTTTTTTTTTAATGTGATATGGGGTGGACTGTTTAGGGTAGAATAATAGGAAGGAGGGGCATCTTGTCTCTATATGCACCAGAAAGAAAGTCTTTCTATAAGCATTGTTCTCTACTTTGTTATTGCGTTTCGTTTACATATATTTTTCTTACAGATGGGGGGCAGGATGCGACCGGAGGGATGCACACCATACTTCTCTATCCATCACTTATGGGGACCTAGTGGTCCCTTTGCCTTTTTTTGGTGGGGGTCAGGGGGAGAGTGGGGGTCTCTGGGGTTGGGGGTGGGCTGGGGACAGGCAAGTATAAGCACAGAGCAGAATTTTTGTTAATAATAAGATGTATTAATCTAATGCTCTCTAAAGCTCGAGGCTTGGGAGATATATACAGCGGGACAGCTAACAGATATTCAGCATTCCTAGAAGATATGATAAAATTTCTGTTTTTTGACAATGGCTAAGTTCAGGATTTGTACATGGAACATCTGTGGGCTTAGCGATAGAAAAAAGAGGGGAATTGCTGCACAAATTATAGAGACCTTGAGATGCGACTTACTTTGTTTACAAGAAACCCATTTGGCATGAGGTAATAGACATTTGCTTTTGGATCTGGGGATGGAGATTGTAGGTGCCTCTAGACAAGGATCAACAACTAGAGGTGTTGCGATTTTGAAAAAAAGGGGAAGCGGTATTTGTAAGCGGGTTAAAACTGATCCATGCGGGCGGTGGGTGATCACAGATCTCTGGGTAGGGGATAAATCTTGGACTATCTGTGCCTTATATGGTTCAAATTTGGACGAACCAGAACTCTTACATTTTCTGAGCCTAGAACTTGCAGCATGGCTCGCTCCGCTTATCGTATGCGGAGATTTTAATATTCATATGGAGGCACAATTTGACATTATTAATGATGAAGGATACCCTGGTAGGAAAGATAAAGTCTATAAGGCTCTAAGGGGGCCACTAAATGAATTCGGCCTGAGTGATGTTGGGCATGAAAAAAATATGGGCACTTCTGGATATACTTTCTTTTCATCCCTGCACCAGAAATTTGTGCGCTTAGATTATTTTTTTATAACTAGCAGAGTAATTACAAATCTTGATTATTTTATCTTTCCGAAAATAATATCGGATCATAATCCTATTTTGATAGAATTGCCTGCAGGTGGGACACTCAGTCCTCCACATAATCAGTGGACATTTGAACGGAAACTATTAGCAGACACTAATTATATAGAACAGATGGGGAAGTGGATAAATGACTTTCTGCATTTTAATCGTGGCTCTGCCTTTCCGCAAATGGTGTGGGATGCATTGAAATCAGGGATACGCGGCGAGACACTTTCTTATTCTATAAATAAACAAAAACAATCTCGTGAGTATATGTCATTGCAAATAAAAAAGCTGCAGGAGTGTGAGTTTAAGCTTATGACAACTATAAGGCTATCTTTAGACACCGAAGATATAAAATCAGCATTAGCTATTCAAGAATCAAGAGTATATGAGAAGTTCGCACAGAAACTAGCAGAACAAATAGCTGTTAATCAGGCAAAAATATATGAAGTGGGGGAGAATACAGGTCGAATCATGGCAAAATAAATCTGTCAAAAAGAGGCTAGCAATACAATAAAACGTATTCACTCTCAGACAGGGCAAACTGTAGAAAAATTATAAGATATCCTTGAAGTTTTTAGGAAATATTATTGTAATTTATATACTGAGGAGAATCTTAATTATACACTAGAAAGCTTTCTAAACTACAATAGAGAGGGTCCCATAACCAAATTAACATCTGAGCAGACCTTAAGTTTAGAGAGAGATATTACCTGGGAGGAAACAGAAGTGGCTATACTTTCCTTAGCCTCGCGTAAGGCCACAGGGCCTGACGGAATTCCTTTGGAATTTTACAGGATGTTTCGAAATATACTAAGGAAAGATATACTCTTGACACTGATTGAAGCACAGAAAGGTAGTCCTCCAGTGTCATGGAGACATTCTATTATTATGGCTTTTTTGAAAAAAGAGAAACAACCTACTTCACCAACCTCCTATCGGACAATATCGTTAATAAATGGCGATAGCAAGATCTATTCGAAGATCCTGGCCACCAGAATCTCGGATGTAATTTCATCTATAGTCTCGAATTTCCAACATGGCTTCATTCCTAATAGGGACACTACAGACCATGTTCACCGTCTCATTGCTATTATGGATTGGGCTCAGACGACGAGATCGCTCCTGGGAATTACCCTGTTGGATGCCGAAAAGGCATTCAACAGTGTGACATGGTCGTACTTATGGGATGTGGTGTGCCAGAAGGGCTTTGGTCCGAAGATGTTGCAGGCTTTGCAAGCTTTATATATCTTGCCGACAGCATCAATTAAAATGACAGGACATGAATCAGATTCCTTTCCGATATGCAGGGGCACTCGACAAGGGTGCCCATGCTTCCCCCTTTTATTTGCCCTCTATATTGATGTTTTTTTAAATAGATTGAACTCTGCAGAAGCTATAGAACCTGTTAAGATATCAAGGATGAATTATAGAGCAATGGCATATGCCGATGACATTGTAATAACAACTAATATCCAGAAAACAATCCCAGTTATAGAAAATTTAGCAACTTAATTTGGCTCCTTTTCTGGATATAAATTGAATACTTCAAAAACTCAAATATTAAACTTAGTAGAACTATGCCTCCTACACACTTCAAAACAGTGACAGAGGCTACATATTTAGGTATCAAAATTGGTACTTCATTATCTGATATACCGTGCACTAACTTTAATTTAGTCCTCAAAAAAACTAACTCAATACTGGAAAGGATAGACCACCTTCATTATTCACTAACTGGTCGGGCCAACATTTTAAAAATGCTGGTCCTTCCTAAGTTTTTATATATGTTTCGTGCTATCCCCTTAGAATTCCCTCTTAGTTGTTTTAAAGAGTTGGAGAGAATGTCGGCTCGGTTCTTATGGAGCTACAAACGACATAGACGCGCATATAAAAAAATGATTTTAGTTAAGGAAAGAGGAGGCTGGGGCATTCCCCACTTTCTGTATTATTATTTGGCTGCTGCCTTACAGTATATGGGTCCATTAGTGATCGGGGATAAGGCAAGATTAGCTCTGTATCATTCCCCTTCTATTCATGAATTTGCGTTGAGAAAGGAGTGCAGAACTTGCCTGACAAAAATAATCGAGCCTAGTTATTTAAAAAAACGCGATTTAAGATTTTAAAATCAGCATATATGGTGTGGAGACTAATCAAACGGCAGATTGGAATGCCGAATGTAACATTATATACACCTTTTGATGCCTCGCATTTGTTACCACCAATATGGAGAGATGATGTGATGCCCAGATGGCGCCAGAAGGGCATTTGCTGGCTTGGTGACTTGATTTCTAATGGATCTCTTCTGTCCTTTAAGGCTTTACAGAAGAAATATAATCTTCTTGGTCCTGATTATTTTAAATATCTGCAAATTCATAGTTATATTAATAAATTAAAATCTCCCTTAGATAGAATTTCTATTATGGATAACCTATATAAAAAAACCTCAATAAGCCAGTATTACAAACTGCTCTTGGAAAACTGCCCTGATGATTTGGAGATAGTTCATAGAAAGTGGGCTGCAAAATTGGAACTGGAATCGGTTAATTTACTAGAATCAATCAAACTGGCCAATGAAATCTTAATTACAGGGCGTTCTAGAGCACAACATTATATGGTAATCTTCGATCTCTACTATACCCCTAGTCAAATCATGAAATGGCAGACATCGGTGGGTACCTCTTGTAGTAGATGTGGAGAGATCGCTGCAGATGCAAAACATATGTTTTTCTCATGCCCAAAACTAAAAGAATTGTTTTCTTCTATAGAAAAATGTTTGGCTATCGTTTTACAGTCGGCAGTATCCACCTCGGGGGAGCTAGCTCTAATAGGGGTAACATCCGATGTAATGCCTATAGAAAGGAAACAATTCTTATTTATATGTATGGCAGTAATTCGTTCGTGCATTACTCGGGAATGGATCAGCACCTCTCCTCCCTCCTTTGAGGCCTGGCGGGCAGGATTACTCGCTAAATATAACTTTGAGTTGGCTATATATAAGACTAAGGGGAGGAAGAAAAGGAGTATGGGGTTGAAAATATGGACATGATTGATGAACTGGTCTAAAGATTAAGAAGAAAGGGAAAGATAATATATGATTTTTTTTTTGATTAAGTTAAATTATACGTTGACCTGTATGCGCTGTCCTATATGACACTCTGTGAATAATCTAACCTTGTTTTTTTTGGTTTGTTTTTTGTATAATGTATTGCTCTGTTTCTTCTACTTGCCTGTATAAAATATATAAAAGTGCTAATAAAAAAATAAATTAAAAAAAAGAATACAGAGCTGCTGCAAAATTCCCAAAATGCCCATATATTTTCAAAAAAAGCTGGATGAAAGCCTATATTTGTGAATCCAGTTATACATTGGACATACATTTAATACAATATAAATGTTAATACCATGTTAATTTGTGCAAAAGTGAAGGAAAATGAGTTACAGTATATCTGGCACACCTACATTAAAGACGTCCTTTCTACGTTGACATGTGGAAAGTGCTACAACTTTGGGGCAGGACTGAAATTTGTGCCCTATCACTTTAAGAATGTTAAGGCAATGGGGCGCTAGAGGGCGCACTTACGGAATGGCTGCCTAGGTGTGTAGCTCCCGTTCCTTGGTGAATAATCCTCCATAAATCCTGCGCCACGGGGTGCTGTATCGCCCCCACATTTCGGCTCCTGCTTCAGGACATCGCTCTCCACGATCGACCCAACTCTGAGGGCTCTGCGTGCACCGAGGGCTGAGCTACCAGCTGCTGAACTTTGCCCGGTATTTGCTCTGGAGCTGCCGTGAGCGGGTGGCCGGCCGCTGCTGCTCACGCGACCCTGGGGACTGCCACGAGGCTCTGGGCCGCATCACAGCGCTGCTGCTGATATCCTGTTGGGACGTTGTGCGGGGACTGCAACGGAGGTAGGCGGCTGCCGGTATCTCTGCCGTGAGCCCCCCCCCCCCCTGCTGCTGTTTGCTCTCGCCGCTGGCGCTGAGCAGGGATCTGCTTCCCACAAGGCGGGAAGGACTGTAGGGCCAAGCGGCCCCCCCCGAGCCGTCGCGCCGGCCCTCCGCCTGACTGCTGCTCCTGACCTGGGCGGCGCGGACTGTCGGACCTGCTGATCGGGGGTGAAAATCGGCCTCATTGTACCTGGCGCCGCAATTACGAGCCGCGCTCGCTGAGTTGAGGCCCCTGCATTGTCTCCGGAGTGGGGGAAAGCTATCGCCTGTGTTGTGGTGCGTGGCTGCCAGGCGGAGAGGCCCTGGACTGCTCCCCTGAGCGACGCAATTCACTGCAGCACCTTACCTCGTAGGGAACCGCCATTACTTGCCCTACTGCTTGGGGTCCTGCTGATTGCTGCGGCCACTGATACCCGGGCCGCTTCTCTGCCAGTATTAGGAGGAAAGTGTCTACTATAACGCTTAGCATAGCGCTTGGGGGACGTGCGGCGCTATTTACAGACTGCGCCCCCCTTGCGGTCCCTTGGGCAGCATCGCGTTCGCCGCTGCCAGCTGTGCCCTCTCCGAGTGGACTGTGCTCATTTACTTTGCAGGTGCAGACCACCCTGCCATCTTGCTCCTTGGCCTGGAGGCCGTTCCCTGACATCGCCATGGGTCGGACTGAGAATCGCCAGCCTAAGCTGAGCTTCGACAGCGTGAAAAGGGGCGCCAAATTGACGCAGATGTCTCCGGGACCTAGCGCGTCTTCTCCGCAACCTATCCCACCTCCTACTAACGATGTGGCCCTTACCAACCTGATTCAGGAGATGCGCCAGGGCTTCGCCACTGTCGTTGAGAAGGTGGACGGGGTCACAGCCCGGCTGGATGCTTTGGTACACAAGGTCGACCGCCATGAGGAACGCATCACGACCGCGGAGCAGCGAATATCCGATAACACTGATGTCACCACGACCCATACGGCGCAACTGGCCAGGATGGACAATTTGCTCCGGATTATAGCGGCGAAGAATGAGGACTTGGAAGCGCGCAGCCGCCGGAACAACATACGCATCACCAATGTGCCGGAGTCCACAGATACAGGGAGGATGGAACTGTACGTTGAAAAACTGCTCAGAGGCTCGATCGGAGAGGAGGTTTTTTCGCCTCAATTTATTGTGGAGAGGGCCCACCGCTCCCTGGCGCCTGTACCGAAGCCTGGCCTTCCTCCCCGGCCCATCATTGCTCGGCTCTTGAACTATCGTGATCGCGACGCTGCCCTCAGAGCGGCCCGGACCCAAAGATCGCTGCAGTATAACGGGGTTACTTTCTCCGTCTACCCAGATTTCACGCCGATGGTTCAGGATGAACGACGCAAGTTCCTGCCGGTGAAGAAGAAGTTGCGGGAAGCCCAGATAGACTATGCTCTCTTGTACCCTGCGAAGCTTCGAGTCACCCATCAGGGTAAGCAACGGTTTTTCACCAACCCGCAAAAAGCAGAAGATTTCCTAAAATCGATACGGAGGGCACGCAGGGACGATAATGCTGCTGCAGTTGAACAGGAGGATGCTGACCTGCCTCCGGCGCCACACGAAGACTGACTGTCCCTGTGCACTACGAGCGGAGTCTTCTCCATGCCAGCTGGCTCTCACCCAGCGGCTCGGACTTCGGACATTGGGATGATTCGTGAGCGATGGACCTACATGGACTCTGCACCCCTGTGGTAATGTACACCAAGGACCACTTTCTCGGCCCTAGTCTCCACCGAGGGCGGTACAGTTCTGGAGCTACGGACCGAGAAGTGGCTGTGCGCACTCTATGTTTTACCCCTACTGGGTGATCCCCATAGTCCTGTTACGGGTTTTGTTGTTCGTGCTACTACAGTTGGGGGGGGGGAGGGGGGAGGGTGGAGGGGGGCCCATTCCTTGGTTGTGTCTTTTGGAGTTCCTTTTGCGGTTGAAAGGGGGGTGGGGGCGGGATTGCGAGGGTGGGATCCATGGCTTCTGGCATGTTTGGGATGCTGGGGTGGGTGGGGGGAGGTTGGATTTTACGAGGCTTCTGTTGCTTGGACTGTATTTTTATCTGCTAGACTGGTGTTTCTTGGGGTGGGGGCGGGGCGGCCGGGGCACTGTCATTAGGCCTGCTAGGACACTTTCACATATAGACTTTCTGCACCCATGGCGGTTTCGAATGCGAATACTAGATTGACGTGCTTATCGTGGAATGTCAGGGGGCTGAACGATGCTAAAAAATGCAGAAATGTCATTGCCTATCTGAACAGACATCATGTACAAGTTGTTATGTTGCAGGAGACGCATCTGCCTGCTCAGGGCACTACCGCTTTTGCGACGAAATGGGCTAGCACCCGTGTTTTTTCCTCGTACTCGACCTATGCCAGAGGGGTTGCGGTGCTTATTGCCCGCGGAGTGCCTTTTCATCATCTTGGAGAGGCAATGGACAGGGAGGGGCGATATGCTTTACTATGGGGAAGGGTTGGCCGCGATGTCTATGTATTTGTATCTATGTATGCACCGAATGTTGATACTCCTGCCTTTTTTTCCACATTGTGGGGGAAGATTGTTGCTGTTGGGGCAAGACATGTTATATGGGGTGGTGATTTCAACCTCGCACTGGTGCCCCCCGTGGATAGGGCGGATGGTGTCAGCTCCTACAAGCCCAGGTCCAGGGAGACGCTAGAGGGAATCATGGGAGAGGGTGGTCTCTTGGATGCCTGGAGACACCTGCATTCTCAGGGGCGGGAAGGGACACACTTTACCTCTCACACAGGGACATGGGCGCGACTTGACTACTTCCTAGTTAACAGAGAAGCTGCTGCAGAATTGCTGAGAGTAGAGCACCTTCCTAGAACCTTTTCCGATCACTGTCCTGTGTCTATGCAATTCAACATTCCCGGATGGGACAATCCACGACCTCAGTGGCGACTGCGTCCTGATATACTCTTGGACAATGTTTTCTGCACTGAACTGGGGGAGGAGATAGCAGATTTCTTCCCTAGAAATAAGGGTTCGGTAGAGTCAGTTGAGCACATCTGGGAAGCTTTTAAGGTCACCATCAGGGGCTTCTGCATCTCCAAAAGTCATGGGGTGCTGCGTGATATCCTTCAATCCATTTCTACACTGGAACGCGAACTGCGGACTCTGGAACACCGCATGATCACAGATTCTGACCCTCACTTACACGCCACCTTTAGAGAGACACTGTCCAAATTTGAAGAAGAGGCGGCCAGGGAGGTGAAGTACCGGGGCAAACACTGGGTGGCCCGGAGATATTGTGAGGGGGATAGGCCCGGGAGGGTGCTTGCTGCGCTCACACGACCACCACGGGTGCACAACACTATACTGGAGCTTATTGATGACACCGGCACGACTGTCAGGGACCCGGCAGAGATACTATCCACTTTCACAGCGCACTACTCTTCACTTTATACTTCTACGGCACAGGTACACACTTCATATGCTACCTACCTTAATGATGTGGCGCTGTGCTGGCTCAGCGATGGGGACAGGGAGTTTCTTGCGGCTCCCTTCGAGCTGGATGAGATCCGTGAGGCCATCATGTCCCTTCAGAACGGCAAGGCGCCGGGGCTCGATGGCTTACCGGCCGAATTTTATAAAACCTATGTTGACATAATGGCACCGGTGCTCAGTGAGGTCTTCACGGAATCTTTGGCCGATGGGATACTTCCCTGCTCTATGCGTGAAGTGGCGATCACCTCCCTTCTGAAACCGGATAAAAACCCTGCCGTTTGTGACTCGTACCGTCCACTGTCCCTTCTGAACTGCGATGTTAAGATACTGGCCAAAGTCTTAGCTACCCGGTTGTCGCTGCTCATGACCCGAATTGTCCTGCCTGATCAGTCTGGCTTCGTGGCAGGGAGATCTACGTCCCACAATCTTCGCACCCTTTTTACCTTGCTTCGCACGGTCCACCCCGACATCCCTATCGCTGCCGTGTTCCTAGACGCCACTAAGGCATTCGACTCGATCGAGTGGCCATACCTGTTTTCGGTTTTAGCCAGCATGGGTTTCCCCAAATTATTTCTCTCTTGGGTTCGACTTTTGTATACGGACCCGACGGCGAGGGTACTAATCAATGGCCGCCTGTCACAACCAATTGCGCTCACCAGAGGCACCCGGCAGGGATGCCCGCTCTCTCCCCTGCTATTTGCCATCGCGGTCGAACCACTCGCCTGTCGTATACGGCAGTTACATCGAGCGGGGGCAGTGCACTGCCTACAGCGGCAAATAGATGTCTCACTTTATGCTGATGATATCACGCTCTATGTTAAACATCCCGAGACGCATCTCAATCCCCTGCTTCGGGAATTCATATTGTTCGGAGGGGTGTCGGGTGTCCACATCAATTGGGCAAAATCGCAGTTTTTCCCCCTCACGGATGCGGTGCATGCCTTCCCTCTCGATTACCCACTGGAGTGGTGTAGTGAAGATCTTAAGTATTTGGGAATTCGCATATCTCGCGATAAAGATGAGACGCTCCGTGCCAATTATGGAGTGGCCGTGACCAAATTGACGGCTTCGGTGGACAGGTGGATCACGCTACCACTCTCCATGGCGGGAAGAGCCTCACTTATAAAAATGGTGGTATTGCCCCGCTTCCTATATCTTTTCCTCAATATCCCCTACTACCCTGGTGCCTTTTTCTTCAGGACGCTCCGTGCGGAGCTGCGCAGACTATTCTGGGGCGGCAAGTCCCCCCGCTTAAACTGGTCGACGCTGACCCTTCCCTACGATCGAGGAGGTTTTGACATCCCTAATTTTGAAACTTACTACCAATGTGCACAGGCACACTTTGCCTACCATTGGATGGCTCCAACTCCTTTCATGCCACACATAGCGGTGGAGGACTGGATTGTGCACCCTATACCACTCAACGGACTGCTACACTGTCCTGAGTCATCCATCACCACTGCGCATACCTCAGTCTCCTGCACATTAGATGCGTGGCGTCGCATCGCTAGACACCTGTCGTGTCCGATGCCCTACTCTCCCAAATTACCGCTTGCTTATCACCCGCAATTATCTCTCTTGTCGGAACGAGGTTTCCGTCAATTATGTGATAGGTTACTCATCACCCGCTGGGGCGACCTGTTCCATGAGAGTAGTTTCAAGACTAAGGAACTGTTCTTTAAGGCACAGGAACACACCACCCTCGAACTCTTTTACTATATTCGGCTGCGTGCGGGGATGCGGGACATCTTACCTGACTATCCCAATGAACCTGAGACCCTAGCCCCACTGCATTTCCTGTTGGGATCACAAGACGGGACCCACTTGGTCTCTGGTCTTTACCGCCAAATCCGAAGCGCGGCTCCGGAACCGGTCTCCAATGCTCGGCTGCGATGGGCTGCTGAACTTGCCCTCGATATCACCGATGAGCAGTGGAACTACTGTTGCACGCTCACCGCTCGCGTTTCCGCTAGCAGCAGATTAAAAATTATTCACTACAAATTCCTTCAACGGATATACTATACTCCGGCTCGGAAGTATAGGTTTGGGCTAGCTGACAGCGACAGATGTGAACGCTGCCATGCCGACCATGCTGATTTCCTACACCTGGCATGGGACTGTCCCCAGGTTGCTCATTACTGGCAGCTGGTTGTGGAGGCTATCGCGGAGATGGTGGGTGAGACGATGCCCGCTGACCTCTTGATCGCTATCCTCGGATACACAATGCACTTGCCTAGAGGATGCAGGAAATTTGTCGACACCGCCTTGCTCTTAGCCAAGAGACGGGTGGCTTGTCGCTGGGGCAGAGGAAGGGCGCCCAAATTTAAGGACTGGCTTACAGACTTGACTTATTGCCAAGACCAGCACACTACTTTTGCTGAATTGATACCCCCTTCTTGTAGGCCCAGGGATATTTGGGAACCTCTGATGCACTACCTGCTCACGCGCTCGGATGACGATGCACGATCGGATGATCTGCCTCTCCCTCCTCAATGCACTGACGTCCTTATTGGAACGCAACCTGTCAATACCTCCTGCTTCGTCTGACTTTCCTTGTCCCCCATGCACTCTCATACCCCTGCAGCGTCCTGAATGACCTAGGCCGCTCTCTCTTGGCCTGACCCACACCCCCCTCATGATTGGGCATGCATATCCCCCTTTTTTTTTTTTTTTTTCTACATCCACAGCACGCTTCACACTACTGCTGAGTGACACCCCGTTATAATTCATGCTTCTATGGGATGCACCTTTACAGGCCTCTGTTTCACTGGGTTGCAGTCCTGGACATTAGCTCCCCCATGGGCTGCGGCCTGCCTGACCCGCCTTGCTACACCACCCTTCATTGGACCTTTCACACAGTCTTATACAGCCTCATAGTTGTTACCTAAGTTGGGAAGTTTTGGTTCCTGTTTGACGATGAAAAACAAAAAAAAGGAGAGGGATTTCATCTCTCTACTGCAACGCCCTGTTCAACTGCTGCTCATCCTTGCTTGTCCTACGCCTCAGGCTGCAGAACCAGCGTCTTGTATGTTTTTCCTATACGCCGCCGGGCCTCCGGGATGTCGGCTTCTGGGCTGTGTACTGTTCATGATTTTTTGCTGCTGGCCTCCGGGTTGTAGGCGGATCGAGCTGTGTACAATACTCTGTTTTCTCCAATAAAGCAGTTTTGAACCCCAAAAAAAAAAAAAAAAAAAAAAAAAGAATGTTAAGGCAATTGGAGCCAGCGTGTCCCTGCTGCACATACCTGACATCACTTCTTTAAGTTCCACTGCACTGGCAGAGTACTATTAGGGAACATAGGTAAACAATAGTCTAGGGTATGTGAAGCACGGAAAGGGGGACTACAGACCAAGATTCCAGAGTTAGAGAAAATAAACTTTTAAAGAAAATCCAGACAGGTGATGATTGCATCAGAAAGTGTGAGGCTAGGTTTACAAGGCACAATTAGGAATACATTCTAATGTTCTATCTGTTGATCAATCCACAAATGGCATCCAGAAAAAAAGAGCACCTGTTGGATATGATGCCCATTTATCTGGGGGGAAAATATTTACACTAATTAATATTCCCAAATTGTTAGTGTCTTTTTATTATCCGTATGTAACATATAAGCTATGGTTCAGTGTTCATTTTGCACAATTTTCATTTATCATAAGCACAAAGAGGTATTCCAAATACTCCAAAACATCCAGGTGTTAATGTTCTGCAAAAACTCACTTGATCCTGCCCAGTTTGAAAACAAGTGTCCCATCACCAAGCTCCCCTGCTAAGATTACCAAAAGTCACCTATAACTGTGAGGGGTGCAATTAGGACAACCAGTGATTTCATGCTAATCAATAAAGCTTTCAGTGCTTGCATGGTATGCAACTTGCTAATATTCCTGAGAGAGAACACAGCCTGTGTTGGTCTTCACCCCCATTGAAATTCTACCTGAAGGTTAATGTCTTGTGGTGCATCAAACAGTAGATATGGGACTAACTGGATTTTAAGATCATATAGATTCTATAGAGGCTTGTCTTCTAGGTATCCTACCTAGGATCCTATTCCCATAGAGCCCTTCTACCAAAGTTTCCAAAATCCAGAATCAGGACATTTAAGTTAGTCAGTTTGAGCCTCTATTCAACACAGTAGAACACAGATTAGCGCTCCACTTCAATCTTCTTTCAGTTTTCCCAACTCCATGTGCGTTAGTTTGCCAGTAAAAACCCTGAAGGACTCATTCAGTATTTTGTGGAGGCCTGCAGTCAGTCAGAGTGGCAGAGAACACTATGTTCACCACCCTGACAGACTAATGTCTGCCACATTTTGAGATCACCACTAGCCCAGCGGTGATATCTTGTACCTTCAGAGGAACTACCTTTATGGCGGGTACTCTGTAGGTACCAAATGTTTGGTGGATGGCAGCAATTTGGTTTTTGATGGCTATTCCCAAATTTTTTATTTTTCAAAAACAAGCTCCCTGAGTGGGAGCCTATTTTTGAAAGACAAATAACTAATGATGCCAATACCCAGAGATTTTTTTGCCTCTGTTTGGGGGTCATTATTTGAATTTTTCTTTTTGTCACCACCAGGTTTTCCCTGGAGGTGACAGACATAAAAGAAGGAATAGACTGTCAGTGGCTAAGGGCAGACAGTGTGATACCCTTACTGTGACAGCCAGCAAACTCTCAGACCAGCAGAGTAAGCTTACCATGATGGATCCAAAGAGTCACCGCCGACGGAAATCCACATGAACCCCTTTAGTTGAAACTGTTCATTACCTGTGAAGATTGCTTTCCAATGTCCAGTGCTGGCATCTCTGAATTACTGCTTGTGGAATTCACCGAAAGGTTGAGTGATTAACAAATACATAGTTTAAGTCACCTGGATGGGTGGAGCCAGCAGGACAGGAGGGAGATCCATGGTCCAAGCAATCTAAAATCTAGCTGCTCTTCCTCGCAAGAAGCAATCGCAAAAAATGTAATGTCGCATTTTGAATCTACAAAATGCAGATGAGGCCACCAACATTTTTCAAAGTTTGTAGGATTTAATGACTTCTCTACACCGGTCACTGGGAGTTCTCCACCAAGAATTTCTACCGGGTTTAAAGCAATTTACAAGCACATCATCAACAGCATTAGTCAAACCTTGATGAATTTATAGGGGTGTTTGGGTGGATGGCTGCACAAAACAGCTGCATGGTATTACCACGGATTTTCCTTCTAGTGTTTACCACAACCCAGGACTAAAGTTCTTAGCCCTGTGCTCAGGGAGGCACCTGCGGGAACAATTTTCAAATTGTGTTAGCAGTGATCTTTGCAAACTTTACTTTCATCGATTTTGTGAACAGAGATCTGAAAATGTTTGGTATGCTTCCTATGATATGAAAATTACCACTCAAGCTCCTTCTAGCTACAAAACTGACTAGCAGGAAGAAACAAATATATATTTCTCCACACTTCCAATGAAATCAATACCACGGGGTAACTGAAAGATAAAAATACAGATTTAGCTTGTATGCTCAAGTTCCAAAATATAGTTAGAATAGTCCATAACTACATTTCCTAAAAATGTGCCTCTCTAATACAGTAAAGTTGATTCAAAATGTTCAAATAAATAAGAATTAAGAAACGAGAACCTTGTTTTGGGCAAATTGAGCTTATATTTCGAGCCAGGCTTGCAGCCCAGGTGTATGATGAACCTTTCATCTGACACACAGGTCAGAGAATTTAGAAGCAGAAGGAACCTGCTGTTGTGCCTAGAAACTGAGACCAAATTCATTGCATAATTGTGAAGATAGACTTGCTCTATGCCCAGACTAAGTTCAGTTTTGGAGTAGGTATCAGAAATGTAAAGTATGTATCATGTATGCGTTTTTGAATGTTATATGCTTTGTTCACATCAAGCGTAGAATTGTATTGTGAATTTTATGGGGTTATATATGTTTTAGAGCACTCCTGTTGCATTCTGCATGCACATTTGATCCTTGGCACAGTGTTTATGCCTTATTTATATATATATGGAGTTATCAAATTGTAAGGGAAATGTACTATTATTAAAATGGCATGCTATAACTCTCAAGATATAGCTACTGTTTAACATCATTTTAAGTACAAGGAGGGAAAATATCTTGATATGGAATTAGATGATCACAACCCACATTATGACTGTTGCGACCAATTAAATAGATTGTTTTAATTATATCATATTTAATCAAGTTGAGTTCAACATCGATGACAACGTAAATATGTATTGACAATGGTTCTCAAACCACATGTTTTAGATAGTAAATAATTACATTTATTAGTACGTATTCACAAAACATGATAACTATAAATCAAGGCGTTGAATAGAGTAATCAAGATTACAGTTAAAATTACTATTGCAGATTCTTGTCTACTTTCCTTCCATTTTTAATACAAAGTAGGAAAACCTACTGCTACATGAAAAAAAATACATGATAACCAATGATACAAGTGCTTCCAGCCTGGACCATGCTTGGTATAAGAGTTTTAATTACTTGATATGGGCCGATTTAAAAACGCACAGTCTATAATAATATGACATATCGAACAGTTCATATATTAAGGGGACATTGGCACTAACAGTTTTTATAATGCAAGCTTTTATACAATTCTGGCCTTGAAAGAATTGTTACACCCAAGCCATACTTTGGGATCGGGTAAACTGAAAGCATACAGAAAGAGATCCCCCTTCCAACAGGTTTTTTCAGTGTGTGTTTATTTTGAAACGACTCCGACGTCGATATTGTTCCCCGGGTACTGTGCATGGTGTAGAGTCAAAATATCGAGTTTTAAATATCGACTAGACACAATATCGAGTAAAAAATATAGAATGGACATAATATCGACTAGACATAATATAGACAATAAAAATATCGACTTGAAAAAATTAATATCGAATAGAATGGACATAATATCGAATCAAAAATATAGAATGGACATAATATCGACTAGACATAATATAGACAACAAAAATATCGAATTTAAGGTAAGTTTATATTTTTTTATTTTTTGTGTAATATAATTCTGTAGCGGGTTGTGGGTTTATAGGGGAATAGGGTGGGAAGTAATTTAATTATAATTAATTAAATATGTTAATTTATTTATTGTTATTTAATTAGAATTAATTGTTAATTAATTATTAATTGGTAATTAATTAAAATATAATTGGAACTTAATTACAATTGACTAATTGATAAATATGTTAATTGTATTAATTTTTTTTCTGTAGCGGGTTGTGGGTTTATAGGGGAATAGGGTGGGAAGTAATTTAATTATAGTTAATTAAATATGTTAATTTATTTATTGATATTTATTTTCAATTATTTGTTAATTAAATATTAATTGGTAATTAATAAAAATATAATTGGTTATTAATTATAATTGATTATTTGATAAATATGTTAACGTCATTGATTTATTTTCTGTAGCGGGTTATGGGTTTATAGGGGAATAGGGTGGGAAGTAATTTAATTATAATTAATTAAAAATGTCGTTTAATTTATTGGTATTTATTTAGAATTAATTGTTAATTAATTATTAATAGGTAAATAATTAAAATATAATTGGTAATTAAAATAATTGATTAATTATTAAATTGTAAATTAATTTATTGTTAATAGGTAATTAATTAGTATTAGTAGGTAATTTGTATCATTAAATAATTATAATTTGTATTTATAAATAATTATTTAATATATTTTATACAATTGTAAAATATTTTAATTAATTTGTAATTGGTATTACTATTTATGTTATTTATATTTATATATGAAGTATTTACTTCCCCTACTATTGCACTCACTGGAGTTGGAATAGTAATTTTTACCCCTACGCTATCCAACTCTTTCCCTACTGTTGCACTCTCTGGAGTTGGAATAGTAATTTTAACCCCTACGCTATCCAACTCTTTCCCTACTGTTGCACTCTCTGGAGTTGGAGTAATACTTTTAACCCCTACGCTATCCAACGCTTTCCCTACTGTTGCACTCTCTGGAGTGGGAATAGTAATTTTTACCCCTACGCTATCCAACGCTTTACCTACTGTTGCACTCTCTGGAGTGGGAATAGTGATTTTAACCCCTATGCTATCCAACTCTTTCCCTACAGCTGCACCCCTCTGGAGTGGGAATAGTAATTTTAACCCCTACGCTATCCAACTCTTTCCCTACTGTTGCACTCTCTGGAGTTGGAATAATAATTTTAACCCCTACGCTATCCAACGCTTTCCCTACTGTTGCACTCTCTGGAGTGGGAATAGTAATTTTTACCCCTACGCTATCCAACGCTTTACCTACTGTTGCACTCTCTGGAGTGGGAATAGTAATTTTAACCTCTACGCTATCCAACTCTTTCCCTACTGTTGCACTCTCTGGAGTGGGAATAGTAATTGTAACCCCCACGCTATCCAACGCTTTCCCTACTGTTGCACTCTCTGGAGTGGGAATAGTCATTTTTACCCCTCCGCTATCCAACGCTTTCCCTACTGTTGCACTCTCTGGAGTGGGAATAGTCATTTTTACCCCTACGCTATCCAACGCTTTCCCTAATGTTGCACTCTCTGGAATGGGAATAGTAATTTTTACCCCTACGCTATCCAACGTTTTTCCTACTGTTGCACTCTCTGGAGTGGGAATAGTAATTTTTACCCCTACGCTATCCAACGTTTTCCCTACTGTTGCACTCTCTGGAGTGGGAATAGTCATTTTTACCCCTACGCTATCCAACACTTTCCCTACTGTTGCACTCTCTGGAGTGGGAATAGTAATTTTTACCCCTACGCTATCCAACACTTTCCCTACTGTTGCACTCGCTGGAGTGGGAATAGTAATTTTTATCCCTACGCTATCCAACTCTTTCCCTACTGTTGCACTTTGTGGAGTGGGAATAGTCACTTTAACCCCTATGCTATCCAACGCTTTCCCTACTGTTGCACTCTCTGGAGTGGGAATAGTAAATTTTACCCCTACGCTATCCAACTCTTTCCCTACTGTTGCACTCTCTGGAGTTGGAATAGTAATTTTAACCCCTACGCTATCCAACGCTTTCCCTAATGTTGCACTCTATGGAGTGGGAATAGTAATTTTTACCCCTACGCTATCCAACGCTTTCCCTACTGTTGCACTCTCTGGAGTGGGAATAGTCATTTTTACCCCTACGCTATCCAACGTTTTCCCTACTGTTGCACTCTCTGGAGTGGGAATAGTAATTTTTACCCCTACGCTATCAAACGCTTTCCATACTGTTGCACTCTCTGGAGTGGGAATAGTAATTTTTACCCCTACGCTATGCAACGCTTTACCTACTGTTGCACTCGCTGGAGTGATAATAGTCATTTTTACCCATACGCTATCCAACTCTTTCCCTACTGTTGCACTCTCTGGAGTGGGAATAGTAATTTTTACCCCTACGCTATCCAACGCTTTCCCTACTGTTGCACTCACTGGAGTCGTTACAGTAAATTTAAACCTCTTGCTATCCTACGGTAAAAATATTGTATATTGTTAGACGGGGACTCTGAGGGTCGGCCGAATACTGAGGGAGAGGTCCCCGATGAGGACCGTCTCCGGCGATCGTACAGACAAGTCACCTCCCTCCCCACAAATAGGCACCACACCAGGTCGAGTTCAATGCTTTATATAAGGTACGTAAGGCAAGGATAGTAGCGATACAGGATATCTCGGACCGGAGGGTCCTCTCACTTCTAGTCTCTGTAAGGAAAAGGGGGTAGCGGGACAGTCTTGGTACCGGGTCGGTACAGGGGGTGGCCAGAGGCGAGTTCACAATCCTCGAGCTGGAGAGTCTGTGAGCCGGGCCGCGGCAGCGCCAGCAGGCCAAGGCGATGGTGTCACGAGGCAGAGGGCCGCGGCAGCGCCAGCAGGCCAAGTCGATGGTTTCACGAGGCAGAGGGCCGCGGCAGCGCCAGCAGGCCAAGACGATGGTTTCACGAGGCAGAGGGCCGCGGCAGCGCCAGCAGGCCAAGACGATGGTTTCACGAGGCAGAGGGCCGCGGCAGCGCCAGCAGGCCAAGACGATGGTTTCACGAGGCAGAGGGCCGCGGCAGCGCCAGCAGGCCAAGACGATGGTTTCACGAGGCAGAGGGCCGCGGCAGCGCCAGCAGGCCAGTCACGGATGAGTTCTTCTCGGGTCTCTCGACTCCAGGATACAACTGCCCTCCTGGTCCGGCCCTGCCCCAATTATAGGTCTGGACCCCTTTGATGTCCGGACCCTCGCGCCTGGGGGGCCGGGAGGTCCGGGATGAGGGAGTCCAGACACCCAGCAGGGGGGTGGAGCCAGCGCCCAGGGCGGCCTGGGGTGATCGACACCTGGCGGAGGAGAGCCGTTGACGATTCCTTCTCCCATTGACTCGCCAAGTGGTCACTCTGCCTCCTGGGCGGAGGTTGGTGCCTCGATGTCGGGGCCGGCCGGGCCCAGGGTTAGGGTCGAGTTGAGGCCACGCGGCCTCGTGCTGTAGTACCCAAAATGGCGGCTGGGCCGAGGCCGGGGTGTGGATGGTGACCCGGGCCAGCTGGGTCCGGGGCTGGTGTCTTGTGGTGGAGGGATTGCAGGGTACTTCGGGTGGTCGCCGGGGACCCTGGTTGGGGATTCAGGGAGAGCCAGGGTCCGGGTCCCGTTGCGGGGAGGGGGGACAGCCCGACCATGCGGCCTGTCCAACATGCGTCCCCCCCAGCTGAAGGCGGGGAGAGTCAGCCATCTTCCTGGGGACTCTCCTCGCTGAGGCGGAAAAAGCGTGACAGGCCGTCGGCGTTGGCGTGGTCCTGGCCTGGACGATGTTCCACCGTGAAGTCCATCCCCTGCAGGGAGATGGACCAGCGCAACAGCTTCGGGTTCTCCCCCCGCATTTGCATCAGCCATTGCAGGGGTCGGTGGTCCGTTTGCACCCGGAAGTGGGTGCCGAAGAGGTAGGGCCGGAGCTTCTTGAGTGCCCAGACTACGGCGAAGGCCTCCCTCTCAATGGTGCTCCAGCGCTGTTCTCGGGGCAGTAGGCGTCTGCTGATGAAGGCCACTGGTTGGTCGACCCCTTCGGGGTTGAGTTGGGAGAGGACGGCCCCCACACCATGATCGGAGGCGTCCGTCTGCACAATGAATTCCCGGCTGTAGTCGGGAGCCTGGAGCACGGGGGCCGTGCACATGGCGGTCTTTAATTTCTCGAAGGCCAATTGGCAGTCCGGGGTCCAGTTGACTGTTTTGGGGCTCTTCTTGGAGGTGAGCTCTGTGAGGGGCCCCACGATGCTGCCATAGTCCTTCACGAACCGCCGGTAGTATCCGGTGAGCCCCAGGAAGGCCCGGACCTCCGTTTGGGTCGTGGGGGGTTGCCAGGCCTGGATGGCAGCAATCTTGAGCTGGAGAGGGGCCACCAGCCCGCTTCCCACTTGGTGTCCTAGGTAGGTCACGGACCCTTGGCCAACCTGGCACTTGCTGGCCTTGATGGTGAGCCCGGCTTGCTGGAGGGCGTGTAGAACCTCCCGCAGGTGGCGGAGGTGGTCGGTCCACTGATGGCTGTACACAGCAATGTCGTCCAGGTAGGCGGCGCTGAAGTCTTCCAGGCCCGCCAGTACCTGGTTCACCAGCCGTTGGAACGTTGCCGGAGCGTTTTTCATGCCGAAGGGCATTACTTTAAAGTGGTAGTGCCCGTCCGGGGTAGAGAAGGCGGAACGTTCTTGGGCCCTAGGGGTGAGGGCGATCTGCCAGTAGCCCGCTGTTAGGTCGAAGATGCTCAGGTAGCGGGCGGCCCCCATCCGGTCAATTAGCTCATCTGCCCGGGGGATGGGGTGAGCGTCGGTCCTGGTAACTGCATTCAGCCCCCGATAGTCCACGCAGAACCGGAGCTCGGGGCAACGCCCGGGGCGGCCGCCTTGGGAACCAGGACGACCGGGCTTGCCCAGGGGCTGTCTGAGGGTTCGATCACTCCTAGGGCCAGCATTTTGGACACCTCGGTCTGGATGCAGGCGCGCACCCGGTCTGGTACGCGGTACGCCCGGTGTCGAATAGGAGGGCTGTCCCCGGTGTCCACGTCGTGAAGGCACCAGGGGGTGACTCCGGGTGTGAGGGAGAACAGGGAGGCGAACCGTCTCAGGAGGGCTTGGCAGTCCTGGCGTTGCTCCGGGGACAGGGCCTCGGAGAGCTGGACCCCTTCCACTGAGCCATCCCGCTCGAGGGTCCTCAGTAAGTCCGGAAGGGGTTCGGAGTCTTCTTCCGTCCCGTTATCGGTAGCCATCAGGAGGCTGAGTTCGGATCGCACAAAATGGGGTTTGAGCCTGTTGGCATGGAGGACTCGTAGAGGGTTCCGGGCAGTCTCCATGTCGATTAAATAGGTGACGGGCCCCTTGCGTTCGATCACCTTGAAGGGTCCGGACCATTTGTCTTGGAGTGCACAGGGTTCAACCGGGGACATCACCCAGACCCGTTGTCCCGGTTCGAACTCAATGGAGGATGCGTGCTGATCGTACCATCTCTTCATGTCCTCCTGACTGGCCTCGAGATTGGCTTTGGCGGTTTCTCGGAACCGCCGGGTCTGGTTGCGGAGAGCCAGGAGATACTTGTAGACGTCTGGGGGAGTTTTCTGGGGAGGCTGCTCCCAACCTTCCTTGACTAGGCTGAGGGGGCCCCGGACGGGGTGCCCGTACAGGAGTTCAAACGGGCTGAAGCCGAGGGATTTCTGCGGGACCTCCCGATAGGCAAACAGGAGGCATGGAAGTAGCACGTCCCACTGGCGTCGAAGGGGTTCCTCTAGGCCCATAATCATTCCCTTGAGGGTGCGGTTGAACCTCTCGACCAGTCCGTTTCCTTGCGGGTGATAGGGGGTCGTGAATTTGTAGGTGACCCCGCATTGTTGCCAGAGAGACTTCATATATCTGGAGATAAAGTTCGTGCCCCTGTCGCTGACGACCTCCCGGGGGAACCCCACTCGGGAGAAGATCCCCATCAGGGCTCCGCCCACCACGGGGGCCGTCACAGTCCGAAGAGGGATGGCCTCGGGATAGCGGGTGGCGTGGTCTACTAGGACCAGGATGAACCGGTGTCCTTGGGCTGTTCGGGGGTCGAGGGGCCCCACAATGTCTATTCCCACTCGTTCGAACGGGGTGGTGACGACAGGAAAGGGTTGTAAAGGTGCTTTGATTTTTCGGCCACTTTTTCCGCTGGCCTGGCAGGTGGGGCAGGCCCTGCAGTGGTTGGTGACATCCTTTCGCATTTGGGGCCAGAAAAAATGGGTCACCAGGCGGTCGTAGGTTTTATCCTGTCCCAGGTGTCCGGCAAGGGGGACATCGTGGGCTAAGTTCAGGAGAAAGTCTCGGAAGCGAAGGGGCACCACCAGTACCCGACTGGCTCCTAGTTCTGCAATTTTCTGCTCGCTGTAGAGCAGGTCTTGGTCCCAGTAGATCCAGTGGGCCCCCGAGGAATCCCCTGTGCTTTGGGCCAGGGCTTGCTGCCGGAGTCCTTCGAGAGAGGGACATGTTTTCTGTTCGGCCCGGAATTGTTCCTGAGTGGGGCCTCCCTCCTGATGCCATTGTGCCAGGTCAGGGACGTCCCGAAGCTGGTCGGATCCTTCTTCTGTTTGGGTCGAGGGACTGGCTTCTGGGGCGGCCTCCTCCGGGATGAGCGCGGGAGGAGGTTCCGGCCACTCGGGCTCTTCTAGACTGGGGACCGCGCGGGCGGTCATGGACCGGGTCGTGACGCAGACCCATTCGGGGAGGCCGAGCATCCCCAGGTGTTCCCTTCGTTCGACAGCTGCCCAGGGAGAGCTTTCGAGGTCGTTTCCTAGGAGGCAATCCACGGGGGCATCATCGCGGACAGTGACCCTTAACATCCCTGTTACTCCTCCCCACTCGAAGGGGACGCAGGCCATGTGGCATAGACTTTCGGAATTGTCTGCTGATCGGACAGGGCAAAGAATGTCCGGCAGGATTTGGTCTGGGGTGACAAGGTGGCGTCGGACCGCCGTTACACTGGCCCCGGTGTCGCGGAGGGCTTCCGCCCGGCGGCCATTAATGTTGACCCACTGACTGTACTTCTGCGTGTTGGCGGGAAGGGGGGCCCGCGGAACCATCTCTCTCTCCCCCAAGCAGACCAGCGCCATGGCGGCTGGTGCCCACTCAGAGGGGTCGGTCTTGTACTCTTCTTGGTCTTCCGGGATTAGTTCTTCCCCTAGGGCGGCCGCTGCGACCTGGCGGGGGGTAGTGTTCGGATTCTTTGGGCAGTTGGGATCACTGGCGTAGTGGCCGGGTCGCTGGCATCTGTGGCACATAACGTTGGCCCGGAAACCGGCCCGGATGGCTGGGCTCCCTCGGCCGACCGGGGTCGAGGGGCTGCTTGTGGGTGACAAGGGGCCGGGGTCTCTCCCCCGACCCTGGCCTCCTCCTCCTCCTCCCCGGGGGCGATGGGGCCCGGGGTATGGTCTGGATGATTCGCTGGGTCCGTTCCGGCCAACTCGGGTGCTTTCCCACCGGTCGGCTTCGGCGGCGAGTTGTCGAGGTTCGGTTAGTTTACTGTCCAAGAGGTGTTGCCGGAGTTCCACGAAACAGTTGGTAGACAGGTGCTCCCATACGATAAGGTCAAAAAGTTGTTCGTAGGTGGTCACTTTGTTGCCCTTGATCCACCCTTCGAAGGCTCGACTAAAGAAGTTCACGTACTCCACCCAGGTTGTACCCGGAATCCGCTTGCAGTCGCGGAACCGCTGGCGGTACATCTCGGGTGTGAGCCCGTATCGAGTGAGGAGGGCGGCCTTCATGTGGTCGTAGGATGTCATCAGATGGTCCGGGAGTTGCAGCAGGGCGTCCCGCCCTTCGTTGACAAACCTCCCCCATAACCCGGCTCCCCAGTCGCTCCGTGGAATCCGGTGGGAGGTCATGGCCACCTCATAGGCTTTAAACCACTGCTGTATATCATCGTTCTTGTGGTATTCCCGGATGACATCTTTGGGGATGTGAACCTTGGGCTCGGTAGAGGCAGGCAGGGTCGGTCGTTCGGGGAACCCGAGTTCTTTATTCTGTTTCTGGATTTCCAGTTCCTTGAGGTTGCGCTCATGTTCGTACGCTAGTTTCTTTTCCTCTAGCTCTCTCTGTTTTTGCTTCTCTTCTCGCTCCTCTCGGAGCCGTAAGTGTTCCAGAGTTATTTTTTGTTCCGCCAGCTTGAGTTCTCCATCCAAGCGAAGTCGGGCCAGTTCTAATTCGTGGAGTCTGCTTTTTTCTCTTTCTCGGATCTCTTCCAGGGAGAGACCCGCTCTTCTTTCTTCAGTTGGTGCGGGGCTCGTCTCGGTTGTTCGTGTTCAGGGTACGGCCGTACCCGTTTCTGCCCAAGCTTCTAGGGCTCGTTTGAAGTCTTCCTTTGTGCTAAGACCTGTGGTTGGAAGGCCAAGTTCTATGCAATATTGCTTCAGTTCCCGGTGGTTGTAGTCTTCCAATTTTTCCATCTGGAATGTTTCCTTTGTTCCGCTCTCTGTTGTCATGGTGGTTGTGTGTCGTGGGGCGAGTGACTTTCTGTACGATTATGCGTAGGTTCGGATCCCGTCGCTGGCCACCAATGTTAGACGGGGACTCTGAGGGTCGGCCGAATACTGAGGGAGAGGTCCCCGATGAGGACCGTCTCCGGCGATCGTACAGACAAGTCACCTCCCTCCCCACAAATAGGCACCACACCAGGTCGAGTTCAATGCTTTATATAAGGTACGTAAGGCAAGGATAGTAGCGATACAGGATATCTCGGACCGGAGGGTCCTCTCACTTCTAGTCTCTGTAAGGAAAAGGGGGTAGCGGGACAGTCTTGGTACCGGGTCGGTACAGGGGGTGGCCAGAGGCGAGTTCACAATCCTCGAGCTGGAGAGTCTGTGAGCCGGGCCGCGGCAGCGCCAGCAGGCCAAGGCGATGGTGTCACGAGGCAGAGGGCCGCGGCAGCGCCAGCAGGCCAAGTCGATGGTTTCACGAGGCAGAGGGCCGCGGCAGCGCCAGCAGGCCAAGACGATGGTTTCACGAGGCAGAGGGCCGCGGCAGCGCCAGCAGGCCAAGACGATGGTTTCACGAGGCAGAGGGCCGCGGCAGCGCCAGCAGGCCAAGACGATGGTTTCACGAGGCAGAGGGCCGCGGCAGCGCCAGCAGGCCAAGATGATGGTTTCACGAGGCAGAGGGCCGCGGCAGCGCCAGCAGGCCAGTCACGGATGAGTTCTTCTCGGGTCTCTCGACTCCAGGATACAACTGCCCTCCTGGTCCGGCCCTGCCCCAATTATAGGTCTGGACCCCTTTGATGTCCGGACCCTCGCGCCTGGGGGGCCGGGAGGTCCGGGATGAGGGAGTCCAGACACCCAGCAGGGGGGTGGAGCCAGCGCCCAGGGCGGCCTGGGGTGATCGACACCTGGCGGAGGAGAGCCGTTGACGATTCCTTCTCCCATTGACTCGCCAAGTGGTCACTCTGCCTCCTGGGCGGAGGTTGGTGCATCGATGTCGGGGCCGGCCGGGCCCAGGGTTAGGGTCGAGTTGAGGCCACGCGGCCTCGTGCTGTAGTACCCAAAATGGCGGCTGGGCCGAGGCCGGGGTGTGGATGGTGACCCGGGCCAGCTGGGTCCGGGGCTGGTGTCTTGTGGTGGAGGGATTGCAGGGTACTTCGGGTGGTCGCCGGGGACCCTGGTTGGGGATTCAGGGAGAGCCAGGGTCCGGGTCCCGTTGCGGGGAGGGGGGACAGCCCGACCATGCGGCCTGTCCAACATATATGTTTTGTTAATAATATGTAAATATATATATATTTAAAAAATAAATAAATTTTTTTAAAGTTACATTAATTATTGTTTAATGTTACGTTTATTTAAGTATTTTAAATAAGTAAAAATTAATTTGATTTGATTATTATATTACTTTTAAATTACATTTAAGACATTTAAAAAATTCGCTATTTTGACAGTCTATATTTTTTACACTCGATATTTTGGAGTCGATATTTTTGTACCTACCTGTTTGAAGATAGGAAGTCGATATTTTGGCAGTCGATATTTTTACCTCGATATTTTGTCCTCTCGATATTTTGACTGACGATATTCTGTCAGTGATCCACTGTGCATAGATTGAAATTAATTCACTGTAGTAAGCATCGCCCTGGCTTAGACCCTTTTGCTGGAGCAAATTTCTTACCAACATATCTTTGATATTTTAATGAACATTCATCTGTGGACAGCCTAGTAGCCATTAACCTGCCATAAGATACAATTACATTAAGTTAAATTCCCTCTGAATGCCTTGTAACATGGCACCCGTCTGTGAATAAACTCGGTACCTGTTTTAGTGATGCATTCTTCACAGATGCCCAAGCAATTCTTGGGTCCAAACATATAAGGTCTTCCCCACAGAAAGTTGAGAGTGGTAATTTAACATCATATGCTTTCATCAGCAGGGCCAATGAAAGCCCTCCGAATACATTTAAAAAGTGACTCGGTTTCTAACGTGGCCCTTGCTTTTACTAATTTCATATGGGCTCCCGCTCTCAAGTTACTGGAAATGTGAGTCCTAGATATTTATTTTGATTCACTGGCTTGATCTGTAACGCAGAGTTGCCATTTAAAGTTGCTAACTTTTACTTATAGATCATTATCTTTGTTTTCTCAAGGTTTATCTACAAAAAGTAGTCTTTGCAGTATAATTCTACGGCATCCAGTTTTATCTGTAACCCAATATCTGTTGAATCTAAGACAATGAGGTCGTCAGCATACAGGAGACAGGGTATAAGCGTGGAAAGCATTCTGGGATAAACCTATTTTGTGCCTTTGAGTGCGGCAGGCAAATCTTTGACCTATAAACTAAAAGGCGTTGGTGCGAGGAAACAGCCTTGTCGAGGACCTCTCAAAACGTTTATTTTCTAGATAGTCTCCCTGACTTGTCCAATTCTACCTGTGTCCAATTCAATGCTTGCAGATCATGGATCGGAAATAGGTCAACAGGGATATTCCAGGTCTGCACAATCTCTGACTCGTTGGCAGAGATTTTCTAATAATTGCCCATAATGCAAAGCAATGATCTGCAGTGGAGCTGCCCTCCCTGACTCCACCTCTGTTGAGGGTAAGGAGACTGTTGTCCCTAAGTCATTCTTCCAGGTGTTTCAGTAGAATTTCCGAGAACACCTTCGGTGGTCCAGTCTTCTTCCAGCCACCTATTTATTTAGCCTAGGGACGTGGACACGTAGTGTGTTGTCCTGACTGATGAACGCAGAGATTTAAATCCATCTTTAATTGGTAGTAATTTTAACATTTTACTATTCATTGATTTAAACAGGTCACTTTAATGTTTTAGACTGCTGTGATTGCATTTAGAGTACGCTAGGCGGCTTTACTTTTAATTTTGCACACACATTTTATTGGCCATGTGAAGTGCCGGAAGTGCTGTGAGGAAGCCATTTTATAGTCCGCGGTGTCAGCAGTCTAGTCCTCATCGAGGCACTAGTTATTCAGTCTGGGGGCGCAGTGGGTGTGCCAAAGGCAAGCCAATCTGTGCCGTCTGTGTTCAACTGTCACCTTTCGCCAAAACCCCTTTCCGTTTTTCCAGTGATGTGATGAACCACCCCACTTATACATGTGAGAATCTGCTTCAGCTTATGCCTAATAATGATGGTATGGTTGACTGCCGTAAAGAACTCAAAGGCATGGTTTTCGGTCCCTATTCCGGTTTAAACTGTAGATGATTTAGCCTGCCCCAAAATGGTATTGAGACATTGAGGGAGGAAAGTACACTGCGTAGGCAGGTATCATTAAACAGTAATTCTAAGTGGATTGCCTATAAGATGTTTATATTTTAACTCCAGATCGATTGCCAAACACTGCTTAGAGATCTGGGATACTATTAGTAGTGTCAAACTAGATCTAAAAGTTATTACTGAATCTTGGATCAGTGTACACACCACGCCAGACTTATCTATGGCAATACCGGATAAAATAATAAAATATGATGGAGTGGGAAGGACATGGGGAGGAGTGGCTATGGTGTACAAAGAAAGTCTTGAGTGCTGACTTGTGAACAATGACATGCAGGGAGAATGTGATTGGGAAATGCGGATATTTCGCATCTCAGTGAATACAAATATAGTACTTGGGGGGCTGTTATTTACAGACCCCTAGGATAAAACTCGGTTTTTGCAGCTAAATTAACTGATATGCTGTCCATGTTGGTATTAAGATTTCAACACTTCCTATTAGTGGGAGATTTGAACACACATTTTTAGGACCAGACTAAGATCCAGAGTAGATTTTTGGGAAATGAGATGATGGCTTTACAGCTTGAGCAGTGGCTTGGAGGACCTACACACAAGGCACGGCAGAGGTTAGACTTACTCTTCTCTAATGTGAATTCAATAAAAATACAAACAGTAGAGCTCATCACATGGTCTGTTAGCAATAGACATCTATGGAGGAAAGTGAACCCTGAATCATTAGTCATTTTAACCTGCCAATGATGAAATAAGATTGATCTCCTGACCGAGCAGTCGGGGAGGAGAAAAACACTATGGGGCCCATTAGGATAGCAGGCGGATCGCCCCCGCCGGGCCAGCGGTGGCCACCGCTGACCCGGCGGGGGCAATCCGCCCGCCATCCATGCCTGATTGACCCCCCCGCCATATTAGTATGGCTGGGTGGTCCGCGGCAGACAAAAAGGCAGTCTGCCGCTTTTCCGCATGGTGGCGCCATGGAAAGGCATGCGGTGTCTGGTGTTGGAGGCCCATTGCGGGCCCCCAGGGTGTCAGTGGGGGGGGGGGGGTGAAACATGCACTACGTGGCAGGCACACATGTAGATTATGGCAATGATGTGCTCACTCCTATTGCACTGTGGGCCGGTCTGCAGCCACCCGCAATGTAATAAGCCCAGGATGCGCCACCAGTGTGGCGGGTGCATCATAATATGCATTGCGGGAACACCTCAACTTCGTCCGTCGGTCCCTGGCTCCGTTGCGATGTCCGCCCACCATCGCAATTGCCCCCTATGTCTATAACTCTAGACATCTGCGCCCCAACTATGACAAATTGCTCTTCAAATAGACATCCTACTGGGAAGCAGAATTAAGAAAATAAAAAAGGGACTGTAAAATGTAGGGCGTAAGTGTCGCTGCACAAATAAGTCAGAGGATAGAATGATCTATAAAAATGAATTGAATGTCTATTATAAACAACTAAGGGGTCCATTAGGATGGCGGATGGACAAAGTTTGTCCACCATCCAGTCGGGGGCAGGTACCGTCCGCCACAAGGGCGGAGGCACCGTACCCCCAATTAGGATGCACCCGCCACAGTGGTGGGTGCATCCCGCATTTTTAACACTGCGGCAGACGGTGCTTAAAGCACCGGCCGCCGCAATGTGAAAAAAGCATGTTGTGCGTTTCACAGCACAACATGGCAGGCACCACGCGGTGCCTGCCATGTTGTGCTGTGAAACGCAGGGGGGTGCAAACCCCACCCCCCCTTCACCCGCAACGGGCCCCCAAAGCAGGTACCGTATGCCTTTTCGTGGCAGCATTGCCACCACGGAAAGGCATTCCACTCAGGCCATCCTACACCACATCAGATCTTCCCGTCCGCCACGGTCCCCCCGCCATTGTAATCTGGCGGGGGGAAAAAGGTGGCGGACGGGCAAGGATGGCGGACGGATCGCCACCGCCTGCACCGCCTCTGTACGCCATCCTAATGGACCCCTAAGAAAGGTTAAGTGACGGTATTTTGTACTAAGACTGGAAGAAAGTAGTAATTCATCCAGGGAGTTGTTCAAAATTGTCAAATAATTAGCCCGACCTATTGTGTTGAGCCAAGCAAGTAAAGCTTCTGTATCTTTTAGTGAGAACTATCAATATTTTTCAATGATAAAGTCATGTCCATATATTCTACTTTTGTGTTACAATCCCAAGTAAACCAATGTTTTATACAATACACAGAGAAGCAACTTCCAAATGGTGAGAATTTATGGATTCAATAGTTGAAATGGAGGAAAGGACAATGGAAATTGTGAGGTCTGTGTCTAACGTGGACTCTCGTCCTTATTTGTCTATTCTCTTTTAATTCCCATAATTGCACCGCAGGAAGAACTTCTCATAAATAAATCCCTGAAGTAGGCACTGTTTCCCACATGCTGGAATCAGGCCTTTGTTGTGCCATTAGCGAAGAAGGAAGGAATGGATGCCGCCACTCTTTCCAACTTTCAGTCCATTTAATTGACACCTTGTCTGGCTAAGGTACTGGAGCAATTAGTCAATGGTCAATTGACTCATTATTTAGAGAACAACAATATCCTAGATCCAGTTTAAACAGGGTTCAGGTCGAAAGATAGCACCAAAACAGCCTAACTAGTGTTGACTGACAGCATTAGGTTATTACTAGACCAAGGGAAATGGGTAGTATTACTATTATTAGATCTAGCTGCAGCCTTTGTTACTGTGTCTCACCATCATTTACTTCGAAGGCTGAATTAAACTGATCTACATTCAGCCACCTTGCATTACTTCTATTCTTTTTTGAAGCAATAGAACACAATCGGTACAGTTGCCTCCCTTTAAATCTAGCTCCAAAGATCTATATTGTGGAGTTCCCCAGGGCTCCTCGTTGAGTCCCACTTTGTTTGATGTTTATCTGGCTCCACTGGCCAATAATGTGATGAAAAGAGGATATGAGATTATCATGTATGCAGATGACACTCAACTAATTATCTCTATCGATGAAAAGTGTGATTAAACAAGGGATAATCTGTCCGGGTGCCTTTCTGAGGTGGCAGAGTGGCTGCAGCTTCACTGTTAAAATTAAATGCCGATAAATCAGAAATCTTGTTGTTTGAAGGAGCTAAAAAATTTGGGACTGATTCATGGTGGCCAGCGAAACTCCAAAAAGAGGTTACAAATTAGGCTTTCTCATTGATAATTCTCTGCCACTATAAGAACAAGAAACCAGGGGTCGAGGGACGTGTTTCAGACTGCTACGTATCCTTCAGAAATGATTGCGATGGATTCCTGTAGCTCGGAGAAGAAAAATAATCCAAGCTTTAATCCTGAGTAGGATCGACTATGGACATGCATTATATGTCAGCATGGCCGATTACTTGTTATCAAGGATTTAAACTGTTCAAAATACAGCTGTAAACTTGTTTGCGACATAGGAAGAGGGAGCTCAGCATCTGCCATACACAAGGTGGCAGACACCGCGCGGTGCCTGTCACATTGTGCATTGCAATGCACAACATGCCCCTTTAACATTTCGGCGAGTGCTGTTTACAGCACTGCCTGCCGCAATGTAAAAGGCAAGAATGGATCCTAATTTGCCTCGTTGGACAGCTAGCTGCACCTCTGGCGGTTAGCCCCATTTTCCGTTACGGTGGCAGCAGACAAAGGGGCCGGTTCCGATCCGGTAAAATGCGCTCCGAATCGTCGTACGGAGAGTTTTTTCCCCATACGAATCGTACCCGTAGACGTCCCGTACGTACGACGAAGTACGATCCGTACCAGGTGCCAAACTCCGTACGAGTCGTACAGGACTCCGTACGACTCAAATCTCCGTACGAGTCTCACTCGGAACCGGCTGTACGCGGCATCACTGCGGTTCGCGGCTGGTTTTTACGACCCAGCAAGTACGATTCGTGTCGGGTACGCGCCGTACGACCCTTTTCCTACGGGAGCCGAAAACAGTCGTAAACGCAGAGTTTGCGCCAAAAAAGGTACGGAACGCCCCCCCGGGTACGGCACGTACCCCCCATGATCGCAGGAGTACGCGCCGTAACCCTGTGATCATGCGGGGTACGTGCCGTACACCCAGCGTACATGGGGTACGCACCGTACCCCATGTACGGTGGGTGTACGGCACGTACCCCATGTACGCTGGGTGTACGGCACGTACCCCGCATGATCACAGGGGTACGGCGCGTACCCCTGCGATCATGGGGGGTACGCGCCATACGGGGTGTAGGTGATCGTGCGCTTTTCCGTACGAATCGACGTGTACCGTACGAATCGCGTCCGGGTCGGCCGATCGGGATCGGAATCGTCCGGTCGTACGGCGTCCGTACGAGTCGTACGGAAACGGCTCCGGATACGATTCGTACGGACGGGGATTTTACCGGATTGGAATCGACCCCAAAGTCTGCCGCCATCATAATGGGGCCTTAAGTATTTTCAGGTTGTGAGAAAAATCCATGTTCTTTGCTTCCTCTACCCAGATGAATCAATCTTAACTGCCCTGATGTCTCAACAGGGGAGCATAGTGATTGTTATGCTCAATCAATCAATCAATCAATCAATCAATCAATCAAAGCATTTATATAGCGCACTACTCACCCAGAGGGTCTCAAGGCGCTGGGGGGAAGGGGTTCGCTACTGCTCGAACAGCCAGGTCTTGAGCTGCTTCCTGAAGGCGAGGTGGTCTTGGGTCAGGCGGAGGTGGGTCGGAAGGGAGTTCCAAGTCTTGGCGGCCAGGTAGGAGAAGGACCTTCCTCCTGTGGTGGCTCTTCGGATGCGGGGGATGGCGGCGAGGGCGTGGTTGGTCGATCGAAGCTGGCGTTTGGGAGCGTAGAAGTTGAGGCGGCTGTTGAGGTATCCTGGGCCTTGGTTGTGTAGGGCTTTGTGTGCGTGGGTGAGGAGCCGGAAGGTGATTCTCTTGTTGACCGGGAGCCAGTGCAGGTCTCTCAGGTGTCCGGAGATGTGGCTGCGGCGGGGGATGTCCAGGATGAGTCGTGCTGAGGTGTTCTGGATCCGCTGGAGATTCTTCTGGAGTTTGCCGGTGGTTCCGGCATAGAGGGAGTTGCCGTAGTCCAGACGGCTGGTGACGAGGGCCTGGGTGACCGTCTTCCTGGTCTCGGTGGGGATCCATCGGAAGATCTTGCGTAGCATGCACAGGATGTTGAAGCACGACGAGGAGACGGCGTTGACTTGTCTGGTCATGGAGAGGGAGGAGTCCAGGATGAAGCCCAGGTTGCATGCGTGGTCTGTGGGTTTGGGTGCGCTGCCCAGGGCGGGGGGCCACCAGGAGTCGTCCCAGGCGGAGGGTGAAGATCCCAGGATGAGGACTTCCGTCTTGTCCGAGTTCAGTTTCAGGCGACTGTTCATCATCCACTTGGCAACGTCTGTCATCCCTTCGTGTAGGTTGGCTCTGGCGGTGGCGGGGTCGTTGGTGAGGGAGAGGATCAGCTGGGTGTCGTCGGCGTAGGAGATGATGTTGAGGTTGTGCTGGCGTGCGATGGCTGCGAGGGGGCTCATGTAGAAGTTGAAGAGTGTTGGGCTTAGCGAGGAGCCTTGAGGAACGCCGCAGATGACTTCGGTGGCCTCCGATCTGAACTTCAGTGCCTTCTCCTGGATTCCGACGTTGCTGAGGCGCTGTACTAGGGTACGGTGGCAGACAGTGTCGAAGGCCGCGGAGAGGTCCAGGAGGATGAGGGCCGCCGTTTCTCCGTTGTCGAGCAGGGCTCGGATGTCATCGGTAGCTGCGATCAGGGCGGTCTCGGTGCTGTGGTTGGCCCGGAAGCCAGACTGTGAGGGGTCGAGGGAGCCGTTCGTCTCGAGGAAGGTGGCCAGTTGCTTGTTGACGGCCTTCTCGATGACTTTTGCCAGAAACGGGAGCAGCGAGATGATGCGGTAGTTCTTGAGGTCGGTGGGGTCGGCTGATGGCTCCACTCCAGAATCACCCCATATATAATCATGGATCAAATCATTAGGGATAACAATTCTCAAATAATTTTTGAATCGTTGGTCAGCATTCCCACAAGATTTAAAATATCTAGGATGAACTGATTTAATAAATGACTGGGAAGAAATAAATTCCCTCTTCTTTAACCTTCATGGACATTTATTATGGGGGTTATCTTTCTTTCCTTTGTCATGACTAATGCTTGCATTGTTATACTCAGGGTGTACAGACAGAATATCAAGTTGTTTATTTCGAACTACAACAATATCGAGTTTCAAATATCGAGGTACAAGAATATCGACAGCAGTATATCGTTGTACAGAATATTGAAAGTAAGGTAAGAAATATCATTTTTTTTAATATCGAAGACAGTAATATCATTTGTAAAAATATCGTTGTCAATAATATCGATATTTATATTAGTGTTCTGTATTTTAGTATGTGTGTTAAAAGTATGGTATAAGTGTAGTTTTTTTAATGTATGTTACATTTTTAGCAGTAATTACTTTCATGAAAATGTATTTCTGCATATTTTAGCTCTGTAGCGGGTTGTGGGTTTATAGGGGAATAGGGTGGGAAGTAATGTAATTATAATAAAGTAATTATTAATTTTTATTTATTATAATTTATAAATCATTGATTATTAATTGATTATTAATTGATTAATAGATAATTATGTTAATTGTATTATTTTTTAGGAGTGGGTTGTGGGTGTATAGGGGATAGAGTGGGAAGTAATTTAATTATTATAATGTAATTATGAATATTTATTTATTAATTTGTTATTTAATTTTAATAATTATTTAATGGATAAGTATGTTAATTTTGACCCTCTGCTATCCCTATTGTTGCACTGACTGGTGTGGGAATAGTTATTTTTATTCCTACGCTATCAAACACTTTCCCTACTGTTGCACTTTCTGGAGTGGGAATAGTAATTTTTACCCCTACGCTATCCAACACTTTCACTAAAGTTGCACTCACTGCATTGGGAATAGTAATTTTTACTCCTATGCAATCCAACACTTTCCCTCTGCTGCACACACTGGAGAGGGAATAGTAATTTTTACCCCTACGCTATCCAACCCTTTCCCTACCGTTGCACTCACTGAAGTGGGAATAGTCATTTTTACCCCTCCGCAATTGAACACCTTCCCTACTGTTGCACTCGCTGGAGGGAGAATAGTAATTTTTACCCCTATGCTATCCAACTCTTTCCCCACTCTTGCACTCTCTGGATGGGAATAGTAATTTGTAAATCCCCGCTATCCAATACTTTCCCTACTGTTGCACTCACTGGAATGGGAATAGTAATTTTTACTCCTTCACTATTCAACACTTTCCCTACTGTTGCACTCTCTGGAGTGGGAATAGTAATTTGTACCCCTACACTATCCAACACTTTCCCTAATGTTGCACTCACTGGAGTGGGAATAGCAATTTTTACTCGTTCACTATCCAACACTTTCCCTACTGTTGCACTCTCTGGAGTGGGAATAGTAATTTTACCCCTACGCTATCCAACACTTTCCCTACTTTTGCACTCTCTGGAGTGGGAATAGTCATTTTATCCCCTCCGCTATCCAATATTTTCTCTACTGTTTTAGTTAATGTAGTGTAAAATGTATTTAAAAAAGATTACTTTTTTTATATTTAAAATTTTTATATATGTTTTCTGTTTTTACTTTATATTATTGGTGTATGTGTATATATATATGTATTTATAATTTTTAATATATTTTTAACAATTTATAAGTTATTAAAGATAATTTATAAATACTATTAAGTGTATATATTATATTTTATGCATATATGTTTAATTTATTTTTACATTATATGTATTATTTATAATTAAAAAAAAATCTAATAATTTTAACTATGTTTTTTTAAATTATATGTATTACTAGCAGCCCGTCCCGACGTTGTCCGGGTATGAAATAGAATGTGTGTAATGTGTGTATTTGGCAAGGGCAATGTATTTTAAAATCTCGCGGTAGACAAAATGTTTTGTTTCATTAGAATAGGGACAGAGAAGGGCCAGCTGCAGCCCTGTTTGATGTTAGCAGGCGCGTGTAATTGGTGTGGTGATCCGCCGCCTGAGCCGGGCTACAGCCCTGGTTGATGTTAGCAGACGCGTGTAATGTCGTTGAATGAGAGAGTTATCAGTCGCGGGTAAATCCGTTTAATGAGAGAGTTCAGTGACAGCGAGTAGGAGAGGCTGCAGTTATTGTCCCCGCAGACACGCTCATTTGCGTGTTCCCCCACTTGAGGCCCAGATGCAGGCCTGTTTGATGTTAGCAGGCGCGTGTTCCCCCGCTTGAGGCCCAGCTGCAGCCCTGGTTGATGTTATCAGGCGCGTGTAATGTAGTGTAGTTCCTATCATCCCAATAGGCTCTGCGCATTGGAATAATATCTTCAATAGTATAGACGTAGGACAGAGGTTAACTAGGTCTTCTACTGTCGATATTAGACTTAAAGTTTAGTGTTTGCCAGCTAGCTCAGAGTTCACTAGAAACTTTCTCGAATAGACAAGGAGGAGTTTAACTTCCCTGGATAGACAAGAAGGGATTTAGTTTCTGACAACCATAGAACATGACAACTTTGCTCTCCCCTAATCAAGACTGTATCTCTAGAGTCGTGTGAAAACAAAAGACAACTTATTTTACTCAGTCAGTTCAGTGCATTCTTAGTTTCACCAGATTGTAGAGAAAAGGAAGAGACGGGCGTGTTCAATAAAAAGATGTTATTTATTGATCAGTTTTTTTTCTCATACAAGAGAAATGAATCGCTATTATTGCAATACTTAGAGTTAAGTAAAGTGCATACAGTAATAACAGAATTATAAAATAATACTGTAAAAGCATTGATATGGTTTCTTAGCCATATGATACTTAAAATGGATAAAATAGATACATACATATATACATTGACTAATCGTACTCAACTGGTGCTTCTAACTACGCCTACCCCAATGTACCTGACCTAAGCCTAATACGTGGCGGGAGTAGATAAGTAGCAGTTTAAGTTAAGTTTGTTTTGCCAAGGGTCTGCTTCAAGAATTCTCTACAAAGGATGATTCAGTTCAGTACCTGGGATTTAGAAGGCTGGAGGGCTGGTATCTCTATCTCAGGTCTTGATATTCCAGCTGCCTGCGAGGGCTGCTTGGAAGCGCCGGAGCTGGATTTCTCGGCAGGAGAAAAGGCAGCGTCTCTCTCTCAGCGTGTCAGAAAGGAGGGGCAGCGTCTGTGGGCTTCGCTGTCAGCTGGGCTCCTCGGCAAGTCTCGCTGCTCCAATCTTGTCACCACCTCCTGTGTTTGCTTAAGGCAATGTCGGTATTATTTATACCTGAAAGGTGCCGGGATTGACGTAAGGATGGACATAAATACGTCAATAAGGATGTTATACGAACTTGATCGTTCGCACATTCTTTACTGAAGTTCTCGGCTAAATCAAAACAATGGCTGTGGGGATTTCCCAGATCGTGGTAGGTTTGATTTGTTTTGAGAACACCGTATGCCTATTAGGGGGCTGGAGGAATAGTGCTTGCCTAATGATGGCATGCGCTATGACCTAATCAGATAACGGGCTTCTGTGCCGTTGTGTGGCTAATCAGATAACGGATTTCTGTGCAGTTGAATGGCTGCTAGTTAATTATTAACCAGACAAGGGTCAGAAACAGGGGGATCGATACAGTACCCATAATAAATACACCACACCCACTCCACGTAGTCTATGTCCATATTTACAAGTCTAGGCATAGCAAACATACTAGTAGTGCATGTGTATACCGAACCACCCCAAAATACAATCATTTGCATAATGAAATTTGGAAATGCGAAATACACGAAAAGATGAGTATAATTACTATATGCACTTCAAGCAGTATAATAAATGCTAAATCTAAACGCATATTTTGAAATAAGCATGAATGAAATGCGGAAATTACACATGAAATGGCTCTTAATACAGAAGAAAAAGTCGAGACCATCTCATCACAAATTCATAATACTCGTGAATATGCTAGAGGGTAGCTAAAGTGTCTTGAGTAGCTAAATATAGAAATTTTGTTCTCTAAGAATAGTCTTACTTTAAGCAGAAGATAAGTGTCCCAAAAAATCGTAAATATTTTGGAATGGAAGGGGAAAAATGTCTCGCTCTCTGTAAAAACTGGTGAGAAAATTTCTTATTGCTTAATTTTCAAAGTTGAAGGCCAAATTCAGGGTGTAGGGAATGCCGTGTGCTAGTTTGTTCAAAGTCATTCTTTCTGCTCTGGTGAAAACATCATATTGTTGAGACTTTCGAAAAAACTGTCAACTGCTTCTTGTGAAAGTTCCACTAACTCGGGTAAATTTTGTAACATGCATTCATGAGCATGATTGCCTTCATTGATGTTTCGATCAGCATAGCTGACAGAAGGTTGTACCTGATCGATGCTGCTTTCATCTTGTACTTCACAACTCTTCAATCGTAGTGGTGAAGTCTCCACGAATGCCGTCATCAGGATTGGTAGCCGCTGGGGACAGCACAATGCATGAGCCGTTACCGGACCCAACAAAGTCTCTGCGTCCATTGGCACATCCGATTGTAGTGTCAGACAGGTGTCCAACACGCATTCTTCGCCGCATAGCAAGCACCTTAATACAGGCATAACACAACTTTGCCACATCGGTCTGAATGAAAGAAACCAAGTCATGTTCAAATCTCGTAGCCGTGCTAGTCCAAGGACTTTAGTTATGCGGTCCCGGTAGCCAATAGCTCGGATTGTTTCTTCCATTATCGCTGGAGTCTTGTCTGTGACGTGGTTTGCCATAGCGAAGTAACAGGATCAAAAATAGGATGCCTGCCACTAGTCCCAAAAGGAGAGGAAGTCCACCAAAGATGGAATGGACAAATTCAGGAAAAATACCCAGGATGGCTTTGAATGGGGTTAAAGCTCCTGAAAACACTGTCTTAAATACACTCGCGATTCCGCTTGTATCAGAAATATTTAAGATTTCGCTCAGTATTTCTGCGAAATGTATGGGGGAATTGGTTGATAACAGTGAATGAATCTCAGCAGTTGTCCTTGCAACTTGGAGATCATACGTTTCTTTTGATGACGTTAACATGGTTGGTGTCTGTAGGAGCACTGTCTTCATTCTGCTTAAAGTATCAATTCGAATAGAAGAAATTTTCAAACTGGGCCACAACCTTGCCTCCCTGTCTCGGGCATCGTTCGGCAACAATACTCGTTCACAGCACATGACCTTCCTAGTCACGGTTATGAGATAAGGTTTTCCGGGCAGCAGACTGCAACATCTGCGATCTACAATTAGAATGTAACTCCCATTCGAGAGTCTCTTAAAGAATGGTTCTATTTGTGTTGCAGGTGTGCCTAGCTGGTGACATGAAAGGTTATTTGAGTTCCCTTCACATGCTCCATGTAAACTAATACCCTGACACAAAAGTGTACCGCTTAGTGACCTTTCACAATTATTGCCACTAAGGAACACACTTTGTCCTTTATTACTAACACATGCGTGTGTATAGGGAAAGTTCCATGTTGACTTAATGTATCCTTTACCCAACCTTTCATACTGGCCTGCCTGTATATATTTTTGGCAGTATTGAAACTGGAAAGTTGTTATCGGAATATTTATTATCCCATGTATTATCCATTCAATGACAGGTCGTTCTGACATTGTCAATGGTAATCTCTCAAGTTTTTCAATGCTCAGAATTGTATAGTCAGCACCCTTCTGTGCCAAACTGATTTGTTTATCAGTAAGGTTAAAGATATTAAATAGTGACGTTGTGTTGATTAAACGCCAAGGCACATAGCCTGAACGCAGATTTTGTAACGTCCAGCCAAGCTGTACAATAGAACGCAATTGGGACTGACCGTGTTGTAACATCAGTAAGTCTTGCGATATTATATCGATTGCTGAAGATACAATACTGTCCAGTGAATATATTCTGGAGGACAGAGTCATTAACCCATTGTCCACAACAGAAAGTGATTTTTCCAAATTAATACGGTCAATTTCCCGTATTTTTTCTGCTGTCTCAATTTGAGTTACTTTCCAAACTTCATTGTAAGCTGCATATATAGAGGCCGCTATGAAACGTTTTTGACGCTGTTTGCGTGGTCCCATAATGAAATCACGCAAGTCAGCACCTTCTTGAAGTAAAGTTAGGTGTTGCTTAATTTCTGCCAGTGTGGATGTTTGTAGCCATTGAAGGCAGAGCTTGCCCACACTGTAAGTAGTTACTATCCCTGGATGTTGTCTTTGGGAATATCTAGGGTCTGGCCTGGTCAATTTGAACCCCTGTATTTTGTTCAGGAATCTGTCTTGACAGTTGTTTGTGTCTGTGGGCCAGATCAACCATTGTTTCCAATCAGGATGTGTTCTGTTTTGGTTTAAAATATGGTTTACGTCTATCTCAGCATCTATAGAGCTATTACTGTGCGTTGTTGGCTTTGGAATAGACGGTTTGTTTAAGTCTTTGATTTTGGCTAAGCCAAGACAGGTAGTTTGTTGAATAGTGTCATTCAAAAATATAATTTGTTCTGGGATCATGCAGGCTCTGAACAATGATTCTATACCTTGTACTTGCCAATCTTTTGTACCCCAAACAGTTTTTGTTTCAATGTTACTGTTCCAGAAATCAAAACCAAATGTATTCATTTGCTCAAAAAATGAATCTGAATATATCAATTTTGTGTTGGTAAGCATGGTCTTCATACCTGTCTTATTTGACAATTTGAAATAAAATGTTTCTGCATTACTTGTGTTAAACCCTGAAAAGTATGAATATTTATCATAAAATGTTTTGGAACTACCCTTTGGTGGAGTAGCACAATGTTCCCATTGGTTATAATTTAAAACATTTCTAGGTTGTGCAGATTTATGGAGATAATGGTTACCATAGTGGTTATAGCAGAACATTTGATCATAATTAGATGAACCCTGCAAATAATCATGTTCTGTAAATTTAGCAGACATTACTAGGTCAGACATCATATCATTAATACTTTCAAAGTCCCAATCATCAGCAAATGTGCTTGGTTTTACAAAGTCACTTAACGAGATCTTAAATTGGTGTGGATACTTCAGGATTTCAACCGGGCCATAGATTTCATAATCAGTATTGTCCCATGCTACACCGCCTGGTATAGGGTTGGCTGTGAAGTTCACTGAAGAAAGTTCTCTTTTCTTGACGTGTGAAGTTGTGTGTGGTTTAAGGACCAAGTTGATTTTCTGGCTTGCTGTGTCCATTTTAGCATATTTTCCCTCAATGAAATGTCCCAAGCATAGTACCATGACGAGCCAAAGCATGAGGATAAATGCACCTAATGTCACCCAAATTTCAATCCATGGAGAAGTCAGATAGGTTCTCTTTAGTTGATGAAAAAGTTCCTTTGCTTTGTCTTAAAAAGTTTTTGTTGATGGCTGTACTTCTGGTTCGCATTGTTCTTCTGAAATATCATCGAAGTTGATGAAGTAGCCGGATGCTGTTCTGTCAATTGTTCCAATTGCTTCTGGATTACTTTTTGCTTTTGGCTTTTGCTTTGTTTCATTAGAAAACTCTGTAGTTACATCATCGTAGGTTGTTGTTTCTTGATGAAAAGCTTTGATTTGGGTTTTAAGAGGTTCAAGTTCCATTGCTTTGTTGCATAGTCCTTGTTGTTTCACTGTAGATTTTCCAAATGTGATCAATCTTTCAGTTTGAACCTCTGTGGATGTAGCAAACTTTGGTGTTCTGCTACTTCTTGGGAGTCCACTTGGCCTACTATTTGTTATCGGCCACATGATTGTGGTTTAACCAGGTCGATGGATATGACTCGGTTCTCCTTTTTACCAGCAAGGGGCGGTAGTACTACTGATCTTGTCCCGTTGATAGACAAGACAGGAACTGCTTTTCTGTAAGAAGGCCCAAATTCCTTCTTTACCGCGATCTTTTCTCTGACCAGATCCCCGACTTTTGGAATCCAGACAGGCCTTGCTGGGACAGGTGGTTTTTCTTCAGTGGTTGCTGGCTGCTGTTTCAACTTTATGTTGCTCAGGTCTTTTCTTGTTTCATTTAAGTCCTGTAAAATAGCCAAGCGATCTTTGATATCAAAGCATTTTTCTTTAACCACTGAAGTCTGACTATCTAAGTCCGGGATTAACATTCTAGTCCCAAACAATAGTTCGTACGGACTGAATCCTTTCAGAGAATTTCTTGGCAGGTTATTTAGACTACGTTGGACACTTATTAAATGTTTGACCCACCCAGCTCCCGAACCTAATACCTTTGCTGTTATAGATTGCTTTATGCCTTGCTTTTTTCTTTACACCATCCCGTTTCCCTCAGGAAGGAAGTGAGAAGAGTCCCGCAATGCAATGTTCATTCTGGCCAGGCACCCCCCATAAGCTGTTTTTAGAGCTAGAGTGAAGATTTTGGTCAGAACATAACATGCTTCTTGCGTATATGCCATTATAGACTCGCAAATCTTTTTATAACAGTTCTGGCATCAGCCGAAAGTTGGGGGTCTACATTATAAGTGAAAATAGTCTCTTCATGTTAATACGACGCATTTTCATACTGGGTTCTGTTTTTTTGTTGATTTGATACCTTCTGGAGTGAAACGCCATGGTAGTAAACCGTTTCTCTCGCCACTGCGATCCCTGTTGCAGTCTGGGCAGTTTTTTACAAAAATGTGATAATGCAGGCTCATGCCTGGCCACCAGTACACTGATTGTAATTCTTCCAGAGAATCTTTTAGCTTAAGGTGTCTGAGACCCTCACCCATATGTGCGTCTGCTATTAACAAGCCTCTCCTGTCCATGTTTGGAATTACTCTATCCCCCACTCCAGGGATTCGAGCAAAAGGAACGGAGTTTGCATCGATTATGTATGTATAATTGAGTGGATAATTGATCGGTAGTGCAGAGCAGTCGCCTTTTGATGACGTTTTTACTGCCAGCACAGTTTCACCGTCAATGTATTTTACTGCACGCTTTTTTGTAGGTACGGAAGCCGATTTAGTTGCTACCGCTGTGGCTGTCTCAGCCAATGAATTCCCTGCAACGTGAACGCCATCACGCTGATGACTCAGTGAGTGTATCACGTGAGTTTTTGGTAGTTCTTTCTGTAAAAGAACTACTTGTTCCCAAAGCACTTTTTGCTTTATTGTTGCACCTGTGTCATCTTTGTAACCGTTTTGAATCCATTTCTGTAAATCGTTATTGTATGATTTGACGCAGTAATACGAATCGCACACTATAAGTGTCGGGAATTCGCGATCGGCATTATCTAGCGCCATTTTTAACGCTATTAGTTCAGTTTGTTGTTCTGAATTATTTTCCACTGAGTGTGTTTTTGTAAGTAGAGGTCTTAATTTACCTCCATGCCACACTTCTTTTACAATTTCGCATGTGGCGTTGTAAGCCAGCTCTCCCCAAACTGAGGGTTGAGCATGTCCGTCTGTATATATTACACAGGCGTACTGTCGTAAAGGCAGAATATCGATCGGCCGAGGGTATTCTCTCTCATATTCTAGATATTTTAATTCTTTCATTTCCGGGTCAAAATAGTATTTTACTTTGTCTGTAGCAACAGAATTTACCCATCGTATCCATTCTGGATTCAGTGCCGTTGTCGGTAAATTACATGGTGTTGTTAATGCCTCAAAAGCTGATTCTGCTGTTCTGACTGTAACCTGTCTACCGTCGGCTTGGTATTTCTCTTTTGCTACAGCTGTTTGAACCGCATGAACAATGTTTTCCTTAATGCTGAACCTTTTTTCAGCTTCTGTGTACAAATGTGATTTGTATGCTATTGGTACCTTCTCTCCCTCATTAGAGGTCAGGTATGTGAATCCGCATCTTCCTGGGATGACTCGAATCACAAGGTTGCGTGTGTTGTCACGTGTTTGTAATTTTGTTTTAACTAACATATCTGTTTGTAAAGATCTCAAAATTTCTGTGTGTTTTTGAGTCCAATTGATTCTTTTAAAATCTGGTTTTATAAGGTCATAGAGAGGTTTAACTCTCTCTGCATAATTTATAATGTAAGTTCTTCCGAAATTTAGGAAACCTAGAATTGATTGTAAGTTTTTTATTGTTCTAGGTGCTTGGATTACAGCACATTTCTCTAGGAAATTGTCAGCCAGGCTTTTGCCTTCACTTGATAGTTCATATCCTAAAAACAGGACAGTTAGATGGGCAATTCTTGACTTTTTAAAGTTGAATTTGTAACCCTCTGCTGCGAACCCAAGTATTATGGTGTTCACTCTCTTCAAGTGAGTATCCAAGTCATCATCTGTTAGATAGATGTCATCGACATAAGATAATGCCTCATCATCATATATTTGTAGTAACTCTGTTACTCTTGCTGAGAATAATCCTGGGCTATTCTTAAACCCCTGGGGCAAACGACAGAATTTTTTTTGCGCGCCATTTATTGAGAACGCGGTCAAATATCTGCTCTCTGGTGCTATATTTTGACAGAAGAATCCATTAGAGATGTCTAATGTTGTTTTGTATTTTTTGCGCACTATGTTATTCATTAGTGCAGCACTATGCGAGTTTTGTACTGCAAAGGTTTTGCAACATGAGTTAAGGTGTCTGTAGTCCAAAACAAGACGATATGAATTGTCTGGTTTGGAGACAGGAAACAAAGGATTATTCATTTGTGAGGTGCAAGTTTCAATCACCCCCTGGTATTCAAGTTGATCTAGGATCTCTTTTACCCGTTTTCTAGCTTCTTGCTTAATTGGGTACTGCCTCTGAGCAGTAGGTTGTGATTTTAACTGGATTTTGTGAGGAGGAGAGTCCTCATCCCATCCCACATGGTTTTTATATAATGCAGGAGCTAGGGCTACTGCCCACTTTCTTGCAAGTGTATATTTTTTATGAATTGGAATATGATTTGAGAAGGCAGGCATAATTATTTCTTCGCCATGAGGGCACTCCCTGACAAACTCTGGTGGCCAGTCTCTTTCAGCTAGAAGGATATCATAGCCCTTGGAGAGATTATCCCAAAAGAGACCCCTTATTTTTCTAGTCTTATCCCCCTCTATACGCAATGTTATTTCATATATTTTATGAGGTTTGCTAACTCTGGTATCTGCAGTTTCCACCTGAATGTATTCATTCGTGTCCACTGTCTCCAGATGATTCATAAGGATCTTGCGAGCTATGCTCACTTCTGCTGCGCTGATTAGCATTGTCTGAGCCCATTCTCCATTTTTCAGCTGTGTCCTCAGTATTCTCGGCATGGTTGATTACTTTAATACTGGCTACCTTCTTTTTTGGAAACTGTAATTTTTTATTTTGATGAGCAGGTTCCTTTTCTTTGGACTTGACGTGCTCTTCCCTGTGTTCTGACCGTCCTCTTCTTTCCGATTTCTGCGAGGAAGTCTGAAAAGATCGAGAGGGACGTGTATCAATATCTTGATATCTATCAGGTTTTTTTATATTATCCCTATTTCTAAGGTTGTATTTTTTCTCAGAGGGCTCCCTTTGGGGAGACTTGTGTCCTTGGTCCGGAGATCTTTCTCTCCGCCGAGGAGACCTTCCTCTGGACTGGAATCTTTTTTCTTTAGGAGTGGATTGTTTATTTCCATCCCAGCTCTTTTTTTGAGTGTTTAGATTATTTTTAATAAATATTTTTTCAGGTTTTTCAATAAGTTGGGGTTTTACAGGTATTCCACCCAAACTATCTCTTCCTAGTTCTTCATAGGATTTTTCTATGATTCTGGCAATTTCAAATGGTTTGTCTGCTATATCTGTCTCTTTCAACCTCTGGCGGATCGCCACATTTGCTGCTTCTCCCTTTATATTGGCTAGTAATATTGCCGAGACCTGCTTGAAGTCTTTCAGTAATTTCATACCAAGAGTTAAAGCAGGTTCTGGACCGTATTCATCTTGAATTTGTTTTAGCACATCTGGTATTACTGACATGGATGGAACACCATGTGTTTTTGTGTAAATGGAAGCAAAGACTGTACCCCAAGTGTCACAGTCCTCCACATGTGGTGCGATTCCCATTGGAAGACAGATAGTCAGAATCCGATGTTTCTCAACCTGGGTGGTATATGGAAATACCGCCTCTATTTGAGTGATTTTTTGTGCTAACCAGAATGGAATTTGTTCCCGTTTTGCGGGTACTTTACCTAGACAGGACTGTATGTTCTGTGGTGTAATTTTATTTGTGTTCCCCTGGTGAGGGATCAGCTGTGGAATTTTAATAGCTGGTAGGACTGTTGAAGTCCGCATTACATATTGGACTAATTGTCTGTGTATTTTAATTAGTTGTTTTAGCTGTGCTAAAAGTTCTGGTGCAGACATTTCTTCAATGTCTGGATGTGGTGTGTATCCGGATAGGACCGGCCACGTTGCTCCTGGTCTACCTAGTGGACCGAGCCTGGTGATGTGATTATTATGTTTTAGGGCGCCATTAAACCAGAGCAGGTGCTCTTGGTATTTGAGTGGTATTTCCACCTCCTCGAAAGGAGTGTACTCATTTGGAGGTTCCTCTATTTTGTAATAGTGGAAGTCCTTTGTTACAGCGTTTGCTGCTGGAAAGTTTATCCATGAATAGAATACCTCTGTCTGCCGATATTCGTGTGCCTCGATTACGAATATGACTGTACCACCTCTCGGTGTCAGCCCATTTTCTATCAGTTTTAAAGTTATAGATTTCCTTATGTTGACCGGGATGAGTATTGCCTCCGGGTCTTGCTGTAGGAGACTATTGTCAGCTGCTATGAGTTCAGCTGCTATTCTAGCTGTCTCCCTTTCTTCTTCAGTTTCTGACATTCTAATGTCAAGAAAATTATTTTATTTATTTGCAGATCAGGTTTCCATGGAAACAAAGATTAGATGCACAATATTTTTGAACAGTGTATCCTTCAACGTTGAATAAACCAAGAACCATACATAGGAGTCTCCTCCTACTAAGTTTGGCGGATTTAACCTTTCACCCACTCCAGACGTCTTTGGAGTATTATGGGGAAAAGGGTCTGTGTGAAAAAGCACGACTGAGTTACTCTAATGTCTTACGTTAGATTTATCGCCTATCCAAACCGTTGGGCACCATGTAGTGTAGTTCCTATCATCCCAATAGGCTCTGCGCATTGGAATAATATCTTCAATAGTATAGACGTAGGACAGAGGTTAACTAGGTCTTCTACTGTCGATATTAGACTTAAAGTTTAGTGTTTGCCAGCTAGCTCAGAGTTCACTAGAAACTTTCTCGAATAGACAAGGAGGAGTTTAACTTCCCTGGATAGACAAGAAGGGATTTAGTTTCTGACAACCATAGAACATGACAACTTTGCTCTCCCCTAATCAAGAGTGTATCTCTAGAGTCGTGTGAAAACAAAAGACAACTTATTTTACTCAGTCAGTTCAGTGCATTCTTAGTTTCACCAGATTGTAGAGAAAAGGAAGAGACGGGCGTGTTCAATAAAAAGATGTTATTTATTGATCAGTCTCTTTTCTCATACAAGAGAAATGAATCGCTATTATTGCAATACTTAGAGTTAAGTAAAGTGCATACAGTAATAACAGAATTATAAAATAATACTGTAAAAGCATTGATATGGTTTCTTAGCCATATGATACTTAAAATGGATAAAATAGATACATACATATATACATTGACTAATCGTACTCAACTGGTGCTTCTAACTACGCCTACCCCAATGTACCTGACCTAAGCCTAATACGTGGCGGGAGTAGATAAGTAGCAGTTTAAGTTAAGTTTGTTTTTCCAAGGGTCTGCTTCAAGAATTCTCTACAAAGGATGATTCAGTTCAGTACCTGGGATTTAGAAGGCTGGAGGGCTGGTATCTCTATCTCAGGTCTTGATATTCCAGCTGCCTGCGAGGGCTGCTTGGAAGCGCCGGAGCTGGATTTCTCGGCAGGAGAAAAGGCAGCGTCTCTCTCTCAGCGCGTCAGAAAGGAGGGGCAGCATCTGTGGGCTTCGCTGTCAGCTGGGCTCCTCGGCAAGTCTTGCTGCTCCAATCTTGTCACCACCTCGTGTGTTTGCTTAAGGCAATGTCGGTATTATTTATACCTGAAAGGTGCCGGGATTGACGTAAGGATGGACATAAATACGCCAATAAGGATGTCATACGAACTTGATCGTTCGCACATTCTTTACTGAAGTTCTCGGCTAAATCAAAACAATGGCTGTGGGGATTTCCCAGATCGTGGTAGGTTTGATTTGTTTTGAGAACACTGTATGCCTATTAGGGGGCTGGAGGAATAGTGCTTGCCTAATGATGGCATGCGCTATGACCTAATCAGATAACGGGCTTCTGTGCCGTTGTGTGGCTAATCAGATAACGGATTTCTGTGCAGTTGAATGGCCGCTAGTTAATTATTAACCAGACAAGGGTCAGAAACAGGGGGATCGATACAGTACCCATAATAAATACACCACAGTAATTAGTGTACTGATCCGCCGCCTGAGCCCGGCTAGAGCCCTGGTTGATGGTAGCAGGCGCGTCTAATTTCGTTGAATGAGAGAGTTCAGTAACAGCGCGCAGGAGAGGCTGCAGTAATGTTACTTACCAGCCCTCCAGCTGAACGTGTTTGTCATGCCCCCAGCACACGGCCACAGCAGACAATCTTCTGATTAATGTACGACCCACATGGCATGAAGGGCGGAACATAGCACACACCCCCAGCGTTTCTCACGCCCCCAGCGTGCCCCTTGATGTGGCGCAATTGCGTTCACATGGCATGAAGGCCGGACACACGCACCAGCGTTTCTCATGCCCCCAGCGTGTCACGCCCACCGCGTGCCCCTTGATGCTGCGCAGCAACGTAATTGGTGCTTGTATGTACGACTCACATGGCATGAAGTGCAGACACACGCCCCCAGCGTTTATCACGCCCCCAACACACGCCCACAGCCCATGATGTGATGGCCGTACCACACGCCCCTAGCGTTAGTCACGTCCCCAGCCCACGCCCACAGCACAACGCAGACACGCCCACAAGGGAGTACTTTGCTGGCACGGTTCTTTTACCTTTTAAATGTATATGGTGTCCTACGGTACAATTGTATGTCTTGCACTGTATGATTGTGATGAACGCCACTGTTTCTTGAACAGTTAATAAAAACAATTAAAAACAAAATTATATGGTGGCCGTCTGTATAGCCTATGTCCTTCTGCTGCAACTGTCCTTTCCAACGCTGTATTGGGTGTTGTGATTGGTGCTGTGGTTACTAAGATTACTCGCCTCAAAGGTTTGGGCTCTCTCTTTATAATATTAGTATGGATTTACTTATTTTTACATTATTTTTTAAACATTAAAAAAACGATATTTTTAACGATAGTTTTAACGTTATTTTTAACAACGATAGTTTTGTACGTACCATAATGTAGATAGGACTTCCATATTCTGGACATCGATATTTCTGCATCAATATTTTTGTACCTTGATATTCCTGACTGTTGATATTCTGTCAGAGATCCATACTCAGACCCTCACCCTGGAGTTCATTCTCTGCCTTAAACACAATATTGGCAATTCAAGATGTGATTAAATCTACTTTGTTAGGTTCCTTGCCTGCCTCGCCTATATTGAAACCCATGTAAACAAGATTCCCTGAAGATATTTCAGAGAGTGAGGGTATTTATTCAAAAATGTATAATAACTTGGATCGATTCAGGGGCGTAATTTTTGCCCTCTCTTTTCTTTTCTGCATTATGTCAAACAGTAAGGATTGGCATATTGGTTGTGGGATAGAGGCACTATTTGCCATTGCTCCTACTACACTTCACGTAGGATATCAACATCTGGGGGAACCTTAATGTCATAACTTCCTTCTTTAGGTAGAGTATTTTTGAGTTTTCCCTTTTTTGCTCCTTTTGTGGGCTACAGTACTCTCAAACTAACTGTCTTTGGGGAGGGTTGGGAAGGGGTTGGGCCCTCAACTCTCATGATTCGTCCACTCACTTACTTTTCTCCTAGGTTGGGGTTACTACTTTCACTCTACTCTTGGTTGGTTTCTTCAGTTTATGGTTTTAAAACCTACATATTGAGGACAAGTTCAAATTTGAGGTACATTTTACACAGCCATACTTATATCTTTTCTTAACAAGCATGGGTTGTCTTGACATGTACTGTGTCTTGGGTATCATGCTCTGTGATAGCTCTGAATCTAAGAAGGAACCTAGGGGAGATTTACCTTGAAGTTGGTTTCCTGATATTCTTGATTTTGAGTACGCTCTCGCTGGAGATTTTCTTCAGCGAGTCAAATTAGTCTAGGCAGAATCAGCAGGTATAATTAGAGCAGGCAGACATATATTAACTTTGTGCAATTCAGACCTAATTTATTTTGAAAAACTGCACTGCAATAACTGGTTAGAGTTAATCACCACCAAGGTTTCTATAATCCATTCTAAGGTTTTTTGCATTGGAAGGATGATGTCCAATAGGGATAAGGAAGGAGACAAGTATATATTCAATGAAGGAGCTGAGGATACTTGGCAGCCACTTCAAATAAAATGTGATTGGATAAACAAGCTGTTCCTGGATGGAGAGTTGGATCTGAGCTTAGTGTACTTGGTATTTGGTACATGGAGGAAGAGTCAATTGTATGAGCTGAACAATGTAGACAAGACGAGGATGAATTAAAAAATGAGAGCACCTCCAAAGAAGCACCTGATAATTATTTACCAAATTCTAACTTGCATTGGCCCTTGCTGTCCTTGTGGGGTTTCCCTCTCTTCTTAATTTGGAGGGTCTGCTTTAAGCTTGAAGTGCTTGGAGACAAATCTCTGAATTTGATTAGCTAGTGGGGAGATATTCTTTTCACTCCCCACAGTGGTTGTCCCTTCGTCTTCATTTCCTGCTTCCCTCCCTTTTTAGTAAATTTCTCTTTACCCTTATTTTTCTTAGCCTTGATATCAAAGTAGGTCAGCCCTCGATGTTAATGAAAGAGAGGAGTAGACGATTGAGGTAGACATTTTAGACATTTTACTTCTTTGCCCCTGAGAGTCTTGAAACTGAGATCCCAAAGTTGTAACTCAGTGCTAGAAACCAGGTAACAGGTGACAAACATAGACATAATCAATCAGAAGCTTACGGTCCCAGCCTCAAGTGCTTCAGAATACTATTGACTGGGTGCCACAATCAGATCTTTACTGGTCCATTATAGTGAGGGACCTCCAAGATAGGAGGTGCCGCTGACTGAAACTGAAAAAACCTCTTTGATCTGCTCCAAAAGTGCTGTAAGTTAACCCCTTAATAGAACATCCCCGGCGAGTCTCTTGGAATTGCCGTCTAAAAACAATTCAATTATTTATATTACATAAAGCGTACCTTGCCCCGGCAATGATACAAAAAATGTTTCCTACTGCGTCCTCGGCATGTCCACAGTGTAAGACGCCTGCAGCTGATTTCCTTCATATGATACTGTTTTGTCCAGTGCTGCGGGGGTTTTGGTCAGAAGTTGTCCGGGGGTTGGAGGTATTGACAGAGCGCACACCATGGGACACAATTGAGGCCTGCCTTCTGGGACTATTCCCTCTCCCTGAGAAGGCAAAATTGCTGCGCAGGTTTACAGGGTTGGCTTTGATGTTGGCTAAACGTATGATAACGCAGCGCTAGGAGTCAACTCAAGCGCCTCGTGCAGGCGCTTGGCGCGAAGAGGTGGGCATATGGGCGGTTGCAGAAAGGGAGGCTTTACAATGAGAAGAGTACAGGGGACTGCGAAAGCGGCCGATTTCTCTGGAATGGGCGCATCTAGTGGAACAAGTTAAGGCTGTCGAGGGAGATGAGCCTGTGGAATTGCAAAGTGGTATGCGGGAAAGTGGTAAAGTGTCTGACTGCAAACAAAATAATGCCTGTGCACACTCTGCCCTTTCTCTTATCTCCGGCTCTGTTCCTTTTGTCCCCTCCCCCCTTTTTTCTCTCCTTCCCCATTTGCCCCTTGTTTCCACCCCTCCCCTTCCCCCCCTCTTTGAGCACCCTTCCTTGAAGTTCTCAGACCTGACATGCACCAGACACAGTAACATCAGCGTGGTGTATTGTCTCGGCGGTTACGTTACTTGTTTAGTTTGGGTATTGTTTGGGGTGGGATATTTTGGGTGGGGGCTGTAAGGGGTACTGCACCTGATCACACATACCAGGGTCGTTATTTGATTTATGGATATACAGTTTGTCACTTATACTGCAAATATTGTTGTACTCTCTGTAGAGTGACTTCACTCCATGTAGGTTTTGCCTAAGCATGCCAACAAAATGTATGCCGAATTGCTATTTTGAAATGTTCTCAAATGCTTATTATCTATTGTGTACACCCGTCTATTATTTGCAGTGCTCAATAAAAATATATTTTAAAAACAAATGTAACCCCTTAAACCCAAATACAACAATTAGCCTACAGCGCATTGAGCTACTCTAATAGTGCAGCAAGTTAAATCCTTAATCCCAAAAAATCAATTAGCCTATGAGGCAATTATCAGACGGAATGCCACTTACCGCCTTCTTCACAACTCGCCTCCTGTATAACAACTGCTGCTGCCTCCACCCTTCAAAAGGCTGATGAGTCCTGGAAACCTCCATGGACGTCTGTGGCTTCCTCTGCCTCTTCTTTGCCTTTCCTTCGCCTTGCCACACACACTACACAACTCGGCTGCCCAGTGCGGAAGAACACAGTTGTGTTGGGCTAGTAAACTGTCGACCACTTAGTGGAGTTTTTTTTATTAAATCTAAAAATTCAAAAATGAGCTGACTACCGATGACTTAGTCCTAGTACCCCCACTTAATCTTGCTGCTCCATTTGAGTGGTTGAGAAGCGGCTCCCAGTTCCAAGCTATGGGCTCAGCAGGCTTGGACGAACAAGCAAGCGGACAAAAGCAATGCGTGGGGGACGGGTGGAGATGTGTATATGCTGCGGAGGAGGATCTCCATAGATACCTGAGAAGGAAATGTTTAAGACTGCGAGTAATGCTGCCTCTCTAATAGCAGTTTCTATTTGTAGGTAATTGTTTTATGTAGAAGTATGCACTTACGTTATTGTTTGGTAAATGAACCTGGGTAGTCAAGGTTGTAGTCTGCCCTCAACAAACCCAAAAATAAAGAGATGCAATCAAACGTAGTTGTTCCATGCAAACCAATTTTTACATCACTCACAAACCTTTGGTACATTCGTATATATATCCTAATATAAGGGATCATTGTGAAATGCTTTAAGGACCAACAATAACAGCATCACAAAGTACATGAAGAATTAAGAATAATGATAATGTCAAATCCATGATATAATATGCAATGAGAAAACAAAATCCCATTATGTTGTGCCCCAATACTAAGCCCCACCATAGCCTTACATTTTCCTTATCCTAACAATAACGTTATCTATGACCTTAATTCTATCTCAAACCTTATCCCTAAACCTAACCCTAACTCTACCCTTGTTCTAACCCAAACTCTAAACACCAACCTTTAGATTTACCCTGACTGCACCTTTAATCCTTAACTGAAAGCCAATTTAATGCTTATTTAAAAACACTTACCCTACCTTAATTTGAATTCTTACCCTTTTTAATTATTAATACATGGCTGCTTTAAAAAATATAAAAATTGTGCATTGTTTCAATGTTGTTTGTTTTGTTTCCTCATTATTAGTGGAACATTTCTTATTTTGGCTATCATAGTTTATTGCCGCAGGTTGTTTATTTTCACCAACTATCAGTATTTGTAGATCCCAACAGAAGTACCTCTCAAAGATATTTCCAAGCGGACATTTTTTAAATGTTTACTTAGGATGGAGCTAATAGTTCCCCATTAACACTACTCACTATCCATTTTTAAGTAAAGGCAAAAAACTGACAACATTTCCCCCCAAACCATACACAATCTGTTTTCTTCATATATTAATGGCAGTGGGTCAGATTGTGAAAGCACAGTGAAGTCTCTGTTTAAATAGGGTACCATTTTCATATTGTTCTCTTCCCGTTTTCTGGTCATGTTTAAGGTACTGCTAAAGAATTTGAGGAAATGGCTATACTTGATCCCGAGGGAACCCCAAAAGTATCTCACCTTCTGACATTCTACAGTTTAATTTAGAAGGATGGGCTATTGAGGTCAAGAGGTTTCAATCAAAAAGAATTCAAATCATTTTTTAGGTTTAAAAGTTGATGTACTTTTATCAAAATTAAAGAAATGGGTATACACAATATTTGGCCAACATGTATTTCGCAATCAAGAAATTAATTAGAATGTGTCACTTTTTCAGGGACAACACATAATTAATTTTATCTTGATCATTATGTCTAAATGTTTGACCTTTTTTAGTGGAACTGTATCATAAATTCAAAACGTCTACTGCAAATGTTAAAAAACGAATTAGGGGAGCCTTATCTAAAGTATGGCATATCTCAATATAGTGTATTCACTGAATTCGAGCTGGAAAGATAACTCGTAGCAATCCAGCTTCTGTTCTACAACATCAGTTCTACAGCTCCATTTCTACACCTGAGATATACTGATCTTTGACCACGACTCCCTTAACAAGATTTTAACATTTACAATAGGGGGTCCATTACGATGTCGGGCGGATTTCCTCCGCCAGGCTGGCGGTGGCCACCGCCAGCCTGGCGGAGGAAATCCGCCCGACATCTATTGCCCAATTCCCCCCCCCCGCCATATTAGGATGGAGGAGGGGACCGTGGTGGTGTGAAACACCGCCCGCCTGTTTTCCGCCCCGGTAGCATTGCGGCCGGGGTGGAAAATGATTAATATGAGGCGGTGTCTGTTAGACACCGCCCGCCATATTACAATGGGCTTTTGCTGATGCTTTTCCATTGCCGCCACGGAAAGGCATGCGGAGACTCCCTGCGGGGGCCCATTGCGGGCCCCCTAGGAGTCCGTGGCTTGGGGGGTGCACATGGGGGGTACCTATGGTACCCCCCCGCATTTCTAAGTGCAACATGGCAGGTACCGCGCGGTGCCTGTCATGTCGCGCTTAGAAAAGCACAACTTGCACTTTTACCATTGCGGCGGGCGGAGATTTCTGCTCCGCCCGCCGCAATGGTACATATACAGGATGCGCCCGCCTGTGTGGCGGGCGCATCCTAATGCCCTGATCGGAAACCCCGCCCTTATGGCGGGCGGTCCCGAACTAAGTCCGCCCGTCATCATAATGGGCCCCTAGGTGTTTGAATGTATGATACATGTTTTAGAAAAAACAAAACGCTCAAGAATTTGACTTTTTAATCAAGATGAAAACATTTGTGTTGGCCCTGAAGGAGCACACATTGTAATTTCTTAGCTATTCAAAGTGTTGGCCACAAAGTTTTGAATAGCAATTTCTTTAATCATGTTTAAGGTGCTGTCAATCTCACAAACATCCCATTACAAATAATTAATTTGCTTTATTCATCCCAGACAGTCCATCGTGTGTTAGACTCATCATAATGCTTTCTCAGTCTGCTGTGTCTATTACAGTTTATAGTTTTTGTATTCAGTCCCACGTGACAGTTCATCTTTCTTGCTTAGTATTTCCAACACTGATGGACCTCGCCATTCGCTTCACAATAAAGGCTGATTGCATTTATTTTTGATAGTTCCGTCTGCCATTATATCTTCTATAATAACACCACAACAACTGACTACAGGTTGCAATGCTGTTAATTAGAAATTTTCATAAGCATGATAAAATGCGTACCTTAAATTCGCACAAAACCCTAGTGGTGTTTCAGTGTCTAGGATGTGCTACATGCACAACTGCAATCACTGAAATACTTGTATTCCATAGCAATGCAGATCTGTCTGTAGTACCTGGATAACATCTCAAGTCATCACTTTGAAGACTGCAAAAGATAGAAGGTGAAGCGAAAGAAATGTGAAATTAAACTGACTATTGCATTATTGTTTTAACTGGGCATGACTATAATCTTAAAATCCTTATACCAAACTTAAATGCACATTTAAGCATTACAGATTCTTCATTAAACCTTCAGGTATTCTTCAGGTATTCTTGATCAAGACAGATGGTTTTGCATAAGCAGCACAGCTTCAGCAACCACTGTATGCAGCAATGGCTGCTTTTGGCAAAACAAACAAACGACATGTCTTTATTCTGACTCCAAAAAATAGCTAGAGGAACCAGCTTTTACTGTGGCATAAAGGATTCTGGGCCAGATGTACGACTCACATTTTGCATCTCGCAAATTGCGTTGCTTTGCGAGCTTGCAATTTACGACTCACAAAATACAAATTACAATAGTGTCTCAACTCACAAAATGCAATTTACAACAGTGTCTCAGACATTGTTAGCATTCCAAATGGGGTCGCAGGTTGCCTGCCTTATTGATATTCATGAGGCAAGTGCTATTTGCCACCCTATTAGGAATGGCCAGCATTCACAGGGTTGGTGGCCTGCTGGGGTCAGCAGGCCACAATGTCTGTGACTGCTTCAATAAAGCATTTTATTTTTTTAAATGCAGCCCGTTTTCCTTAAAGGAAAACGGGCTGCATTTAAAAAAGAAAAATGAAACGTTTCTGTTTTATTATTCAAGAGTAGGCAGTGGTCCCTGGGACCACTGCCTGCTCTTAAAAAATATTTTCGCACGCACTCACAAAGGGGAAGGGGTCCCATGGGGACCCCTTCTTGTTAGCGAGAGGCATACCACCTACTTGAAGTAGTTGGTAAACTGCAAGTGTTTTGCAACCGCAAAAACGGTTGCAAAACAAACATACATTAGTGTTAGACTTGCTATTAGGAAGGGACGCCCCTGGCACACCCCTTCCTAATAGCGAGTAGCAAACCCTATTTTGCGAGTCGGTAATAGCTTATTTATTTATTTATTTTTGTCCTCATTTCACCATAAGCATCTCCAATTTTCACAATGAAGACCCTATTCCAACCTGGGCACCCTGGGTCCATGCTCTTGCATTCGCTTTTTGACTGACCAGGCCAGCTTCTTTGTGCGAGGCTTGGTGTAATCATTGGACCTTAGGGGCTTAAACCAACCTCATTTCCGTGCTCCAGGTGATTAGTGGTAACCAAATACTTTCTCCCCCTTGGTCCAATCTCGCCATGCTAAATGCTACTCCCAGCCAGTTCTCATGCTGCGGAAGTCTAGGGTCTTTCCACAACCTACAGATCTCTCTACGGGTCATTAATATCAAACAAAGGAATAAACCCATTGATTTATTAGGGAGTCGGTTTGTAAGGTTGTTATCGGTACCAAAAACTACTAATGCAAGATTAAGATTAAGTTTAACATAAAAAATTCCCTCCAGCGCCCTCTCCACATTCTCTCAAAAGCTCCCTAAGTGAACACAATCAAAAAACATATGTAGATCATCCGCCTCCAGTACACCACACCTTGGACACTTGGGGAATGAATTTGGAGTAAACCTTGCTATTTTTTTGGGCGTATAATATAACCTATTTAAAACATAAAAGTGATTCTTCTTTAAAGAAGCTGACTTGACATACTTGTATGGGTTTTGGAGGGAAAGAAAATAGAAATTAACAGATGCATCTTCCAGGACTGATAGATTCCATACTGTATAGGGGGGAGGAAGATCTACACCCTCCGCGTCAAGAAGACATCTATACCATAGCCCTACCTCCTTCTTTCTGGGATTTACATTTTGGAGTGTGTTTTCAATCTCCCAGTTACCACCTATAAGGTCCTTCTCCGCAGCATACCAAGAGCATATTTGTAGATATTTAAAGCGAGAGAAGGAATCACCTATATTTGCCCTTAACACATCCCATGGATGGACTCGGTCCGAAGATATTAAATTAGACCAGTAAAGAATTCCCGCCCTCTTAAGGGGGATGGCCAAGTTATCATTTAGCAAACGGGAAGACCCGGAGAGTCCCAAATCGGGGCAAAATCAGAATAATATCTTATTCCCCATCTCGCTTTAATGTTTTGCCATACACTGAGTGCTGACCTTAATACTTTTAATCGCATCTTTTTGAAAAATCTGGGAGCCCCAAATTTGTAGAGAAACCCAGTTCTACCTCCCTCTAGAAGGACCATGGCATTCAGAATCTTCCCCCAATTAGAACCGGCAAGGCTAGAAAGTAACAAATGTTTTTAAACTGAAAAGCAAGGGAGTACAAAAACACATCTGGGAGGGCAAGTCTGCCCTTTAGTAGCCTCCGTTTTAACTTCTTCCAGGCTAGCCTGGAATTTTTATTAGACCAGATGAAACTCCCTATTTTGCTTTGGATTTTACCCAGAAGTTTCCCGGGAAAGGTTAGGGGAAAGGCACCACACAAGTATGTCAATTTAGGAAAGATAACAATTTTAACTAGGTTTACCCTGCCGTAAATAGTAAGGGGGAGATTCTGCCATTTCAAGAAGAGATGGTCAATTTCTTTGGGAACTTTCCTCAAGTTAATCACGGGGATATCCTCAATGTCTTGTGTTATAGTAATCCCCAAGTACCTGAACTCTCCACAGCACCTCCCAGTCCACCCCTCGACGCCCCAGCACATTACCTCAGTCTTAGAGGAGTTGACTGAGTATCCAGGGTACAGGCCAAACTCGTTCAAGGTATCCTCCACCCTAGGGAGCACCTCTGCTGGATTGTTAGTATATACCAGCAGGTCATCTGCGTAGAGGGCCAGCTTACAATTGAAGTCGGATTCCTGAAATGGGGTGATCTGTATATCAAGTCTCAAAGCTTGAGCCAGGGGTTCAATATACATATTAAATAACAGGGGTGAAATAGGACAGCCCTGCCATGTTCCCCTTTGAATACTAAAGCTTGATTTCAATAAACCATTAAGGAGTTTGACAGCAGAAGCCCCCTCATAGCACCTGGTATGGGTACCTATAAACGATGGTCCGAACCCCATTACCTTTAAGGTCTCCCAGAGAAATGCCCAACGATCGAATGCCTTGGCAGCGTCATATGAAGCCAATGGTTCCGACCGCGCCACTGCCAGATCTATACAGCCAATTAGTTGTAGGGTTTGCTCTTGAATAAATCTTCCAGGCAAAAAACCCTTTAGGTCTTCATTAATCAGTTGAGGAGCGACCCTGACCAACCTCCCTGCCAGAATGCTAGTAAAGATCTTATAGTCTGCATTCAGCAGGGAGATCGGTCTATAAGAGTTAGCTCTAAATGGGTGTTTCCCAGGCTTCAGAATTAATACTATTATTGCTTCCTTCCAAGACGGTGGGATCTTACCTTCTGGGCTGCAGATAAAATTAAACAGCTGGCTAAGTCTAGGCACTATGACGTCTTCCAAGATCTTATACACTTCCCCAGGAAGAGCATCTGTCCCTGCTGCTTTGTTATTTTTAATCTTTTTTAAACTGCTCTTAATTTCTTCTTCAGAAATTGGGCCTTCTAGTAAGTCCCAGCCCTATCTTGACAGACTAGGACAAGCTTTGCTTTTTAGCCAGTCTTGAATTTGATCGGGGGGTGGTACCCTCTCTTCTTTATAAAGCTTTGAGAACAGAGACAGGAGACACCTCTGCATGTCCTCCTAGTCACATGAGGTCGCGCCAGACTCATCTACAGTCAGCTTGTTGATGTTATTCCTCACTCTGTCGGTTTTAGCCTTCCATGCCAAAGTGGCTCCTGCATTTTCGCCATATTCATAATTTTCCATTTTATGGACTGCCCATTGAGCTCTAATTTTTTGATCTAGTTTTACTCTATAGGTCAATTGTTGGTTCTCCAAATCCATAAGGACTTGTGTCAAGTGATCAGGTGGACAGCTAAATCTAACTTTTTCCAACCTGGATATCTCCTTCTCCACCCTCTTAAATTCCAACATCCCTTTCTTATTTTTGGAGCATATCCAACTATGCAGCACTTCACGAATATGGGCCTTGAATGCGTCCCAAACAAACTCCAGAGATGTTGACCCTATATTCTCGGTAAAGTACTCTACAGTTGAGGTTTTGATGACACTTATTAGCTCCTCATTCAATAGCATTGCCCTTTTTAGTGTCCACCTAGGAGTGGGTTTCCGTTTACCATCTACATATAGGAAAGTTATTGGAGCATGATCAGATAGAATACATGGAAGGATGGAAATATCCACTAGGTGCTCTAAACCCCATTTATCAGTAAGGATGAAATATAATCTCGAAGAGTGGCCATGCTTTTCACTAAAAACGGTAAACCCTGGTTTCCCCATCCCTCTTCGATCTCCATAGATCTACCAGCCCGAGCTCGTGCATCATATTGATCATTGCTCAACGCATATGCTGAGCTATGACATGTCGGCTATGGTTAGACCTATCTTTGGAAGGGTTAAGGAGGACATTAAAATCGCCACCAATTATTATTGGGACAGTAACTTCAACAAGTTTGGCCTGCACTCTGAGAAGACAAACCGGATCGTCAATGTAGGGACCGTAGTAAGAGACTATGGCGAACTGAACCCCCCCTATAGCCACCTGCACCAAGATCCACCTCCCAGATTGACCAGTTAACGTGGACTTATTGGAGCTGCCTAAGTTAGATCTAAACAAGACTGCTACTCCTTTACTATGTATTGTCTGCTCAGAGCAGCGAAAGTGCTCAACCCATTTATATTTACCGAAGACAACTCTAGACTCTAGATAACTCAAATGAGTCTCTTGTAAAAGGAATACCTGGGCAGAGGACTGTTCCAAGTATTACATAATCAGCCTTTGTCTTCGAGGGCATCGCAGCCCGTTGACATTCCATGACAAAAACTTTATTTTTTTCTATACTGAATTATCCTCCAATCCCCCCTTCCTCCTTAGGCCGGGCAGACTAAGATGCAGCTTACTCTTTAAAATATATTCACAAATGAGGAATTTTTTTGTATTTTCCCCCCCTGCAACCCCACCCGTGCTCCACCACACCCCACCCCATCCACCCGCCCCCCGTGACCCCATCGATCCTTGGGGAACCCTCCCTTTTCCTCTGGGCATAAGCCCTTGGACAGAGACCCCCCTTGATGTGTGGCTACAAACAAAATATTTCTATACTTAATACTAATGGACTGATCCTTCTCATCTACGTGGCCTTATCATTAATCTATTTCCTCATAACACTCGCCCTGCTGTTTGATTTTATCTATTTATTTCTATGACCATTTTATATATCATACATCCCTATACTGATTACGTCTTACTGATACTTCCACTCCTAGCACTGCTTCCACCCCGCCTCCCTCTCTGATCTTATCTATTAGGGAGTTGACTTCATCTTGTTGGCGCATGTTATACATGTGGTTATTCCACATGATACGTAATGATGCAGGAAATCTCAATTGGGTTTTTGCCCCCAATGCATTCAAAATCGTCGTTCTTTTGCCCAGTTCCCACTACTTTGAACGAATAGAAAAAGAAAATGCAACAGAGAACGAGCTACACTTAAGATGCCCAGCTCTCAGGGGGGAGAGATAATATTCTCTCCTTATTAGTGTACGTGAGGAAGTTCACCAAACTTTTTCTAGAACGCTCCCTTCCTGGAACTCTCGTAAATGGGTCGCGGTGCACCCTATGAATGTCGGCTATCAAGTCCAAACCTACATCCACAGAGACTTTCAAGATGATTGCCTTCAGGTTGCCTTCAGGAGTGAAACGACAAAGTTCTTAAAATCATTCCCTTCCAGGACATCCGGAACATTTAGGATTTTCAAATAATTTTTTCTGGTATGGTTTTCCAACCGCTCAATGTCATCCTTCAAGTTCTGATTTTGCTTGGCCATTTTAATCATTGAGGCAGAAGACGCACTCAGAGCTTCCTTGATTTTTGGTAACTCAGCCTCAAGAATGGGGGCGCTAGGTGGCGCCAGACCAAGATGGCCGCACTGTTGTGAGGCTCCCGAGCGACCGAGCACGTTTGCCTATCCTGCAGTGATCCTGACCGCGAGAATCTGCTCTGAACTTGCCCCTTCATCTGCACCTCGCCGTGCTGATCACGGCGATACCTTATCTGCCCCGAAAATCCTGACTCAGCGTGATAGGCCGGAGACAATCTGTGAGACCCGAGGAGCGATTGGCTGTGCACTTCTGGGCGGCCTTACCTCGTCAGGAAAGTTCGGTGCTTTGCGGCCTTCTCGGCGCGGCCGAGTGAGCCGGTCCTGCTGAGCGGCACCCACCCGCCGGAAGCTGAATTATACTTGCGCGCCCGGGGGGGCCTCCAACCACTGCACAAGGTGAGAACTGCCTGCTTTCCACGAACCTCCGCAGCCTCCTCTAAACCCCCCCCCCCCACCCGGCCGGCGCTTTCCCTGATTCTTGCTGGGCCCACCGCCTCGCCGGCGCTCTATCCCGCGGCCGTCTTCTGTCTCCCCCCCTGCAGCGGGACCCGACTGGACATTTGCAGCTGCTGCCCGCCACCCACTGCTCTGAAGACGGCGCCCTCTCAGCCTCTCCTGTCCTTGAGGCTAGCGCTCCTCTGCCTGCGGTGCAAGGACCGATTCTACAGATCCAAGGTGCGGGGGGCAGCCTCCACGTTGTCTTGACCGCCTGCCCGCCCTCCCTCTCAGACCACCTCTCCGGGGCCGGAGGGACCAGCTTACAACCTGCCCACCATTCCTGCTGTGATTTCGTGCTGCGGGGCCGTCTGTCACCGAGACGTGTAGACTCATCCACACCAGGTCGGTCCACCTGGGCCGGACAGTTCACTCAGCCCCTCCCCCCCCTCTCCATCTGTGGGAGACTGCACGCAATACTGGGCGCTACCAGTGAGCCCCCTCCCGGAGCAGGGGTACTGGCGCGGCCTACTACGATACTAGTGTGGCCTGGGGTCACTGCGTGGGACGCCGGTCCGCAGTGCTGCCGCTTCCCCTGAGCTAGCTCTCCACGCTGCCAATCCTACCAGGGACCCCCCATCATTCGGAGCCTCCTGCCACAGCACTCTTTTCACCAGTCTCCTCTGCGTGGGCTCTCGGGTGCTCACCTTCTCCTTCTTTACAGGGCCCCTCCTGCGCTCTGGCGTCCATTTCCCCCACTGCATCGCGGACGCCCAGGAGAGACATGGGCCGTAACGATGCACGCCAGTCAAAAATACCCTTTGAATCAAAAAACCCCTCAAAAACGACGCCGGAACCTGACGGAGGTCCTCCTGCCCCAGCACCTCCGGAGGAGGACTGGAAAGCGCTACTGCTGGGGTTGAAACAAAGCCTGACCACAATTGATGCCAAAATAGACACCATTAATGCACGCATGGACAGCGTGGTTACTAAACTGGAGCAACATGACACCCGCGTCAAAGAAACGGAGGACAGAATCTCTGTGCTTAAAGATGGAGCCTCCTCAACGGTTAAACAAGTCACTCAAATGGACAGGTTGCTTAAACTTATCGCGGACAAGAACGAGGACTTGGAAGCGAGGTCTCGACGCAACAATGTCAGAATTTTAGGCCTTGCGGAGTCCACCAACACCGGTAAAATGGAGACCTTCGTAGAAAATCTCCTCACGGAATTGTTTGGGAAAGAATCCTTCTCCTCACACTTCATCATTGAGCAGGCCCATAGATCACTGGCAGCACGCCCGCCTCCTGGAGCCCAACCTCGCCCTATTATTGTGCGCTTCCTGAACTATAGAGACCGAGACGCGGTGTTACAACAGGCGAGAGAAATGGGATCTGTGAAATATTGCAACACTACTCTCTCCTTTTTCCCTGATTTCACCCCCTCCGTCCAGGAAGCTAGGCGCAAATTTACAATGGTAAAAAAGAAACTTCAGGCGCAAGAGATCCCATATGCCATGCTATACCCTGCCAAGTTGAAAGTCACATTTCAGGGTAAGCATCACTTCTTTCTAAACCCGCAACAGGTTGAGGACTTCCTTAAACACTGCAGAAAGGAACAAAACAGTGACGAAGCAACTCGACGTAGATCTAGGTTGCATTCACCAATGTCGCAACAGGAGTAACTACTTTGTGGTAATGTTCCATTTTCATAGGGCGCTCACTGCTCATTCCCGAACAAATGTGTGTTTCTTCCTATTATGTTTTAGGTACTTGATCAGCACGGGGCCTATCGGTCCATGATTTCCCTTCGTGCTCGGTCACCCACCTCCGTCCCACGGTAGGCGACTGGGTTTTTACACCTGTTGCCTGTGGGTGTAAGTAGGGAGGTGGTTCGGCGGGTCTGGTGCCCCTAGTTCTGGTCCCCAAATGAGCGAGCCCCATAACACCCCTTCCCCTCTATGGGTAGGGATCTGTATCATGCCTTTTCTGGTTTTTAATTAGTTTCATTTATGGGATGTTGGGTGGGGGTTGTATTTCCGGCCAGTTGGGGTTGCCGGTGTGGGTGGGACGGAAGCATGCTCCACTACCTATGACATAGTACTGCTCCCTATGTTGTCCCTGGGAGGAATCTGTGGGGGGTTGCTGTGGGAGGATTGTAACCTGTTAGACGTCAAATGTGATATGTTTTTCAAATGTGTGATTACATGCTACAAGATTAACTCTGTGTCTGAATGGGTGACGAAGGTGATACGCTACCATCATACCAATTTCAGTTGGTGTCGTGGAACATTCGGGGGCTGAATAACCCTAGAAAAAAGAGGCAAATTTTAGGTTACCTCGATAGGCAGGGCATATCAATTGCGATGCTGCAAGAAACACATTTAATGCCAGATAGCTCGTCTCTCTTTGCATCCAGGTGGGCCTCCTGTAAGGTTTTCTCCTCTTACTCCAACTATGCAAGAGGGGTGACGATCATGGTTAGACGGGGTATGAAATTCGTCCCTGCCGAGACGGAGGTAGATCCCGGTGGCAGATACTGCTTGGTATGGGGTAAATTACATTCACTTACGGTCCTTTTTGCATGCTACTATGGCCCCAACGTAGACGATACCTCCTCACTGCTCACGATGTGGGGTAAAATTCAAACTCTGGGCATAGGCCATGTAATACTGGGTGGGGACTTCAATACTGCTGTGGCACCGAGAATTGACAGATCTCACCCCCAGCCTGCCCACTACTCCCAAACCCAACGCACTCTATCCTCCATTGTTGCTGAACACCACTACATTGATTCATGGCGGCACCTACACCCGTCCCTTAAACAGGGCACTCATCACTCTGCAGTGCATTCCACATGGGCACGTCTTGACTACGTGTTCCTAGCGGCCGGCCTCACTTCCTGGTTAATCGCAGCCCGACACCTCGCCAGGACTTTCTCCGACCATTCCCCGGTCCTAATCTCACTACGCATTCCCATTGAGACCTCCCCCTATTTGAGCTGGCGCCTCAACCCTTCCCATCTCACGGATTCTACCTTCAAGGCGGACCTCGAACAAGACATCCAAGACTTTTTTGACAGAAACGTGGGGTCGGTGACGGACCTCTCTATGGTATGGGAGGCCTTCAAGGTCACCGTTCGGGGATGGTGCATCTCTAAGGGGGGCGGAGTCCTTAAATCTTTGAGAGGAGATCTTCGTAAAATTGAGTCCGAACTTCGAGATCTGGAACGGATTAGTACTCGCGAAGCTCGCGACCATTCTTCCAACGCCCTCCTCCGGGAGAAGCTGAACGAGTATGCGGAGGCGGCGGATAGGGAGTGTAAATTTCTCGGCAAACAGCACACTGCACGAGTTTTCGGTGAGGGAGATAGACCGCTGTCCGGTCCCCTAGATACAATAATTTCGTTACCACCTTACTTGATGAGCACCAAATCCCACAAAGAGACCTTCCTGAACAACTTTGCATCCTTACAAATCACTACTCCACCCTCTACACCTCTCACAGATCGACATCTGTTAACCTGCATCATTATCTGGAGGACACAGCCATCGCGTGGTTGGGACCATCCCAACAGAAATTCCTCCACCACATCCTCGAGGTTGATGAAATAAAGGATGCCATCATGTCCATGAAATCGGGTAAATCACCAGGGTCTGACGGGCTGCCAATCGACTTTTACAAGGCATATATCCACATCCTTGCTCCAATACTACAGCAAGTTTACTATTCGGCCCTTGAAGCGGGAACTCTTCCGACCTCGATGCGCGAGGCCCTTATTACGTCTCTCTTGAAACCGGGTAAACCACCGGAACACTGAGACTCCTATAGACCCCTCTCTTTGCTCAATACTGATATCAAAATCCTAGCGAAGGTACTGGCATCCCGCCTTAACCTGTTGATGGAGCGTCTGGTCCTACCCGACCAGGCGGGTTTTGTCCCCAACAGGGCGACTTCACATAACTTACGCACCCTTCAGGCTGTACTACAAGACATTAACCCCAGTTGCGAGGCTGCCGCAGTGTTCCTCGACGCCACTAAAGCGTTCGATTCCCTTAATTGGGATTACCTGTTTGCCCTCCTCGAACGCATGGGGATCCCTTACAGCTTCCTTGACTGGATAAAGTTGCTGTACAGCAACCCACGTGCCTCTGTCCTACTCAATGGGGCCAGGTCGGCTCCCTTTGACATACGTAGGGGCACCAGGCAAGGATGCCCCCTCTCCTCTGCCCTCTTTGCGATTGCCATCGAGCCGCTGGCGGCCAAACTTCGTCAGCATCACAACCACCGCTCCTTAATATACCCAGAACGTCAGCTTTTAATAGCTTTATACACCGACGACATGACCCTATATGTAGATAAACCGCAAGAAAACCTTAACCCCCTTTTACGCGAAATCACGAAATTCGGCGCTATTTCGGGAATGCAAATGAATTGGTCGAAATCGGCCTTATTCCCCTTAACAGATAAGACCGCGCACTAAAATATCTAGAAGTTGTAGTATCCCGGAATCGAGAGACCCTCATTAGGGCTAATTATGGCACCGTGCTTGACAAACTGACCGATACCATCACCAAGTGGATCCACCTCCCGCTTTCAATGGCAGGACGCGTCTCTCTTATAAAGATGGTGGTCCTCCCCAAATTGTTATTCCTCTTTACTAACATACCATACAATCCGGGTTCTCACTTCTTCCGCGTCCTCAATTCCCAATTGTCGAGGCTTATTTGGGGTGGTAAACAGGCCAGGATCAGTCTAAGGACGCTCATGTTACCTTATCATCAAGGTGGGTTCGACGTTCCTAACTTCCAACGTTATTACAATTGTGCCCAGGGCCACTTTGTCGCGTACTGGTTACATCCCCCTCCCTTCATGGCCCATCTAGCGGTGGAGGACGGATATATGCGCCCGTTACAACCGTCGCGATATCTCTATACTACGCCGAGCGTTTCGGACCGAGACCCTACCACGGTTGACTGCACGGTGCAGGCATGGAGGCGATTAGCGGAACACATGGAGATCGAGTTTTTGTACTCCCCATGTATGCCTCTAGCACATGACCCTAGATTAAGAGTTACCTGTGAGGAGATTGGTCGCAAACTACTCACGAAGCTGGCGATCCACACGTGGGGTGATCTATACCTCCAGGGGCAGTTCCGAACGTCGGCGCAAATCTTCGGAGAGAACACCCCTTCTGTCATGGACACGTTCCTCTATGTCCGGCTGCGACAGAACATTAAGGCAGTCACTCCAAACTTCCCCGACGAGCCGGACACCTTGGCCCCCCTGCACTCGCTCTTGCAATCGGACAACCCAAGACATGTGGTGTCTATGCTTTACAAGCATGCCCAGCCTGCCCCGACGCCGCCTCCGCTCAAAGTCCGCAGTGCATGGGACGATGACCTTGGCTCCCCGCTGTCTGACGATCAATCGGAAGAATGCTGCTCGCATACGAATGCAGTAACCGGTAATACCTGGCTCCGGCTGATTCTTGCACCGCATTTACTTCACTCCTTCCAAACTGTTCCGGCTTGGCCTCCGTGACACTGACCATTGCCTTAGATGTGGGGTGGAGGGTGCCGATTTTTTCCACCTGGCGTGGACATGCCCTTCCGTCGCGGCATATTGGCATGCCATTTTTAGAGCCCTTTCGGACATGGTTGGAGTTGATATTGATCCCTGCCCTAAGACGGCCCTGTTAGGTCAATCGGTCCCTGCACTGAAATCACATAGAAAGTTTTTTGCACTGGGCCTCTTATTAGCCAAACGCCATGTAGCCTGTCGATGGGGTAGAGGACGTGCTCCTAAATTTAAGATCTGGCTTGACACTATGTCAACTTGGCAAGATCACCCCCACAATTATGCCGAACTCTTACCACACAAGTCACGTCCCAAAGCCATCTGGGGTCCTCTCACTGCCTATCTCATCCGTCAACAGAGCGAGGAACATTCTGACACTTGAGTCCATGCCCTACCTCTCTGCCCCCCCTCTACTCCCCTAGAGCCCTCTGAACCAGTAGGTGTCCTCCTCTAAATCCTAGCAGTTCCCGATGCCCGGCCTTAGGCTGGTCCGCGACGCGCACTTCCTACCTGACTACACACTCCTGTCACAAACATGTTGCATGTAGCACTACCTACACGACCTTTACACATTATTGACCTCCCAGGTTTGGTTTTAGAACCTCCCCCCCGATCCTCTGATCCACATACACTGTATGGTGGTATATCATGGGAAGGACTGTTACCAGTTGAGTTTAGGTTTCTAGGTTTGTTTTTTCACGGAATACGAAGCCTCAATTGCTCTTTGCTTGTATACAGTATGCTTCCAGTATGCTTCCACCCTGTAGCTATATCATATGTACTACCTGACTATGCCACTGTTTATCGCGGCCGGCCCAGGGGGTTGTAGGCGGCATGCTGTGTTTAAGTACTACTGTCGTGCCTTTTTTACTTATGAGCCTACTCTGGACTCTATTCTGTGTAGCTGCCGGCCTGCAGTTGCAGGTTGTAGGCGTGAAGCTGTGTACTACTTCTCGCTCTTGTCACCAATAAAGGTTTCAGAAAAAAAAAAACTCAGCCTCAAGAACATTCGTTCTCTGCACAACCTCCTCTACCTTCTGTGCAAGCGCATTGCAGGAAGCTTGGATAGCTGCCTGGTTAGCCTCTGAGGTGGTGAACCTCCTACTAATGTCATCTCTCAAGCTTATCAGAATATCGGCCAACGCCCCACAGGACCCAGATGGACCGGCTAGCCCAAGTATGGGGATGGCAGAGAGGATTGCTGGAGAGGCTCATGATTTCCAAGCAACTGATTTCCAGATTGAGACCCACCCCCTTTCACTGAAGGTATACTACGGTTATCTTCCGAAGACTCGAGAGACAACACTGCAGAAACCTAGAGAGACACTGGTGTAAAGATTACAATAACAAAGCTAAAACGCTATACAAAGATGCAATGATAAAATACAAACATTTGATCACCTTGCACAAGTGTAACTACTACTGTACTCAAATAGAATCTGCCAAAAATTCCCCGAAGGAACTTTTTCGAGTTGTAACCAAACTCTCCACGCCCCCAATAGGTACCACGCTTTAAGCTTCCCAAGATTTATGCAATTCACTGGCTAAATTTTTTAAGGACAAGGTGACTTGCATCTACTCTGGCTTTGCCACTCAGTCTAATCCAGACCAGCCAACACTCAAAAACTCCTCTAATACGTCCTCTACTTCTGTGTTTTCAGAATTCACTCAGGTTTCCCCTGAGCAGGTATGCAAACTTCTCCTTTCCATCAAATCCGGTTCCCCCTCAGACCCTTCGCCACCTTCAATTCTTAAATTAATTCCGGACCCTATTGTTACCATTCTTAGTGACATGTTTAACTCTATGTTCATCACTGAGGTCTACCCAACAGTCTGGAAAAAGACTATTATTAAACCTTTACTTAAGAAATCCAACTCTGATCCGGTGGATCCTAAAAATTACCGTCCTATAGCATGTCTCCCTCTCCCATCAAAAATCATAGAAAATATCATAAACACTCAACTAACCCAATACATCGACAAAAACGACCTGCTAGATGATACACAATTTGGGTTTAGGAAGGAGCATGGGACAGAGACAGCTCTTATTAAGGCCTCCGACGACATCAAGATGATTCTGGATAAGGGTGGATCAGCAGTCCTTATCCTGCTGGATCTGTCCACAGCGCTTGACACGGTCGACCACACCATCTTAATCGACCGTGTCTCTGCCATTGGCATCAGTCAAACGGCCAGGTCCTTACTCACTTCTTTTCTTGAAAATCGCACACATTCTGTCAAGCTGGGCGACTTCCAATCTCCGGTCTTCTCCCTCCCATGTGGTGTGCCTCAGGGATCTTCCCTAAGTCCGACCCTATTTAATATATATGTTTCGGACTTGGCTAGAATCATCAAAACCCATGGGATGGGTCTGACCTCTTATGCCGACGACACCCAACTTGTACTTACTATCCATAATGATGGAGTAGAAGTGGAAGCCAAATTTCAGGAAGGAATGCGTGACATCAGTCTCTGGATGTCTCGCAACTGCCTGAAATTAAACTCCGATAAAACAGCGGTAATGACTTTCGGTAACTTAGTCCCAAGTTGGTCCCTCACCTGGGGTCCAACCTAAATGGGACCTCCCCCACTTCCTGTAACAAAGGTTAGGAATCTGGGAGTGATGTTCGATGATAGACTTTCGTTTATACATCATGCCAATGCTCTGTCATCCTCATCTTTTTTCACTCTCAAAATGATCAGAAAACTCCTTCCATTCCTTCCACCGAGTGCAGGAAAAACTCTGATGTGCACTTTGATCTTATCCAAGATCGACTATTGTAATGGTCTTTTTTTAAATGCTCAGGAAAAAGTCCTGAATAAACTGCAGCTAATTCAAAATTCAGCAGCTAGTATCCTATCAGGCACACCCAAGATCAAATAGATTTCCCCGGTAATACGCCAGCTTCACTGGTTGCCTGTTAGGAATAAAATTAAATTCAAAGTTCTCTGTATAGCATACAGAGCAGTTAACAATTCAGGACCTAAGTTCCTAAGAAGGTCACTAGGGCGTTATACCCCCAGTAGACTACTGAGATCCTCCCCAGCCTGCCCCCTCACATCAGGGCTTGCCCCTCTCTCCTTATCTTTAGGAAGTTAGTAAAAACGTGGCTTTTCAACCAGTAAACAATATCTCTATCTGATCTGTATTATTGTTTTTCAGCGCCGAGACACCTCCGGGTATTTGTGCTTTTTCCAAATTGCATAAATAAAATAAATAAAAAAAGAATAAATCAATACTCTGAATCTCCAGCGCCGAAAAGCTATTCGACAGTACCACTGACAGGGGAATAGTTACTATATGGGCTTGCATGGGCAGGCTCTCCGCAGTAGCAGAGGTGTTGGTGGAGGCCCGGGGGCTCCTTTCATTAACCACAAGACTTGCTGGAGTGATGGCGGCTAAAGTAGTGGTGACTGGAGCAGCTATATCTGCGGAGGTAGAAATGGTCGCCATATTTAAAGTCTCCGCCTTATCCTTTACGCTATTATTCTGCCCACACACCACAGTACTAGTGGAGATGACCTTATAAAAGGATTTCAATGTCGGCGTAATTTTTACTTTAGTGCCTCCCCTAGTTTTTTTCCCGGCCTTTTCTTTTACCTAGGGGCGTTCCCTCCGTTGGACAGGCGCCAGTCGCCTGCCTTGTGGTGGCTTTTACTACCATTATCGGGGGTGAAACAACCTTTGATTTAGGGATTACAGAGAGGCTACTAGGGGGCCTATTACGTAATGTATAGCGACAGACCGTGGGCTCATGAGAGGATATTTCCTTAACCAGACGTAAACTACTATCGGGTTACTACCCACACACTTCTCCATACGATAGACAAATTGGTGTACAAGGTTTTTTGATGTGTACAACACAATATCCTCTTTGTGCACCCCCAATACTGGATGGAGGCGTGTATCTCCCAAGTTCAGCCAAGTCTGGTACAATGGCCCCCACCCCTTACTTGAAATCACCTTATTCGCCTCAATCACGCACCCCGCACTCTTGCTCCCAACTCCTACCTCATTTTGCGCTGATTTAAAAAAACGATGAATCCACTACAGCGTGCCGAAATAAATGAAATGAGGGAGGCGGCACCGCGACCAGGGGCAGCAGGGGCTGAACCACGAGAGCCCACCGCCTCCACACCCGAGCCACGCCGAGAATGAGACCACACGGAAGCCCTGAAGCCGCTCCGCCCCCTCTGTCCTGCACTATCCGCAAGCTTACCGACTCGCAAAATAGGGTTTGTACATGGGGCAGACCAATTTTGCGGTTGCAAACGGGCCGATTTCCCGTTTGCATCCGCAAATAACAGTCGTACATCTGGCCCTCTATCTCCACCTTCAACAAGTCACCTTTAAGATACAACTTAGAAAGTACACCAACGGCAATTTCTTTGTTTCAAGTAACAGTAGATGTTCTGTGCAAGTTATGATTTATTTATATACTGTTAGGACGGAAACGTCCTCTGCATGGCAAGGAATGTGTATTCCTGCCCTTAGTGTCCAACTCTGCTGTTGTCTGGATCCCTAGTGCTAATTTCTGTCATAGCAAATACAGATCATGTGGGTGCACCATGACATAGGCCTGTCTCACAGATTGTCCCTCTTGTTGGACCCGGAGGGGCACCCAATGTGCTATCCTCATAGTGGTGGAGGGCTGCCGCCTTCACCAGGAGTTAAGCCGCACAAGTGCAGTGGTGGCAGCATCAGTAGTAGTGAACAAGACCTTTTTACCCTTTGTCACTAGAGTGGGGCCTACAGGCTTACTCACCTTCTTAAAAGTTCAGCTGCCATATGCTTAACTCACCCTTGGCCTCCATCAAGTAAATGTGTAGTGTTGCATAGAGCAGGCGTAACTCTGCATTGGTGTATGTGTGCCTGGTAAGGGTACAGCACAAGTATGTAGCAGTAGTGTGTAGTACATGTATGGTTAGGACAGGTACTGTGAGGTTGTATGCAGAGATTAATATATTATATGAGATGTAGTGCTGTGCAGTGCGTGCGCAGGGACAGCATGTGCTGGGTGTTTGTATGCTTGCCTGAAGTACAAAACATGAAGGGGTAAGAGTTGTGCAATGCGCAAATAGTGAGTGAATCTGCTGACAGTACATTTGTTTTGAAACAACACACCCTGGTTGAAAACAGAAAAGTGTCAGTGATGAACAGTGTGCAGAAACTGAGTGTGTGTGCTGAATGCATGTGTACATGTGAGGATACAATGCATAGAGGAAATAGTGATGAACAGGAAGTGGGCTATGAGTGTACACTGAGTGAGTGTGCCTGCAATTGTACAATGTATGGAGGGCCCAGGGTTTCATTTTGGGAAGCCCAGGCCTGCCTGATAAAGATATGAGGATGAGAGGAATCCCCAAGACAGATTTGGGTATTGCTGCCATCCTGTGAGCTGGACGGAAAAGGAAGAGACTCCCTTTACACTTCCAAAGACTACTCTCTGATTCAGTGATGGATCACAAGGGAGAGGCGTGGATATATTTCAGGACGGGAGAGGGGGCTGATAAGAATCATGAATCATGGTTGGGGGTCTGAGATTAACCTTTTGATGCACATATCATTGTGACTGACATCCAAGTGTGAACTCTGGTCACTCCTGTGAATTATGTTGTGAACAATCAGCTTCAGAGTCGTGCCTGCTTGTCCGATCTCTTTAATGAAGTAAGATGAAAAGGAGAAGTGCCAACTTCAAAAAATGCAAAACTCCAGCATAAGACATCAAAGACCCAGACCCTAAATCACATTTTGTGTCTGGAAAAGGACTATACGAAGAGAAGGTAGAGTTCCCAAAAATGTGTCATCTACCAATCAAACACCTGGGTTGTGTGAAAAGGGAAAGCTCTGCAAGACTTTTGACTGTGACCAGTACTGGGGCCAAGGCCTGTAGTCTCCCTGCTGGGTGAGGGGATATCAAACGGGGAAACCAAGACCACCTGCCCTGGAGCCTGGAGCACTAGGGTCTCCCTCCTTGCCAAGAACAGTGTGCTCTATGAGAAAGAGGAAAGCATTGGAGGGAGTGAGGCCCAGTGGGGAGCCCTACCGTGAGAACTCCCTGTGCAAGGTGTGGGGATTTGGCTGTGCACCGATCAGGCCATATCCCCTGTTCAGAACTGTCTATGTTGACCCCTTATGCCAGGAGAGGGACTCCATAAACTGTGTCAAGGATCGAGCTCTGTGTGGAGGGCGCTGAGCCCACATGGCCTCGTTGCGGTAACCCCATACGCCATAGGGGTCAACCAGTGAAGAAGTTGTGTAGCCAGTGTGCCAAGACATATGAACGCCTGAGCAGTGACTCCATATGCTAGGTGGGGACACTGTGGTGCGGGCAATTGCACCTGAGGAGTCTACGTTACATCCAGAAGGTGTCACCGTAACCCCATGTTCCCAGGGGGGCTACAGGTACCCCATCATCAAAGACTTTAGGCCTTTGCCTGGGATTGAAGTGAGGCTTTGACTGGCAGGACTAGCCTCACCGAAGGATCTGCCCTGACTGACTCCCTTGGACCAGGAGGACGCCAAGCAGAGCGGCGCGCTCCTGTGGAACTCCAGATGGGAGTCGAAGGACTGAATTCCCTCGCCAGGGAGAACTTGACTTATCGCATTGCAGTGAACTTCTCTGATTGCTTGGGAGAGCAGCCGCGACACTCGGGGAAAGTGAGCCTACACCTGCATAATGCTGCCACTCATACTCTGAGCAGCCTGACTTCTCTGAGCGGCATCAGATCTCACGAGTGCACGTTCTATGGTCACCCGCTGTAATACTTAACGCTTCAGTGCTGCAGATGCTGATAAGACTTGAACTAGGGCCTTTGGGGTCCTGGGAAATTTACTGCTAAGGGTGCTTGGGCACCACAGATACTTTTGGCAGAAATCTTGAAGAGTCAAAAGGGATCTCTTGAGTACAGTCTAATAGTTTGCATTCTCTGATGCGGCCACCAGGGAATGGGGAATATTCCTGAACAAGTAACACAAAAGAGGGTAGGACAGGGATTTGCCTGACAACTCCTAGAGCCCTGACCTCAAGGGGGATTGTGGTTGCATTTGAAGTGTGGATCTCTTTGCATACGTAGAGTTAGAAATAAAATATTCGATTTTTTTATATAAGTATTTGGCTGGACATTGATTTATTGTTCGTACTGTGTGCATTCTGAGTTATGAGTCGTGTTCACTCACCTGCATCCACATCCCCCACCCCGAGGGAGCCTTGAATGCTCAACCACAGCTACCACTGAGAGTCAAGCATTCAAGAGCAGAAGGGGCTCTTGGCCCAGTTGAGCGGCATCCATAATAGGTCGGCCCCAAGATATTAGGAGCACAGTTGGGCTCAGTAGCCCCTGTATTTTTTTGTGACTCTCTGAGAGAGGTTCTGACACGTACAAATACACACACAAACACACACAACACACACACGATATTCAGACTCATGCATACACTACACAGAGACTGATGCATTTAGGATGCCGAGATTTTTGATGATAGCTCATTTATATCAAAGGCTATCAGCCCACTCTGCTATAATAGCATTTGCTCTACACTGATAACTACTTTGAAATGCAAATGAGTGGAATGTTGGGTATTAAAGTAAAAAAAGAACCATGTGTTTTTCAATCATAGTCATCACAAACACTATTCCAGACCAATCTTTGTACTCTTAAAGCTTGCCATCTTTGGAAAACTGTCCGGCACACGTACTGGAGTAACATTTCATTTGACAAGTTGGCTACTGTCTTTCACTATCCTAAGTTTCAGCAAGGAAACATATGTGATAAAAACCCCAAGCGAATTAACATCTGGAACTACGTTACATGACCCCAATAAGTCCTTCTATACCTGAATCCAATGGCAGTTGATTTTTAAATGCATGTAAGTATGTGTGTTAGCATTAATGTGTTGGTTTAGTCATTGATTAAAAGGTACCTTCGGTCACAGATCTGGCAGCCTCTGTCTAAGTCTGACTCCCCCGGGCTGCTCCCACCTTCCTCACAGCGATATGATTAGTTATTCAGATCATGCATGCCTCCTCCATTGCACTACTACTAACATCCATCCCTGACACTCCTGCAGCAATGCAAGTGGTGAGTCAACTAACAAAGGAAAGCACCTGCTTTATTCAAAAGAAATAGTAGCAGCTGTCAAGCTCAATGTTGCAAGATTCCTTTGGTCAACTGGTGGATCAAATATCGCAGACCAAGAAAGCTGCAAATACTAAACTAGAAGCAAGCATGCAGTCCTCTATCATGCCTACCACCTGTAACTTGGGACATGTGTGGTAAAAGGTGGCACTGCATACAATGCATAGTTTTATTGTCGAGAATATAACTTTACATCACATTCCTAGAAGGATATGGGTTTCTCGTTGTGAGCCTATCTATATTCTGTTTTGTCATTTAACTAATACCTGATTACTGCACAATGTAAACTGCATGGATGGTGCACAAAATATGGTGTCCACAATAGTATTTTTCTGATGATCCGTGTCTAGAAAGGAAAAATTCTAATGAGATTCTGTAGGTTGTTTTAGATACATTTATGAACTGAGCTCTAGCCATGTCTGAAAAAGCAATCTGCCTAAACGTGATCCAGCATTATATATGATGAATACAGTAGTCACAATGTAGTTTCCTATTCAAGTTTCAAATCAATCCCAAAAAAATCAAAGAAATTGTTGTGTCAACAAATGGAACAGTATCTTCTCACATACAATCGCGAATGTCCTCAACAAAAACATGTGCATGTTGTCTTTTTTCCCTTGTAAAAAGGTTTGAGAACACTAGCGTGAAGGCCAGGCCTCACTGTTCTCAATCGCTAACAGCAGTTCACAGAAGAGTTCAAAGAAGCCTTGACTTTGGGCACTCCTGATCTCATTCGCTGCTATCATCAGACCAGCCAAAATCATTGAACCCGATTGCCATGTTGATTTTCTTCCCTGTTCTGACGGAGGTGGTTTTGGTAGAATTCTGCTTTGCTTGCATGTTTATCTGCATCCCAGAGTGCAGGACTGGGCCCCCGATATTCATAGAGAAGATATTGCCAAAGCCCTTCATCATGGCCTGAAGACTCTCGTTCACGCCATCTACCTCCCCGTTACTGCTGGATGTGATCTGACAAGACATCTCTGAACTTTTTGTCTCCTCTGTCTTAGATTCAAAGAAACACTTCCGCGAGATTCTTGCAGCAACAGGTAAGAAAAGCTATCAAGAGAAGAGGAAAGGACAGGGGTACAAAGGACAGTTAGAATAAATTTCAACCAAAGGAAAGACAAAATAGGGCAAGTACCCAGTAAACCCAAAGTAAAACAATTAGTGAATAAAAACATGAAAGTTAGGATTGCATCAAACATCAAAAAGGGGGCTTTTAAGCACTGCAGAGGAAATATTCATTGTCATCACAATTAGTCTCACTAGATTAGTTCAGGGACACAGTGGAACTTCAAACTCTCTTTTATAAATAAATAAAACACTCAAAATAGCACTAGGAAACATGGGTTAAAACCTTCAAATGTTTATTTCTAAAACCCAAGTTTAGCGCATAAAATAGATTTGGAGTATAAGAAGGATGGACTGGTAATTTATAGTCCATTTCTAAGAAAGGCTGTATTTTTCACTTCTTACTGCTGACATATCTGGTTATGGGTTGAAAATGAATATATTCCTCTTCAGTGCTTCATAGGATGTCAGATGTGAAAGCGCTTAAAAAGCATGACACATGCACCAATAGCAGTACTAGACCCTCAAAGTTCATCTCCTTGTGCCTGGTCTCCCAGCAAACACCACATTTATTTCAAACGTCTTGCCGGGTGTCTTAAAGTTTTTGTAAATGAGCCACTGATGATTAGAATTTACCTGCTCCTGTTGGAGGTGTTCTGAAGTCAATTGTGATCTTCCACACTTACTTCGAGATTGTCCTTCCATGTTGTGTTTTTGGACTTACATAGGTGTCACATTGCAGGGAACTATTCCCTCCCTTCGTCTTCCCCTTACCCTTCCTATTACTTTAGTGCATTGTTTTAGGACTCTCCCTACTATTACACATCTGTAACGTCGTCTTCAACCCACTGCACTTTCTACAGCTAAAATCTATATTTTAAGACATTAGCAATTGCCTACTACTCATTTGAATGACGAATGGCCGGTAGCAATGATTCAACCAGCATCACACCAACGTATTATATTTTGACTTCAGGATCAAGGAACTTTTCCAACAAGTTTGGACTCCCTTTCTTCGAGTTCCTTAAGTACCTACTTCCCCTCCTCATATCCTTTTTTCACCCTTTACTCTATTTCATCTGGACAAGGAGTCTACATCTATATATATATCTGTAAGCATCAATATGTATCTATATTTATCTATACTTATCTTTATATCTATCTTTGTATTTATCAATATATTTCTATTTATACTTATATTTCTATTTATTTATGTATTCCTTTATTTATTTATATACTAGCTTACCCGTTGCGCGTTGCTGCTATCTCCGAAGAAAGGAAATTCAAGGAAATTCGTCATGATAACATTCAATTTACATTGTATAATTTTTATTGAAACTTATTCATTTTAATATGGAAAACCTTTCAAAGTGTCGTTTTAATTCTATTTATTTATTCGAGTGCTTGTGGATACACGATTTTTAGTTTTTTCGTCTGGTGCGTACATCAGTATTCGAAAGATTATGAGGGCCCTGGGGGCCGATATTTAAAAATAATTTATGCCAGAAACCTTCGTGGGAGTGTACTCAACAACTTCCCAAAGTTTCCTGGCGATCGGATGAATGGTGTTTTAATTCTATTTATTTATTCGAGTGCTTGTGGATACACGATTTTTTGTTTTTCCGTCTTGTGTGTACATCAGTATTCGAAAGATTATGAGGGCCCTGGGGAGCCGATATTTAAAAAATATTTATGGCAGAAACCTTCGCGGGAGTGTACTCAACAACTTCCCAAAGTTTCATGGCGGTCGGATGAATAGTGTAGTAATGCATAAAGGACAAACAGACAGACAGACAGACATACTTTCGTTTTTTATATATATAAATTTACTGTTGGACTTGACTCTTTATGCAGGGTCATCCCTGAACTTTTTGCCTTCCTCCTATATTTTTTCTGACCTGTTGTTTGCTAGTTTATGACTCTGGGCACTTTACTCCTGCTGATCAGTGCTAAAGTGCATATGCTCTCCCTACTCTAAATGAATGCATTCATTGGTGATTCCATGATTGACTATTTGGTTTACTTGTCAGACCCTAGTACAGTGGATTTACAAGCCCTGGGCACAGTGAGTGTGCCCAGGGCTTGTAAATCCAAATGCTGCTAGTGGGCTTGCAGCACTGGTTGTGCCACCCACAGAAGCGGACTTGTAAAATGTGTCTAAGGTCTGCCAATGCAGAGCCTGCGTGCAGTCTGTTACTGTCATGCTGACTGGGTAAGTGCACCCACTTGCCAGTCCCTAAAACCTTCCCTTTTCTTCATATTAGTCACCCCTATGGTAGGCCCAAGGGCAGGATGCATTGTAAGTATAAGGTAGGACAAGCCCTGATGTGTGTGACATGTCCTAATAGTGAATTACAGCCATTTTCGTTTTTCACTATTGCAAGGCTACTTGTTCTCCATATGTCAGAGTGGGCTGCTGGATAGTTACATGTTTATAATCCTAGCAGACTCAGAGAACATGGTAGAAAGTTGAGTTTAGTATGCCTGGATTCAGAATCATAAAATCCAACTTTTAGTGATGTTTATTTTAATATTCTGTGTTTGCAAATACCACTTTTAGAAAGTAGGTATTTGCTTGCCTAACCATTTGAGCCTGCCTCTGCGAGGTTGTGTATTCCTTGTCAGGGTTTGTGTGTGACAGGGCTGGGGAATTTCAGGAGACAGGCTGGGGCTGCCCGGTGGTGAATAGGGAGATCTGCATCTAGATGGGAGGGAGGAGTTGCACCTGGGACCTGAACAGGCTGAGCCTTCCCTCTACAATGCTGGCTCCACCCCCTGTGATGCGTCTGATGTCTCTGCCCTGCACACTGAAAGAAGAGAAGGAAGACTGTCAACAAAGTGCTCCAGGACTGCACTTGCCTTCCACAATGCTGGCTCCAACTCCTGTGGGGCATCTGATGTGACTGTCCTGCGCTGTGAAAGGAAAGGAGAAGTCTGGTAAACATAGTGCTACAGAACTGGCTCGAACTGGGCACAGGCCCCTCTCCCCTCGGAGAACAAAAGATTTTGAGGTATAAGTATTGGGACCCTGATCCCATGAAATTAGATCACTTCTGGACTTACAAGACAAAACCTCTGCTGAGCAGAAGGAACCTGACAAAACCGAGGAGAGACTATTCCCAAGCTGAAGGGCTGCTTGGGGGATTGGCCGGCAGTGGTTGCCTAACTGCCAAAGAGAGGAGAAATAACTTTGTGGACTTTACTTTCAACTTGTGCAAAAGATCTCCAAGGGCTTGCAAGAGAGCTTGCCCCCTGACGGAAGTCCAGGGACAAGTGGACTTCACCAGCCTTTGTGAATTGCTGCTGGAAACAAGTGGCTACAGGGGCAGGGAGCTGTGACCGACTCTCACGACCGGCCCGGTGTCCTGTAGGCACCACATCAAGCAAAGTCCGCCTCGAACAAAGCAAGCTCTGCGCTCACCGACTCCGTCCTGACGCCGTCACCGAGCCATAGCCTGCACCGCGACTGGAAGGACACCGCGACGTGCAACGTCTCGCTACACCGAATCGAACTGGTCTGACCGACGCGGTCACTGCTGCTGATTTCGAGTCCTTTGACCGCAACGGAGTTGGGCACCGCCTTGCACGCTTTGCGACACACCGCCTGACTCGCACCGCTGTCTGGACTGACCGGCGCCAGCTCCCGAACTCCGGCTCGTTCGTCGCACCGCAAACTGCAAGCACCACATCGACGCACCGTCTCGCCCTGCAACACAAGCCTTGGATCCACCGACTCTGTCAACGGGTCGCTGCCTGCACCGTATCGAGGGTCAACGCGTCCTGCAACACTTCCTTTCGGCACCGCAACGATCACCGGAACCGGCTCGCACATCCGTGCCAGCCGCCCCAAGTAAAAGGTACTGTGACTGAGTCTGTCAACCATTTGAGTGGGCCCGTACCGACACGGTCTGCTGGATTTGCTAGACTCTGTTATTTTTAACAACGCTGTAGCCCGTCTGGGCTACCGACTCGCACAGAACTTTGATTTAAGCCTTTTTAACCAGAACTCATGGAATCTAATAGTACTGTGGATTCTTTTTGTCGTTTATTGGTCTTGTGGTAACTCTATATAAAGTATAACTTATTTTTGATATAAAATCTTGTGTGGTGTGCATTTGTAGTGTTGTCACTGGGTTACTGCATGTGGTCACAAATGCTTAACTTACCACGCCTCTGAAATAAGCCTTGACTGCTCGCGCCACGCCGCCTAGAGGGTGAGCAGGGGTTATTTTATGAGTGTAATCCCCTTACTCTGACTAGAGGAGAGGGTCCCTATTTGTCACAAGCACCTACCTGTGCCAACTAGAGACCCCCAATTCTAACATTTACATATTTATTTTTCCTCCTACTTTTATTTCCCTATTTATATGTGTATATATATTTCCTAATCTGTCTACTTATTTATCTATGATTCTTCAACAGCTATCCTCATATTTTTCAATATCCACTTCACTCTATGCATTTTATACTTCATGAATCAATTTTCCCTTTTTAATCTCATACTTATAACTATTCTATTGTTTCCTATGTAATGAAATCTATGTATTTATTAACTTACTAGCAGCCCGCCCCGACGTTGTCCGGGGCAGAAAGTTGACAGGGGGCAGCACCGCTGCAGGAGACGCGCAGCAGAGCGGCCAGCACCGGGAGCAGCAGAGCCGGGGAAGGAGTGGACTGTAATCCGGAAGAGCCGTGAGGGGCGGAGGAGGGAGCGCGGCTGAGAGCCGGGGGGAGCGAGCGGGGCCGAGGACAGGCAGCGGACGATGCGGCTGAAGGTGGGCTTCGTCCTGCGCAGTGTGCTGGTGATCGGCACGTACCTGGGGCTGGTGCTGCTCTGGGCTTCCATGTCCCCCAAGGTGACAGACGAGTCCGGGGCCCCTTTGGCCGGAGAGCTGGTGACTGCAGCATGGCGATGCAGCAAAGGGGGCTCTGGGAAACCAGATCTTGGACCGCCGGAGAGCGGGTGAGTGCAGCATGGCGACGCAGCGAAGGGGGCTCTGAGAAACCGGGTCTTGGACCGGAGAGCGTGTGAGTGCAGCATGGCGTCGCAGCGAAGGGGGCTCTGGGAAACCGGATCTTGGACCGCCAGGCGCGCTGATGCCGTGCCCCCAGCGTTTGCACACGATATGATGGCATGAAGGGCGGAACGTATCACACGCCCCCAGCGTTTGTCACGCCCCCAGCACACACGCCCACAGCACAACGCATACACGCCCACAAGGGACTACTTTGCTGGCACGAGTCTTTTACCTTTTAAATGTATATGGTGGCCGTCTGCATAGCCTATGTCCTTCTGCTGCAACTGCCCTTTCCAACGCTGTATTGGGTGTTGTGATTGGTGCTGTGGTTACTGAGATTACCTGAGTCACTCAGTGCACCCACCTGCAGGAACTCTGTTCCCTTTCTGCCGCCTGCACATTGAAAGTTTGGGTGGGTTCTTCAGGCAGCCTCTCCATCTTTCACTAAAGCGCCACCTCCAAAGGAGTGTGAGTTCGCTGAAAAAACACCATATTTGTAATACGACTACCTTGTACTGTGTTCTTGACAAAAGTACCAAACACGTTTAGTGTAATGAAGTGGTGGCACTTTCATCATTATGCGTGCATATTTTGCGCTCTTTCATACTGAGGTGCTGAAAGAGTTGTGGCATGTGAAGAAGGCCCTGCTGGAACCAGGAGGCGGAAGACCAGCAGTAAACAAATTAAGTGCAACACAGGTAAAAAGTAGGTTTTCAGTTGGAAAAAATTATTGAGTGGCAGCTTGTAAATGGCCAAGTGGGCTACAGACAATAATGGCAACAGGCATGTTGGTGAGAATACTCAGTTATCAACTTGTGAGGAAACACATAAAAAATCCTGGCAGTTTTATGAAGTGTACAAATTTGTTTAATTCACCTTGCTAATCACAAGATAAGGGAGACTATTTAGAGGCCATCTCCAAGCTTAAATGCTCATGAGTGGTGCACCACAGTAAAACAAAAAAGTTGTTTAAAAAATACAGTTTGGAGCCAAACTTTGGGTGGCAAGATGGCGGTCGCAGCTGCGATCAAGTGAGCTGATTGTGGATGCTCCTCCGTGAGACTACCCCCTGCTAAACCTCCTGAGGAATACTATGCAAGATTGATCGGGTAATGCTGTGGCTGTGGCGATACCTGTTTTTTTAAAGTATCCTCGCAGTTTGACCGGAGCGGACAGCGGAGCTCTATTCTGTGGCATTAGTAGAACCTAGGAGCACGCTACCTGTGGCGTCGGCGCTAGTCGATTAGCTGAATCCTCGGCTGAAACCTCGGCGTGGAACACAGGGATTGCAATGGCTCCGAAGAATACCAGCAAGGGGGCCAAGACGCGGGGGCCGCGGCGGCTACATCTGTGGCCCCGACTTCCCCCGCCTCCCCCCCTGCCAGGAGTGGAAACAAGATTGCCCGGTGAGGCTGGAGCGCGCCGCGAGATTGCAGGCTCCTCTCCCAGATCTGCACAGAGGGAGGCGGCACCAATCGTAAACCTCAAACGGTTCCGGGGATTTTCAAGAAACAGCTGGGTAAAGGTAAGAGTCCGGCTGACTCTGACATTAGTGTTTCTCCAGGGGCTCCGGCAATGACAGCTGCTTGCAACAAAGTATCTGCAGCAGTAAAAGGGCAGAAACTGAAACAAATATCCTCAATGCCACCTGGGTCAGTAATTCCGACAATAAATAAAGAAGGTGCCTTACTGCTCAATGCTGGGGGTATAAGGGATGATTTGCGGTGTAATGACGCCGGGGCTGTGGGGGCTGTTGTTTATCAAGCTACTCCATCTCAGAGAGAAGCACCCTCTGTGGGTAATAGTAATGTGGATAATGCAAAAGAGATGGGAGAAGCACCAGAGACATTTGAGACATTCAATCAGCCCCATCATACACCAGCAGAACTGTTGCCTGCTCATTCCCAGGGGGATGCCCGGAATTTGGAGCATAAAATCCATAGTACTGACAACCAGAATCTTGGAAACAGCTGTCGAGAGGACTTACAAAATACGGAAAATATGGAAAATACGGAGAATCCTGATAAAGATTTAATTAAAGATCTGGATTCTGGGGATTCAGGGGGAAAGTTCTATTCAATGTCGGACCCCTCTAACTCTTCTGAGAATGAGACTTTAGGGGGGAATTGGGCTGATGATAAGTGCCTGGATGCATCCATTGATAAGGGGACGGTGTGTAAATTAAGGGACACCGCCAATCCTTTATCAAAAGAAACTTCTGATAAAGCTGGATTATTAGTCTGGGATAATTTGTTTTCCCCAAAGCTTGGTGAAGACGGAGGTTTTGGTAGCAATACTGGAGAAACTGATGGCACTGGCGCCATGGTAGAAGGGGTGATTACTCTCAGTACTAAATATAAAGTTATAATGGCGCACCGGGAAGAGACTAAGGCGGAGGGACTATGGACTCAGGGTGCTGTTCGCAAACTGCAAAACACTGTGCGTCGAGTTGCAAAGACCTGCACAGAGATCTCTACAAGGATTGGGGAAGCTGAGGCAAGGATCTCAGCGATGGAGGACGAAATAGTACAGCAGAAGGCGACTATAGCATCTTTGCAAGCTTTAAAAGATGACACCAACTGGAAACTCATTGATTTGGAGAAAAGTTCCAGAAGGAACAATTTACGCATTTTGGAGATACCGGAAGGGAGAGAAGGCAAAGACATCCGGCAGTTTGTCATCAAACTGTTTTCAGAAGCCTTCCCCGAACTTAAGCACTGGAAGTGGGAAATAGAACTTCAGAGAGCACATAGGTTTCCATTTCATCTGTGTGGTGGAACAAGGGGGCCAAATGAAAAGCCTAGGGCCATACTGATTTGTTTTAACAATTTTTTGCTTTGGGAATCTTTATTTGGTTTGGCAAGGCCTGACAGGAAGAGAGGAGGTAAGGGCTGTGAATTTTTTGTTCGCCCCGACTTCTGTCAGGCCACGGTTCAAAGGAGATGGCATTTGCGTCAAATGATTCCACTCTTTCAAGGTAAAGGGGCACAGGCCTTTCTGCTTAATCCATCTAAATTGAAAATCATTTATAAGGATAAAACACAATTTTTTGTTTCTGAAATAGTAGCGAAGGAATTTTTTAGCACAATATAAAATGAATTTAGCAATAAGAGAATAGTATGCTCTTAAGTAGTCTGGGTGTCCCCATTCTAATGGTCCAGGTGGTATCACCTTACTGTGTTTTTTTTTCTTCTGTGTTTTCCTCGGGGGGGGGGGAGTGTTCTTAATCCACTCTCCATCACAAGGGGACTAACTTAGTCCTTATGCCTCATTTGGGTGGGGGTGGTGTCAGTCTTGGGTGGGCAAGGGTGGGGGGGAAGGGAGGGGGTGAGGGAAGGCACGTTGGTGATATGTTGTTTGTTAGGCATCAAGGTTATGGGACTTGTTTTCATGTCAGGGATAATGTTTTCTTTATTTATGAACATAGCTTAGGGTATGGGCAGAGCAGACAAGAAGTGACTTCACTCAACTGTACAACAAGGGCTGGTAAATTTTCCATCTGTTCGTGGAACATTTGTGGCTTAAATGTTAAAAAGAAAAGAGGGGTGATGGCTCAAATTCTGCAGGTGATGCAGGTGGATTTGGCTGTGTACAAGAAACTCATATTATGTGGAATAATGGAAAGTGGCTGAATGGTTTGGGTATGGATATACTAGGCTGTGCTAGAAAGAGCTCAACTACCAGAGGTGTTGCGATTTTGAGGAGATATGGCTTGGGGTTCTGTAAACGGGTAAAGGAGGATGTCTGGGGCACTGGGTTATTGTTGAAATATTGGTTAATCGCTCTCCAATGACGAAATGCTCTATATATGGGCATAATCTGGATGATCTGGAGTTGATGTACTATTTAAGCATTGAATTAGCGGCGTGTCCATCCCCGTTAATCCTTTGTGGGGATTTTAATCTTCATTTGGAGGGTGGATTTAATATTAACAGCGATCGTTTATATGAGGGGAAAAAAAACTAAAGTTTTTGAAGCCACTCAAGGTCTAGCTAAAGAATTTGGGTTGGCGGATGTATGGTGTGCTCATAGTAAAGGTGTCCCTGGTGAAACCTTTTATTTGGCTCCCCATAGAAAACATGTGTGCTTGGAATATTTTTTTATATCAGCTGAAAAGGTAGCAAGTGCTAAGATTGAGATTAAACCCAGGATCATCTCAGATCATAAGCCGGTTGTATTAGAATTGGACCTTAGTTCTAGGCCCCCGCCAAAGGCATGGACCTTTGAGCGTAAACTCCTATTGGATCCCTTATATTGTGAGCATATGCGTAATTGGGTTGAGGATTTTTTTTTAAAACAATCGCGGTACCTCTTCGGACTCTATTGTCTGGGATAAATTTAAGGCCAGGGTCCGGGGGGGAAACATTTTGCTATTCTATAGCTAAGCAGCGCAAAATTCGAGGAGAAATTCAGGACGGGATGAATCAGTTAAGGTTATTAGAAACAGAACTTATGGGGGAGGTAATCAGGCAACAAAATACAGAAAAAACTTTAAAGGTCATCACAGTTCAAAAAATGAATATATATCAACACTTTGCTATGAAATTAGCCACAAAAATTGCTACGCATAGGTCCCAAATTTATGAAGCGGGCGAAAACTCTGGCAGGATCCTAACGAAGATTACATAAGAAGGAAATTGCTAATAGAATCAATAGGATTCAGGATCATCTCCGCCAGATACAGGATACTCGAGCAAAGTGCTTAATGTTTTTCGTAAATTTTACCACAAATTATACACGGAAGATGAAACAATAGAGTCAGAAGAGAAAATAAAGGAATTTAGCTCTGACATTGAAATTTAAAAACTCACACAAGACCAAAATGAGGAATTAGCAGCATATATAACCTGGGAGGAAGTGGAGGGAGCAATAATGTCACTTGCAATAGGAAAAGCTGTGGGCCCTGATGGCCTCCCCCTTGAATTTTATAGGACATTTCGTCAAGTTTTAAGACCGGAACTTATGACATTGTTCTTGGCTGCTCAAGGTGGAATTGCGCCAGAGTCATGGCGAAAAACTACTTTTATTGTTTTTTTGCTCCCCTCTTTTATTTGTATTATATATTGATTTCTTTTTGAATAAACTAAACCAGCACACATATATTAAGCCAGTCCACCATCGACATATGGAGTATAGAGCGTTGGCCTATGGTGGCGATATAGTCGTAGTCACAAGTGATATTGTTACTGCGCTACCTGCAATTAAGTTATTGGCCAACCAGTTCAGGTGTTTTTCTGGCTATAAATTAAATATAGAGAAAACTCAAATTCTCTATTCAGGTACTGACCCTCCGGCAAATATGGCAATCGTCCTAGAAGTAACATATCTGGGAATTAAAATTACATCGTCAGTGGGAAAGATTCCGGATCTGAATATCAACCCAGTGATGGAGAAGGTGAATGCAACTTTGGCGAGGTTGGATCACCTTCATCTATCCCTCCCTGGGAGATGTAATGTATTAAAAATGCTGGTCTTACCGAAATTTTAATATATGTTTAGAATAATCCCTTTAGAGTTTTCTTCATCGTGTTTTAATAAATTAGAGAGGATGTGCTCGAGATTTTTGTGGGGGTATCGAAGACAGAGAAGGGAAATCAAGAAGATGGTGTTACCTAGACACCGTGGGGGCTGGGGTATCCCACATTTCATGATGTATTATTGGGTAGCAATGATGCAAAACATCAGTTCTTTGGTAGTCAGGGATAAAGCTGAACTTCTGCAATGTCATAGACCATCCATTTACAAATTCTGGCTGGGGGATGAGACTAATGGGTGTCTAGTCAAGGTAATCAAACCCAGCTATTTAAAAAAAAATAAAAATGTAAGATACTTAAGGCAGCCTATGGAAATAAATCAAACGTAAGATATGTGTCTTAAATTTTAATGCCTACTCTCCATTTTCATCTTCTGGGCTGCTTCCTATAATTTTTCGAGATCAAGTGACAATCTGATGGGGCTTAAAAGGAATATGACGCCTAGGGGATATGTGTGATGAGGGTCAATTACTAGCATTCCCAGACCTACAGGAGAAATATGGATTAGGTAAACATGAATTCTTCAAATATCTCCAAATTTGTAGTTTTCTTGCCCGGCTGGGGTCAGGAAATGGACAACAGTTTGTTAACCGCATGCGTGCGGCATGATTCCCCCCGTACGCTGGATTTTGCGAAAGCGCACTTTACATGACGAGCTGGGCTCGTCATGAGCGTGCGAGGAGGCTACCTCATGACGAGCCCAGCTCGTCATGAGCGTCGAAGGGGTTAAGATTCCTTTAATTGAAAAAATGAAGAAAAAACACCAATCGGTCAATTCTATCAACAATTAGTGGAAACATTTCCGGATGACTTCGATTTTTGGAAAATAAAATGGGAAAATAAATTGGGTGTTGAGGACATTGACATAAAAGAATCTCTTTAGCTTGCTAATCAAGTCTTAATGATGGGTAGAATCCGCAGTCAACATTGTATGGCCCTTTATGATCTATATTATACACAAAGGAAGATTTCCAAATGGGGGGCAACTGTTGGAGTCAAATGTAATAGGTGTGGCTTATCAGCAGTGGATTCAATAGATATGTTTTTTTTATGTCTTAAATTAGGGGAACTCTTTAAGGAAATTGAGACGTTCTTCGGTTTAATAATGGGATCCCCTGTGACAATAACGAGTGAATAAGTCCTAATTGGATAGGGTTGTATAGTGTGGCAAACATAAGATCAAGAGCTATAACTTCTTTTTTATTTATAAGTATGGCGGTGGTACGCACTTGTATCACTAACGATTGGATTAGTCCTGATCCACCCACTTTTATGAACTGGTGTTCAAGACTGTTAGCCATGTACAATGTAGAGCTATCAATTTATAAAACTAAAGGGAGAAGGAAAAGAGGTATGGGAGCGGCAATTTGGTCTCCAATATCAGAATGGATTAAAAAAAATGTTTTGCTTCTTTATGAGTGGGTTTACGGATTGATCCTACTTGTTTTGGGTTGGCATATTAATTGAAATGCGAAGCTTGTATAAATATTAATTTATTGTTAGGGAAACTCTGCCCACTTATAAGTTTGACAATTTTTCCTTGCTCTATATGTGTTGCCTATGAAACTTAATTAATTTTTGTCTGAATCGTATCATAATTTTGTGTTGCTATCAGTATTTATATTGCCTTGTTTAAAAAGATTTAAAAAATATTCAATAAAAATATTAAAAGGAAAAATGGAGCCAAACTTTGCAGAACTGCAAAGGTACTGCAGTATTCCGAGCAGCAGCTAAACCAGAGTACTGCTACAAAATCTTTAAAATTGCCATTGAAATTTCACAACAGTTACAGCGGTACAGTGATAATGAACAGATTGAGTTGTTGGGGAAGTAGTACAAAGAAAAACAATCCTTTTTAGCTTGGGGATAAGATTCTTCTGGAATAACTGACGCCATCTAACCTGATTCTCTTGGAACTCATGAAGGAGTTCGGCAATTTTCTTAGGCTATTGCATCAACATAAAATTATTATATGTAATGTAATGGCCATAAAAGAATATACTGTGGTAGATCAGACAGTGGAGTGGTCAGATCTGATGAATGCATGCACTGTTCAAGAACCGGTGGCCAAAGTAACCAAAATCGATACATCTGCCTGAATAAAGACCCTCTTCTAGAACGGCGTAATGGAAATATTATTTGGGGAAAACATCAGAAAAACTAAATTAAAGTAATGTCAAAATATATGTACATAGCTCTTGTAACTATAGACAATGACTATAAAAAGTAATGGGAGTGGTGGCATAAAGACTTAATGGAAGTGCTGAGATGGACACGACCAGTGTGGAATTAATATTGAAATCCAATGCACGGTTTTATAGTTTTTCTCAATTTATAGTTTGGCAGACAAGGTACTCCCCCACAAATTTAGAGGAGTACCCTGTCTGCAAAACTGATGGTCCGGTCACTCATTTGAGAGTCAGGCAAAAAGTCATGTTTTCGACAGTTGCGCCCCAACTGCTCCACTTTTGGTAACCCTGCACCGAGAGCCCAAGACAGTTGGGGTTGTCAGTTTAGGTACATCAGATCGTTCCCCCTCTTGGAGTCGAAGGTCTGATCCACTTTTTATTTGCGAAAGCCTAGTGGTTCCAAACTTAAAAAAATTAAAATGCACCCCACGTTCGGAAGAACATTCACAGGGCATCAGGGTCATTAGCTGCTTTTTTTTTAACCACATTGGGCTTTTGTTTGTGGAAAATGAAAAAAATGTTTAAAAACTGCCTACCTGAAACATGTTAGCTTCTGACCAAACTTTCAGTGCCATCGTAGGAGTCTCCATGACAGCAGCGCCTATAATGGCACAGAGACTTCTGTAGGGCCATCAGAGATCTCAAAAATATGTTGAGTGGGAGTCAAGTTATAATGGCAGAGGAAATGACCTCCCTCACCCGGACATATAGATAGTGGTTCACGTTAATGTAAATGAGGCCCAAAATCTGTAGAGAACTATTTGGATAACCTGATTGTCAAACAAAAGTTATCAAATGATATCGGCAAAGGAAGCAACTATGATAAGGATGTAAGAAACTGGATTATTTGGGGTGAGTGACCACAACACTTGTCAGGGTGAACCCTAAAGTCACTAAATTAACCTGAGCTCAACACCCAGTTAGCTAATGCACAGAAAAGGCTGGCTTAATTTAGGGCAATGTGTAAATTATGTATGCCGTATCAAAACAGAAAAAAGTTGAAATACGAAGCAATACAAATTCACAATCCAAATTTAAAAAAAGAGTGAAATGTAATAAACAAAATGACACAGAAATTACATAAATTGAGCATGAAATGTGAATTTTTAAAGTTTTAAGTAGGAATAGTGCCAAGGAGCATAAAGTGCCAATGATCGGGGTTGACCTGGACCTAGGCACAATTTGAGGATGGCTGCAATGGAGCGCAGGTGGATACATTGACAAAGTTGACAGTAGCGGTCGGCAGTAGGAGTTTCTGTAGGGCGGTGACGTGGGCAGGGGGAGGGGCAGGGTGGGGGGTAGTAATGTATTGATTACGGAGTTTTACAGGTAAGTAAACATTTAAAAAAATAAAACTAATTTTGTTGCGCGCACTGCATCACATTTGGTGATGCAGTGCGCGCAACGAAATTCGTTTGATCTATTTAAATGTTTACTTACCTGTAAAACTCCGTAATCCATAGATTACTACCCCCCACCCTGCCCCTCCCCCTGCCCACGTCACCGCCCTACAGAAACAGCTATTGCCGACCGCTACTGAAAGTTGATCCTGGGCAAAGATTTTGCCTTCTAACGTATTCCTTTAATGCCAAATCAACCACAGGTGAACACTTCTAAAGCCTTCCATAAACTCTGGTGAAGTACTTAGAGACTCAGGGTGTCAGACAGAGGCCATTAACAGAGCCCAGTTCAGGTCCAGTTGCCATTGGTCAGCTGGGCCATTGCAGGAGCGCCCCTTATAGCTTGTTGAATGTCTGTAGCTTGAGCAGGATGTCAGCTTTATAACTCTTAATGTCCATGACTTTGCACTTGGTACACGAGGGAGTGCGTCCAGGCCTTGAAGGCACATCTTAGGTTACAAACACCAGGTCCACTCCTCTTCTGTTCTTGCTCAAGTCCAGAAGTGTTCAGAAGTGGGTGCCTGACGATGCTACATTTATGCCTAGCACCTCCAATACACCCCCAGACAGATGTCTGGTAGAAGAAAAGCAGGAATTTCCAGCAACCACAGAGTGGATACACAAGAATTGTCTTAGCATCCCGTTTCCGTCCTAACAAGTGCACCCCAATATTTGTATTCAAACCCAGCATACCTGTCAAGCAGGATTTAACACTGTAATGTTAAAAAGGATGCTCCCTGCCCCCGTCATTCGCAACATTTGAAAATTGAAATATATTTTTTGATTTGCCTTTCGGACAGCTTAGAACTCCCACAAACTCTTCAAAGCATTAGAGGAATTTCTATCCTTAACTCAGAGCAGGAAACCTTGATATCATCGGTAGTAAACAAAAGCAGAGGATTTGATAGAACACAATTATACAAGTCATACAACCAGAAAATGTACAGTTCTTTAAATGTGTAAAACAAATTGAACAGAGGAATTCTGAACTATACTATCTTACTGTCTGTGGCAAAGTATTATGGATGACATTGCACAAGTAAGTACTGACATATAATGCAGGGTAGTGTGTGCAAAAGACAATGTGTTTTAGTTCATACTACTGAACACAAGCCAACATGCATAAGATCATGTTGTCAACACAGGACACATGATGGAAGTGCCGGCGCAGAAAACATGCCCTAGGTTAAAGAGTTATTTGATAATATCCTATTAAAGGCCCAATTGGTGTTTGGGCTGTGGGGGAAAAGACTACATTTTGAGCTGGTTTAGATACTTAGAAACTTTCTGTGGGCAAAACTACAAACTCCTTTATTTACTGAATAGAGGAAAAAGATTAATGCTAAAAACACTGAACATCCACTAACATTCTCAGTTTACAGAATTAAATGTTTGAAATTGTGAATGTGTCTACAAAGAGTAAAATTCAAGATGAGGGTCAGGGAAGAAATCTTTAAAAAGATTAAAACAAATTCTGTCAATACCTTGAATTGTATGAGGAACAAGTCTTCTACAATCATTTTGTCTCATGTTATAATACAGCTTCAGAAGAGAGACAAAAAGGACTTATATGGAGTGACAATGCCATAAATTAAGCTGAGAGGATACAATCTAAATGAAACCGAGTCAGGTGTCAACTAAGACAAACTGAATGAAATCTTAAACTATAATTTATAAACAGATACATGCAAGAAGCTAGTGTGATTACTATGTTTTAAAGCCAATCTATTTAATGGTGGTTGTTATAGGTTCAGAATATATTATTGTCCATGCATGGTCAATAAGATTTCATCCTTGTGCATTTATGTAACTACGTTAAAGGATAAAATAAAATTCTAATAAAATATTTAAAAAACATTGAGTAAGTGCCTAGAGGAAGAAAGTTCCCAACCCAAACAACAGTAAATACGGAATGAAAATAAAATATGTTTCTACAGATTACACTGTGAGCCACAGTATGTGCATTGATCGTAACTGTAATTCCCTACGCCTGAGAACAGATTGGGAGTTGTATTTTGAGGGTAGATTAATGTACTGGTTGTTGGTTGTACTACCCTTCTGTCAAATACATAAAATGTCACAAAAACAAGTGTTATCCACTGTCGCACCAAGTTAGCAGAAAGAAGATATCAAGGTGGCATGTTACCACAGCATAATAGTACAACTCCTCCTAAGGTGGGTCGAAACAAGGACAGATAGATTCTTTACAGTGTATTGTTAAATAAAGACATTGTATTGTTTTTATTATAGTGGAATGGACGAACCTGTTTAATCAAACTAATGTTATATTTACTTTTCTGTTGACTTTGTCACATTCAAGGGGGAAAATACAAATTATGGGTTGCATTGATATGTTTGTTTTTGCTTTAAAAGTGTGTTTTGAGGTTTTGACAGCACATGCTGATTATTCAACAGGTAAGCCTGAGTCTGATGTTTAAAGACGGAGTGATCAGTAGTCTAAGGATGTCAGTCTTCATTTATTCATGTTTGGGGAGCATAACACTCACGGCATGTTTACCTTCAAAAGAAAGTAAGCATTGAATTGACTGAAAGGATATTTGTAATTCTAAACCTAGTCAGCTGCTTAACAATTTCAGCTTTCATCAAGGTTAGATTTTGCATTCCCAATGAGATTCCACCTTGACCATAATACTGTTGCCACTGATTTATTTTGTGAATATAGACCTTGATTCACAACGTTTTTATCTTTGAGTGACTTACACCTGGAAATTCAAGAGTACCTAAATCAGGAGTCGCTAGAGTATACCGTACATGTTGCTCTGATTATTATTTTCATTTGATCCAGAATGAATACATTGAAACACTGCAACTTGAACTGTCCATGACACATTATTTCTGTTAATCTTTGTATTGTTCTGGACTCCTGATTTGGATAATGCCTTAATAATTATAAAATAGTAGAACACATGACTCATCATGATTTCTCTCTCCTTATGTTCTACAAATCACACAATATGAATGAATTTCTCATGCTTGCAAACCCCATGACCCTTTTTGACAAGAAACAACTATATAAGTTCCTAACATGATTCTCATCCCAACCCATACCTCATATCCTCTAATGCAACTATCATAGCGGAAGAAAAAGTGAAAAGTAGGAGGAATTATGAAACACAAACAAAAACTGATTCACTTTCCTACTACACTAGTTGTCATCTGAATTAATACACTTTGGTTTTTTTCGCTACAAAATGCGCCCGTCCCACATTGGGAACTGTTGATTTATCTCACAAACAAACTTTCCTGGAAGATAAATACCAGCAAAGGGTTCTGAAGTGATGCGGTATACGATGGCGCCTCCAGTCGTAAACGTGTGTGTAAAGCAAGACCAAACAGTGAACGGTGCTACAGGTAAGAGGACAACCCAAAACCCCCAAAAAGGACCGAAGCCCTTGATACAATTATAAAGGTAGCCTGTGCACACGTAATCCTCATTAACTGTATTGATACTGCAAGTATCTCACGAACATAACAATAACAGTTCATGAGATACTTGCAGTATCAATACTGTTAATGAGGATTGCGTGCGCACAGACTACCAGTAAAACTTTCCTGGAAGACTGTGCCAGACTCATATTGGGTAGTCAATGCTGCTGTCCACAACAGTGTGACGCAAATACATCTGCTGCCTATGTAGGAAAAATGACCTTGGTTATACAAGCCAAACATAGAACACTTCTGTCATAGCAATTTGCAAATAAAGTTATGTCTTCACATGATGATCCATTTGAAGAGAGTTAAAAATTCCATTATTTTACAGTGATTCTGACAAAGGAAAATTGAAAATGGAGGAAACTTCTCAAAAATTGTACTCAATCAAAAACTAGGTGAATATGGTGATATAAGGAATTCATTAAGTGCTTTCTTCTGAAGCACTCAATTTCTAGGACATTAAACTATAATGTTACTTTTCTGAAGAAATGGCGACTTAAGTCTGAATATGTGACAGATATTAATATGCCCTAATTTTTATATACTAACAATTATTTTAATGTGGATAATTTATAAAGTATTTTTAAGGAATTTTAAATATAGTTATTTATGTATATTTTTCTCCATTTCTCTTCATTATTTGGGGGTTAATAATTGAAATTTATGACTACAATCTGTATGGTCACCACCTTCTTTGAATTTTACAATAAAAAGAAAGAGAAGATCTCATGATAAAAAAATACTCCAGACTCCTAGCGAAGAACAATCCATGAGATAGAAAGAGAGACTGGCATCATCTGCATTTGAGGTGGAGAAGAAGATGATCTTATCTAGCTGGTATTGACAGCTAGTATGATGCTTCATTTCTTTCAGACAATATTCTGTTAAGTGGAAATAAGCTGACAACATAAACCTTGGCACTCTAGTTCTGAGCACTTCATATTGGTTAAAGATTTCTCACTTGTCACTGATTTTCCCCATAGCATAGAAAGAAATGGGGGCAAATGACTCCTGTGCATAGACAAATTGATGACTAGGCCATTGCACACAATTTGCTCTTTATAATTACAGAAAACCACAAAAAGATCGTTTAGGCCTAGTGTAACATGCTGTTAAGGGGGTGCTGGCAAATTCCTTGACAGAATATACAACAGGGATTGTTTAGAAAACATGTCTGTCAATGAAAAAAACAACTGCCTATTAACAACAAGAGCTTGTGATAGGGACTGGCATCTCTCAGTCAGGCTTGTTACATTTTAGAGGGATCCTAGTGTAAAGAACTTAAAAAACAAAATTACTTTGCAAACAGCATGGGATTGTACCTCAAATGTCTCGAGGTAAGAGTTGCCTTTAAGAGTACCACATAAGTAGGACGCCATTTTGCGAATTTAAGGGGTATCCCAATGAACAGAGCAAAACGTGACCACAAACTAGCATATTCTGTAGCGTTACATCTGAAAGAAGTGGAAGACCTCTGTCCTCAACTAGCCGGCCTCATAGTCCAAGCACCCATACCTACTTAATCTTGTGAATACCCTCACGTGTGGGAGTGCACTCCAGAAATCCACACTGCAGAGCATAACATATGTAAGTGAGCAAGTTCTCCTCTGCGTGCTCTTGCTACATATGCCAAAGCTCAAATGACATGTAAACCTTCATAAGGCAGCTGGTGCAGGAGCAGCTTGCTGGAAGGCCCTCCGATTTCACACAAAAGAAGGTAGTTATTTTATCTTCTTGTGCAATACATTTACTTTTTCCATCTTAAAAGGGAAGATTAACACCATCAAAGGTCTGTTTAGTCCACTTTCATTTCTCTTAACTCAATGTTTTATTTCTTTCAGAATAAAGTTTATTGTACAATTATTTATCAATGTTTTTGTGATTCTGATTCTCTTTCATATATTCTTGCTATATCAGTGGCATGGGGTATCAGGGAAGCTGTGCGCAGGAGACAGACCCCGCATCACGTTACCCAGTATGATTATCTCTGGCTTGAGTTTCTCCCATCAGAGGCGCTGAATCTGGACGTGTACCCCCTTTCTTCATAGAAAGAGATGCTGCTATTTCCCCATCTGCCTCGGTTCAGTGTCACATCCCAAGACGTTTCTGCTGCAGTAGTTGATCTATGTCTGTTGATTAACAGCTGACAGATGTGCCCTGACTTACAATCAGACGGGTGCAGGCATAAATACTGCACGCAGGCATACCATCTTTTACGTAGCATTCATACCAATAAGGTGACCTCGACGATGTCAAGATAGTTGCTTTTTTCATAGAAGTACACGAAAAAAATATGTATTCTTCAGGTAGGGATATCTTATAAATTACCATCAAAAGAACATAAATGAAACAAGTAGTAATATTTTTAATGTCATACTCGTTCCTTCACTATGTATTACTTTTGACTAGAGACTTGCGTAGTCTCAAAAGTCAATTGGCGATTTCTTTTAATTTTTTTGTACTTATTTGTAGGTAGTGGCAGCTATTATTTGACTGACACAAACAAATAAAGAGGGAATAATGTCACCGTTTATGATACCATGAACTCTCCTCGTTCTCTGACCAAGGGAACTGTGTGACATCGAACACTAATTGAGAATATCATTGTCGTGTTTATTTTGTTGGACAAATAAAGGCTAAGCTACCCAAAAGGTACAAGTGATGAAACGTAAAAGTACACACCGATGAGGATTGTTAAAGGTTTACCCATACATGCTGTGGAATGGGTTGTATGTTAGAACGTGTCCCTCAAAGAGAGTTTGGAGCAAGCAGGCCTACCCTGTGCTACTCAATGTCCCAGTCAACGGAATCTATATAACTACACGATGCATTCTGCTAGTGGAAGTCTTGCTTCGTTTAATTTGAACCAAATGTACTAATGCATGTATTGGAATCATCTATCTTAATAAAAAAAAAGTCCAAACCTGAAACATAAGCTCCCTTTGACATGAAGTCAGCTCGCGCCCTATCACAACCTCAACGTCACAGTGAATGACTGTGAGAGCCTGATATTCTCCTCACTGACTAGAGGGCTTCACACAGAGACACACAAACCTGTTTGCGGAAACCAAATATGTCACACAGAAACACACAAACCTGCTTGTGGAAACCAAAAATGTTTTTTCAGACAAATGATAAGTGGTGTGAGTAGATGCACTGTGGTGCCGGATTAGTACAGGTGTTTAAATGCATGATGTGCCTGTGAGTGGGAATGAACGCATCATGTTAAGGTTATGACACATGCTCCCATGCTTCAGTGCATGATTATGAAGGCAAACTGCCCATTCTAAGGGGAGGCAGAGAGCCGAAGGGCGGCAGACATACTCACAGGTGTGTGGGACTGTTCGGTCAGCTTCTGCTCCCACATCTTCAGCCGCCTTTCCCGTTCCTTCAGCTCCTGCTCCTTAAAGCTGAGATCACGCTCTAACTTCTTTAGCCTCTCTAAAGTTTCCTCGATTTCACATCTGTAGAGACAAAATCGGTGGAATCAAGTCTGAGATAAATTGCCAACATTTAATATACACATATTGATTAAATACAAAAAGTCACACTCAATAAGTCAAGTCAAGTCAAGGAAAGCTTTATTTAATTGCTTTTTTAACAATCACAAAAGTACATAAAACACATGATTCTTTTACCAAAGTTAACACAAAAATTAATATACAATAAGAAGAAAAAGACTTCTTAATATTTGTGGTAAAATTCAAGGTATTTATAATCAGATAATGTTTAAAAAATGTAAATACAATGTGCCCAAACAATCTCGCTCGTTACACTACTATGCTCTTCCTTTGATAAAACAGTTTCATCAAGAACATAGATATTCTCCAGGCTATGTGCTCATTTTTAAAAACTGGAGTTTAATTAGTGCCGGGCGACACCGCCTCAAACCCATAGCTTTTAAAAGTGGAATCAACTACACACTCCTTAACTCCATCTAAAATTTACAAAATAAAACAAGATGAATAGTTGATTGGGCCTAGTGATTATCACAAGGACAGGGTTGTAATTCTCAAGTCCAGACATTCATTCTTGGGAAAGAAGCAAATCTATGAACAATCCCCAGTCTAAACCTGGTCAGTAGCAGCCGATCATATCCACCAAGGACAAATGCTAAATATAGCTAAAACCACCTGATGCTGTTAAACGCTGGGCTTTAAAGTCTCCCCAGACAGTCTTAGCATATCCAATAACTGAAGGCCCTCCTTTTTAGGGCTCGGCTATAACGCGCTGAAAGCGCGTTCTCGCCGAGAACTATTGTCGGAGAGACAAGACCTGGCCGCGCGCAGCGTTTTTCCATAGGATAACGTTGTGCGCGCGGCCAGGTCTTGTCTCCACGGCATGCATGGCAGGCCGGATCGCGCCGCGCGCCTCTGTGGAATGCAGGGGGAGTCTGCATACCAGCGCGCGGCGCTGATCAACAGGCAGGGTCAGGTTTTTCACTAGCAGTATCTAGCCAGGTCTCCTTCCCCTGTGCTGCCTGCAAAGTGCACTTGTACAGAATTTCTATTTGATACATTTGTGGTGTTGCCCTTCAGTTGTGTGCCAAGCTGATGTACTGTGGTATTGACGGAAAATGTCGTCATTGTGTTGCCAAATGCCAAGGAAGACTGTGCCATGATGTACTGTAAATAGAAAGTAACTTGATTTTTCTTCGTTATTTTGCATGCGAGGCTGTCGTGATTACATTGCCTAATGTCCGCTCAAGAATACACATTTGCACATTGCAGTGTTTGCATTTTACTGGTCTGCAGTTGATCATTGTGTTTGACCAAGGTCTGTACAATTCAAAGTCTATTCCTTCATTATTGTGTTTTACAGAGTATACATTCATTTTGACTCATACAAAGGCGTTTCAAAAATTAGTTCACTGCATATTTATAGTTTGATTTTTGAAGAGCTTTTGTTATGAGAGGTTGTAGAAGTGTTCAGGATTTTGGTTATTTTAATTTGATCGCTGCATATATTTTTAACAGTTGGATGTTTGTAAAAATGCATATTCTGCCCTTTTAGATTAATCTGTTTCTACTATGTAGATTTTGCACACTTTGGCCTTTGTTACATCTAGCCAGGAGTAATCCCTCTTATTTATGTGAGAGTTCTGTTAATTCGGGGGGAGCGGACATAATAGGGAATACACATTTTTGAGCAACGTGTGGGAATCCTTGATGCCCCATTCCTGCATCTTTTACACGCTGTGAGCATATGTGCGCGTGCACCACGTCCGACTCACACATAGTTATTAGCATGCAGATGCTTTAATGTCTGGAGTTAGATCTTTAGCTGGTAAGGAGCTAGAGAATACTTTTTTTTTGCGTATCTATACTATGTGTGCTGCATTTAGTTCATATTCATTAAAGTGCTTTTTTTTTCACAGTAAAGAACGGATGACAATCCAGTCAAAGAGGCACTGCTTTGTTTTTCAGTTGCCTAAGTGTGTACGCCTCATCACTTCCTTCATTACACACACGGACACGCACACACGGACACCACCACTCCCATGCACACACGGACACCACCACTGCCATGCACACACAGACACCACCACTGCCATGCACACACGGACACCACCACTGCCATGCACACACGGACACCACCACTGCCATGCACACACGGACACCACCATTGCCATGCACACACGGACACCACCACTGCCATGCACACACGGACACCGCCACTGCCATGCACACACGGACACCACCACTACCATGCACACACGGACACCACCACTCCCATGCACACACGGACACCACCCGTGCTTAATTTGTAAAAAAAAAAGGTGCCAGGGCTTTCATTTGTAAAAAATTAAGTGAAAAGGCACTCGTCAGGAGGCTACTGTAGTTTGCCATACACATTAGGCGACTTTGAGCTATTGGCATTGTAAATGACAATGACTTTTAATTATGTTTTGGTTTTTAAAACATAAATAAAAGACCTTGTCATTTACAATGTCAAGACCTTAAACTCGCGTTCATTTACAATGCTAATAGCTCTAACTTTTGCAATGCCGAGACCGTTGCATTGTAAATGCTTGTTTAGATTCTTTCTAGTAATCAGCTGGGTACTGCTTGGATTTGTAAAATATTCTAAGTGACTGAGGTCTCTCATGAAATTATGCACATACCTAAGCCATGGAATTTTTTGGGCCCCTTCGAGGTTCAAGCTATCCTGTAAACTCTCCCTGTTTAACTTAGTTTGTTCTTTTGACCAAATCCTTTGCCAAAGAAGAATAGGTTTAAATTTTATGAGGTCAGAAATATATGGGAGACCCAGCTCAGCATGGCAAGTATATGAAGAGATACTGGCTGGAAATGACAAAATATACCTAAGGAAAGCAGTTTCCACTAATTGTATCGGATGCAGCATGTCTGTAAAGCCCCAGACCCGCGCTCAATACATTGAATGAGAGATACATTTAGCTTTCTACATTTCAATAAGCTCTCCTGGAGGTTTCCTTCCCAGTTTTTTTTAAAAAGTGGCCAGCGCAGTGGTAGCCCTAGTGAGCGCCAGCTTTTTTGCAGTGACAGCTTTGGACCATAGATCATTCTGACTGAATAAAATACCAAGATATGAAAAACTCTTGGTATTGGTCCACAAACTTGTCCCAAGACATCTTGTTCCCACGACCACATCTCATTGTGAAGATCTTGGTTGTATTGATGCTAAGGCCAAGTTCCTTCATAAAGTTAAAAAACCTGTTTAAGAAAACACCCCTGTCCTAAACCCACGATCCTATTTCCGGAAAGTGACAGCATTGGTGACCGAATTGCTATGGGGAGAACGTCCGCCCAGAATAGCACACGTTAAGCTCAACCGTGGGTGGTATGATGGGGGTATAGCCTTACCGAATGTGGAGCTCTACTACTGGGCCTCACAGCTCAAAGTTATTAATTTCTGGATACATGCCCCGCAGGATGACCCGGCGTACTTCTCGGACAGAACACAACTGGGAACCCACAGCTTGCTGGCCCCGCTTTACACACCTAGCCTCGCGAAGACACTACTTGGTCCGACTAAACACACGGTCGTCATATGGCACAGGGCACTGGCACGGCTTAAATGGAAGGGCGTCATAACCAAACTCACTCCACTGTGGGACACTAAACAACTTGGTTGCCTCAGGTCGAGTAAGGGCTTTACCCGGTGGGACACTATTGGCATCTCGACGGTGGGAGACCTCTGGACTTCCACTGGCATGATCCCTTTTCAACAACTGCAACAACAGTATGCGATGAGTCCCACTGAAACTTACAGATATATACAAATACGTCATGCGCTAATGGCGGTCATTGAGCCGGGATCTACTGTCCCGGAGTCCTCGCCTCTGGAGGACAGACTTCTCACAGACTACATGCTTACACGCGCTACATCACTCACATATCGCAAGTTACTAAACAATTTACCCGATCCCCTGCAGCGACTGAAGGAAAGGTGGGAATCTGAGTTAGGCTCCCTGGATGAGACTGACTGGAATACCGCCCTGGCGTCGCCACGAGAGGCGGGTGTGTCATCCCGGTTCCGATTGATACAGCTTAAAGTACTGCATAGGGTCTACTACACCAGGACCGCACTGCACAAAATGCACAGGGCGGAGACCCCGCTTTGCCTTAGAGGGTGTGGGGAGGACGGTACATTGCTACACACGCTCTGGGGTTGCCCGATTATCTCGCCCTACTGGCAGCAAGTCATGCGCACCATTTCCCAGGCCCTTGACACGTCACTAACCCCGGACCCTCGTTTGTGTCTTCTGCACATATGGGAGGGGACGGATCTGACACGTCGGAAACAGCAATGGGTTACGATTGGAACTATGGTGGCCAAACGCGACATCGCGCAAAGGTGGGGAGTAGCGGAAACACCTACGTTGGCTTTGTGGTGTAGAACTATGGACAGACTGATGGTGATTGAACGTGCTGTGTACAGAATGAGGGCCAACCCACGCAAATGGAATACACTTTGGATGGCGTGGAATAAATATAGAGGGGACCTGTGCGAACCACTTTCAGAGGATGAGGGCGATAGCTCGGACGAGGATGAAGGGTTGGAAGATTAGGCCTGTGGGAGGAGGGCGGTTGGCCAGGGGAGTGAGGGGCTTTTGAGTCCTGGTTCCGCATAGAGTTTCCTGGGGCGGGAATGTGCTTGCATCATAGGTAACTGGGCATAACTTACGTCATTAGGGATGATTACACTGACAATCTCTATCTATCCTTTTCAGCAGAAGTCTGAAGTTTGAGTTGTTTGTTTTTTGTACTTTACACTAGTTAAAAAAAAAAAAAGAAAATATATAAGATGACATACTAATTGCTGATGTATTTTGGCTGCCCGATGTCACATTCTAAACATTTGCTGCCGGACCGGAAGGTTGTCGGCTGAATAGCTGTGTTATACGTTACCATTGTGACTGTGTATAAGTTCTTCCTTTCTGTGGTGCTTTCAGAATTTTGTGGATCTGGCAACTGCAAATAAAGTCTTATTTAAAAAAAAAAAAAAAAAAAAAAAAAAACCTGTTTAAAACCTTCTGAAGACCAATCTTGGTGCATGACGTCAGCACTGCGTCGTCCACATAGAGGAGAGCAGGTATAGGACATCCACCTATTTGTGGAAAGTCTCGACTGTCCTTGAGCAATGCCTGCCCCAATCCGTTAATATAGAGGTTAAAAAGGAAGGGGGCTAGGACACGACCTTGCTAACCACCCTCCTGATAGGAAAGAAATCAGTACGCTCACCATCCAGGCCATAACCCCCGCGGTCTCAAGGACCTCCCATAGTTTTTCGTGCCTCAGGAAGTCAAAGGCCGCAGCGAGATCCATGAAGGCTAGGAACAGTCTGCCCTTCTTCACCCTTGTGTACTTCCCCACGAAGATGGCTACATTTAAGTTCTACTCTATTGTCCCTAGCCCTGTGTGAAAACCATAGTGTATGTCGGATAGGATCTGGCTATCCTCGGCCCAATCATGCAAGTGTTCCAGAATAATTCACCCAACAACTTTCGCCAAAGAAACCAGTAAGGAAATGGCCCTGTAGCAGCCTGGATTCTGACGAACCCCTTTTTAGGTCGAGCGACCTATCTCAATGCGCATGCGCATTGAGCGGGAGCGAGATATAAAGGGGCTTAAACAGAGGTTTAACTAGCTGGCGATTTGGTGCTGTGCCCGTGCGCTTTTAGGTCAATGCGCAAGCGCATTGACCTAAAATGCGCGTGCACAGCATCAACTCGCCAGCCATCTGTTCCCCAGCTTGGCGCCTCCGCTCCTGCTCTCTCCTGGCTGCTCCTCCCCTAATTATTCACGGCCGGCCGGCCGTACTTTCACTTTCACGGCCGGCAGACCGTGAAACGTTTTTTTTTTTTTGCTTGTCGTACTTGCAGTCTCTTTTTGTCACTTATTTCCGTCTTCCCTTCTTGCCTTCTTGCCTCTTCCGTCTTGTCTTCCCTTCTTGCAAACGTTTTTTTTTTGCTTGTCGTACTTGCAGTCTCTTTTTGTCACTTATTTCCGTCTTCCCTTCTTGCCTCTTCCGTCTTCCCTTCTTGCCTCTCCCCGCCCCCCCCCCACCACAGCAATGCCGAGGGCTTGTCTCTGCTCCCTCCCTCTAAGTACCCCCTACCCCTCCATTCTGCACCCTCTTTATCCTGTCCCAGGGTCTCTCCATAGGACTCTCTCAGTAGGCTTTCCCCCGGTCTCTCTCTTCCCCTGCTCTTGCTCGCCCACATCCGTCCCTCCCTCCCCCAGCACCCTTCACCCCTCCACACCCTGTGTCTGTGAAGTCAGCTGGCATACCCTCTTGAAACACACAGATTCTGGCCGTCTCTCAATGAGGATGTCTATTTTAAGTGAACGTCGATGACATGATCTAAGGCATTGGAGATTACACTGCGCAAGTAAATCCCTCATTCATCAAGGGAGGGGCCCCACAGCCCACCCGATGCCCAGCACATGCTCGTGGCACTGCAATATTAAGCCTGTCGACTAACCGCAGACAGCAAATGATAAGCAAGCAACGCCCACAGCTAATGGCCTTAAGAGTACCTTACTAAAGTGTGCCTAGAATAAGAGTGTTATGGGTGATAGTCCAATGTATCTAAGCACTATTCAAATTCCAGTAACGTAATCAAAACTACAACTCCCACAATGCATGAAGGTAGTTCAGGAACACACCTCTTTTCTATCATACAATTATCTTACGAAAACACACTGGTTCTGATACTGCTTGCTGCAACTGCATATCACCCTTTCTGTCTGCACAGGAGTGTCTGTCAATAAGATCTATGAAGCTTGTCTTACGTGAGTTTACCTGAGTTTACGTGTACCATTGCTCCACAAGCACCCAGCTTCCCGTGCCTGATGCTTTACGTGCGCTTTTGCCTCAAGTGCAACAATCCTTCACATGTGCCAATAGCTATGGCTAAACACTTATAAGGTCCCATTTGCGAGACCTATTGGCTATGCCAATGCTTGTTTAAAAATTGGGACAATAATAGATTCCACCCAGGTCGGTGAAAAAGAGGCCTGGTAGCTGGCATTTATTACCTGAGTAATTATTGGTCCCCACAGATTGGTATTTACTTAAACATGTCAACTGGAACCCCGTCTGGCACTGAGACCTTGCCTCCTTAGCTTACTAAAAGTGCTTTGTTTACTTCCTCCAGGGTAAACTGGAGGTCGAGGCTATCGTTGGTTTCCTCTTGAGAGTTACTAAGTTGGATATTAGGGTTTCCCTGCCCATTATACACCAACGAGAAATGTTTGATCCACTGATCCTTGAGTATGGCAATTTCTATCGAGGGACCCCCTCCGGGTGATAAAAAATGGTGCTTTGACTGCTTTACAAAAGGCAGCACTATCCTTCAGTTGGGAAGCTGTGTGGAGGGATTTCCAAGCTTCTTTCCTTAGGGCGTTTTCTATGAGTGAGGCCCTGTAGCCCCTTCTTGCCTGCCTGATGTTAATAGGGTTCCTTAGTAGTCTATGTAACTCGTACTTCAAGGTTGAGTAAGCTTGTGTGCACTTTGTGTCGAACCATCGGTGGGGCCCGATCCTTTTTCGATTTTGAGCATGTAGTGCTTCCCTTACTGCACCAGCTATTTCTTGAAAAGAGGATAAGATGCTGTGGGAGGTAGCTGACTCACTAAAGCAAGTGTCAAAAGCTAGTCTACATTTATTTACCAGTTGTTTTGTGATTGCTACAGGGTCCACCACAGACCACCGTAGTGTGTCAATTTTCACATTTGCTAATACATGGTCGACCCGATCAACCCTTCCCGGTTTATTCATTGGAAAAAGAGAGTCCGGTAGGCAAAGAGGGAAGTGGTCACTCAATGAATTATCATCCACGGGGGTGTGGCTTGACTGCCGAGCGGGATGGCTGCCTGAGTGAGTAGCTCCGCCGATCGAGTTGAATAATCCGCCAACAATCCGTCCATAACTGCCTCTGGGGCTCGGGTGCTGTGCCCTTTGTGCATGCGAGGCTTCCCCGCCCTAACACGGAAAGGATTGTTGATATCGCGCACCGGCCCGCGGTGGAACTGCCCTTCTGACCTGCCTGCGCTGTGGGGCCTGCTGCGGCGTGTGACGCCGGGAGCTTGCGTAGGAGCTAGCCGGCCGGAAGTCTGTGAGTGCCGCCTGGTTCGGAGACTGGCTTGCCTGGCCTGATTGCTGGGAGCGGTGCCTAGTGCAAGCGGCATCACCGCACACACCCGCTCCATAGGCGAGGACGCAGGCGCCCGAGGATATATTGGTGAGGGGCCGCGCTGCGCAAGCTTGAAGGCGCGAGGACACAGCGAAGGACGCGGTGGGGGCGCTCGGACACCGCCAGAGAGACAGGGAGGCACCCGGTGAGCTGCCTGAAGGCGACTGAACCGCTGGGAGACGCGAGGCCCTGCAGAGCCTGGTACTCTTGGACATACGTCCGTGAACATTGCTTGGGACTGCTAGTGCTGGTTGGCAAGCGCGGACCGCCATTTTGTCCAGTACCCAGTGAATTGCAGCTGAAACAGTTGGAGGTGGACTGATAAACTACTTTCCTTTTAATTGCATGTAGTGGTTGCCGCATCGTGTGGTCATACTGCCCTGGGCGCCCCGAGGTCGATCAGCGCGGTGCCAGGGGGTGAAATTGCGGTGCGGCTGCTCATTGGCGTAGGGGGCTGACCCCTTCGCCGGACCACGTTGCAGACGCCTGGCGCAGAAGCAAGGCACGTAATTTTCAAAAGCCACGACCGCTGCAACTTCACTTGCCAGAGTTGGACACACGGTACTCCTGGACAGCGGTTGGAGGCGCATCGGGGCTGGGCGACGCCATAGGCAAACCGGACACGCGGCAGCCCAAAATCGCTTTTGATAAGTCGACCAAGAAGCTGACGTGCAATGAAACGCCGGATCAGGAGCTTTCGGGGGACGCCCGGCCTGTGCTGCCAGCCGACGACATCAAGGCCATGTTTCAAGACCTCAAGTCGAGTCTGCAAGGCATAGATGGGAAGATGGACGCTCTAGCTGCAAGGATGGACAGCATGACTAAAAGAATGGACAAGCAGGAAGGAGTTGTCGGAGTACTGGAAACGCGTGTGATGGAAACGGAGGAATGCCAATCGGACCTTGACAAGAAGCTGCGAGGAATGGACAAGGTGCTCTCCCTGATCCAAATGAAGAATGAAGATTTGGAAGCTAGGTCCAGAAGAAACAACGTACGCATCACGGGCGTGGCGGAATCGACGGACATTGCGAATATGGAACGCTACGTTGAGCAGATGATGAAAGATCTATTTGGAGAGGAACTATCCCCAATGTTTCTGGTGGAAAGGGCACACCGCACGCTAGGACCAGAGCCCAAGCCGGGAGCTCAACCGAGGACAATCCTTGCACGCATTCTGAACTATAGGGACAGGGACACGATACTGAGGCTGGCACGCAACATGGCAGATTTGCAGTACAAAGGGAACCGGATAGCAATGTACCCTGACTTCACGCTCCAAGTTCAATCAGCCAGGCGGGAATTCTTGCCCGCAAAAAAGGTGTTCCAACAAACAGGCACGAAGTACTCCTTGATCTACCCGGCAAAGCTGAGGGTGCAGGGACCGGGTAAACCCACCTTCTTCACGGACGCCAAAGCGGCGTTGAAATTTGCCAAACAACTTGCTAAGGATCAGAAGGGGCAGACCGAGACCGACAAGCGTGGGGACACTGACCAGCTAAGTGACGTCGAATAGTATCATATGTTATGGAATATGGCGCTGCTGGGACCCTTACTTGTGGGAGGGAAAACGTAAACATGCCACTGAGGGAGATGGGGCGCTAACCACCTATGCGGGGAGGTGTTGTAATTAATATTGACTTATCCAGATTTTTGTCACTAGATACTCGTTGCCCCGCTTGCCTTGGGGCGCGATGGGCCCTGTAGCGTACAGAGTCAGAGTTGCACTCGATCGCCCTGTCAAAAGTACAGGGTTAGAAGGCAGACACCTGCGTACCCCGAGGGATGTATCCCAAACTATGGTTAGACCATCTATCGTTGTTGGTACTTGGTTCAGTTGGGTTGGTACTGGGGGGGATGACTGCACGACCTAATTGGGGGGTTGGAGCGGGTGGGTTGGGAGGGGTGGGACCTGGGTCTGTTTGGTTTGCACTGTTAACTTGTAAAAGCTATGTGTTAAATGTGTCACTGGAGATATTCTATTTGATAGTCACTGACAAGGTAGCGATAAACTGTGAGCCTTGGGGCTGTGGCGATACTGCGTCGAGCGCTCTACCGAGCCGATTGCAACTTCATCTTTTAGTATCATTATGGCCGCTGGAGAGTGCTTGACGTCTGGGGAGAATACTGCCTTAGATGGGAGGCCCAGATTACCGTCCATAGCATGCTTGTCTTGGAACGTGAGGGGGATAAATGACAGGAGGAAGGCGAGATTGGTCCATGCCTACTTATCACGGAAGAATGTAGATATTTGCATGCTCCAAGAAACACATCTAAGTTCCGCGGACGCCACACAACTCAAACACTCTAGATGGGGGGAAGTGATACATGCCCCATACTCGAATTATGCCAGGGGGGTGGCAGTCTTGATCCGCCGAGGCCTACACTGGGTGACACAGCGGGTGCTGAAGGATGCGGATGGCAGATACGCATTGATTTTGGGAATGTTGTGTGGAATGCTGTTATTGCTGGTGAATGTTTATGGCCCGAATGATGATAACCCTGCCTTCTATGAGACTCTGTGGGATAAAATGCGTACATTAGGTGATGCAGCAATACTATGGGCGGGTGATTTCAACGTAGTGCTGTCTGACGCGGTAGATCGACAGGGCGCTGCCCGGGAACACCACCCAAGGGCGGCAGAGGCACTGGGAGGCATTATCCTAGAGGCGCCCCTAGTTGGTTCTTGGCGGCAATTGCACCCCCATGCGCGGGCGGGCACTTGCATTACAGCCCAAAGGGCCGCTTGGTCGCGACTGGACTACTGGTTGCTGTCCAGGGACCTGCATGCCTCGGTAGTGGCAGCGGTACACCTACCGAGATCATTGTCGGACCACGCTCCGGTGGTAGTGACATTGGCCACTCCTGCACAATACGCACAGCCATTTAGCTGGCGATTTCCGTCGCAGGCCCTACTGGATCAGGTATTCAAGGAAGAATTGAGAATTAAGCTGGAAGAATTTTTTGAGTTCAATGAAGGAACTGTGGAATCGCCTGGTACGCTATGGGAGGCTTGCAAGGCTGTGACAAGGGGACACTGCATGGCACTAAAAACAGGAGTGTTACGGTCCATAAGAAACACACTTGATACGCTAGAAAAGGAATTGGCGGCTCTAGAGGTTGAGCTTACTAGATTGCCTACTACCAAAACCCAGGCGGCATTCAGGGCGAAACTCACTCAGTATCAGGAGGAAGCTGAAAGAGAGGTGAAGTTCTTAAATAAATACGCTCAGGCTCGGAGATATGGGGAGGGAGACCGCCCGGGTAGGACACTGGCCGCGATGCTTCGAAAGCCAAGGGGCGTGGAATATATTTTGGAACTTACGGTTGCGACTGGCGAGTCTGTCAGGACACAAAATGATATCTTACATGCTATGGCAGCCTATTATGAGGACCTGTACGCCTCTAAACTACAACCAGAGGACGAGGTAATAACGGAATACCTTGACACAATTGCGCTGGCGTGGTTTAACAACGGGGCACGTGAATACATGGACCTGCCGATCACGCAGGATGACATACGGACGACCATGGCTGGCATGCCGTCGGGTAAAGCGCCGGGACCGGATGGTCTTACGGCGTCCTTCTATAAAGAATACGCTGATATCCTTGTCCCCAGGTTGCATAAGATGTACATGGAAGCGATCGAAACTGGGATCCTTCCCCCGTCGCTCCGTGAAGCCATGATAATCACACTTTTAAAACCAGACAAAGATCCCACGAGCCCTGATTCGTACAGACCGCTCTCGCTGATCAACCTAGATGCCAAGATATACGCTAAACTATTGGCAGAACGTTTGAAACCGATGCTGCCCCAAATAGCGCTGTCGGATCAGTCGGGATTTGTGACAGGTCGATCGACCTCGCAAAATCTGCGCACACTATTTGGTCTGCTCCACTACTTGGACCCGAAGGTCCAAGCGGCAGCTGCCTTGCTAGACGCCACCAAGGCGTTTGACTCCCTCGAATGGAAATTTCTGCAAGCACTGTTCACGAGAATGGGCTTCAGTGGGCTATTTATTCAGAAAATTTGCATCCTGTACAATTGTCCCACGGCGAGAGTGAAGGTAAATGGACAGATTTCGCGGACAATAAGTATTTCTAGGGGGACCAGGCAAGGTTGCCCCCTATCGCCACTGCTCTTCGCCATCGCCACAGAACCCCTCGCGGCGAGACTGCGGCAACACCATACCCAGCGCAGTATAGGATTCACTTCCAGAGGGCTCTTAGTGTCCTTATATGCCGACGACATGACAATCTTTGTGCAGAACCCAGCCGACAATTTCGCCCCCCTCATGCGAGAACTAGTGCGGTATGGTGGTCTGACGGGCATTAACATTAATTGGTCTAAATCTACGATACTGCCGTTGACAGACGGAACGGTACAATGTCATACCGAGTTCCCCATAACCTGGGTGACGGAAGAGGTGAAGTACCTGGGGATCCATATTAGCCGCTCGATACAGGACCTATGGCTTTTGAACTACGGCAAGGCAGTAGATTGGCTCGAGACAAAGGTGAAAAAATGGCTCACTTTACCGCTGTCAATGACAGGCCGTATAGCCATAACTAAAATGGTTGTACTACCAAAATGTTTATATTTATTTGCCAACATACCTCTGCCACTTACAATATCGTTTTTTAAGCGCATACGCTCCGCGATTTTGGATTTAGCGTGGGCGGGCAAACAACCCAGAATTCAGTGGAAGGTACTGACGCTGCCCTTTAGACAGGGTGGTCTGGCGGCTCCAGATTTTGAGCTCTACGCATACTGTGCCCAGGCTCAATACCTGCATTATTGGCAACACCCGATCCCGTATCAACCTCATGTGGCGATAGAGACAGACGTGTCGTCACCCACCCCCTTAACCGCGACGGTCTACCAAAAATACAAACGTTCGCCGGAGGATGTGAACACAGTTGAAACAACACGGTGGGCCTGGCAAAACATAGCGAAACGGGCGGGCATTGCTGAATTATATGCTCCGTCCATGCCGCTGGGCGGTAATCCGTTACTGAGTCCCTTACAGGATGCGGCGATATCTGAAAGGGCACGTAAAAGCGGGCTTTTGGTCGCAAGTGACCTATACACGGACGACGCTTTTGTAGAGCTGGGAGACATCTGCGGTTCGGAGGTCCCTACGGCATCTGAACTGCTCCTGTATTATCAGCTCAGAGCGGCGTGTAAGGCCAGGTACCCGATGTTCCCGATGGTGCCACCAACGCTCTTGGCGCTGGAAAACGTATTAGCGAACAAATCTCCGAATAAATTGATTACCAGGATCTATAAAATAACACAAGATACGGCACCGTGGATACGACCCGGATCGAAAGCACAATGGGAAGTGGAGGCGGGACTAAACATAACGGACAAACAATGGACGTTCTGCTGCACTCAGTTAGAGAACCTGTCTCCCAATTACAGGTTGAGATTGATTCACTTTAATTTTCTACATAGGCTGTACCGCACGCCGGCACAGCTCTTCAAAATAGGGTTAATAGCCGACTCTCGCTGCTGGCGTTGTGGTGCACTGGATGCGGATTTCTTCCATCTAACATGGACATGCCCACCTGTACAGCGATATTGGGCTGAGGTGTTCTCAATGTTGGGACAAATACTAGGGGAGCAGTTGCCTCCGGATCCCCTGATGGCACTTCTGGGAATGGTGGCCGATATACCCTGTGCCTCGAGAAAACTGATCGCTATGTTGCTGCTACTGGCGAAGAGACAAATTGCACTACATTGGAAACAAGAGGGCGCTCCTGGGGTAACAGGTTGGATTAACTCGGCACTATACTGTCGGGATCAACGGACTACATACTGGGAACTACTACCGCTGAGGTCCAGGCCTGCTGATATTTGGCAGCCCCTGACGGACTTGCTGGCTGGCAACATGTTGGATGAGTGAGTATGGACAGTGTGGAGGTACGAGTAGATAGGGGTTCGAGATGGCCGAAATGCGAGGGCCTGGATGATGTGGCGCTATGACTGATAACGTTGGAACAGAGAATGCTGTGCTTGAGTGAGGGTGGACACTAGCCCCACAACTGAGACTGTTTGGCTGGGTAAACGGCCTGAAGTGGAATGCCTCACATGACATCGCTCCTCCCCTCTCCCCCCCCTCCCTCCTTTTTATTGGACGGGAACTTAAGAGCTCGCTCCAGAGATGGTGACACGATACTCCATGTGTTGACAAGATTGACGTACCGAAACACAGAAGCTTTAGGTTTAGTTTAAAGTGTTTGTTTCTTTGTTTATCTTCTCTAGATATCTCACATGCAAAATGTTGTAGAATGTATGCAAGTATATAAGACATGTGACCGCATGACGTGGTCTAATTGTACCTATTGATGCTGCCTGCCTCCGGGTTGTTGGCTAAATGGCGGTGTGCTACCTTGCAATTCTAAATAAAAGTCTTTAACCCAAAAAAAAAAAAAAAAATGAATTATCATCCACTGTAAAAGAATGCAGCTTAGCTGCATAGGTATTTGACACTTGTATGTAATCTATTGTTGAGCATAGGCCTCTACCATCAGGGCCCAATTGTGACCTAACGATTTTCTTTTTTATTGCGGAAATCTTACAATACCTCCAGGGATCAAATATGGAAACCACCAGAGCGTATTGGATCCATGGGGCCAACACAGAATTGTTGCTTACTATGTGGAGCCACAGAGTCTGTTGTTATGCAAAAAATGTTCCCTTTGTTTACATTTTGAAAATAGGATCTATTTTCCTTTGATTATCCATTAATTCTGCTTGGGGTCCAGGGATTTTACTTCAGTCCGCCACAATATATGAAGATCTCTTGCATTGCTTAATTGTTGATGCAAATATTTTTTTCAGTGAAACTCAGCCAATCAGACAACTTATATCTACTGATACTGAAAATTGTACCTAGATCTAGCAATTATTTAAAAAAATATATATATTTTATTCAAGTATCTTCCACAGATCTGTGCATGCGAATAATTCACAAATGAATTTCCATATCCGTGTACAAAAGATCAGCTATTATAATCCTGCATGCGATCTTTAAGAAAATCAAGTATTTCAAGAAACACTGAATGGATTTACAGCAAGCTACAACAAATGCCTAATGTCTGTAAGCAGTCAATACTCCTTTTGGGAGCAAAAATGCCTATTACTTTGCTCCCCTTGAGAGATGTGCTTGAAATTTAACATGAATCTGAGCTGTATAAATTTGGCAATAGTGATGTGGCGCTATGACTGATAACGTTGGAACAGAGAATGCTGTGCTTGAGTGAGGGTGGACACTAGCCCCACAACTGAGACTGTTTGGCTGGGTAAACGGCCTGAAGTGGAATGCCTCACATGACATCGCTCCTCCCCTCTCCCCCCCTCCCTCCTTTTTATTGGACGGGAACTTAAGAGCTCGCTCCAGAGATGGTGACACGATACTCCATGTGTTGACAAGATTGACGTACCGAAACACAGAAGCTTTAGGTTTAGTTTAAAGTGTTTGTTTCTTTGTTTTTCTTCTCTAGATATCTCACATGCAAAATGTTGTAGAATGTATGCAAGTATATAAGACATGTGACCGCATGACGTGGTCTAATTGTACCTATTGATGCTGCCTGCCTCCGGGTTGTTGGCTAAATGGCGGTGTGCTACCTTGCAATTCTAAATAAAAGTCTTTAACCCAAAAAAAAAATTTTTTTTTAATGAATTATCATCCACTGTAAAAGAATGCAGCTTAGCTGCATAGGTATTTGACACTTGTATGTAATCTATTGTTGAGCATAGGCCTCTACCATCAGGGCCCAATTGTGACCTAACGATTTTCTTTTTTATTGCGGAAATCTTACAATACCTCCAGGGATCAAATATGGAGACCACCAGAGCGTATTGGATCCATGGGGCCAACACAGAATTGTTGCTTACTATGTGGAGCCACAGAGTCTGTTGTTATGCAAAAAATGTTCCCTTTGTTTACATTTTGAAAATAGGATCTATTTTCCTTTGATTATCCATTAATTCTGCTTCAGGGATTTTACTTCAGTCCGCCACAATATATGAAGATCTCTTGCATTGCTTAATTGTTGATGCAAATATTTTTTTCAGTGAAACTCAGCCAATCAGACAACTTATATCTACTGATACTGAAAATTGTACCTAGATCTAGCAATTATTTAAAAAATATATATATTTTATTCAAGTATCTTCCACAGATCTGTGCATGCGAATAATTCACAAATGAATTTCCATATCCGTGTACAAAAGATCAGCTATTATAATCCTGCATGCGATCTTTAAGAAAATCAAGTATTTCAAGAAACACTGAATGGATTTACAGCAAGCTACAACAAATGCCTAATGTCTGTAAGCAGTCAATACTCCTTTTGGAAGCAAAAATGCCTATTACTTTGCTCCCCTTGAGAGATGTGCTTGAAATTTAACATGAATCTGACCTGTATAAATTTGGCAATAGTGATTCTCAAGACGTACTATAGCTATACCTTACTTAGGAATGGCACCTTTGGTAATAATGTTGGCATAATTTGACAAATGTACACTAAATGTGGCAGCAGATTGAGTCGTCCAGCTCAGGTGTTTGTTTCAAAATGATTATAGATTGAAAAGAGGGAAAATAGTTTTGGGCAATCCAAGACTAGCATTCTGAGTACTCTGGATGACCCTAGGGGTTTGGAATATTGCATTAGTTATCTCTCAGAACGGCTTGTAAACCCGACGGCTTTTAAATCTATATATCTAACAAAGTGTGGTACAAATGTGCTATTTGTCCCATTTTTAGAAAGAATCTTCTAGGAACTTCGTCATACTTCCTTGGAAAGAGGATTGATTGGTGGCCATGCTCACTCATGATGCAATGTGGGGCGGATTCTTTTTTTTACTGGACGTGGCTTTGGGTGTGGTCCTGCTCATCTACGCTGCTAGCCTTCAGTTTTGCACTGACACGCAAGATTAGGTAGTGGAGGTGCACATATGGCCAGAGGCAGAGTTTGCCACCAACTTTATAGTTTAGCATCTCTTTGCCCTGGATGACAGAAGCCTAGAGAAATGATCAGGTGCTGGACTGTATTCAAAAGGCTGTACCATACATGTTTCTGATAAATAAATATTATCATCATTAGAGATTCGCCCAGATGTAGTTAATGACTTGTGCACTTCAAAATCCTTTTTGAGATCACACTATTTAATAGCAAGAATGTCCGCTACATAAAGATTACACCCACCGTTGAGGCCATTTTTAATCATGACAATAATGTATAAAATTCATATTATAAACTGAACCATTCGTGGGTGCTTGAAATAACAAGTGATATAATTACCCAATTAAAAGTGTCATTATATCGACCTCAGACAGATGAAAGGCTCAGTCGGCCCTGCCAGTTGATGAACCCGTGACCTCGATGTCTCAGAACAGATGCCCAGCTCCCGGAGCCATTATTTTCTCACCTAAGACAACTATGGCTCATTTAACAATTTAGTACTTGCACCCAGAGCTGGCAGTTCTATAGGAGTCCGAAGCAATGAATAATCGGGTTATCTCACTTTCCCAATCCTGGTAAATCAAACTATAGTTGTCTGTCTTTCAAGTACAACAACCACCGAAATGTGTGTGCATTGCTGCACATTTTCGAGGTACGAACCCTCGTGATACCACTGATCTCTGGAGAGATGTTGTTAGTTCTCTCCCCTCCCCCCTCCCCAGATAGGAGCTGCTGCGCACAGTATGCCGGGCACAGCAACGGCGCGTGCTTGATGTTCTTGGCCCTATTATGGGCTTCTTATCCAATCACAATGGAGACTGTCTGCCTGGGATCCGCGCTTTGAGCGCGACAGCTTGAGGCTTAAATCCTTATCTCCAAAACAATTGCGTCGAATGCGTAAAAGGTGCTCTCTCTGGCAGGAGTGGAGAGAAGATGCTAGAAACTGTATAAAAAACAGTTATTTGTTTGTCAGCGATTGTTGTTGTACATTTCACTGTGTCAAGCACTGAATGCTGCTACCTGGGGGCGAGGAAATTTAACAAAGGGCTTTATCGACTATCTGCAATTAGTTTTGTTCTACTACCTGCTGCAAAACATCGTTATCTTTTTATATTTGCTTCTGTCACACAATATGGCTGCTGAAAAGAGAAAAACAGGTCACAAAAAGACAACATATCAGGTCGTGTTTCAAATATAGTGCGCTTTGCCCCCGAAGAAGCATCATAATCCGCAAAACGGTGCAGTATTGAACACCGAATCAATATTTATTGAAGGAGCCAACATGAATTCTGTGTTCGCAGTCTTTAAAGACAGCTGTTGTTAATGAGGACTCTTGTGGGTACATGTTTTTCTGAAAATTGGCTGAACACATGGATAACGTGTACCAGAGCTTCAGCGTTTTCTTTCAAATCAAACAGTGTTGGGGGGTTGAGGGGAGGAGAGGGGTGGAGAGGGGTGGGAGTGAGGCCGGTGTCCCTTCGTAATAGCCCTCCTCCTCCCCCTCCAATTGTCCCCACCCCTGGGCAATAGTTACAGTAGGGAAAACTGACGCTACCCTCTTAGCCTGTGAGCAGGGGTGTTGCTCCTCTACAATTTAAGATTTACTTTCCTTGCATTCCCTGTCAATTCTCGCTTTTTCGAAGATGTGTTTTTGAAGTTTTTTCGTGCAAGGTATCACTCGTGTACTATGAAAGGAGCTGCCTCTACTTAGCTGTGAATTTTGGTTGGTGGGTGGGTGTTTATAAAGTTCCACGATTGAAAGCTAGGTAATTCAGGCCAAAGGCAGAGCAAATTTCTCACAGTGTCCATCAGAGGGTATTTTAAGTTACATGCTCTACCAATCTTTGGCCTCTCTGCAAAGCGCACAGAGAAATGGTGAGGTGTGAAGAGGGCACACAGCTGTTGAAATACTGACAGGATGATAGACAAACAAAATGCAGTGCTTACAGGTGAGTGGGTGCGTTGTGTGGGGGAAGTAAAGGGAAGGAGTTGCAAAGAAGTACACGCAGAGGTTAAGATATGCAGACTGAGTGTTGCAGAAAGGTATTGGAAATAAAAGGTGCACATATCTAACAAAGAGACTGAAGAAGAAAGTTGTGTGAAGAGTGCGAAAGGGATTGAAACACTGTGAAGACACTACCTCTTACAAGCCTTAGTAATGTTTAATCCATCATCTGCTTGAAATGCTTAAATGACTGAGTGTCTGTGTGGTCGGTGTGTTGGACCTGGCCCTCTCTGCAGGGTCACCCCTAAACGTTTTGCCTTTACTCCTCCTATATCTATTGAATTTGTTTTAACTAGCCTTAGACTACTTCTACCACTGCTAAAGCGCTTGTGCTCCCTCCTTAAAACATGGTAGAATTGGCTTATACCCAAGTGTCATATATTTTTTTTAAATTTCTTAGTAGAGTAGCACTACATGTGACCAGGGCCTGTAAATTACATGCTACTAGTGGGTCTGCAGCATTGCTTGTGCCACCCACCTAAGCAGCCCTTTAAACATGTCTCAGGACTGCCATTTCATAGCCTGTGGGTCCAGTGTTAAACTGCCATTTCGACCTGACAAAATAAACCTTTTAGCAGCCCCAAATTATCCTTTTTAATACACATAAATCACCCCAGCGTAGGTCCTGGACAGTCCGAAGGGCAGGGTGCAATGTATTTAAAAAGTAGAGCATGTACTTTTATGCTTTACACATTACGGTACTGAAAAACTTCAAATTCGTTTTTCCCTACTGAAGGTCTAATTATTGGATAACATCCGGAAATGGCTTATTATATTTTTGAAGTGCAATTTCAAAATGGTAAGGGATAACCAGTTCATGTTTGGTGTCTCTGGAAATGTATTTTAAAATCCTAATTTATAGTGAAATTGGATTTTAAATTACTATTCTGAAAATGTTACATTTAGAACGTTGGCATTTTTCGTCTTAGCTATTTGGTGCCTGCAGCATGTCTCTGGGTTACATTGCAGGGTGTAGGTGACGGTTGGGCTTTGAGTATTTCTCCTAAACAGTCATGCACCATGGGAGCTTAGATGTGACTGGATGGGCCATCAACGGTAGGATGACGGGATGGGAGGGAGGAGCTGGGCACAGCCCCATGTACACTTTAATAGGCTGTCTCCTTTCTTCATACAAAGGGCCTGGCAACCCTGCATTGTCACTTCAGCCAGATTGGAGCCAGGGTAGCGGAGGTAGAGAATTTCATGCACTTCAAAGACACTCTTTAGAAGCTTCTCCTACCCTTCAGAATGAGGACACTATGGAATAAATACGAGACCTCAGACACCACCACTTCATTACACTTCTGAAACTATGAATACTCTGCCAAGAAGAAGGGCTGCTATGCTGCTGAAAGGACTGCCATTCTGTTGGACAGCTGTTCTGAAGGAACTGCATGTCCTGCTGTGTTGCCATGCTACATGCTGCCCTCTTGCCTGGCTCAGAAGGACTGGACTTACATCTCTTGAAAGCAGAACCCAGAGCAAGTTGGCTGGCCTCCTAATCTGAAGCCTCAGGGATACAGCAGACTTCCAACAACCTTGCACCGGATCCTGGACTCTGCCATCTGTGAGTCTACCCTGCCACCCAAGTCCTGGACCCTTAGAAGTGTGCCTAAGGTGCTTGCCAGCCTCTGTAGATCAAGCAAAACAACGCATTTCCTCTGCTGTGCGGCACAACCCCGAGCAAAACTGACACATCGTCACCACTGCGAGGTTTGGACCCGTCGGAAAGACCAGTATTGCCACTGCAGTCCTGGGAATAGACGCATCGCCCGGCTTTGCGCCACATACTTGTCAGCAGACTTCTTATCACAAGCTTTTGCTGACAGGAACCTTGATGACAGCCCAGGATCTTGCGCCGCAACCTCGCCACATCTCGGAACCGATGCCTCCCTTCGGCTGTGCAACGCATCTTTATTGTGGATCCTCGCAACACTCCGCAAACGGCATTTCAAGATAATTTGTTCAGGGAGCCCAACTGGGTCCTTGTAGCTGGCCCATGCTCCATCGCAGTCGGCTTGAACTTGTGACTTTGTACCTGGGCGCGACCAGATAGCCACAGTTAGAGCTTTGTGCTTTTGGATGCTACTTTCAATAAAACCTTTAAAAATCCATATCGCCGGTTCTATTGATTGTTTTTTGTTGTTTTGGTCTTGGTTTATTTATTAAATTGGGTTCTCTGTTTCTACCCTGGTGTGGGATTCTTTTTTTTGTGGTGTCTTCACAGCTTTATTGTTTAAAGTGTTGCGAAAATACCTTACACATTGCCTGTTAGCTAGGCCTGGCTGTTCTAGGCCAAGCTAACAGAAGGTTGAGAACAGGTTAATTTTGTCTGTGCATTACCCTGACAAGGACTCTGGTTGCTGCTTGACCAGGGATCACACCCCAGTCAACCAACAGTCCAATTTCATATATATTTTATATATATATTTATATATATCCATAAAAAAACAAAGATCACAGGACCATTATAGTTAGAAAATTAAATTATGAAAACCTTAGAAATTCACTGAAAAAAACAAAGGTTACAGGGACATTATAGTTAGGCTCAGATTTTACACACCTTTGTTTTTTTAGTGAATTTCTAATGTTTTGTAAATTCTGTTTCCTAACTAAACCGTCGCAGTCACCTTTGTTTTTTTTAGTGAATATCAACTTTTTTTATGCTACTTCCTAACTATAAAGTCCCTGTAACCATTGTTTCTTTCAGTGAAATTCTAGGGATTTTCTAATATAAAGTATTATTTAATTATCATACATTAATCCAACTGCCACCACGCATGGCCTCAATCGTGCACAGGGGGAGTTGGCCACAAGACCTGGCTTGCGATAAGTTCTTGTGGCCAACACCATCAAGGTAGCCAACCCTTGGGCCCCTTCCCATGGCTGGTTTTGGCCCCAGTGACTCCTTCCCACGGGGCCTGGTGCATTTTAAGGTGGAGGGGGCCACAGGGCCCACATCCCAAGGCTGCTTTTGGCCCCAACCGATGCATCTCTTCGGCTGCGCAACGCATCTTTATTGTGGATCCTCGCAACACTCCGCAAACGGCATTTTTAGGTTATTTGTTCAGGGGGCCTTACTGGGTCCTTGTAGCTGGCCCATGCTCCATCGCAGTCGGCTTGAACTTGTGACTTTGTACCGGGGCGCGACCAGAAATCCACAGTTAGCGCATTCTGCCAGGCCCAACCCAGGCCTGGCAGATTTTGTGGGGGAGGGAGGCATGTGTCCTACTTGCCTGGGCTAATTCTGGCACAGAGAACCCCATCCCCTGGGGCAACCCACCATATTTATGGGGGACGGGGCAGTCAACCCCCCTTCCTGAACCGATTTTGGCCCGAAGGACCGCATCTCCCGGGGCCCAGCCATACTCTAAACAGGGAGGGGTGCAGGCAGCCCCCTCCCTGGACTGATTTTAGCCCTGGGGACCCCACCCTAGGGGCCAAGCAACTTTTGTAAATGGGAAGGAGGGCATCTGGGATACCATCCACTGGGGTCTGGCCAATTAGTACACGGGGAGGAGGCAAACCGCCCCCTCCACAGCTGATTTTGGCCCCAGGGATCCCATTCCCCGGGGTCCGGCCGCTGCTGTAAGAGGGGGAGGGGGACAGGCAGCCCCCCTCTCGGGTTGATTTCAGTCCTCCACCAACTAATGGTGGTTGCCATGATGCCCGCCCAGGGCACCCACTATCTCCTTGTTGGGGGCTGCGGAGGGGAGCCCTAAGGCACCCAAGGTAACCAGCGCCTACCTGGATTGAGCAGGAGCCAGCATTGCTCCCACCTGCATGGAGGAGCTAAAATGCTGCTCCCTGCGGGCAGAAGCAATATATCTGTTTTCCTACCCACATCACTGCGGGCAGAGAAACAGATCTGAAGTCCCTCAGGTTATGTACTGGGGTACAATCCAGGGAGAAGAAACAGCCACTTGCTGGGCTGAATGAGACTCACCATTTGGTGAAGCGATCTTAAATAAATTATGGGGTGAGCGACCTCTGACCCTGCTCTCAGGCTAGGTCGCCCCACGCTGCGGCTGCCTGCCAGTCTCTGGGCTCCCTACCTGGCTCACAGTGCTGCTCCAGCGCTCGCTCTCTCTTCCTCCTGCCTGCTCCTCAGCTCACTTTCCCGCCGCTGCCTTCCTGCGGCCCCGCTCCCACCAACCCCATTCGCCCCCCCGCTCCCGCCACCCAGCTGCTCCTCCCTCTCGGTTTGCCTCTTATGGAGACCACGAAGGCGCGCCAAAGGCAAGCCCGTCTGCGCCCGTCCGCGCCTGGACTGCACCTAGCGCCAGAACCCCTGGCCCCAGCCGATGCCAGGGCACCCGACTGAGGTACGACAGCGCCACCCTCACCGCACTCAACACCGGACGACCTACCGCCTGCCACCGAGCCACTCCGAGGCGCACTCACGGACTCACTGTCAACACCTGCTTCCGAACCTGCACCCCGCCCACCGAACACAGCAACGACAACAACAACCACCTCAAGTGCATCGTGCTCAACATCCGCTCCGTCCACAAACACGCCGTCGAACTCTGGGAACTCCTTGATACTACAGCACCAGACGTCGACTTCCTCACGGAAACCTGGATGAACGCCTCCTCGGCCCCCGACATCGCCATAGCAATCCCGGACGGCTACAAAATCACCCGGAAGGTCCGCGTCAACAAACCTGAAGGAGGAATCACCATCATCTACAGGAACACCATCAGCGTCACGACCAACTCCGAAGACACTCTCACCGCTGCCGAACACCTACACTTTCAGATCCACACCGACCCCCAGACCACCCTCAGAGGAACACTCATCTACAGACCCCCAGGCCCACGGACACAATTCAGCGAAACCATCGCCGACTTCATCAGCCCGCACGCCCTAGCCTCACCAGAGTACATCCTCCATGGGGACCTTAACTTCCACCTGGAGAAAAACAACGACAACACCACCACCACCCTGCTCGCCAACCTCGCCAACCTCGAACTCAAGCAACTGGTGGACACGCCAACCCACCTCACCGGCCACACGCTCGACCCCATCTTCTCCGCCAGCAACCACGTCTCCTTCAGCCACTCCACCAGACTACACTGGACCGACCACAGCTGCATCCACTTCACCTTCAAGAAGACCACCTCCCACCACCAGACGCCACAGATTACCCGCAGATTGTGGAGCAAAGTCACCGCAGACCAACTGACCACATCGCTGAGCCAGAACCCACCTATAGACATCCCCGACACCAACGAAGCAGCACACAACCTCGCACAGTGGATCACCAACTGCACCGACGACCTCGCTCCTCTGAAGAAACCCCCAGGCAAGACTAGCAACAGAAAAACCGCATGGTTCACAGACGCCCTCAGAGCACAAAGAAATCATGCCGAACCCTCGAGAAAGCTTGGCGCCACAAACGGACATCAGAAAACATGACAGCCCTCAAGAGCGCCACCCGCGAATACCACCAGATGATCCGCACCACCAAAAGGACATCGTTCAAAGAGCGGCTGGACAACAACGCCCACAACAGCAAGGAACTCTTCAGCATCGTCAAAGAGCTCTCCAACCCCAGCGCCAGCAACAACGACATCACACTGTCGCATGACCTCTGCAACTCCCTCGCCACATTCTTCCACCGCAAGATCGCAGATATACACGACAGCTTCGGACCCCATACTCCTCCGACAGGCACCATACCAATGACCCCCACCATCAGCCTCAGCGCATGGACCCCCATCAGCACTGAAGACACCACCCGCGTCATGAACACCATCCACTCCGGCTCCCCATCCGACCCATGCCCTCATCATATCTTCAACAAAGCCGACACCATCATCGCACCCCACCTCCGGAACATCATCAACAGCTCCTTCACGTCAGTCACCTTCCCTGAAAGCTGGAAACACGCCCTTCTGAAGAAACCAACAGCGGACCCCAAAGACCTCAAGAACTTCCGCCCCATCTCCCTTCTCCCCTTCCCGGCTAAAGTCATCGAGAAGACCGTGAATAAACAGCTGACTGCATTCCTCGAAGAAAACAACTCGCTCGATCCTTCCCAGTCCAGATTTCGAGCCAACCACAGCACCGAGACCGCCCTCATCGCAGTCACCGATGACATCAGGACCCTGATGGACAACGGAGAGACAGCCGCTCTCATCCTCCTGGACCTCTCGGCAGCCTTTGATACCGTCTGCCACCGCACCCTAATAACCCGCCTCTACAACACTGGGATCCAAGGAAAGGCCCTGGACTGGATCACATCGTTCCTCTCCGACAGAACCCAGAGAGTCCGCCTCCCTCCCTTCCGCTCCGAAGCCACCAAGATCATCTGCAGCGTACCCCAAGGCTCCTCGCTCAGCCCAACCCTTTTCAATATCTACATGAGCCCCCTCGCCACCATCGCACGCAAACACAACATCAACATCATCTCCTACGCCGACGACACCCAACTGATACTCTCCCTCACCAAAGACCCTCTCACCGCCAAAGCCAACTTCCAGGACGGAATGAAAGATGTCGCAGAATGGATGAAGCACAGCCGTCTGAAGCTCACCTCAGACAAGACGGAGGTCCTCATCCTCGGACAATCCCCAGCCGCCTGGGATGACTCCTGGTGGCCCACGACGCTGGGCACCGCACCGACACCCACGGACCACGCACGCAACCTGGGATTCATCCTGGACTCCTCCCTCACAATGACCAAGAAAGTCAACGCAGTCTCGTCCTCATGTTTCAACACCCTGCGCATGTTCTGAAAGATCTTCCGATGGATCCCCACCGAAACCAGAAAGACGGTCACCCAGGCCCTCATCACCAGCCGACTGGACTACGGGAACGCCCTATACGCAGGAACCACAGCCAAACTTCAGAAACGCCTTCAACGCATACAGAACGCCTCCGCATGACTCATCCTCGACATCCCTCGCCACAGCCACATATCCGTCCACCTGAGAAACCTGCACTGGCTCCCCGTCAGCAAGAGGATCACATTCAGGCTGCTCACCCACGCACACAAAGCGCTCCACAACATGGGCCCTGAATACCTCAACAACCGCCTCTCATTCTACACCCCCACCCGCCAGCTCCGCTCCACCAGCCTCGCCCTCGCCACCGTCCCACGGATTCGCAGAACCACCACCGGAGGAAGATCGTTCTCCTACCTGGCAGCCAAGACATGGAACTCCCTCCCCGCACACCTACGACTGACACAGGACCATCTCACCTTCAGGAAACACCTCAAGACCTGGTTATTTGAGCAATAGCACCCCCCCCCACCCCCTTGAGACCCTCACGGGTGAGTAGCACGCTCTACAAATGTACTGATTGATTGATTGATTGATAGTAAGTGGTAGTGGGCAAGGAATGCAAAAAGGGTCAGAACAAGTTTGGAACAGATGGGTAGGGCAGGAAAAGGGAGATATGTTAGGGTGAAGAGATAATTATGTGTGAATAAAAAAAGAGAATAATAGTAATTGGAATAAGAAAAAATTTGTGGAAAGGCAACAAATAAATGAGGGGGGTCCCATTACCGAGTGGAAGATAAAAGCAACCCTTATGATGACAACAGAGAAAAATTTGAAAGTCAGGGATCAGTGTGCAAATGCCTTTGGAATACAAGGGCAAGTGGCAAGACAGGAAATGGTACGATAACTGGAGGAAATGAGTTCCAAAGTCTCATCGCACTGCCAGAAAATGAATGGGGCATGGATTAAACGTTTTTGAAGGTGGACACTCAAGAATAAAAGAACATGTACTGCATAGGATATGATCTCCAACAAAGATTGTCAGCTGTGGTGCTCAATAGTTGAAAATGTATGTGTGCTTGGCTTTGTGAGTGATAAAAATTGCCTTACAAATTAGCTTTAGCTTTAATGTTAAACCACTGGAGCCTTAAAAGCACAGAAGAGATGTGATCAATTTCTATTTGCATTTGCAGACAAAATGAGCTGCAAAATCTTGCATAATTCAAAGAGAGAGGGTTGGGGTTTATTTTTGACAGGACTGAGTTATCTATAGTCTCGTCTTGAAAGAACAGGAGCTTGTCTTAAGATCTCACGGTCTTGAGCATTCTAAGTTGATAGCACCTAATCCTAACCATGGCATTAATTTGGGATTGGAGGTTGAGTTTGTTATGGAGGACAAACCCAACAATTTAACAATGTACATTATCGTCGGTTTGCAGCCCAGGCTGTTAAGAGTTAATCCATGATTGCACAGGTACGAGTAGTTTCTGTCCTGTAACTCCAGTTCTGTAGTAGGGGTATCTCTGTTATAGTCATAATCTAGTGAATAGTCCCGCCCATGTGCGTGGACCCCGGAGCAATCAAAAATAATCTCTTAAGGTGTCGAAAAATGCAGAACTGCACAGACACTTAAGAGAGAATTTAAAGACAGATAATGCAGCCTATATCTGGAGTTACAGGACAGAAACTACTCCTTCTGTAGTAGGGGATCCCTGTGTATAGTCATAATCTAGCGAATAGAATGGCAAGCCCATCCCCACACCAAAGCGCGGTGGAGAAAAGAGAAAATAACACCACTACTGTGCGAACAGATTTCGCAGCAAAGCCTGCCCAACCTGAGCATCTGCCCTGGTATCAGTGTCCAGACAGTAATGCTTAGCAAAGGTATGGACCGACTTCCAAGTGGCCGCCTTGCAGATTTCTGCAATTGGGACATTACGGAGCAAAGCAGTCGTGGCCGCTTTGCCCCTGGTGGAATGAGCCTTAGGCTTACCCCCTAAGGTCTTATTAGCTTTTTGGTAACACAATTGTATACAGGATACAATCCACCTAGAGATGGACTGTTTAGAGGTAGCAAGACCCGTCCTGACTGATCCATAATTAATAAACAATTGGTCAGACCTACGAATATCCTTGGTCTTATCCAGATAAAATTTCAACACCCTCCTAACATACAGGGAATGCAGGGACCTTTCCGCTGGAGAGGAAGGATTCTGAAACAATGTAGGCAAAGTTATGGTCTGGTTAACATGAAAGTCAGATATAACTTTAGGAAGAAACTTAGGGTGAGGACGCATAACAACCTTAGCAGCATGAAATACAGTATAAGGTTCTTGGCAACACAACGCCTGAATTTCACTCACCCTGCGGGCCGATGTAATGGCCACGAGGAACGCCGCCTTCCAAGACAGGTGCTGCAACGAAGCCTTATGAATAGGTTCAAAAGGCTCCTTCATCAATCTGGACAGCACCACATTCAAGTCCCATGAAGGTGAAGGAAGCCGGACAGGAGGGAACACTTTCTTCAAGCCTTCCAAAAAATCTTTGATCACAGGGATCTGAAAGAAGGAAGTCTGTGAAGGGCATTTCCTGTAGGCAGTCACTGCAACCAGATGCACCTTAATGGAATGAACATAAAGGCCAGACTGCGCTAGATGAAGAAGATATGGAAGGATGACATATTCCTTACATGTCGTCGGGTCATAGTTCTTGGACTTGCACCAGAAGCAAAACCTCTTCCACTTGTAAGCATAAGAAGTCCTAGTGGAAGGTCGCTTAGCCTCCTTCAGTATGTCCATGCAATCTTCTGGGAGATTCAGATGGCCATATTGCACTCAGGAGCCATGCCGCCAAACTCAAAGACGAGAGGTTGGGGTGTAACATCTGCCCCCGAACTTCATGAGAAGGTCCGGCCTGCACGGCAACCGTATGTGAGGAAGGAGAGACCGGTGAAGCAGGTCCGTGAACCACCACTGTCTGGGCCATTCCGGGGCAATCAGGATCATCCGCGCCCTGGACTGGGACAGTTTGATGAGCACCGCCGGAATCAGGGGAATGGGTGGAAAAGCGTACAGAAAGCTGTTCGACCAGTTGATCCATAGTGCATTCCCCAGCGTCCCTGGTTGGTAGTACCTGGAGGCGAAGTCTCGGCATTTGCTGTTTTCGGCAGTGGCGAACAGATCTACGTCTGGAGTCCCCCACCTTGCGAAGACTTCTCCTAGTACTTCATCGTTTATGACCCATTCGTGGTTTTCCTGAATCAGTCTGCTCAGTGTGTCTGCCTGAACATTCTGCACACCTGGTAGATGGGTGGCCGTTATAGTCAGTCCTCTGGCCAGAAGCCAGTGTCAGATCGCCTGCGCCTCCTGCGACAGAGTGCACAATCTCGACCCCCCCTGCTTGTTGAGGTAATACATCGTGGTCGTATTGTCTGTATGAACAAGCAAAGAGTTGGTCCGGAAGGACGGAAGAAAGGCCTTCAGTGTCAAGTGAACAGCTCTGAGTACCAGGAAATTGATGTGGTACATGGACTCCATCTGGGACCACGACCCTTGAATCTGTAAGTCTCCGGAGTGCGCTCCCCAGCCGTGGAGAGACGCATCCGTCACAATAGTCTGCGTGGGAATGTCCTTGTGGAAGGGAACCCCTCTCAGGAGATTCTCCGCTGAACACCACCACTTCAGAAACTGAAGAGCATGCAGAGACAGTCGTATCTTGTCGTCCCAAGATCCTTTCCTCTGATCCCACTGATCCTCCAAGCATTCCTGCAGTGGTCTCATGTGCAGCCGTGCGTGTGGCGTGAGGAAGATACAAGAGGCCATCGACCCCAGTAGAGAAGACACCGTCATCACTGTTGTAGATGGAGCGGTCATAAGAGCCTGAGCCTTCCGAAGGAGTGATAATCGTCTCTCCTCCGAAGGAGACACGCTTGCTGACAGCGTATTGATGGAGGCTCCCAAATACTGTATGCACTGGACCGGAGTCGGGACAGACTTGGACATGTTGATGTGCAACTCCAGCTTGTTCAAGAGAACACACGTCTTCCGGAAGTGCGCTTGAGCTTCCGAGAAGGTGGAAGCCTTGATCAACCAATCATCCAGGTACGGGTAGACAAACACCTTGTTCTTCCTTAGGTGTGCGGCTACCACTGCCATGCACTTCGAGAATGTCCTGGGCGCAGACTTCAGTCCGAATGGCAGGACTGTGTACTGATAATGATTGGCGCCGACTTGGAATCGCAGGAACTTCCTGTGTTTGTGTGCAATGGGCATATGGAAGTATGCATCCTGTAGGTCTATGGCACACAGCCAGTCTCCCTGTTGCAGCTGAGGATAAATCTGATGCAACGACAGCATGCAAAACCTCTCTCTGCCAATCCACTTGTTTGCTTGTCGCAAATCCAGAATGGGCCTGAACTCGTTCTTGTCCTTTTTGCGGACCAGGAAGAACCGGGAGTACAGACCTCTTCCTCTTTGAGACAGAGGTACGTCTTCTATCGCCCTTTTCCTTAACAGGATATCGGCCTCCGCCTGGAGCTCGCGCAGCTGAAACTGCGAGCTGACCGGAGGAATCAATGGAGGCGGGCTGGTGAACCGAAGACTGTATCCAACGCAAACAATATTCAGCACCTACTTGTCCTGAGTAATTTTTCTCCACTCTGCCAGAAAAAATTGAACGCTTTCCCCCACCGGAGCGGGTAACGGATGTAGGGGAAGTAACAGCTCAGGGTCGAGACCCGGCCGCGCCCTTGTTCGCTGTAGAGGACTGCTGACCTCCTCTACCCTTCTGGCGCTTCTGGAAGGGCCTCCGGAACTGCTGCTGTTGTTGCTGCTGCTGTCCCGAAGCCTGTCCTCGTCCTTGGCCCTGCGCCCCGAACCGTCTCTGGAACGGGAGGTAGGCTTTCTTTTCTTTGGGCTTCTCCAAGCCTTGTTCGCTGTAGAGGACTGCTGACCTCCTCTACCCTTCTGGCGCTTCTGGAAGGGCCTCCGGAACTGCTGCTGTTGTTGCTGCTGCTGTCCCGAAGCCTGTCCTCGTCCTTGGCCCTGCGCCCCGAACCGTCTCTGGAACGGGAGGTAGGCTTTCTTTTCTTTGGGCTTCTCCAAGCCCACAGCCGTCAGAGTCTCGGCCTCCGCCTTCATGCGGGCCATCTCATCATGTTTTCCGAACAGGGTCTCCCCCGAGAAGGGCAGATTAGCCACTCGCTGCTGGGCCTCCGGCTTGAGTGATGTGAGCCTGAGCCAAGCATGGCGTCGCTGGTTGATCCCATGACAGTAACCATGGGCCGCCAACAGAGAACCATCCGCCGCCGCGCTGATAACCTGGTTCGAAACCAGCATCCCTTCCTTCAGGACTTCTAGGAAATCCTCCCTCTTATCTCGTGGCAGGAGTTCCGTGAACTGCTGGAGAGATTCCCACAGGGAACGATCATACCGTCCCAGCAGAGCCGTATCGCTAGCGGTCTTCATGGCCGTAGCCGCCGTCCCACAGGCCTTCCTGCCATTAGAGTCGATCCATCGTCTCTCCTTATCCGGAGGCACGGTAGAAGACGGAGAGGTAGAATTATGTTTTCTGGCTGCCGTCACTATAACGGAGTCCGGAACAGGGTCAGTCTTTAGAAAAGCCGGGTCGTAATCCGGTGCCCGATACTTCTTCAGCAGACAGGATGGAGCAGCTCTCGTCACTGCAGGCGTGAGGAACAGCTCCTCTGCTGGCTCTACCAAGCCTGGCACGAGCGGTAGTAGAGGGCGAGACAAATGCTTCTTGTGAAGTGTCTCAAAGATCACGGACGTCGTAGGTGTGGGAGCCGTCACCGTGATTCCTAATTTCGCTGCACCCCTCAGGAGAACATCCTGGAATGTGATGATGTCATCCACGGGAGACACCCTAGTCCCCGGGGAGTCTGACAAGGTCGGGGAGTAGGACCTGGTTCTGGAAGAGTCCGTCCAGGACCGTGATCCGCGCCTCCTGTGGCGCCGTCTTGACCTCGTAGAGGATCTGTGACGACTGCGCGACCTCCCTCTCCGTCCGGAGCGGGATGGCGACTTCCGTGGCTTTGGTCGTCCTGCCGGTTCACCCGGGACAGGAGACTGTGGCTTGGATGGGCCCCTCGGCCGAGGGGTCCCCTTAGAGGGGTCGGGTACCTGGGCAGGGAAAGCAACCTTGGAGGAAGCGGGGGAGGCTTGTCAACCGGCAGCTGAGGTTGAGGCTGAGGCTGGGGCTGAGGTCGAGGTGGAAGAGGGGGCGGGGTAGGGACCCGCGGAGGAAGTCCTCTCGGCAAAGGAGGTGGAGGGGGAGGCGTCGCTGTCCCCGGCTTAGGAGGGGTATACACAACGGAGTACACCTAGCCCGGTGACCCGCCCTCCTTATCAGGCTGGGATGTGGGAGAGTCTCACCTAGGCACTTGACGCCTGCCAGACTGACTCCTGGCACCCAAACTCCTTCTGCTCCGCTCCTGCGTCGACGAACGGCGACCCGACGGCCACTCGACGTCGAACTGCGCTTCCTCGACGGCGAACGCCTGTCCCTCGACGGCGAACGCTGCGGCCTCGATGGCGACCTCCATCGCCTTGACGTCGATCTCCGTCGCCTCGACGGCCTGTGCCTCGACGGCGATCTCCTGTGTCGTGACGGCGACCTCCTGTGCCTCGACGGCGATCGCCCCTTCGACGCCGAGGAGCCCCTCGACGACGACCTTCTCCTTTTCGCCGACGGCGAACGGCGGTGTCGCCACGACGGCGAGCGCCGATGCCGGGCCACCTGTCGACGTCGAGTCCTCGACGACGACGAAATCGTCACCGGTGATCTCGACGGCGGTCTGTTCAGATCCCTCGACATCGAACGTCGACGCCGCTTCGACCCAGAGCCCTGGGGAGACGGGGAACAGACTGTAGTCATCCCTCTCGACGCCGTAGTCGGTGCAACCGACGCCGACGGAGAATGGGGACGCTTGCTGGACTTCCTGCCTCTGGGGAGCCCCCCAGAGGCCTCAGCACTGGCAGATGGCACCTGCCCAGACCCACCTCGTGCTTGCAGTCTTCTCTCCTCCATGCCTTGGAGCCTGATCTTCTTTCTGTCTCTCAGGGTCCTGGTGGTAAATTCCTGGCAAATCTCACACTCTTCAGGGTTATGAGAGGAGGGAAGGCAGAGGATACACACTTCATGTGGGTCAGTCTTGCCCTTCTTCCTGGAACACTCCGGGCATTTGTCAAATAATGCTGGCATATTCGACAAAAAGACTGCCCCACCAAAGAAGAAATAACCAAAGTACTTTGAACAAAGCACCAAAAACACTTGAAAAAAGTGAGAAAATTACAAAAACAAATCCCAAAAGGGAGAGCTCAATGCTCCAGGGTCCTGCTAGCAGGAGCCAGAAAAAAGAACTGAAAGTAAAAGGGACCTGCAGTGCATTCTGGGATACTGTGAAGTTCTGGAAGGTTCTCTTAAAGGCACAGTATCCTGTTTTGAGCCACATAATGGCAGCTTATGGGGCTTGTCTGTCCAGGTCTTTCTCTCTATCATTCCAGAGGGTTTTTGCTGTTAAAGCAAGGGAAATCTGGACAGGCTTTGCTGCTTGTGGATTTTTGGTGGAATTTCTAGTTGAAGTACTGGACAGTGTAGCCTGTGGATATAGGCTGCATTATCTGTCTTTAAATTCTCTCTTAAGTGTCTGTGCAGTTCTGCATTTTTCGACACCGTAAGAGATTATTTTTGATTGCTCCGGGGTCCACGCACATGGGCGGGACTATTCACTAGATTATGACTATACACAGAGATCCCCTACTACAGAAGTTTCAATTTCTTGGGAGAGATAAGAAGGAACTCCCAATTTTTGTTGAATTTAGGTGATCAGTATTCAACCAGTTTTCAATTTGGAGGGCCTCTAAGATTTTTGAGTAGAGAGGTTTCATTAGGAGAGGAATTCTTGAGGAATAATTGAGTGCTACCAGCATACTCTTGATGCGGTTAACTTGGTTTCCTAAGGATGGATACAAGTATTTCCACATAGGGATTGCACTATGTTGGAGGCAGAATGGAATAGTGTGGAACTCTATATTGTAAGATAACAGACAAATTGAGAATTTCCATTTGAATAAATTGTGATTTGTTTGATAAGAAGGGGGCAAATCAGTTCAAAACGACCCTGTTGATACCCATTTGATCTTTCATGGTGTTGATCAGACTGGAAAGATTGAAAGTACTGAAGGCAGTAGAAAAATATAAAACCACAAGGGATGCAAGAATCAAAGGGGTTGAGAAAGCGAAGAACATCACGGGCCATCTTTAAGACAGTAGTCTTCATGCTACAACTCAGTAGTCTTCATGCTACAACTCTGCTGAAATCCCGATTGAAACTCATGCACTATTTGGTTATCTATGATGTGTGTAGATTGGCTGAGAAAATATGCAATTTTTAATCATCTTCGCTAAGATTTGCTGATATATGGTGGAAGTTGCTAAGATTACTATCATCAGCTGAGGGTCTCTTCAAAAGTAGTGAGATATGGTCAATTTTAAGGTAAGCCAAGACAAATTGGCTAAATACTTCCAGTATCATTAGAGTGAATTCCTTAGCAAAACTATCAGGAACAGCTTCAGTGAACTGACGTGAAGTTTTCACATTGGCAATAGTATTAGGTAGCTCATTCTCTGAGACTTCAGAAAAAATAGAACAATTTAGTTGAGCCTTGCTGTTCAGGGTGTTTGCGATTTGGAGATCACCTGGTGGTAGTGAAGAGTGTTCAATGGATTTGACTTTCTCACTCTGGAATTCTGAAAACGCTTCACATCTGGATTAAGGGTCATCAACAGAGAAGACTGATGGGGCATTATTGGTGTATTAGAGAGCCCTGGGAAAAATGAAAACCAGGAGAAAAGGATTTGGTAATTCCAGGTCCACATAGGTATCCCACATTCAGGGGATAATAAAATCATTATAGCCAGATTTAGGTACTGGGAAACAAACAGAAATGGAGACGCCGCCCGCCCACCCACCACCACCAGTATTCTTGCACCTAAACTGTGCAAAATCAAAATAAGAGCATATTTAGCATTAGCCAAGGGGTGACCAATGTAGGCACAGAAGGGCTGAATCCAGGCCGTGTTTTCATAATAATCGCTGATTATGTAAATGATTTCCATTTAGATTAATAGTATAAACACTTTTCGTGTTGAAACAGTAAAATCTGGCAAGGAATCCTATATGGCTCACAAAACAAGTATGGCAATATGAATCTCGTACCAAAAAAGGCAGCTTTAGGAGAACATCAATTTCTAACAAGCATTTGCAATGCAATAGGTCTCGCATTAGGAAAGTTTGAGCTATTGGTATTGTAAATGGCAAAGTTTTTATTTATGTTTTTTTTTTTTAAATAGCTAAATTAATAGCTTCGTCATTTACAATGCCAATAGTTATAACTTTCGCAAATGTGATACCTATAGCATTTGTAATGCAATATGTTTTGTATTTACAAACCGCGAGAGGACAAAAAAATAGCTCCGGACCACCGCCTCCTCCCAGGCCTTCAAAAGAGACCTCAAAGTTCTCCTCCTCCAGAGACACCTCCAAAAGTAATTCACGTCCTCTTGCTATTTGTGAGGAAGACTTCCCACTACTGATCATTTCTACTTTCCATGACCATGGAAGTGCCTTCCCAGTGTATGCCTGTGATTGGAGGGTCTGCCTTTTTGCAGTATTTTCCATGTACTGGTGTTCGGTGCCCTTTTGTAACATGCACACACCACTCTGCCCTTGTAACACACGGCTGCTACCTCTCACATGTCTTTGCCTTTGATACTTGCACAAGTGCCACCTTGCCCAGGTAACGCTTGTTCCTGAGCCTGAGTGTCTAGCACTTATTGCAGGACTATACCTCTAATTATACTCTGTTTTCTCTTATAACTGCACACTTGTCACTTTCATTTCCTCTTGTGCACTTTTGACTACCTCATGTATTTTGGTTGCTCACAATTTTTACTCAAGTATTTTGTTTGCTCACGATTGTCACTATTACCTTTACTACCCATGTATTCTGGTTGCTCACAATTTTTACTCAAGTATTTTGTTTGCTCACGATTGTCACTATTACCTTTACTACCTCATGTATTTTTGGTTGCTCATAGTTTTTACTACCTCATGTATTTTGTTTGCTCACAATTGTCACTATTACCTTATGTAAGTAACGTATGTTTTTGCAACCTGTTCTTTTGTAATGTTTCTCATTATGTTTCATTTCTGTTCCTAATGTGAAGCGCTCTGACGCCTTCGGGTAAAGTCCGCGCTATATAAAAATGCATAAATACATAAATAAATAAATACCGCCTTCGGGTAAAGTCCGCGCTATATAAAAATGCATAAATACATAAATAAATGAATACCGCCTTCGGGTAAAGTCCGCGCTATATAAAAATGCATAAATAAATAAATAAATAAATACCGCAAATCAAACATCCTCGTCACTCTGCCGGCCTGCGACCAGGAAGTCAGGCAGGCCGGCGCGACAACCGGAAACAGGAAGTAGGAGGGCGGGAGCCTACCCCGCCTCCCACGGAAGAGCCGCGATTGTTTGGAGCACCGGAGCAGGCAGGAGCCTACCCTGCGCCCCGGTGCCGAAGGAGGGAAGAAGATTCCTGCTGCCGGGCCCTGCAGCTGAGGAGAGCCGCCGCACGAAGGAAGCCGGTGAGTGGGTTGCTGAGCTGCGGGGGGGGGGGGGGGGAGCATGTGTGTGCGCGCGCGTGTGCAGGGGGGTGGGCTGTGTATGTGTGTGTGCGTGCGTGCGTGTGTGTGTGTATGTGTCTTGGAGTGCGCGTGTGTCTGTTTAAGGGAGGGTGCGTGTGTGTATGCAGTGTGTGTATGTGCGCATGCGTGAGTGTAGAGTGTTTGTGCAAGGGAATGAGGCAGGAGAGGGGCACGGCGCCGTGCGCGCTCACGAGGTCAAAACCGAGCAGATCTGCGCTCGTGCACCCTCTCCTGTCCACATTCCCAAAAACGGGTAGCAATAGTTGTCGAAGCACACTGCAATCAATGCTTACGCATTGAATGCAGGTCGTGCTTCGACCTAAAAACCCACAAGGAGAGATGGGGGATTAGTTCCTATTCATCAAGAGCTGTGGGTAATGGCTCGGTGACTTACAGATAATCTAAATTACTCCAAATGTAAATCTGTCCTGTCACTATTCTTGGATTCTATTCCTAAAGTCCAAAAAATAGTATGGGCTTGGCAGTGAACAGGGGACCATATGAGTCCCAGATAGGCTAATAGGAACAGGAAAAAGAATATGCCTAAAGAAAAAAACATTTTTCCTTAGGCATGGAAATATTTTTCTTTCATCTAAGGAAGCAAGTGGCCTGCCTATTACCAAGCTGAAGTCTCACCTTCAGAAGTAAGGAATGTGACAAGAAAAAATATATGCAGCAGAAATTGAAGAGTTCAAGGTAATTGTATCTGCTCTCTAAGGACCCAGAAATGACAGAGATCTATGAGAAGAAGACAAGTGTTACATTAAGTTGAAGTGGATGCTTTTCTGTTGCCCAGGAGGATAATGCTAAGATCAGAGCCGGAAGGAGGTTAATCATTCCAGCTTTTCTGGACTCTCTGCATAGACCCTGTTCATACCTGTTCATCATACTGAAGAAGTGAAGCATGGTGATTGAACTTTACAGACCCACAGATCCCTTGGTGTACCAAGAAGGAAAGTCTAGTCTCCAAAATGAGACGTTTTGTGCAGCAAAGATGATCTCCTATTAAACAGAGAGCAGGATGATTGTTGTTCACACAACACTGCTTCTTCCTTGCTTGCTTTCTGATCTAGCATTATCTGGAATCATTACATAGCTGATAAATAACACTTATGGGCATCTTCCAGAAGCTTGATAGTAAACGTAAAGAAATAAATAAAACAAATATAGTTTCACAGAGTGGTAGTAAAAGGTTCTTGAAAACACGGTATTGGAGGGAATACATTTACATTCATACACCCAGAGCACTACAAAAAGTCTTTTGTTTGTCTGCTGATTAATGCAGGTCCGATTCTATTGATGAAAGGTTCAATAATGCAGCAGTGGTTGCATTGAAAGTCGACACATGTTTCGTCTTAGACAACTTTTTCAAGGCTGCAAGTTCAATGAATACATACATCAGTATATATCATTATTCCAATAGGAAATTTGCACAGTGTGCTACCCCATCATGCTTTCATTCCATGATAGTTATATTACAGGAAGCATCAAGTCACCAATCCAGACCAATAGAGTACAAAAAGACCAAAGCTACAGTTGATAGATAGTAGTAAGGCCAAAAAACATGTTGTGAGGATCACCAAAATATGTGCACATGTACAGAAAATGTCATTGAAAAAGTTGTGATATATACATGCTTAATAGTGGCGTAAGAGAAAGGCAAAGAATAGGAATGGTTGTGCCAGCTCTTACAGTTAGTTTACATTTAAACACATGGACATAGTGAAAGTCAAAATGTTTTTAGAAGTATGCAGACAAATTCTTTTTTAGTTCTTGTTCTGCCAGAAGAAATGGGTTAAATTTCCTTTTCTACATCTAATGATGAACAGACCATTTCTGAAGAGCACCTGATATCTACATACAGTATTCTCTCTAAGTCCCTTTGCCCAACTATCTTTTTCAAATTACGTTTTTTAGGGCTTAATGCATTGCTTTTTCCTCTCCCTTTGGTTTATCCATATTTTAAATTACTATGCTTCTTTTGTTCTTTACCATATCTTCAAATTTCTACGGCACTTGTGTAACCATCATTATGATGTTTCAATATCCTCCTTTGTCTTTTACCTCTCATAATCAGGCAAAGTATATACTAGAAAAATACCCTGCCGTATTAATACATGACTATAGGAACAAACATGAATACTCATACAAGTAATGATTCATCAGTATCTAAGAATTTCCATGCTTACCGTATCTAAGAATTTCCATGCTTACCATCAAATAGTTATGTTTCCAAATCTTGTACCAACTGCAAGATATATCATGATTGATGATAACCAAAGTCTAAAACTGAAACTAATGGGAGCACATTGGTTCGAAGCGCTCCATACGCTCGCTCCAAGGGCTAAATAAATCACTTTATCAACATTCTTAAAAAGCTTGCTTAGACAATAGAATGGTGAAATAAAAGTCATAAAAATGTTGGTACGAATCAGGTATTTGGGACTGAATTAAACTTGAGACTGATTTTCTTTAATTAATCAATATGGGGATGTTATTAAAGAAGTCACCTTCAGATTTTAAAATGAGTGCAGTGTGCATGATTGGTTTGCTTCATGGAGGAAAGACCAAAAGTTTACCGATAAGAAGCGCAATAAATGGTCCTCTTTCCAATGATGTTGTTCATTAAAGGTCTTTAATAATCTGTTGTGTGTGGAACTGTACCCTGGTCCTCTTTTAATTATTTCAAGCTTTGTATAATTGCGTAAGTGATGGAGGCCTCTGTCCAGACGTTTTGAATTCTGTGAAAATTGTAAAATGTATTATGTCTTTGACTTTTGAGAGGGAAACCTTTGAGTTAGTATGTGGAAAGAATGTGGCTGCAATAGTGGAAACAAGTTATGAATCAATATTATTGGGAGTGGCACAATAATACTGAATTTTAATACCAACCAGCAACTATATTGGCTCATCCATATCAATTACCACTATATCATCAAGGTAAGAAAGAATACGGAAATGTAAAGTTTCTATTCTTAATTCCACCTCTAAGTATCTTAAATATATATCATAGCATTATCAAGGTACGTAGATAACTTCCCTATAAATATGTACACCTTGATGAAATAGTAGTAGTTGATATTGTGGAGTTAATATTTTCATATTTTTCACCTCGATATAATGACATGCACCCTTTGACTGGGACTCAGAAATTAGCATTAATGTACCTAAACGAATATTTTCATGAATATATTCTCAACCATATCTATTTCTATTTTGCTAACTCAGTGAGAAAATGTTACACTAACAGAAGTGCTGAGTTTATAATATGTGATAGTGAAACATTCAATTTGATTTTTCTGTACAGCAAAGGCCCTGTCACACTGCAAGTGCTCTGAACTTAGTTAGCACTGCCTGGGACTAGCAACTCATGTTGCATTTGTCTGGAGCCTCCAGTGTCTCTTTTTTGCATTACTGTACATAAAGGAGACTTGCTGGGAGTTCAGATGGGAAAGGACAATTTCTGCCCTTAGACAGTATTCTTTAGGTTATCTCCTTCCTGCTTGTTTCATGAATGCTTTTCATCCTCAACATGCTGTCCTTCAGCAGAGAGCAAAATACATATGGGTACTTATATTTTTAGCCCATTCTAATCTAGCCGGGATTGTGTTTGCCATTCAGTTTGATCAAAAGCACAGAGACTGCAAGAATTAGCCTTCTCTACAGTCTACCTTGTCTATCAAGTTTACAAAACTTTCTTGCAGCTTTTCCAGGGTACTCCAGAGCCTTGACTGCAAAGTGGAAGAATTTGAAAGTCTACAGTTTCATGTGTATGCACCTACATCCTTCTAGGCATGTATCCTGAAATATTTTCTGAGGATTGAAATGTGCTGAAATTGAGTTACTGGTTAAGGGAGGTGAAAGCCCCACTCAGGCCCCAACCACAATCCTTGTCAGGGTAAACCACAAAAGTCACTAATTTAACCTGTGCTTAACTCTCTGGTAGCTTGGCACAAAATTACTCAGGCTTAATTTGCAGACAATGTGCAAATTATTTAAGCAGCACTCAAACAGTAATAAAGTGAAAACAAAAGAGAAGACAAATCCCAAACCAATTTAGAGACATTATGTAAATTTCAATAAATACAAGAATATAAGAATGACAAATATCTAATCAGTAGAATAGGAGCTATGCAATTACAAGGTTTCAGGTAAGTTTAGCACCTAAAAGCACAAGGTGCCACTCACGGTCATCTGGGCGTGCTAGACCTGGGAAATGTCCCAAGTTCAGGCCAGGGAGGTCGACAAATAATGTGTGCCTACTTTGGGATGACACTAGAGCTCTTCTAGTATCACGTTATCTGAGTGTTCTAGACGTCGGTAGGACTCGCGACGCCACCAGGTAGAGCACCAACGAACTTTTACCAATGACTGTATAACCAATTCTCAAAAATTATTGAAATACTGGCTGTGCATCAACCACTACAAATCCAAGTTCAGGCCAACCACAATGGGACAGGCTAGTCTAGTTGAAAAAGTTACCTTCTCAAGGTCCACCGAGAAGAGTTCAGTTCACGGTGGGGGAGGTTGGAAGGAGCAGGGATGGCATCATGGATGGTTGTTGGTGGAGTGCCAAGAGCAGGCATCATGGGCGGTCATCTCTATAGTGCAAAGATCATTCATATTGGCGGTCATTGCGGGATGTAGTTGCTGTAGAAAAAAGTGCATCTCTTGCATTGCTGGTCATGGCTGATAGTCGCAATAGCGCAAAAAGTCAGGCTCACAAGAGCCTTGTGTTGATGGCTGTCGCAGACGGAAGAGTGCTGCTCCAAACTGGCCTGTTTGGGTTTGCGAAGAGTTCAAAACCACAGGAATTTTTAAAGAGGAATGCACTCTGATCCCAGCCAAGGGCCCAGAACCTGAGGAAGTACATCTTGGGGGTCAGGGACTAACTTTAGAGGCCAACAGTGCTCAGGTAGGTCAGTTGCAGCTCCAGGCAGGTCCAGTGCAGCAGGTCTTGTGGGCAGTTGCATGGGGGAGTTTTCTGGAGCTTGTTGTGTCCAGCTAACTGACCTTTGGAGTCCCGCAAGTAGCCTGGGGTGAAGGGAACATGTCCAGTCTTCATTCTCTGTGCTCAGGCCTCAAGCAGCAGGACATTACTCTGGTGACAAGGCGGCCTCAACCAGCAGGACAGTCCTCTGGGGAACAAGGCAGTCCTTCCTCTTGTAATGTCTTCAGGTCCAGGAGTGTACTAAACAGTGGCACTAGAGGCCAAAACCATATACCTGGTGCCAGCCTTTGCAGTTGGGGGAATTCCCTGTATTACCCCCACATTTGTTTTTGGAAAATTCTTACATTCCCCTGTCAAGGTTCCCAAAAGGGGTGATAACAAATAACTAGTTTCAGGTTCCTTTGTGTGTGCTGGAGGCACGCTCTTTGAAGTGTAGGTGGTGGTGGGTGCAATTCTGCCCACATCTATCCAGGCAAGATGGCCCATCCTGCCCACACACAGTACCTTTAGACTCATTGTCTGGCAGCAATACACAAATCCCAGTAGCAGAACAATTCTCAGTCATGTGACCAAGGATGCTGGCAGAAGGCACAGATGGTTAGTACAACAAAATGCCAACCTTCTGAACAAGTTACAGTTTGTTTTATTTACATTATAGATGTGTCCAATGTGTGGAAATTAGGATGCCCTGATGAGAGCCCATAGAGAATCCGTGAGGCTTGAAACGCGTCGGCAATTGCTATTAAATTAGCAGAAAGTGGAAAAAGGATCAAAAAAGGAATATAATTGATTCAGGATTAAGCTTAAATTAAAATGATGAAATAGCTTAATTGATACCCAAATTGAGCCATTGCTTAATTATACATGGCACATTGGTCTGTTTTGATATATCTATGTTTTTGTAAAGTTTCTGTGCAAAAATATAGTGTATGTTAAAAGAAGTGTTCTTATTGTATATTTGGAAGTATCGTGTAAATTGTCTGTAAATGTTTCATGTATGTAAATATATGTATGGTATTTATGTGTCCTATATGAAGGATACAAGGTCCTTCCAAAAAGAAAAGAGTTATTTAAAATAGGGTGAATAAATAACCCAATCACCGAAAGAATATAGTGTGGTTGTTATTAAAGCATTGCATAAATAACTAGGGTACCAGGTCTTCTCTCTTTTATATTGAACCATCTGAACGTGGCATTTTCAGAATTATGACTTAAATCCGACTTTACAATTAAAGAACATTTTAAATTGCAATTCATTTGAGTCTAAACAGCATATCGCTACCTGCTCTCAATCAAAAGTTATTACTTATTAAATGTAAAAAGGTAAGGGAGGTTTAGGTCTAGCAAAAGGTTTATTCTGCCAGGTCGAAATGGCAGTTTAAAACAGCACAACAGGCTGCAGTGGCATGAGACATGTTTTAAAAGGCTACTTTAGCGGGAGTCACAATGAGTGCTGTACTAGTAGCATTTAATTTACAAGACCTGGGTACATGCTATACTGTTTACTATGGACGTGCAAGTACATTAAATGTGCCAATGGTATCATGTTTTAGGTTGAGAGCTCATGCTCTTTAGCACTGGTTAGCAGTGGTTAAGTGTGCATAGTACTAGAGCCTGCAAACCAAATTCAACAAGCAGGAGGAGTGAAAGCAAAACAAATGGGGGGAATACCACACCAAGGATGTCAGGACTAACAGTTGACAATTCACTTAGGGACTTCAGCATGGGTTCTCTGAAGAAGCTTGAGAAAATCGGTAATGTTTGTTTTGCACGTTTCTCTGTCTGCTTGTCAAACCGTAATACCCTTCTGATTTGAAGTCACATTTATAAGGAAGGGTTATAGGATTAAACTACCAGCCGAAGAGGCAGACGAAATTAAAAGAAAAATGGAAGATCAAGTGTAAAGGTGCAGCTGGAAGGATGTGGGGCCAACTCAGTGCAAGACTGGGAGTAAGTAGTGGACCAGGCAGAAAAGCCTTGCAGGTAGGCATTCAAACCCGAAACATTTGGAGATGTTTCCTTAAACCTTATTTTCTTTTCCAACATTTCATATACAGTTCACTAATGAATGTGGAAGTCAGGGGGTCCAACACCTTTGTCCTACAGGGGTCTCCTTTCCTACAAAGCGGAAGCGGGCGCAAACACACATGCTGGGAGATTGCAAGAGACCTGCAACTCAACTTGAGATGCAAAAAAATTTGGACTGGGTGGGGAAACAGGAGAAGTATTTCATAAAGGGTTAAGTCATGAGAAACTGAGATGAAATGAACTGAATTGAATGACTTTTATAAAGTGCACCACATACATCGAGGCCTCTCTTGGTACTGGAGAGGGAGAAGTAAAAACCTAAGATTGTAGGAAAAGACCCCAGAGGAAATGTGCTACATTTAGGTGAGGCATGTGGACTAATTTTCTACAGGGGATGGGAAGGGTCTGTTGCTAATCAATTGATTGACATCACTAAAAGTGGGAGAGGGTATGCGGGTTACATTTTCTACCCAGGGATACGGTTATGTGGAATTCCAGAAAATCTGAAATCCGCATCGTTATATAGGATGAGAGAGAAAATGGATACTAACGTAACAAACAAAAAGAGCATAAATAAGGAACTTGGGACTACACAGGGTCTTTTCCATCTATTCGGCTGCTCCTCACAGGCTCCTGAGCATGACGAATAAGCATCAAATATTGAAAAAACACAGGATTCCCGGTCCTTTCTTTGACTCACATTTTTCAACTTCTACAACACAGACTTTGGCCATTGCCTTGGGGTGGCAGAAGCTGCCACGACTTTAATGTGGAAAAGGAATGGACACAGGAGTAGTAACTATTTCATAGATTGGAAGAAAATCTGTCTTTGGCACATGGATAGGACTTGGAAAGAGGGCAGCACACTCAAAGGAGGCTCAAGTAAGAAATGTGCACAAACATACAATGAAACATATATATAGAACTTATGGCTCTTGAAACGAAAATACTGACTGGACAGACCTATGTTCTGTGTAGCTTCAACTACCCAGGAAATTTGGTGAACTACGGAATTTTACTAGGTGCTGTGACTGTCGTGTATTTCTATAGGTTCTGAATCAGTCCCCCTATTCCTGACCCTAGTCTGGTTAAACTAACTATCAAGTTAACTAACAGTCAGCCCATGAGGCAAAAAAGGCCCCCATGATGCAGATACCGTTATCTGACGCAGTCACACTACGGCACAGGAACGTGTTATCTGATTAGGTCATAACGCTTGAGATCTAATTAGACAAGCGACATTCCTCCAGCCCCTGATAAGGCATACGACGTTCTCATAACAAATCAAACCTATGACAACCTGGAAAATCCGTGCGGCCATTGTTTTGATTTCACAGAGAACTTTAGTAAAGAATGTGCTAACGAGCAAGTCGTATGACATCTTTATTGACGTATCTATGTCCATCCTTACGTCAATCTCGGCACCTTTAAGGTATAAATATTGCCGATCTTGCCCTATGCAAACACACGCGTGGTGACAAGACGGAGCAGCCATACTTGCCGAAGCCGAGAGCAGAAGCAGACCCCGCTGGCAGCAGCCCCGCCTTCCTGACGCGCTGAGAGACGCGCTGCTATCTCAAGCCGAGAGACCCAGCACCGGCGTTTCTGGGCAGCCCTCGCAGGCAGCCTGGAATATCGAGAGCAGAGAAAGAGATACCATTCCTCATTCATCCTAACTTCCAGGTACAGAACTGAATAACCCCTCACAGAGAATTCTTTAGTTATTCACTTGGCAAAAACAAACTTAACTTAAACTGTAACTTTCTATTCCCGCCCACGCATTAGACCTAGGTCAGGTACACGGGGTAGGCGTATTTAGAAACACCAGTTGAGTACGTTTAGTCAAATGTATATGTGTATGTAAATATATTTTAATCATTTTAAACATCATATGGCTCAGAAACCATATCAAGGTTTTTACAGTATTATTTTATACTATTGCTTTTAATGTATGCACTTTACTTAACTATAAGTATTGCAATAATATCGATCCATTTCTCATGTATGAGAAAAGAGACTGATCAATAAATAACACCCTTTTATTGAACACGCCCGTCTCTTCCTTTTCTCTACATTCTGATGAGACTAAGAATGCACGTACTGACTGAGTAAAATAATTGCCTTGTGCTCACACGACTCTCGAGATTGACTCTTGATTAGGGGAGAGCAAAGTTGTCATGTTCTATGGTTGTCAGAAACTAAATCCCTTCTTGTCTAATCAGGGGAGTTAATTCCTTCCTTGAACATTCGAGAAAGTTTCTAGCGAACTCTGAGCTTAGCTGGCAAACCCAAAAATTAAGTCTAGTATCGACAGTAGTAGACCTAGTTAACGTCTGGCCTAGGCCTTTACTGCTGTAGGTACTATTCCAATGCGCAGAGCCTATTGGGAAAATAGGAGCTACACTACATGGCGCCCAACGCGGTTGGAAAGGGCGATAAAACTAACGTAAGACATTTAGAGTAACTCAGACGTGCTTTCTCACTCAGACCCCTTTTCCCAAATACTCCAAAGACGTCTGGAGTGGGTGAAAGGTTATATCCTCCAAAACCTCGCAGGAGGGAACTCCTATGTATGGTTCTTGGTCAAGTCAACGTTGAAGGATAAACAGTTCCAAAATATTGTGCATCTAATCTTTGTTCCATAAAGAAACCTGATCTGCAAACAAACATAATACCATCCTGTCAGTAAAATGGGAGACAGTGATGAAGAAAGAGAGGCAGTTAGATTAGCAACTGAACTCGCAGATGCTGATGCTACCATGCAAGCAGCAGACCCGAATATAACACTCATTCCGGTCATTAAAAGGAGATCTATAACCTTAAAACTTATAGAAAATGGACTGACACCTAGAGGTGGCACAGTCATATTCGTAATTGAGGCACACGAATATCGGCAGACAGAGGTATACTATTCATGGATACATTTTCCGGCAGCAAATGCTGTAACAAAGTACTTCCACTATTACAAAGTAGAGGAACCTCCTGAAACATACACTCCTTTCGAGGAGGTGGAAGTACCACTCAAATTCCAAGAGCATTTGCTCTTATTTGATGGCGCCCTAAAACATAACAATCACATTACCAGGCTCGGTCCTTTAGGTAGACCAGGAGCAACGTGGCCGGTCTTAGCCGGATACACACCACATCCAGACATCGAAAGAATGCCTGCAGCAGAGCTGTTAATACAGCTAAAACAACTACTAAAAATTCATAGACAATTAGTTCAGTATGTAATGCGGACTTCAACAATTCAGCCAGCGATTAAACTTCCACAGCTGACCCCTCACCAGGGGAACACAAATAAAATTACACCACAGAACATCCAATCCTGCCTAGGTAAAGTTCCAGCTAAACGGGAACAGATACCATTCTGGTTGGCACCGAAAATTACCCAAATAGAGGCGGTGTTTCCTGACACCACCCCATTAGAAAAACACAGGATTCTGACTATATGTCTCCCAATGGGAATCGCACCACACATTGAGGACTGTGACACTTGGGGTACAGTATTTGCTTCCATCTATACAAAAACGCACGGTGTTCCATCCATTTCGGTAATACCAGATGTGCTAAAACAAATTCAAGATGAATACGGTCCAGAACCTGCTTTAACTCTTGGTATGAAATTACTAAAAGACTTCAAGCAGGTCTCGGCTATATTATTAGCCAACATAAAAGGTGAAGCAGCAAACGTGGCGATCCGCCAGAGGTTAAAAGAGACAGATATAGCAGACCAACCAGCTGAAATTGCCAGAATCATAGAAAAATCCTATGAAGAACTAGGCAGAGATAGTCTAGGTGGAATACCAGTAAAACCGCAACTGACTACAAGTCCAGAAAAAATATTTTTTAATAATAATAATTCACCAAAAAAGAACTGGGATGGAAACAAACAATCCAATCCTAAAGAAAAGAAATTCCAGTCCCGAGGAAGGTCTCCTAGGCGAAGAGAGAAATCTCCAAACCAAAGACAGAGGTCACCGCAGAGTGACCCCTCGGGGAATAGATATAACCTTAGAAAAAGGGATAATATTAAAAAACCTGATAGATATCAAGACATTGATACACGTCCCTCTCAATCGTTTCAGAATTCCTCGCAGAAATCGGAAAGAAGAGGACGATCAGAAGAGCACGCCAAGTCCAAAGACAAGGAACCTGCTCAGCTAAAAAAGAAATTACAATTTCCAAAAAAGAAGGTAGCCAGTATCAAGGTAGTTAACAATGCCGAGAATACTGAGGACACAACTGAAAAACGGAGAGTGGGCTCAGACAATGCTAGACAGCGCAGCAGAGGTGAGCATAGCTCGCAAAGTCCTTATGAATCATCTGGAGACAGTGGACACGAATGAATACCTTCAAGTGGAAACTGCAGACACCAGAGTTAGCAAGCCCCACAAGATATACGAGATAACATTACGTATAGAGGGAGATAAGACTAGGAAAATAAGGGGACTATTTTGGGATAATCTCTCCAAGGGCTATGATATCCTACTAGCTGAAAAAGACTGGCCACCAGAGTTTGTCAGGGAGTGCCCTCATGGCGAAGAAGTAATTATGCCTGCCTTCTCGAATCAAATACCGATTCATAAAAAATACACACTTGCTAGAAAGTGGGCAGTGGCCTTAGCACCTGCTTTATATAAAAATCATGTAGGATGGGATGAGGATTCTCCTCCTCACAAAATCCAGTTAAAATCACAACCTACTGCACAAAGGCAGTACCCAATTAAGCAAGAAGCTAAAAAACAAGTAAATGAAATACTAGATCAGCTAGAATACCAGGGGGTGATTGAAACTTGCACCTCACAAATGAACAATCCTTTGTTTCCGGTCTCCAAACCAGACAATTCATATCGTCTAGTTTTGGATTACCGACACCTTAACACATGTTGCAAAACCTTTGCAGTGCAAAACTCACACAGTGCTGCACTAATGAATAACATAGTGCGCAAAAAATACAAAACAACCTTGGACATCTCCAATGGATTCTTTTGTCAAAACATAGCACCAGAGAGCAGATCTTTAACTGCATTCTCAGTAAATGGCACTCAAAAACAATTCTGTCGGTTAGCCCAGGGGTACAAGAACAGCCCGGGGGTATTCTCAGCGAGAGTAACAGAATTACTACAACTATATGATGATGAAGCATTACCTTATGTCGATGACATTTACTTAACAGATGATGACTTGGAGACTCACTTGAAAAGGGTGAACACCATAATACTTGGGTTCGCTGCAGAGGGTTACAAATTCAACTTTAAAAAGTCCAGAATTGCCCATCTGACGGTCCTATTCTTAGGATATGAGTTATCAAGTGAAGGCAAAAGCCTGGCTGACAATTTCCTAGAGAAATGTGCCGTAATCCAAGCTCCTAAAACACTAAAAAACCTACAGTCGATTCTAGGTTTCCTAAATTTCGGAAGAACATACATTGCAAATTACGCAGAAAGGGTCAAACCCCTTTATGATCTAATTAAACCAGACTTTAAAAGATCCAGTTGGACTCAAACACATACAGAAATTTTGAGATCCTTACAAACAGACATGCTAATTAAAACAAAATTAGAAACACGTGATAACACACGCAATCTTGTGATTCGAGTCATCCCAGGGAGATGCGGATTCACATACCTGACTTCTAATGAAGGAGAAAAGGTACCAATTGCATTCAAATCACACTTGTACACAGAAGCTGAACAGAAATCCAGTGATACAGAAAAAATCATTTGTGCAGTTCAAACCGCAATAGCTAGAGAAAAAGAGATAGCTGACGGCAGACATATCACAGTCAGAACAGCAGAATCAGCCTTTGAGGCACTAACAACACCGTGTAATTTACCAACAACAACATTGAATCCGGAATGGATACAATGGGTGAATTCAATCACAACGGACAAAGTATACTACTACTTTGATCCAGAACTAGAAGAATTAAAAAATCTAAAATATGAAAAGACGTATCCTCTGCCAATCGACATTCTGCCTCTACGACATTACGCCTGTGTAATCTATACAGACGGACATGCTCAACCCTCCGTTTGGGGAGAACATGCATACAATCCCACATGTGAGATTACAAAAGAAGTGTGGCGCAGAGGTAAACTAAGACCTCTATTAACAAAATCACACTCAGTAGAAACTAATTCAGAACTACAAACTGAAATAATAGCTTTGAAAATGGCGCTAGATAATGCGGATCGCGAATTCCCGACGCTTATAGTGTCAGATTCATATTACTGCGTCAAAGCATATAACAAGGATTTGCAGACATGGATTCAGAACGGTTACAAAGATGACACAGATGCACCAATAAAGCAGAAACTGCTCTGGGAACAAGTAGCTCTTTTACAAAAAGAACTACCAAAGACTCACGTGACACACTCACTGAGTCATCAGCGTGATGGCGTTCATGTTGTGGGGAATTCATTGGCTGAAGCAGCCGCAGCGGCAGCCACTAAACCGGCTCCCGTAGATCGAAAAAAGCGTACATTAAAATACATTGACGGTGAAACAATGCTGGCGGTGAAAACGTCATCAAGAGGCGACTGCTCAGCGTTACCGATCAACTATCCACTCAATTATACATACATAATCGATGCAAACTCCGTCCCTTTTGCTCGAATCCCTGGAGTGGGGGATAGAGTGATTCCAAACATGGACAGGAGAAACTTGTTAATCGCAGACGCACACATGGGCGAGGGTCACAGACACCTTAAATTAAAAGATTCTCTGGAAGAATTACAATCACGGTACTGGTGGCCAGGCATGAGCCTGCACTACACCATGTTTGTAAAAAACTGCCCAAACTGCAACAGAGATCGCAGTGGGGAGAGAAGCAGTTTAATACCTTGTCGTATCAAGGCAGATAATATTACCAGCAAAAAGAATGGCTTGCGATTAACATATACAGGCTAGTTTCCACTTATAATGTAGATCCTCAGCACTCGGCTGACGTCCGGACTGTTATACAAAGATTTGCGAGTCTAAATGGCATATACGCTAAGAGCATGTTACGTTTGACCATTGTTTTCACTCAGGCATACCAGCCTGGGGGGAAACATGGCCAAATGAGCACAGCCCAGCGGGAATCTTCTCACTTCCTTCCTGAGGGTATGGGATGGTGTAAAGAAAAAACCAAGGCAGAAAGCAATCTATAATAGAAAGGATATTAGGTTCGGGAGCTGGGTGGGTCAAACATCTAATAAGTGTCCAACATAGTCTAAATAACTTGCCAAGAAATTCTCTGAAGGGATTCAGTCCGTACGAATTATTATTCGGAACTAGGATGTTGATCTCTGACCTTGATAGTCAGACTTCAGTGGTAATAGAAAAAACCTTTGATGTCAAAGACCGTTTGGCTATTTTGCAGGACTTAAACAAAACAAGAAAAGACCTGAGCAACATACAGTTGAAACAACAGTCAACAACCACTGAAGAATCACCACCTGTCCCAGCAAGACCTGTCTGGATTCCAAAAGTCGGGGATCTAGTCAGGGAGAAGATCGCGGTAAAGAAGGAATTTGGGCCTTCTTACAGAAAAGCAGTTCCTGTCTTGTCTGTCAACGGGACAAGATCAGTTGTACTACCGCCACTTGCTGGTAAAAAGGAGAACCGAGTTGTATCCATCGACCTGGTAAAACCACAACATGTGGCCGATAACAAACGGTAGGCCAAGTGGACTCCCAATAAGTAGCAGAACACCAAGGTTTGCTACCAGTACAGAGGTCCTAACAAAGAGGCTCATCACATTCGAAACGCCTACAGAAGAACAAGAAGGACTATGCAACAATGCAATAGAACTCAGACCTCTGAAAACCCAAATAAAGACATTTAGCAGAGACACACCAATCTACAATGAAGTGCCGAGTGAAAATGCAAAAAACAGAAATCCTGAACCAATTGGAACAATTGACAGAACTGCATCCGGTTACTTCATCAACTTCGATGATTCCTCTGACGGCTTCAGTGAATCAAAGACACAGCCATCATCAAAATCCTTTAAAGACAAAGCTAAGGAACTTTTGAAACAACTGAAAGAAACATATCTGGTTTCTCCATGGATTGAATTTTGGGTGGGTTTTGGTGCATTTATCCTCATACTTTGGCTCATCATGGTATTTACTTTGGGACGCTTCATTGAGGGAAAATATGCTAAAATGGACACAGCAAGTCAGAACATCAACTTGGTCCTCAAACCACACACATCTTCACACGTCGAGAAAAGAGAACTTTCTTCAGCCAACTTCACAGCCAATCCTATACCTGGTGGGGTAGCCTGGGACAACACTGACTATGAAATTTATGGTCCGGTCGAGATCCTGAAATACCCACACCAAATCAAGATCTCCTTGAGTGACTTTGCAAAACCAAACTCATTTGCTGATGATTGGGACTTCGAAAGTATTAACAACATGATGTCTGACTTAGTAATGTCTGCTAAATTTACAAAACATGATTATTTGCAAGGTTCTACAAATTATGATAGTATGTATTGCTATAACCATTATGGTAACCATTTTTTACATAAATCTGCACAACCTAGAAATGTTTTAAGTTATAATCAATGGGAACATTGTGCTACACCTCCAAAAGGAAGCTCTAGAACCGTATATGACAAATATTCATATTTTTCAGGTTTTAACATAAGTAATGCTGAAACATTTTATTTTAAATTGTCAAACAAGACAGGGATGAAAACCATGATAACCAACACAAAATTGATATATTCAGATTCATTCTTCGAAAAAATGAATACTTTTGGATTTGATTATTGGGACAAAAATGTTGATTTGAAAAGTGTTTGGGGTACAAAAGAATGGCAAGTACAGGGTATAGAAGCTTTGTTTAGAGCCTGCATGATCCCAGAACAAATGATATTTTTAAATGACACTGTTCAACAAACCACCTGTCTTGGCTTAGCCAAAATCAAAGATTTAATTAAACCGTCTATTCCAAAGCCAACAATGTTTAGCAATAGCTCTGATACGGATGAAGAAATAGACGTAAACCATATATTAAACCAAAACAGAACACATCCTGATTGGAAACAATGGTTGATCTGGCCCACAGATACAAATCACTGTCAAGATAGATTCCTGAATAAAACACAGGGTTTCAAAATGACCAGGCCAGACCCTAGATATCCCCAAAGACATCACCCAGGGATAATAACAACCTACAGTGTGGGCAAATTATGCCTTCAATGGCTACAGACTTCCACACTGCCTGAAATTAAGCAACACCTAACTTTACTTACTGATGGTGCTGACTTGCGTGATTTCATACTGGGACCACGCAAACAGCGTCAAAAGCGTTTCATAGCAGCCTCTGTATATGCAGCATACAATGAGGCCTGGAAGGTTACTCAAATTGAGACAGCAGAAACAATACGGGAAATTGACCGTATCAATTTGGAAAAATCACTTTCTGTAGTGGACAATGGGTTAATGACTCTGTCCTCCAGAATTTTTTCATTGGACAGCATTGTGTCTTCAGCAATCGCTATATTATTGCAAGACTTACTGTTATTACAACATGGTCAGTCACAATTGCGTTCTATTGTACAGCTTGGCTGGACGTTACAAAATCTGCGTTCAGGCTATGTGCCTTGGCGTTTAATCAACACAACGTCACTATTCCAAATCTTTAACCTTACTGATAGACAAATCGGTATGGCGCAAAAGGGTGCTGATTATACAATCTTGAGCATTGAAAAACTAGAAAGATTACCAATGACAATGTCAGAACGACCTGTCAGTGAATGGATAATCCACGGAATCATAAATATTCCAATCTCAACCTTCAGGTTTCAATACTGCCAAAAATATATACAGGCTGGCATGTACGAGAAATTGGGAAAGGGGTACCTTAAAACAACTTGGAACCTGCCCTATTCACATGCATGTGTCAGTAATAAAGGACAGAAAGTGTTTCTTAGTGGCAACAATTGTGCTATGTCACTAAGCGGCACGCTTCTGTGTAACGGAATTAGTTTGCATGGAGCCTGTGAAGGGAATTCATACAACCTTTCATGTCACCAGCAAGGCGCACCTGCAACTGAAATAGAACCATTCTTTCAAAGACTCTATAATGGGAGTTACATTCTTATTGTAGACCGCAGATGTTGTAGTCTTATGCCCGGAACTCCTTATCTAGTCACTACGACGGCGAAGGTCAAGTGCTGTGGACGTTCTTTATTCCCCAGCTCCTTTCCAGACAGGGAGGCAAGGACATGGCCCAGTTTGAAAATTACTTCTATTCGAATAGATACTTTAAGCAGAATGAAAACAGTGCTTCTTCAGACGCCTACAAGGCTCACGTCATCAAAAGAAACGTATGATCTACAAGTCGCAAGGACGACTGCAGAGATACATACATTATTATCAACTAATTCCCCCGTACATTTCGCGGAAATCCTAAGCGAAATCTTAAATATTTCTGATACCAATGGGATCTCAGGGGTATTTAAGACAGTATTTTCGATGGCATTAACACCATTCAAAGCCATACTGGGTATTTTTCCAGATTTCGTCCATTCGATTTTTGGCGGACTTCCCCTGATCCTGGGACTAATTGCAGGAATCCTATTCTTAGTCCTTATTTTTCGTTATGGCAACCCATGTCACAGATCAAACTCTCGCGACAATGGAAGATACGATCCTAGCCATTGGATACCGGGACCGGATATCAAAAATCCTGGGACTCTCCCGGCTTAGAGACCTAAACATGACTTGGTTTCTATCATTTCGACCAATGTGGCAAAGGTGTGTTTTACCTGTACTAAGGTGTCTGCTATGCGGAGAAGAATGCGTGTTAGACACCTGTCTGACGCTACAATCGGATGCGCCAGTGGATGCAGATACACCGTTGGTTCCTACCAAGGTTCACGCTTTGTGCTGCCCTCAAAGGCTGCCAATCCTGATGACGGCATTCCTGGAATCTTCACCACTGCGATTGAAGAGTAGTGAAGTTCAAGATGAAAGTAGCATCGAACAGGTACGACCTTCTGTCGGCAATGCGAATCAGAATGTCAATGCAGACAATCATGCGCACGAATGCATGGTTACACCTATTTCCGACTTAGTGGAACTTTCCCATGAAGCTGTTGACAGTTTTTTCGAAAGCCTGAATGATATGATGTTCTCTCCAGAACAGAAATAGAGACTTTTTGAGTAAACTCGCACACGGCGTTCCCTGAATTCGGCCTTCAACTTTAAAAATAAAGTCACATGAACAATTCTTCCCACCAGTTCACGGACAACAATTTTTTAGCAGCCCCAAATAATTTTTCACCAATCTTTCGGGACACTTATCTTCTGCTTAAAGTAAGAAACTATTCCTAGAGAACTAAGATTTCTATTTTTAGATACTTTATAAACTTTAGTTGCCCGCTGGGATGTTCACAAATATTTTATTATGTGATGAAATGGTCTCGAACTTCCTTTCTGTATAGCCATATTAAGAGCCATTTCATGTGTATTTCTCATATACCAATAAGCAATAATGCATAACAATGCGTGTTTAATTTTGCATTTAATTCATAGCTTAAGTGCATACAATATATATGACTGCAATTTTTCAGTATATTTGAAAATTTCGAAATGCATTTATGTATTTTGGGGTGGTAAGGTATACACTATACTCTATAGTATGTTGTACTATGTTATACTATGCATAGATTAGTAGATATGACCATAGTTAGCGTGGAGTGGGTGTCGTGTATTTCTATAGGTTCTGAATCAGTCCCCCTATTCCTGACCCTAGTCTGGTTAAACTAACTATCAAGTTAACTAACAGTCAGCCCATGAGGCAAGAAAAGCCCCCATGATGCAGATACCGTTATCTGACGCAGTCACACTACGGCACAGGAACGTGTTATCTGATTAGGTCATAACGCTTGAGATCTAATTAGACAAGCGACATTCCTCCAGCCCCTGATAAGGCATACGACGTTCTCATAACAAATCAAACCTATGACAACCTGGAAAATCCGTGCGGCCATTGTTTTGATTTCACAGAGAACTTTAGTAAAGAATGTGCTAACGAGCAAGTCGTATGACATCTTTATTGACGTATCTATGTCCATCCTTACGTCAATCTCGGCACCTTTAAGGTATAAATATTGCCGATCTTGCCCTATGCAAACACACGCGTGGTGACAAGACGGAGCAGCCATACTTGCCGAAGCCGAGAGCAGAAGCAGACCCCGCTGGCAGCAGCCCCGCCTTCCTGACGCGCTGAGAGACGCGCTGCTATCTCAAGCCGAGAGACCCAGCACCGGCGTTTCTGGGCAGCCCTCGCAGGCAGCCTGGAATATCGAGAGCAGAGAAAGAGATACCATTCCTCATTCATCCTAACTTCCAGGTACAGAACTGAATAACCCCTCACAGAGAATTCTTTAGTTATTCACTTGGCAAAAACAAACTTAACTTAAACTGTAACTTTCTATTCCCGCCCACGCATTAGACCTAGGTCAGGTACACGGGGTAGGCGTATTTAGAAACACCAGTTGAGTACGTTTAGTCAAATGTATATGTGTATGTAAATATATTTTAATCATTTTAAACATCATATGGCTCAGAAACCATATCAATGTTTTTACAGTATTATTTTATACTATTGCTTTTAATGTATGCACTTTACTTAACTATAAGTATTGCAATAATATCGATCCATTTCTCATGTATGAGAAAAGAGACTGATCAATAAATAACACCCTTTTATTGAACACGCCCGTCTCTTCCTTTTCTCTACATTCTGATGAGACTAAGAATGCACGTACTGACTGAGTAAAATAATTGCCTTGTGCTCACACGACTCTCGAGATTGACTCTTGATTAGGGGAGAGCAAAGTTGTCATGTTCTATGGTTGTCAGAAACTAAATCCCTTCTTGTCTAATCAGGGGAGTTAATTCCTTCCTTGAACATTCGAGAAAGTTTCTAGCGAACTCTGAGCTTAGCTGGCAAACCCAAAAATTAAGTCTAGTATCGACAGTAGTAGACCTAGTTAACGTCTGGCCTAGGCCTTTACTGCTGTAGGTACTATTCCAATGCGCAGAGCCTATTGGGAAAATAGGAGCTACACTACATGACATTTACAATAAGATTGAACCCTCGAGAAGAAGTCTTGAAACCTATCGAGAATTTAAGGAACAAATAGGAACAGTGAAAGCAAGGGATAAAACATTTATAACAGAACGAAGATTACTACAGAGAAGAGAACTGTGATGGATTAAAGAGTTTAAACACCCCCTACAATTATTCCATTTATTAGCTTCAGTTTTGATCATGAAACCCACAAGGCACAGAGCTGTTTTAAAGCAGCCCACTGCTCGGGCTTAGTGCCCTGCAGGCTAGTTAATCATGCTGTGCAAAATCAAACTGAACATTTTATTTATCACACTGTAATGGAAAATGCTTATTTTAGGCGTGAGGCGCTCATAGTTCTTTCTACTGCACTGTTACGAACGCAAAAAGAGCAACAAAAGGTTATGAAAAAAATAAATACAGGGCTATCTGCACTGTCTGATATAAAGAGTGCGTTATCTTCAATAGGAGTGAAAAACAAACAGCACTAACATTTTCTAAAGCATGGTTTGCTTAAGAACTGATCACAATTATATGTATTTATTTAGCGTAACTTCCATCACACTTTACTAGTTTCTAGACGCAGTGAGAAAGAAAATGAAAACAGAAACCGTGGCAGCAACTTAGCAGGCCTTTGTGTGTGTGTGTATGTGGGTGGGGGAGGGGGGATTGGTTGATAGGGTACAGGCGGATTGGGGGGGGATTTCAGAGTCTACAAAATTATAAAACTACGCTGAATGTTCTACGGGTGTGCAATTTCCAGACAGAATGGCATAAAAAACAGTAAAGTGTTAATACGAGGCCGGATCAGAATTCACAAGAAAGCTCAATTTCAGCTTGGACTCGAATGCCTTGAGAGAGATCCCTTTGAAATCTGAAGGGAGGGAGTTCCACAATGTGGTGCCCGCTGTAGAGAGTTGCTTACCTCCAGGGCTTTTTCTTTCCCATTTGGGGAGGGGGTTGACTTGATGGACTACTTTTTTTTGGTGTAAACAAGTCTGACAGGTATTTAGGGGAGTTTAGTGCGGGTAGTTTTCCAGTTTGGGGGCGTCGTGAACCCATCAATTTAGCAGCTACAGCGGGGTCAGGCTGCAGTTCTTGGTGGGTGTCTTCGGCCTGCCTGCACCTGGGCAGACAAAGGCTCATAATTAACGTGAAAAATGAAAGGATAAAAGGATGGGTGAATGTGTTAAAGCATGGGTGGTTGAGTGAAAAAAATGGATGAATGTCTGAAAGGGAGATTGGATAGATGGATGCCTGAATGACTGACTGGATGGATGGATGAGTGGCTGGGTGGATGATGAGAAAAAGATTGGATGGATGGGGGAGTGAGTGAAAAGATGGATGAGTGAAAGCGTAAATGAATGGATTAATGAGGGGATGGATGGATGAGTAAAAAGCCGGATGGAGGAGTGAAAGGGTGTATGGATGAGTAAAAGGGAGAATGGATGGAAGAGTGAAAGAGTGGATGGATGATGGATGGGTAAGTAAAAGGGTGGATGATGGATGGATGAGTGACAAAGTGGGTTGATGGATATACTTTATGCATAGGAGATGTCCCACTCCATACTTCCTGTTGTTGGTTAAATCTGCAACTGTTCATGCTTCTTATTAGCAGTTCCTCCAGGACCGCATTGCTCAGGACACCTTGATACAATAATTTGTGTTCCTCCATCTCCAGCTTCTCTTAACAAACAACACCTCGGAAAACACAACATACGTATAGATCAACGAGTTCGGATACTTGTCTCCAGCAATAGAGTGATGATCAACACCAACTTGGTAAGTCTGGAAGCCCTTAATTCCGGACCCAGTCTGACTCCCTTTCACTGTAGATTCTTTAATTCAACCCCAACATTTCATGCATGCGTTCCTGCATGCAATGGTACACACAAATACACACTCATGCAAACATGCACGTGATGTCCACGTCACAATACCACAAGGCAACTCCCAGATATAATAAGGGGCTGCATACATTTTGAGAAATGACAGGAGTGTGTCAAATTCCATACCTAGAGTATATGAACTGTCTATAAAAGTTTAAGGAATTGAGGCATTATTCCAGTTTTTTTCAAAATGCTCAGCCCAAGATTTCTTGGGCAAAGTTAGACGACCTTGAAGTAGTGGAAATGTAATAATTTCTCCTTTTCAGGACTGCATGTAAAACTTGCAAGCTTTATGGGCAATTTCTTTGAAAAAGTATGTTGGAAGAATCATTGCACGGCCTCAGTTTTATTTGTTTCTGGAGGGAGAGTCTCTTTCCTCTGGCCCTCCTTTAGGGGCCAGTCTTAACTTTTTAACAATGTTATCTGGGCAGGTAAATAGCCTAGAAAACTTTTTAACAATTTTATCTGGGCCAGTAAATAGCCTAGAAACAATCAATCAAATAGGATTTGTAGAGCATTGCGTATCACCTCTGAGGGTATCCAGGTACAGGGGGATGCTGCTGCTGAGATGAGTTAGTCGAAGAGCAAGGTTTTCAGGTCCTTCTTGAACTCCTGAAAGGTGGGGGATGTACGGAGGTGGAGAAGACGCAGCCACTGCTCCTGTCTCTGTGGATGCGGGGGTGTGGGTCACAAAGAGGGATAAGGAACGATGTTTGCAGGGAGGTTGATGAAACTTCACCCTGTTTTTGAGGTAGGCTGGGCCCATGTTGTGAAGGGCTTTGTAGGCATGGGTGAGCAGTTTGAACTGGTACCATTTGCTGATGGGGAGCCAGTGTAGGGGAGGGGTTTGCGGTGGGGAGATATGGGTCTGCCTTGGGAGATCGAGGACAAGCAGGGCTGCTGCCTTTTGGATGGTCTGGAGTCTGTTTAGTAGTTGAGCAGTGATTCCCACATAGAGGCAGTTGCCGTAGTCAAGGTGGCTGGTGATGGGGGCTTGGGTGACGGTGCGTCTGGTGTCAGAGGGGAGCCATTTGAAGATTTGTTGGAGCAGGCAAAGGGTGAGAAAGCAGGAGATGAAGCAGCGTTTATCTGCTTTCACATCGAGAGCATGTTGTTGCGTATTATTTCGAGGTTTCTTGCATGCCCTGTGAGTGTGGGTGCGGGCCGAGCTCTGTTGGCAACCAAGTGTCTTCACACAGGGAGTTGCTGCTCCCGAAGATGAGTATTTCTGTTTTGTCTGTGTTGAGTTTGAGGCATCTATTATGCATCCAGCCTGCAATGTTGGCCAGGCACCTGTGAAAATTAGGATTGGTGTTAGCTGGGTCTGAGGAGAGTGAGAGGATGAGCTGACTGTCGTCAGCATAGAAGATTATGTTTATGGCGTGGGATCTGACCAGGGTGGCTAGGAGCGCCATTGTAAGTGTTGAAAATTGTATGACATAGAGAGGATCCTTGTGGGACACGGCAGATGATGTTTTTCGGTCCCGAGGTAAAAGATAGGAGGTGGATGCTTTGGGTTCGTTTGGAGAGGAAATAAGAGACCCATTCGAAGGCTTTCGCTTTGATTCCCATTTGGTGAAGACTGTGCAGGAGGGTGTGATGGGACAGTGTCAAACACTGCAGAGATATTGAGGAGGATAAGGGCTGCAGTCTAGAATGGCAGCTAGACAAATGTTCTGCTCAGAGGATTGGGATTTGCATATTACCAATTATCATTAAGAGGCATAACTGAGATATGTGATAGGTTGGCAATAAAAGGTAGAGTGAAAAGCACATTTTCTTTGTAGACCAGTCCCATGTGGGAATGCACACATGGAAAGCACTATGGCTCCCTTAAAAAGCCCATGCCATGGTGGTTGGAGTCTCTCCAGTCGCTTGAGCAACAATGGCGGCTTGGGACATGGGCGTAGTGAAGCAGGGCCTGGTCACCAGCTGCTCCCTAATGACACTTAATTTCAGCAATTTCACCCAAGGTCTAAAAGAGGATATATTTATAGAATGGCAGTTGGAGGGATGACAAAGGTTGGGAGGTTTGTATGATCTGGAAGGTCATTAATCATTTGAACAGGTTAAGGATGATTTTCGAGTCCTGGAAAGAGCGAGGTTCCACCACTGTCAGATTCACCACTCGGTCACCCACCAAAGATAACATTAGAGTCCAATCGTCTCTTGCTACCACTAAACAATGACTCATCACTCAATCTGGAGAAAAACGCATGCTTTTGGAGATTTACAAATTCCTCACATATGGGCAGTAACCCAAGAAAAATGTTGGTCAGTAATGATGCGAGGGGGAATTGGGTAGAAAGCTTGACACATAAGAGTAGCATACAGTATTTCAGTGAGTTAAAATAGGAGAGGGCAATGTAGCAGTTAAAGAAAATAATACAAGTGGCCTCCTATTGGTATTATAACCCGGTAGCAAATCAGTGTTTGGAATACTATAAGATCTAGGGATTGTTTGAGGTGCTGTGGGAACACACGATCTCTGATGCACCTGCTCTGGCACTGCCTTAAACTTACCAAGAATTGGGATGAGGTTTTTAACGATAATCTAACTATGGTAAATATAAGATTTGAAGCTGCCAGCATGGGGTGAGCAAAGCATAGCCTCTCAAACCCACTTCGATCCTCAAGGGATAAACTCACGACAATTCTCCTGTTTGCTGCCAAGCATGGGGACCTTGGGCACCAACAAAACACCAGACCGCCGGCAATGGTGGTACAAGATATGCGAACTCATGGGCTTGGAAAAAATCTCGATGACACTTGAACAAAGAGGGAAACATTTTGAGAAACACTGAAAACCATTCCTGGATCTACTCTCCACTGAATTTAGAGAACTAACCAGATTCTGAAACTGCAAGGTGCTGAGACTGACAATCTCAGGGGAGAAAAGGAGGCAGCATTGACAGCCTGGACTTGCAGGGGTATACTGGCTACTCGAGACCTGTGACCTTCCAGAGCTAGGTGTGGTGGGAGGAGGGACAGGATGGGGGCTAAAGGGGCTGAAACGTACTCATTTATTTAGCCCTGCAGGCTAGTTGGCTGTACGCAGAGAATGTTAGATTATTTCACACCATAAAACCAATAAAACAAAAGTGGTAGGCATGGAGTCACGTTTGCCTAGTCACGAAAGTGGATGGCACAAGTAGTGCTTTAGTTCATAGGTGGCATTTAATTTTGCATGTTGTGGGTGTATTTTGGGCACAATATGCTTTGTCCTTAAAGGAAAGTTAACTATGCCGATTGGGAGTTGGCCAATTAATACTTGATTCAGGGGTCAGAGCAAATGCAATGGAGGAGCTAGTTAGCAGTGGCCCAGTGCAAGGAGTAAGAAAAAACAGCATCATTAGTCAACAACAACAAAAAACTGATCGTGACCATGCAAAAACAGGCCCTTTCTCACAGTACATATACTAAATAAGGAGCATGACAGTCTTATTCTTCCTAAAGGTTTGCAACGTGAAATTATTTAGGTACTAACTAGTAACCATTTTATAAAATTGCATTTCGGTGTACTTGCTGCTCTCACATTTGTAATCACATTTGTAATCAGAAGATGGTGCAGGTTAGCGCTGCTCAAACACAGTAGGACTGACAGTTGCTTTCGCCTTCTTTGCTAAGTCAGTGCTATTTATACATACACCGTGTGACCTGGCTCAAAAACGTTGCCGTGTGCTCACTTTTTCCATAGATACAATAACATCCCCTTTGAAAATTGTATTTCCAAGTCACATTTGCTAAGAAAAAAAAAATGGAATAAATGTGGCCAGCTGCTCCCAACTTCTTAGCGGCATCTCTCGTTGTTTGTTGTTTAGTTGGCTGTCTTTTCTTTTACTTCAGCAGCTGCAGACACTGGCTTGTGATATGCCGCTTCGCTTGGATGGGGTCCAAGGCAGCTTAATATAGACCGCAGGGAGAAATCTCTGGTAATTGACACCCGGCAATGCGAATTTCCTTGCGGTAATGTTGCATTCTCTAACCAACTGCAATATACTGCGTCGTAGATGAGAACTGAAAAAAAAGGAGTCCTCCCGGGTAAAAAGTTCGGTAGTTTGTGCGATGGTAAACCGCAGCTCTAAATAGAATACAGGTGGCAATGCTGCCAGTAGGTGTTCATTTCTGTGCAGTTCATCTGGTACATCGCATTGAAACCACCCATTATTTGGGCGGACAGACAGCATAAAACTTGAAAACAGTAACAAACTCTGGTCCAAAACTGTTCAGTCCGTGACATTTTGGTTTAAACTTGTGCGTCCTTTATCTTTATTTTATCAGGCACATTCTACTACCGTCAAAGAGGCACACATATTTGCCGTGTGATATGATTTAATGTGTGGCACCTTCAGTCAATCCTGTTCTTTTAGCCAACATCACATTGCAATCTGGGACAAGTAGTTTCGATGTTAAGGTAGACAGCACAGACGCTACATGCAAAACACTGCTGGCTAAAAAAGAAAACAGGCTTGCTGAAGGGTCCACTTCACAACGTTAGGTATCTGATCAAATAGTGTAAAATGTGACACAAAAAAGTACCAAGTTTCTGAATTGTTGAACTAATGAAAATAAAACTGAAAAAAGGACTTTTAAGATAAAGTTAGTGTTTGACGAATACTTTTGATAGTGTGTCAGCTGTTCAGAAAGAACATTTCAACCATGTGACAGTCAGGAATAGGTTGTAGCTCTGCTCAAAGTGGTGGAAGTCCGATCACTTTTCACCCCGTCACCGCCACATAACTTCCAGATCCTTCCCAACTAGTATGATCATTATTACTACAGGACTTATTTTTATAATTTGCGGAGACATTTATGGATGAAGTGGCAGTTTGCTTACGCCACTCCCTTCTGAATCCACCTAGAAACCTTTTTTCCTTCCTGTTTTATGCTCAATATTTGGAGTAGGCAATTTGCAGGTGTTGCCTCGCAAGCAAGGTAAAACTTAAAGGCATATTAACAACGGCCAGCGATAATCATCGCTGGCCGTGCTTAGCGATAATTATATTATAACCGGCTATCTCTGGTATTTATCACCTGGTAGCGCGTAATTAACAACGCATTACTCCAGGGCATTAAAAATTTCAGAGGTAGCGAGGTTATCGCCCTTTTGCAGGGAACATCGCTGGTTTTCCAGCAATGTTCCCTGCAAAAGGGCGATAACCTTGCTGATACGGCCCTTGCTGATACTACCCACAAGGTCGTATCAGTATAATCCACCCCCTATGGGATGGCTAAGTCAGGATTTTAGCAGAAATCTAATGTGTGCTAAAATCATGTGGGCTGCCTTGTAAATATCATGATGTAAACATCAGCCATATTTGCAAGGTAGTCCATCTGGGGTACGCCCAGCAACGCCCAGTTTGCATCTCATTGGAGATGCAAAGGGAGGCATTGGGAAAAAGGGTGCTAACATGCGATTATGCAAGTTAGCAGCCTCTTGTAAATAGGACGCTGGTTTTATCTCCGCTTTTCTGTCTTTTTTTAAGCCAAAAAAGCAGAGATCGCTGTTTCTCTCTAAAAAACGTTTAAGTCATTAGTAAACAGCACAGTTTCAATAGAAGACCAACGGGACTCAATAATAGACTCAGACAGGTATTAGATTAACCCCTTGCGTGCTTATGACGGAACCACGCCGTCATGAGCCACGGGCGGTGTGTGCTCCTCCCACGCGGCATTAATTCCTGGCCTGTGCGGGCGAATTAATGAGTGGGCGGGGCCGTGACGGAACACGCCGTCATGAGCACACGCCGCCTGCGACCTCATGACGGCGTGGTTCTGTCACGAGCACAACAGCGCCGCACTCACCCCCCCCCCCGCACCGAAGGGGTTAATTTGGATACTGTAGTAATGATTTGAAATGTATAGCAATAAGCAATCTCTTTAGGATTTCAGTTAAGAATATCACAGCTTGTATAAAAGCGCCAAACATTTAGGCAGGCTTTATCGGATGGTTATTATAAAATCAGTTTTCAGTGTTATAAAGCACCATTAAGGCAGAATGATAGTTAGTTGTCTAACAGCTCAAATCCTACAATGAAGGGGAGAGGGTACACATTTAAAGTTAATTAAGGGCGCGTCAATTAGCATAGAACAAAGGAAATTAAAAGAAAATGAAATATGAATGGTTTTGCCAAAAGGTTTCAGTCTACTAGTTCTCAAAAATCAATCAGCATAGCTTCCTCTTGCAAGGGGAAAAGAAAAAGTATGGCGTTCGTCAAAAAGCCAAAATCAATGGTGTTGCCCCTTCTTTGTGGTTTCTTGTTTCATAAAGTTTCTAGCAACGTGCCAGTAAGGCAGCATTACACCAATATCGATATACTATCCGGGTGCGGCTCCTCCTTTGGAGCGGCGCCCCACTTAAACACCCCCCACCCCAAGCCCCAGAGATTGAAGATGAAATGGTAATTTGTCATGCCGCATCCTGAACAGCTTGTCAGGAAGGGGGCAGGGCTGTTTCTGAGTGACAGCAGCATGCCATTCAGCAGGGAGGAGGGTGGGCTGGCAAAGCACTGTATAAAGTGCAAATGTCTTTTTGGGCGCGTCGTCTTGCGATGGCCAGCTACACATGCACACTTTAAACAGCTCTAACTCAGCTATCTTAAGACAGCTGGGTTAGAGCAAGCCAAAGCCTCGAGAGCACTGTGGAGCGCAGAGCGAGGCAGCTCGCACCAATCCTAGCGATGTTCTCATGCTGGTGTGAGCAGCCCTAGAATTGGCCAAGGGAATTGCTGCTTCCGGTTCCAGTTAAAGATAAGAGGTCGGGACCGGTGTTCGTGTATGGTAAGTTTTATTTTTCTATATATTATTTGCGTGCTTTAGTTTTATATTTAATTTGTGCATGCCCACACCCCTCTCCATAGATGCCAGCCACCACTGAGAGTATCATATGTTCCGCTTCACATAATGTCACCTGGGACACTTGCAACAGTGAGATGCTTTCCCATGCTTGTCATGAGAAGCGAGATATTTTGCCTAAAATCAGTAAAAAGAGATAAATAGGGCCTGAGTATGAGTTTAACGATATGAGTGCGCGTCACCATGCCAACGCCCGCTCCCACACGGCCAAACCTCACCGCCAGCCGCCCGCCAGATTAAGAGTTATTTTGTGGTTCGGCGGGTGGTCCTTTGGCATTCCCATTGCGGTGCCTATTAAAAATGCATTGCAATGGGAGCACCAAACCGTTCCTGCACAGCATGGACTGTAATTTAAATAAAGAGACAAAAAACAATAAACTAAACTTTTATCGATAAATAATGTTTTTCAAACTGAGGCTGCAAACCATATCTCTGCTACCAAAAACTCACACCATTGACTGAACTAAATGATTAAATTGATGATGTCGATTGAATTGATTTCGATTGATGCTCCATTCAAAAACGGTTTCAAAGATCAATTGCAGATGAGGAGATTTGAGTGTAGACTTGGAGATCCCTATTGTAAGTTATGGGCTGAACTGATTAAATTAAAAGAAAACGTTTCTGCGCCAGCAGTTTCTAGTAGCAGAGATATGGTCCACACCCCTGAATGGAGCTATAGAACAATTTGAAAAGTCAGAATAAATTTCCCGATTTCCGATTGCAGTCTCCAGAACTTGAAGATCTGGCAAGGCGGTACAAGAAAGTAGTTGTGGTTTAAAAGTATGATTATTAATAGGGCAATGTGTTAAACTTGCTCTTTTCCAAAATGACTCAATAGATTCTGGTAGGTTAGGATCGGCTTAGAGTAGAACAGGAACTTAAATTCCTTTATGGAACACGCTGTAATTTTCTTGATTGACTCTAACCCCTGCCCATTCGACGAACCCTAACCAAGCCGCCACCAACTTCACACATTGGCTAACCCAAACTGCCGACAAACTAGCACCCCTGAAAAAACATCAAGTCAAGCAAGGAAGCAAGAACGCCCCATGGTTCAATGATGACCTTAAGAAATCCAAAAAACTCTGCCGCTCCCTTGAAAAAACTTGGTATAAGACCCAAACACTATCACCCAAGCCGCCTTCAAAAACGCCACCCGCAAACACCACCAACTAATCCGGACAGCCAAGAAAGTAGCACTCAAAGACCGACTAGACTACAACGCCCACAACAGCAAGGAACTTTTCAACATCATCAAAGAATTCACCAACCCCACCACCAGCTCCAACGACATCACCCCCTCTCAAGCCCTCTGCGACTCCCTCGCCTCTTTCTTCCATGACAAAATCGCCGACATTCATAACAGCTTTGACAACCAACCCGTAAACCAGCCTTCCCCTCTCTCCCCCGAACCAGCACCCCCTCCGAATAACCTTCTCAACTGGAACCCAATCACCACAGAAGACACCATTCGCCTAATGAACTCCATCCACTCTGGATCCCCCACAGACCCTTGCCCCCATCAAATCTTCAACAAAGCAAACTCCATTATCGCACCCCATCTCCGAGACGTCATCAACTGCTCCCTCAACTCAGGCACATTCCCAGAACAATGGAAACACGCCGAACTCAGCGCCCTTCTGAAGAAACCCACAGCCGACCCCACCGAACTCAAAAATTACCGCCCCATCTCGCTCCTCCCATTCCCCGCCAAAATCATTGAGAAAGCCGTCAACAATCAGCTCGCTGCCTTCCTCGAAACCAACAAATCACTCGACTCCTCACAGTCCGGCTTCCGAGCCAAACACAGCACCGAGACCGCCCTCATCGCAGCAACAGACGACATTCGAACACTACTGGACAACGGAGACACAGTCGCCCTCATCCTCCTCGACCTCTCCGCAGCCTTCGACACAGTCTGCCACAATACCCTAATACAACGCCTTAGCAACATCGGAATTCAAGGAAAAGCATTGGACTGGATCATCTCGTTCCTCGCAGGAAGAACTCAGAGAGTCCGCCTCCCCCCTTTTAAGTCAGAGGCCACCGAAGTCATTTGCGGCGTTCCGCAAGGATCTTCTCTCAGCCCTACACTCTTCAATGTCTACATGAGCTCCCTCGCAACCATCGCACGTCAGCACAACCTCAACATCATCTCCTACGCCGATGACACTCAGCTGATCCTCTCACTCACCAAAGACCCAACCACCGCCAAAAACAACCTCCACAAAGGAATGAAAGAAGTAGCCGAGTGGATGAAGCACAGCCGTCTGAAACTGAACTCGGACAAAACGGAAGTCCTCATCCTAGATGCATCCCCTTCCGCCTGGGACGACTCTTGGTGGCCAACGGCCCTAGGAAAAGCTCCCATACCGACGGACCACGCACGAAACCTGGGCATCATCCTGGACTCCACTCTTTCAATGACCAGACAAGTCAACGCCGTCTCATCATCTTGCTTCAACATGTTACGCATGCTCAAAAAAACATTTCGCTGGATCCCCACCGAAACAAGAAAAACGGTCACCCACGCACTGGTTACAAGCCGTCTGGACTACGGAAACACCCTTTACGCCGGCACCACCGCAACACTGCTGAAAAAACTCCAACGCATCCAAAATGCCTCAGCCAGACTCATACTAGACATCCCCCGCACAGACCTCATCTCCGGCCACCTGAAAGACCTTCACTGGCTCCCCGTCAACAAAAGGATTACGTTCCGTCTCCTCACCCACGCACACAAAGCCCTCTACGAACTGGGACCTCACTGCCTCAATACGCACCTTTCCTTCTACACTCCCACCCGCCATCTGCGCTCGTCCAACCAAGCCCTCGCCGCTGTTCCGCGCATCCACAAAGCCACCATGGGGGGAAGATCCTTCTCCTACTTAGCGGCCAAAACCTGGAATTCCCTCCCCATCCACCTCCGCCTTACCCAAAACCACCTAGCCTTCAGAAAACAGCTTAAAACCTGGATATTCGATAAGTAACCCCCCCCCCCCCCCTCCTCAAGCGCCTTGAGACCCTCTGGGTATGTAGTGCGCTATACAAATTTCTTGACTTGACTAACCATGATAGTCTTGATATTTCTGTAAACTGATTTATCTGATTCACTAATTTAAATAATTAGACAAAAACTATATTCTAAACTCTTATCAATAAATAAAGGTTTTCAAACTGATCCAAAAACTATCATCATTGACTGAACTAAATGATTAAACTGATGTTCATTAAAATGATTTCGACTGATGGTCCAGTCTAAAATGGTGGCAAAGATCCATTGCAGAGGAGAAGGTTTTGGTGCGGAGTTGGAGATCCCTATTGTAAGTTATGGGTTGAACTGATTACATTAAAAGAAAATGTTTCCATGCCAGGATTGGTGATTTTTCATCAGCAGTAAGTAAGTTTGGTCACAATGTCGGGCAAGAAGTGTGCTCAGAAGAGGCACTTGATTTCCTCTTCCTTGGATTCTGAGGGAAGTCTGTCTGGGTGTCAGAGACCTAAGACACAGAGAGAGCAGTCTCCTCCCAGTCCCACATTTCTGATTGAAGCTCAAGTCCAGTCTATGATAGAGGTGGCGGGTGCAAAAGCCTTGGCAGCCAAGCTAAATAATAGGGACAAGAAACCCAAGTTCTCTAGAGAAAAAGAGAGATTGTCTGGATTCTTCCATGGTTTCGGCCACAGAGGGTCCAAGTACTTCTTCTTCTAGAAATTAAATTTCCAGAAAGGGTCTCGGTCAGATTCGGGCGCATGTTAGAGTCAATTTACAATTTGAAGTGCCATCAAATTAGTTGTCGGAGGAGGGTATATTTCCTCGGTATGCTAAGCCTTCGCTTTTGTCCTCACCACTCCTGAAAAGGATTAATGATTTTATCGTACTTTTTGATATTTTGAAACACTGTTACATAGTCAAAGAAAATACATCTTTTAAAAAACGTTTAAAACAAGATAAAAACATACAGAAGAACAGCAATAAATATTGTAAGTCCATAAAATCAATCAAAGGGCTGAAATCACAAGGGGGGATTCGCAACTTAAATTTGTGTGGATTTTAACACTTTGCTTCTAATTATCCATGCTGCATACGAAAATTTGTAGACAGCCACCACCACAATCCAGGTTGTGTCTCTTTTGTACATTCTATATGCCTCTTCTCTCATCAAGAAACAGCGAAATCTGCACATGGGGACAATCCATCTGGACCTTGGTTTTGCATAGAAGGGACAGATCAGCAAATGCTCGTCACTTTTGCAGGAAGACTGGCAGCATGGACAACAATCAGATTTCTGGTTCGCCTTCCTCCACTTTACAGTAAAGGCTGCTACGGGTAAACATCCATATCAAAATTGTAGGTATAGGGGTCGCGCCCGTGCCAGGCGTAGAAAATCCAGGAACCCCTCACCCTCACACACAGATTTATGGTGGAGGAAAGCACTTGTCAAGCTCCCTACTGACGCATTGTGGTCTCTGAGACAGCCACTTTCTCCACCACCATCTTCTTTACTGCAACTGCATCCCCTCCCCGAATGGCCTGGGTGGGGATCGTCCAGAATTTTCCTAATCCCACTTCAAGACAGTTTTATTTGAGCACCCTAAACCAACCCACTCTACGTGCCCCATTGGCCAAAATAACATCCCTCAATTGAGGTGGCACAATTCTTCAGTACTCCACACTCGAATTCAATAAAACAAGGGTTTTAACAAAAACACTGTCTCTAACTCATGGATTCCTAGATCTAAGCGGAGGGGAACCAGTGGCATTCACTTTCCTAGTCCCAGCAGGCCCCTAAAGAGTTATTTTCTGCTGTGCACAGCGAACTAGTGTTGGAATAACCCCAGTATTCAGCACCCTAGAGCGCTGCACTCCCTGGCTTGCACCTTGTAAATTTCTACTGCTGGGCCGGTAGGAGACCAAGCCGATTTATTTGCAAATGTTTGAATGGCACCCGCCCGATGTTTCACAGTAAGAGTACTTTTAAAAATCTGAGGGTTCTATGATCCAGTCTCATCTAGCCAGATGCGCTGGTACTAACTCCTGCACCCTTTCCAGTGCTTCTGCACCAACGTAATGCCTCCTTTCATCCTACCTTTCTTTAAATACAACATGTATTTGGTCTTAGTGGTGTTAATTTCAAGGCCAAAATGTCTGCAAAATTGGTTAAAACGATAAATTCTGTATCCCCCTCCTAGTTTTGAACAACAACAGCGTGCTTGCAAAAAGGAGTGCTGAAGCTGCATATTGCGGTGGAGCACGAAAGTATGCACCCCACCCCTCTTCTTTCACTCCTATCTTCGCCCAGACAGTATGCCTCCAATCTGGAGATACACCCTGCGGTTTGCACCTCGCGGGCCTGGTCCACACTAGCGAAGCATGCACACAAACTTCCGTTACATAGTTTTTTTTTGTTGCAGTTTTATATAGCGCGAACTAGACCCGAACCGAATTAGGTATCAGAGCGCTTTACATAGCACCAGTTACGTTACATGAGGACGGACACAAATTCATTTTAGGCACGGGGAGATTAAGTGATTTGCCCAGAATCACAGGAGGTTTTGGCGTCGTTACCATGCGCTGGCACTTCCCCTCCGACACCACCCACAACTCACGGAGACACAGGAACCGAAAATGGTGCAGGATCTACATGAGGTGGATCTCCGAACCATGGGAGATGCTTTCCCGAACAAGGAATACATATCGCAAGACACTGCGGCGTTAAGCGCATGTCGTACCCCCTTAAATGTTTTCGCATATCTGCGTTTACGCATGGCAATCAACACCTTGTATCCCTCCGCCCCAGCTGAACCGCTGTCGCTTAACGCATTGCAGACACTCCTGACATCCACCATGCGATACCGCCTAGTTACTAAATTATACAACACGTCACCACATGAATAGGTCCGTACAGCGGATAGATCCCTAGTCAGGTGGGAGACAACACTGGGTACAACTATTGCCAAAGAAGACTGGGATTTTGGGTGTATGCAAGTACAGCTGCTCACCTCTAATTGCAATCTAAAATTATTCACTTTAAGTTTATACATCAGGTATACTACACACCCACGCAACTGCATAAATACAGTCTAAGAGCCGATGATCGCTGCCATCATTGCCATGCCTCCAATAGAGACTTTTTACATATAGCATGGGCGTGTACGAAACTCCAACCCAACTGGCAGAAGGTCACTGACACTCTCACACAAATGCTAGGAGAGTGTATTCCGAATGCGCCCCTGGTGTGCCTTCTGGGTATCTATAAGAATTTTTTTTTTTCATATAAATATTTTTATTGCAGAATCAGAAAAATAATGTCAGCATTCAATCAGTAGTGTTGTTAATCATTCTGTCGGTATGAAAGAAAACAAATAGAAAAGGTCTCACACGGCCAATCAGCCCACATCCCGAAGGCCGGGCGGCGAACAATAGTGTTTCGATTGAAAGTATATACGGTTCTATGTAAGTCATTCTGCTTTTTTACATTTTTTGCAAACGGTCGAACTTCCCTTCCCTCCCTCCCCCAACTAACCAGTGCAGCAAAAACTCAGCAAAGCAGTCCATTATCAGCAGCAAAATCACTCCTCTTTCCCACCCCACCCAATGCCTCTCCATAACAAAGTTCGTCATCATGTCACTCTTGTCCGGGGGAACCCCCTCCCTCTCTCAAACCCCCATCCAACCCATGGTATTGCCGCCACTTAGACCACACCTTTCTAAATTTATTCGGGCACCCCCTTGCTTTATACGTCACTCTTTCCGCTGCCATATACAGGTCCAGCCCCCTTCTCCACTCCTCCAGGCCCGGAGGTTCCGGTGACCCCCAGTATTTCGCGATATCCCTCTTGGCTACCACCAGGGCTAGTACTAAGAAGATAAGAAGCGGGCGTGGCAGATCCACCTCATTGGTCATTCCCAATAACGCCAGCTTAGGGTCACATGTAAGCGGAGTCCCCAAGACCTCCCCTAGTTCTGTAAAGACATGTTTCCAGTACCTCTGAATCTTAACACAGGACCATATAGTGTGGAAGAAATCCCCTTCCTGTCGGCAGCCCCGTAGGCAATATGCGTCCTCCACCTTACCCATTCTATGCAGTTTCAGTCTGTCATAATAAGTTCTATGGAGCACGTTAAATTGTATCAGGCGTAGTCTGAATTTTATTGCTACCTCCCGGGCATGCATCAACACAATTTCCCAATCCAGATCCTCCATGACTCCCAACTCCCTCTCCCATGTTTGTCGTAGTTTCATCAGGTCCCCTAACATATTGTTGGTCAGGGTCTTGTAGGTTAGGGAGACTGCCTTCCCCGGTATTTGCTCCTGAAGGAGCCGTCCCTCCAGAGGCGCGTATTCAGGGATATCAGTGAGCTGGATTTTCTGTGCCCTCCATGCATGTCGGAGTTGGGTGTATTTGAAGAGCTGGGAATCATATAGCCCAAATTCTGTCTTGAGGGTATTGAAAGATTTTAACTCTCCTTTGGTGATCACATCACCTATTGTGGAAATACCAATATCGTCCCACCCCCTGAAACCCCGTAGCTTGTGTAATTCTGTCAGCCACTGGCAATGCCACAGAGGCGTCTGTCGAGTTGGTTTCTTGTCCCAGCCCATGCGTTTTGTAGCTCTGGTCCAGGCGTTGAGTGTAAGGATAGTGGCAGGCAGTAACGGCACTCGTCTAGAGCCTCCGTATACATAATATAGGATATTTCTGGTTGACATCTTCAACCTCTCCAAAGCATAGGTCGGGTGGTCCGCCGGGGCGTGTAGCCAGTCATTTATAGGTGTCATGTGTTCTGCCCAATAGTATGCTTCCAGATTCGGGAGTGAAATCGCCCCACTATACTGGTGTCTTTGGAGTGTAGTTAGTGCCACTCTGGGCTGTTTACCCAGCCACGGGAAGGTTCTCAGATCAGAATGAATCTTGGTAAACACCGAGGCCGGAAGAGGGTAGTATTAATTTTGTAGTGCGTAGAGACATTTTGGTAACGTGATCATCTTATACATTGCCGCTCGGCCCAGAAGTGTGAGAGGGAGCTGCCTCCAGCGGTCCATATCCGCCGCCGCGCTCAAGACTATCCGTTCCAAATTCTTTCTGAACGATAAAGTTTTATCTAGTGTAATGTATATCCCCAAGTATTGAAAGCCTTCAGTAGTCGTCAGGAGTTGATCTGGCAGCCCTATCCATTCGTCCCTGCCTCCCGGATCGTACAGAATCGATTTGTGTCAGTTAATAGTGTGTCCCGCCCATCTACCATAGTGTCCTAGTTCCCGAAATAGTTCAGGTATTGTAGTCTCAGGTTTTGAGATATACAGAAGGACGTCATCTGCATAGAGTGATATCTTCTCTTGTGCGAGATCTGCATCTGTCCTTCTAAAACCCACGATATCCTCATTCTGGTGTATCCTGGCTGCCAGGACCTCAATTGTTAGTGTAAAGAGGAGGGGGGACAGGGGGCAGCCCTGACGTGTGCCTCGTCGGACCAGAAATTCTCGGGATAGCCCTCCATTAACTCGCACTCTGGCCCTCGGAGCGGTGTAAAGGAGCTGGATCCATTTCTGGAATTTAGGTCCAAACCCAAATCTGTGGAGCACCGCCATAAGGAACGGCCAATGTACTGCATCAAAGGCTTTTTCGGCGTCAAGGGAATGTGGATCGGCCCTGCCCTTCACTTCCTGGAGCCAATTGTGGGTACGCCGAAGGTTCAATTTGGTGGCCCTGTCCGGTAAGAAGCCCGATTGGTCCAAATGGACGAGGTTCGAGATGACTAGCTTCAGGCGTCGCGCCAATATAGTCGCCAGTATCTTCACCTCCGTATTGAGGAGGGAGATGGGACGGTAGGATGCGCAGTCCTCCTTGGGTTTGCCCTCTTTGTAAATCAGGACAATCGTGGCCACGGAGAGATCTGGTGGAAGCTCTCCAGTCTGATAGGCCTCGGTAAATAGCCCCTTAAGATGTCGGCCCAGAAGGTCCGCTGTACATTTAAAAAATTCAGCCGGAAAACCATTCGGGCCCGGAGTTTTCCCCGGTTTGAGTGTGGATATAGCTTCCGATATTTCATCAGTTGTGACGTCAGCTTCCAAGGCCAGAAGCTCCTCAGGGGACAGTGTCGGCATTTCCGCCTGTGCTATATACACTCCAGCCTCCTCGCTTGTCCCCAAGTCTCTAGCTGTATAAAATAGTTCATAGTGTGAGGCGAAAGTGTCAGCAATCGCCTTCTCGGAGGTGACAAGTTCTCCGTCTGCAGTCCGAACGGCCTCGATCCATCTAGCTGCTTGCTCCCTACAGCCGAGCCACGCCAAGAGCTTGCCTGACTTGTCGCCCACGTCATATAGTCGGTGAAGGGTGGCTAGGGATTGGGTCTTTGCCTCATCGGTGACTAGTTCCCTATACAGCCGTTGGGCGTCCAGTAATCTCCTAAGAGTCTCAGTGTCTTTTTGACGTTGATAGTCCTTTTTCCATGCTAAGATATTCTGTTCCACCCCTGTGACTTCGGCCAGGAGCCTACGGCGTTCCTCACTTTTCCTGCTCCTTAGTCTATCCCTTAGAACAGGTTTCATGGCCTCCCAGAAGGTGACCCTCGAATCCACTGTTCCTTCGTTGTCCGCCACATAAACCTTGATGTCCGCCCTCAGACCGCGTCGGATCGTCGTGTTTTGAAGGTCCCAGGCCGCAAGGCGCCAGGAGGCACCTACCACGTCTCGGGTCTGCACCCATAAAGGTGAGTGGTCTGATATCCCTCTGCCCTTGTATTCCGCCGTGGCGTCCCCCCTCACAGATTGTCTGGACATGAATATGTAATCTAATCTCGAGAACACCTTATGCGCCCCCGAGTAATAGGAGTAGGCAGCTTGTGTAGGATGTAGCCATCTCCAAACGTCCATGAGACCCAAAGTGTCCATCTGATTAGCCAGGGCGGTTCGTGGCCCTCCTCTATCCATCATCCCTGAGCGGTCAAGTCTAGCCTCCATCACATCATTGAAGTCGCCTCCCACCACCTGGATAGTGTCGGCTGTGTCCAGGAGAATGGTGGCAAGAGTCTTCAGCGTACGTGCCTATATCTTAGGTGGTGCATATACCGAGATTATTGTGTACGTGTCCCTCTTCCAAGTCCCCTGGACCCCCACGTACGTCCCCAATGGGTCTATCCAGGTGCGTGAAATGGCGAGGACTTTTTGATAATGACCGCCACCCCCCTGGAGTCGGACGTGTATCCCGCATGTGCCAATACTCTAAATCTACCTCGTGCTATGAAGGTGCAGTGTTTGCCTTTAAGGTGCGTTTCCTGAAGCAGGGCAATATCAGGGTCTAATCTTTTGAGGTAGGAATTGACTAGCCCTCTTTTGACTTTGGAGCCCAGCCCGTTCACGTTCCATGTCAGGAGACTGACTCCCCTACCGTCTATTCGTGGTGTATGTAGTGCACTAGCCATTCACTTAAGTGATAGATCGTTGAGGTTGAATTCTGTCGTGGAAAAGCGGTCTAGGGCTTTCCGGTGTGTGGCTGCTGCTTCTGGACTGTTGCCCCTGCCCCTCCAACTCCCCCCTCCCGTTCCCCCCCAGCCCCAACAGATGTAAAAGTCCCCTGTCCCCCCCACCCCACCTCCCTCCCCATCCAGTCCCATCGCAACATAAGACAGAACTGTCCGCAGGAGAAGGCCTGTCGCCCACCCACACATCCCTCCCCTAAATCTCTCCTAAGGCCCTCTGTCCACTACCCAGGCAAGGGAGTGGCCTGCAGCAACAACTTATACAAACAATTACAGTGAAAGAAGATAACAAATAAAAGGGGGCGTGTCAACTTGCGTGTTTCCCATCATCGAGCTGCGTCTCCAACATTCCAGGCCGTCACTGTTCATGATCTCGAGTCCTGAGTCTCAGATTCGGGCACACTATTCTGATCTGACCCATCCTGTTCCAACACTCTGATCGCATCCACTAGAGGGTGGACAGATGGACTCTCTTCCTCCCTCTCCTCCCCGCCGGAGGTGCGGCTCTCAAGTTCCTCATCCTCGTCTCCTTCTGAACGAGCATTGGTCCGCAAACAGGCGAATCTCGATCCCGTCTCTGTCCCCGTTTTCGGGGAAGCCGATCGTCCCTTCCGCGGTTCCCCTGAGCCACGACTTCGGTAAGGCGTCGCCGGGTTCCGCCTCTTCGTCCTCCTAGAGTTCATCCTCCGGGTCCTCGGCAGTTCCCATTGTGGACCATTCCGCACAGATCTATCCATCATGTCTCGTCCGGCTACCTCCCTGCTGTTGAGTATCGGGCGTTCCTCCAACCACTGCCAGGCGTCCTCTGGGTGGGCAAAGAAAAGTGATTGTTCCTTGTATAGCACCTTAAGTTTTGCTGGGAAGAGTAGCATGTAGGATATCTTCAGGTCTCGAAGTTTCGCCTTCACGGCGTCGAAGGAACGGCGTTGCTTTTGCACCTCCTGACTGTAGTCCAGAAAGACCATGATGTGCGCATTCTCTAGGCGGATCTCCCCCAGTTTCCTCGCTTCCCACAGGATCAGGTCCCTGTCTGCGAAATTAAGGAAGCGCGCAATGACCGGTCTCGGCCTTGCTCCCTCCGGTGGCTTGGCCAGGAGGGCCCTGTGTGCCCTCTCGATAATGAAGCATGGCGAAAACTGTACCGCCGGGAAGGTTTCTAGCAACCATGCGCGGAGGAAGGACACCATATCCGCCTTTTCAATTCCCTCCCTAAATCCGACAAAGCGGAGGTTGTTGCGTCTCGCCCTGTTTTCCGCGTCATCAACCTTCCAGAGGAGCTGACGGTGCGATGCTTGAAGTTCCGCCATGTCCTTTCTTAGGGTAGTAATCGAGTCTTCGGCTTCGCCCATACGTGTCTCCGCAGATGTCACCCTGTCGGATAGATTTCGGAAGTCTTGCCTTAGCAGCGTCACTTCGGAACCCACTTCGCCTATCTTGACCTCCAGGGCCGCTCGGGATTCCTGGATGTCTGTGCGGGACGCTTGGATAGCGCTCATCAAAAGTTCGGTGTCCGAGCGCGCAGCCGATGCGGCCGGGAGGGGGTCCACCACCAGCTTCGAGGTGGCAAAATTGTCCATGGGCCCTTGTTTCGGCAGTCTTTGTGGAGGATCTTTCTTCCCCATAGTGCACTAGGAGCGAGGCGCAGGTGCGTGGAACCAACCACCGTGTTGTTGCACCTTATCCTAGAGGTCAGCCGCCTCTCGCCATACCCCGCGGCGTCCCCTCAGCTCTCTCGGTGTGTCTGGGGTCGTGGAGCCCCTCAACGTTTTCTTCACGAGTCACTGCCGGCTTCCCATCTCCCTCTTCAGTGTGCAGATCATTAAAGTGTTGTGCCTATTAGCAGCCACTAGCCCCTTTCCTTTAACGCAGTCCTCTCAGGGCTGTGGCCTGCGGTCTCAGTCTCAGCATCCCCTATAGCGGCCCCCGATGCCCCGGGGAGCCGGGTGCGCGGGCAGGGTCTGTTTGGTCCGTGTAGAGTTAAGGTATAGATGGGGGCCTCAGCTGGGCACTCGGCGATCGTTGTGTGGCTCTCACTGGTATCAGCCTTCTCTTTTGGTTTCAGTGACCCTAGAGGGGCAAAGCTTTTCCAATTTGCGGCTAGACCCCCGGCCACAGGGCTTCGCGAGCTCCGCAGGGACCACGAACGGGGTCGGAGCGTCTTCTCACTCAATTCGCGGCCCCAGCCGCCATCTTGGTAAAGGTGCCGTTTCAGCCGCCACTTCCCTGCGCCTCTCCCTGAGTTCCTCCGCTGGTTCCCCGCCGGGTTGGGGCGCCACCACCGTATCCCTCCGTCCTGTTGTTGCTCATCGCATGAGTGTCCAGGGCAATGGTGCGAAGTGGCCGCGGCTCCCCTCCTCACATCGCCAGCGTCCCGTCCGCCATCTCAAGTAGGAAGCGACCGTGGCCGGCCCCGTGAATCTGCAGTTCGAGGGGGTTCCCGGTCTCACCGTCTGCCGCCACTAAAATACCCCTGTCCGATGATAGGCCCGGGGAGCCCACTGCCGGGTCCGGTGGTCGGGTGGTCAAAGTAGACGGCGTTGCACAGGTGTCCTGGCCGCCATGTCACCTCCGGCCGGTCGCGCCGATCCGTCTTCAGAGGGGTAAGCGAAACGGGTGATTCTCGCCACAGCGCCGTTCGGCATTTGTCTCTGGCGGGTCCCGCCGCAGTCCGGGTCCTGCACGGCAAGGCTGGTGACTTTCTGGACCCTTAGAATGTCGGATTAGGAGCAGCTCGCCGGGAGCTCCGGGACTGCACGTCCTACCTCGCCATGTTGTTGGCCACACCCCCCGGGTATCTATAAGATTAAACTGAACGTAGACGCAGGTTCCTGGCGGTGGCACCATTGTTGGCAAAGAGAAAGAATAGCAATGAAATGGGGCAGTAAACAGACACCAAAGCATGCAGACTGGATCAGGGATATGTCATATTGCAAAACACAGATAGACATGTATGCAGAGGACATACCCCAATCCTCTAGGCCACGTGATTTCCAGGAACCACTGGTGCAATTTCTTCTCTCTACGCAAACAGAGGACTGATTAAGCAAGCTGTTGGGCTCATAGTTGTGCTACGATATGGGAGAAGCATGTCTCACCTAGCCCTATTGCTGGCTGGCTGCAGGACCTACATATATAAATAGGTACCAGGTGCTGTACCAATGTTTCCTGATCATTTGATTCGTGATGATTAGACCTGTAAAGCCAGAGACACTAAAGGCGGTAACTTGATGGATGTAAGTGATAAAATCTACTGTATGTATTGCTATTGCAATGATGTTGTATGCACACTGTGTAAAACTGTACTACATGACTAACCACGTAAAATAAAATAATAAAAAATAAAAATAAATATAAAAAAAGTGCTGACATTTGTACCCCTGCCAAGGAAGGTGAGTCATTCACACATCTCATTAGATAGTTAGTATAGCTGTTGATATAAAGAAGGGAGCGGTTTGATGAGAGGACACACCCCTGCCATACACCTTGGTTAACAGGGAAGACATCAATTAGCTCTCCTTTCACCCAACACCTCACTTTCGCAACACAAGGTTACCCTCATGCAACAGTCTAATCAGATGAAGAAGAGATGGGATACCTAGTCCCTGTAGGACTTCCCAGAGCGTCCCCTTGGGGACCAGGTCAAAACTGCCACGCTAACCAATGACTGCCACATAAAGGTCATACATGGCAAGCTCCACCACCTTCCATTTGGTCAAGAGAAACAGAAAGACCTGGTCCACAGCACTAACCTTTATCCTAAAACCTGCCTGGAGATTGGTGACGATTTTATTCTATCACACCAATCTAATAATCTCTCCAGTCCGTTTACAGAATATTTTATGGAGGTTTTATGGGAGGATAATAGGACGGTAGTTTGGCAGGTACACTGAGGTACCCCTTTTTAAAAATTGGCACGATTTTCAGCCCCTTCCAAGAGGGGGGATCACCCCCTCCACAGCAATGGCATTAGAAAACACATTAATATGGGGCACCTATACCATTGGAAGACTTAAAAACATCATCTGGGATTTTATCAAGCACTGTGGCTTTCCCCGGTTTAAAGGAGGCCACTGCACGTTCCGTCTCTAAAAGGAGCAAATTACTGGGTATTGTATCTAGTTAGATCTACTGTACATAACCCCACCCTCCAATTGGCTCTCTCTCACCATCCACATCATATATAATCTCCCAAAATGGGCAACCCACTCACTCAGGAGGATGTAAGTTTTGGTGGGTTTGCCCAAGTTCCCTTTGCTCCTGCTGACTAAAGACAAGACATTTTTTTGGTCGTTATTGACTGCAGTATCCAATAGCTCCACCCGCATATCCTTGTTGCATTCTAGTTTGGCTGCTCGCACAGTTGCCCGGTAGGTTGCCCTGATTTCCCTGACAGCTTATGTGTCCCCTTTTTTATCACCTGCAAGAAGGCTACCTTGGCCTTTTTACACTGGTCATTGAACCATCCCTTTCGAGCTTTAGAAACTCCCCCACCCTCTTTAGTTAGATCTTATCTTCAGGGTGGAAGGAGGTGACAATCCAATGTTACTAGGTTCCTCCAGAAGATGTATTCTTTGACTGAGGGGAGGAGGTGTTTCTACCTTGAAGGTGGATTTCATTTGAGCACCCTTGATTGATACGACCGCAAATAATTCGGAGGACTGTTTGCCTTTGGATGCTGTGGATCGCAAGGTCGACCATGCGATCAAAAAATCCTTCGCTGCTAGTTCAGTGTCCATGAAGGTAGCAACCAATGCAGCACACATGCCAATGTTTCTGGTGAAGGTCTTTGAGTCTCCTCCCACTGCCGTCCAGGAGAATTTGGATTGTTCTGGAACAGGAGCCAAAAATGAAGACAGACATGTCTTTGGATATCATCACATCTTCAGCAGTAGCGGCTGGTGTTCGTATCTTGGCACGTCAGAATTTATGGATGCAGGACTGGAAAACTGATTTATCAAAGAAGGCATCCCTTTTAAGACACCCTTTGAGGGGAAGATGCTTTTTGGACATCAACTGGATGCCATCATCACAAAGTCCTTCAAGAAAAGGAAGCATAATCTTCCCTATAAGCTTCAACATTGTATAGATCCTGGAACAGGGATGCTAGAGATTTGGTTAGGAAGGGTTTAAAAAAATACTTTATTAGGAGGAGGAGATTTCAAGCCAAGAAATCCTCTAATAAGGAGGATTTGGAGAAGCAGGCTGGATCGAGAAAAACACGTGTTTGACTAGCCTTCTAGTCTGGGGAGTCCTGTTGGTGGAAAGTTTTTGAACTTTAACAGTGTCTGAGATCATTCCATCAGGAATCAACGGGTGCTCAGTTTAATCATGAGGGGGAATGTAATTGAGTTCATCAACAAGCCTCCAGACCCGGGCACCATACCTACGTTGATCCCCAGATATTCTGGAGTTCCGGCTATTTGGGAAAAGAAGACAATTGTAGAGGTTCCTGTAACAGAGAGGGACACAATAGTATATTTAATATTTTTTCAGGTGCAGAAGGCAAATGGAGAATACAGGCCAGTTTTCAACCTAAGACGCGTAAACCAATGGGTGAAGATCATCCATTTCAAAACGCTCTCTTTGCAGCGAGTTATTCCTTTAGTGTCAGAAGGCAACTTCATGGCCACTATGCATCTTCAGGAAGCCTGTCTGTTCGTCCCCATTTACAGATGTCACCAACGACTTATGTGATTCTTAGTCAGTGCGTTGCACTTCCAGTTTCCTGGCTCTGGTGGTGAGACTGCTGCATCAGGCGGGTATTTTGTTTCGTACCTGGATGACTGTCTTGCTCTTCCTCTGTGGAGACCACAATGGCTCATGTCACAAGAGTACTGGTAAGAGCTAGATCTTCATGGATTTCTAAATAATCAGGAAAATTCTCACCTGATCCCTGCTCCTGACTAGACTTTTATTAACGCAAGGTTTCTAACCGGCATAGGATTGGTTTCAATGGCAGAGAAAAAGATCGGCAAAATGTAGTCACATTTGTCGGAACTGATGGAGCAGGGCAATCCAACAGATGTGGCCTGGATGAAAATCCAGGGCGATCTTGCAGGAACCATTTGTCTGGTGCCCTGGTCCAGGTTCTTTTTTAACAGGGCAGTGAGACACATTCTGGTGCATTGGAACACGGTACCTCAGGACTTCACCTTCCAAATTCCTCTGACGGCTGTCACGAGAGAGGAGCTTTTCTTGGTGAACGAAGTCTTCAAACATCAGGAGAGGAATCGGCGTGACATCCCAGATGCCAATTATCTTGACAACCAATGCCAGCTCAGCAGGATGGTGAGCTTGGATTGGATCACAGTAAGTGCAGGATCTTTGGTCAAGGGTACAACCATTGAGGTCCTCAAACTGGAGGGAACTGGAGGTGATTAATTTGCTCATCTTTTCGTGGCAAGAGCATTTTGGTAGGGACAGACGAAAATCTCAACTGCATTTGAGTGGGCTTGAGTCAACTAAAACCAGATGTGGTGTGGGAGGGAGGAGTTTTTCTACAATTTGAATTCAGGGTGTGTATGTGAGGCATGATGGCCTCATTTTGTGATGAACTATGGTGAAAACATACTAACAGTAATGCAATTAGCATTCGTAAATGAAGCATAAACCATACCTTTCACAGCAGTCGCCTCTCCCAAACTCATGCCTATCCTGCTGCAACCTTGTCAGTTAAAGAGCTCATAATCTACTCTACTCTCTCTGAACCCCAAAACTTGTAGATGTTTTACCACTAAGTCACTATCATCAGTGCCGACTGTGGCAGACCTGCGTCCATGCTCTTTTTCAGGAACCCCTTTTTTGTCTTCATAGACCCTCTATTTTACCTTTGCTTTCTAAGAGCACCAGTCAGAGAGGTGACTCCTATGACGATCTTCAAAAAGTGGGTATTTGGCCTGGGAACGTTCCATTTCTACCTCTTCAACCAGGCAAACAAAATATTGGGAGGTAGATGAGGTAGATGTTCCCTGCATACCTTTATTTGCAGGAATTTTCACTCAGAAAAAGCTGTCCATGTATTAAGGTTCATAGGTTTGTGGTTCTCAAAAATCCGGACCCTGGTGTTTTCCGATATCGAGGTCCAATACCCGTGTCACAAAACCTCAACGCACCAAGACGATTTTGGTATCTATGAACCGATAATAATTAGGACATCATTCCTATGTATTTGCGTCACAATCGAGGGTTGCCAACACCCCAAAATCGTAGTTTCCGTCCCCATCCCTTAAACTCCATTTTGTGAACGGCATCCATCTTGCATCTTGCCCTCATGTTAAGTCAATTAAAGGTCGAGCTTGATCAAAAGGGACACGTCCACCTTTTCGTGACTTCCCCCTGACCTGTCCCAACTGACTCCATGGCCTTAGGCCAAACCTGTTTGGGCAGCTCCTCGCCCAGTGGCCGAACACGATAGCATCAATACATAACATTCCACAAACCATTCACACATACAGACCATGCTTTCTGCAAACATGCACCTGTCCACATTCCTTGTTTATGGCCAGTTTTATGACTGGGTTGTGCCTTCCTTTATTAAGGTTTCATCGATATCTGATGGGAGTTCCAGGCCTAACTGGGTAATCTATCAACAAACTGGACATCTAAAATATGGGCTTGCTTACATGACTCTGCTCTTTGCATTATTGTAGAAATATGTGTATAGCCATATCATAAACTCAGGAATTCTTGCTTGCAGCTATTATTTTTGTATATAAGGAGACGGCTGGTTCTGTAAAAACGAACAGTCTCCCGAGAACCTACTCTCCGTGCAGTGTACTTCTGGGACACGTGTTACTTGGTAGCTACCAATAAAACTTGATCTTTGACGGTAACTAGAAGACTCCGTGTTTCTGTGGTCCGGAACAAGGGAGAACTCAGAGGTCCTCGGGTGCTACCCCCTGGCACCACCGGGTTCCTAAAAACCCGGCACCTCAGTTGGCGCCCAACGTGGGGCGATATCAAGCGGTGTCGGTCCAAGCCAGATGTTCGTGAGGAGCTTCGTGTGAAAATTCCGGAGGACGGCCAGCCACTTCAGCGACCCCTGTATGTCGACGTGGTTCCGAAGGTCTTTGCTGCGAGGTTCCCCGCGTCCCGACGGCTACGAAGGACTGCTTCCCTGACTATCGCCTTGTTTTGGACCCAGTGATCTTTGGTAGAGCGAAACGATAGACGAGTCTTCTAGCGACGTCACAGATCTTCAAATACTTCAGTTAAGTATAAGTGGAGCGTCTCCCAGTCCTTAGTTTGTCCTTAGTTTTTGGTATCCTTGAGATACGCTTTGATTTGGTACTTGCAAGCCCCAAAGCCGAAGGACTCGTGTATTCACGAGATATATCGTAAACAGATAATCCTTTGAAGTTTGAAGCTAGACTAGTGAGCGAAGATGCCTGGTTTTAGCAGACTTGGAAACTTGTTTTGTCTTGGTTGTAGTAAGGACTCCCGATTAGAGGAATCTTGTCCGGTTCCTCCAATTGGAACTCCAACGTATGAGCTCTATGTAAAGCACGGCGTAGGTCCTATAACATATAACGAAGTATGGATAAAATACACCCGCAAGGATGGTGTTTTAAAATGGCCCCAATACGGTAGTTTCGACTCAGAAGTTTTAGATAACCTAGAAGTCAAACTATTCAAGAAGAAAGCCCGACCGGCGATGTTTGACTCTTTCCGCTTATGGCGTAAAGAGGCCAAACAGAAGGAAATTAAATTAGAAAAGAAGAATAAGAGGGAAAGAGGTATTTCAGTAATGCAAGCCGCGATAAAATTTAAAGACAACGAAGAGGATCGAATAAGTGAGCAGTCGCACAGGCAACGTAAAATGGCAATAGATAAATGCTACCCCGTTTTGCCATCTCTTCAGCGAGAGACAGTAAAAGAGCGTGAAAAAGATCCATTAATGGCTCATTTGCTAAGTTAGCCACCACCCTATGCACAAAATGCCACAGCACCTCCGCAACCTTTAGTTGCACCTCTGGTAGCTGTTATAGAGGCTCCTTTACCGCACTCACCGGCTACTCTTCAGCTGGCTCCTGTTTCTCTGGCGCAGCCTCCTCAAGGCTCACCGATCACATCTACTTCTCCTACTGTTCCTTCTAAAATTTCGCCTAGCACACTTTCTAGTCTCTCTGATACTCGTTCTACGAACATTTCTGTTTCTACTTTGCGTGACTCTGTTCTACCCCCAGTTATTCCCCCACTTTCACCTTTCGTCTGGCATAAAATGGCCAGCATTGTTACTAACTTTCCTTCACCACTTTTTCGGTCGCCTAAAACGACCCCTAACACGGAACGAAGACAATTACGAAGCCAAATGCCCGATTATCAGGAAAGGGAATGTTTGAATAAGTTAGCACGAAATTGGGCTATGGACACAGCAAGATATGATGTAGAGTCTGTCATGAACGTTTTCCGTCAATGGGATGAACCAACGCAAAGATACGTCTTTGAGCAGATGTGTGTTTTTCTGTGTGAGGATTTGGTAGATAATGGTCAGAAGACCAACGAGCAAGAGTTGTGTAGGGTACAATTTAAATTTGGGGAGGGTATGATTGTAGGTCCCGACGTTGAAAAAGCAGTTGAGATATTATTATCACATAGAAGTACGGGTGGTAATTCTGGGTCATCCTCTGACAGTGGTACATCCAGCAGGAAAAGAGCGAGACAGTACCCCATGAGAGAGGTTCCTCCGGTCTGGAGGGAAGGTGACGCAACTGCAGTTTCACCGGTTCTGCCTCATTTCCAGCGTGTATGGGTACATGTCCCCTGGAAAAGATCCGAAGTTTTAGCACTCAAGCAGACACTACCCGATCCCCGTAAAAACCCGACTGGGTATTATAAGGAGTTGTCCCAAACTGCCAGCTCATGTATAATGAATTTAGCGGATATAGACATGTTGTTTGGGAACGTTGTTCCACATCCTTTATGGAGTAAGATACGTCATGCAGATCATGACCAAGAATTAGGTGACTCGTGGGCGAACATTGCGACTACAGATACTAGACAAGTCGGTGGTTTCAAGCCTGAGCCGTTAATAGCTGAACTTCCTGGTAGAATTATTGCGTACATGAAGACACTTATGCCTGAAGTACGCATAAACTGGGACAAGCTATCCGCGTGCAAGCAGAAGAAAGATGAGAATGTGTCTGACTTTTTCACGAGATTTGAGGAAACTTTCACTGACCATAGTGGTCAGGATATGGCTACCGAGGGTGGCCAAAGATTGTTTGTAGACAAGTTTGTACACAATCTGCTTCCCGAACTGTGTGCTAAACTAAAAGATTCAGAGAGTGCTTGGGCTGTCTCTACGTCAGCACAGATTCTAGCAACAGCTCAGTACTACGAAAACAGGCGCAAAGACGAGCTAGACAAGGCAGACAAAAAGACGAAAGATCTAAAAACTAAAGTTCTTCTCCAACAGGCCTATCCGCCTCGTATGGCTAGCCAGCCCAATTATCAACAGAATAAGCAGTACTCTAGAGACGCGCAAGGAAACGAGTCTTCCCACCAGCGTGTTCCGTATGGCCCGAATCAATGTGCGTATTGCAAGGAACAGGGTCATTTTAGCAGTAATTGTCCGGCTCTTGCGCGACGCTTAAACGGTGTTTCAGGTGTAAGAGGGAGAGGTGTTCAACATGCCCCCAGAGGTAGGGGCCGTGGAAATTTCTCCCAGTACACAGCTTCTTTTCCGCCTCAAAATTCCATGAATAGCTTTGACCAACAGAATAACGCATCGTCTAGGTCAGCTCAGTACTATGCTGACGACTATTACACCGAACACGACAATGAGGGTAACGATTGCTAGGACAGCCATGGACAAAGAGAGGGAGTTGTTTCAGTTCCAGTAGACCAAGATGGACCTTATGTCAAGGTAATTACCTCAGGAGTGTCAGAGCCATTTCTGCTGGATACTGGTGCTACAAAAAGTTCTATTATGCACTCAAAACGTCCTGGCGCACCTTTGTCTGGCGAAATAAATGTCTCAGTAGGCTTCTCTGGCGCCCCTGTTAGAAACCCGATCTCTAGTCCTATATCCCTTTCTGTTGGCCCCTATGAATTGGAAGCACCCCTCATTCTTACAACAGGTTGCGGTGAAAATTTGTTAGGATTGGATTTGCTAAAAAGGTTGTATGCGACTTTGTACTGTTCTCCCTCGGGAGTACAACTTACGTTGGGAAAAAAAGTCATTTCTCCAATGTATTTGTCGAAAGAAGGTATTCCAACCGAATTATCATCACTTCCTGATATACTGTGGGCTAATGGTTCCAATGACGTAGGTCGTTTGGAGATAGCACCGTATGTCATAACCTTGAAAGCCAACGTCGGATTGCCACGTATTCCTCAATACAAAATATCTAACGAATGCGAGAAGGCGTTGTTAACGATCATTTATGATTTGATCGATAAAGATGTTATTGAAGAAACAACAGGGAACGTTTGTAACAGTCCAGTTTTACCGGTCTTAAAACGTACTGATCCTTCACAGCCCCCTGTGTATAGGTTTGTGATTGACCTCAGAGAGGTAAATAAGGTAGTTATCCCACAGTTTCCAGTTGTCCCCGACATTACTGCTTTATTGACAATGGTTCCAGCTTCAGCAGACTGGTTCTCGGTGATTGACCTGAAGAACGCTTTCTTCAGCATCCCGATCGCCGAAGAGAGTAGAGACCTTTTCGGCTTCAATTTAGGAGGACGAAGCTTCCGCTTCAAATGTGCTCCTCAAGGCTACTGCGAAAGCCCATCTATATTCAGTCAGGCACTGAAAACACAACTAGACACAATTGTGCTGCCAGATGGGTCAACTTTGATCCAGTACGTAGACGATCTACTGATCGCCGCAGACACTGAGGAGATTTGCAAACAAGCCACGTTGTTATTATTGCGTAACTTATGTGACATGAAGCACAAAGTCTCCCTTTCAAAGCTGCAATTTTGCCGACAAGAAGTAACCTACCTAGGTCACATCTTATCGAAGGAGGGAAGGAGACTGACACCAGAAAGAATACAGGCAATTACAGAACTAAGTGCCCCAAGGACACAGAGAGAGGTTCGAGCCTTCTTGGGCATTACATCGTACTGTAGGCAATGGATACCGAATTCCTCACTACTAGCCAAGCCCTTGCTGGCGCTACTCCGCAAAGACACGCCTAATCCTATGCCTTGGTCTGAAGATTGTCAGACGAGTTTCCACGAGTTGTGTGATGCATTGTGTTCGGCCCCTGTGTTGGGAAACCCCAACTACAGTAAGCCTTTTACATTGTATGTCCACGAAAAGGAAGGTTGTGCATTATCAGTCTTAACGCAACACTTTGGGGACAAACAGCGCCCATGCGCGTATTTTTCGGCAACTCTGGATCCAGTGGCTAAGGCACTGCCAAGTTGTCTAAGAGCAATGGCCGCAGCAGCTGTCTGCATTCGACAGTCTGCTGGACTAGTCATGAATAACACTCTGATCGTTATGGTTCCGCATGCAGTTGACATTTTGCTAAATAGGACCAAGACACAACATCTTACTAGCGCTCGACTATCCAGTTACGAACTTACCCTGCTAGCAAGTCACATCCACATAAAAAGGTGTGATACACTCAACCCCGCTACGTTATTACCCATCCCGACAGAGACAGACAAGATTGACAAACATGACTGCTGTTTCAGGACAGAAGAAGAGACAAAAGGGAGAGTAGACTTACAGGACACTCCCCTTCCCGAATGCAATGATACTTTGTGGGTTGATGGTTCATGTTTCAAGTTGCCGAATGGTGATACGACCACAGCATACGCCGTAACGACATTATACACCATTGTAGAGACTGCACGCATTTCCCACAATTCTGCACAAGCTGCAGAGCTGATCGCGCTTACTAGAGCATGTGTGTTGGCGAAAGGAAAGCGAGTGAATGTGTACACTGACAGCCAATATGCCTTTGGTGTGGCTCACAGTTTTGGGAGATTGTGGCGTGAACGTGGGTTCCTTACGTCCCATGGTGCAAAGATACAACATGGCCAGCTAGTTAATGAGCTCCTTGAGTCACTCACCTTGCCCCTACAAGTCGCCATTATAAAATGCAGTGCACACAAAAAGATTCAGGATGATGTTGGCCGCGGAAATGCATTGGCAGATGAGGTTGCGAAAGAAACTGCAAGGAACACAATGAGTCGGATGTATGTTATGGGTCCCGCTAGATGGACTGCTGATGTGGGAATGTGCGAGGACACCATTGAAAGCGTAAAATCGATACAAGCTGAGGCCACTGAGAACGAGGTGAATGAATGGAGAGAAAGCACAGGTAGATTGGATGCGAATGGTTGTTGGGTCGAACTATCAGAACACCAGCGATGGCTATTACCTAATGCATACGTACTTGCAGTAGTAACGATGGCTCACGGAATTGCGCACATCAGTTCGAAAGGAATATGTAAACTATTGGCCCCAGTATGGCAGAATAGCAATATCCCAAAATATGCAAAGAATGTGGTTAAAAAGTGTATGGTGTGTTTGAAGTACAATCCCGGTAGGGGAACCCCAACTCCAACTGGTCATTTTGCGCCTCCAACGTACCCGTTCGAGGTTTTACAGCTCGACTTCATCCACATGGAGAGGTGCAACAACCTAAAGTATGTGCTCGTTATTGTCTGCGCCTTTTCAAGATGGGTGGAAGCGTACCCCCTTAAGGACAATACCGCTTTATCAACTGCCAAAGCACTCGTCAAAGAGTTCTTTCCGAGGTTCGGTATGCCTAGAATTGTCTGGAGTGATAACGGAAGTGAATTCGTAGGATGCGTGATGAAGAGAGTGTGTGAGTGTTTAGGCATCCACCAAAAATTCCACGCTGCCAATCACCCCCAATCAGCTGGATTAGTAGAGTGCTACAATGGCACTCTAAAACTCAAACTAGCCAAGATCCAAGCCAGTACAGGTCTTAAATGGCCTGACGCACTGCCTCTAGCGCTTTTGTCAACCAGAATGACTGTCCACTCCAGATTAGGACTTAGCCCCCATGAGATCGTGTTTGGCCGCCCAGCCAACGTCTGGGGCGTGCCAAGACCCAAGAAACTAAGTGAGATAGAACACCCCGTACTACTTGACTATTTGTGCGAATTGACAACTAAATTGCGTGTTTTACACCAACAGGTTCACAGCTCCTCTCCACCAGCCTCTGACGATCCAGGTCACCTCATCGAGCCCGGCTCGTGGATTTTGGTGCGGAATTTCCAGCGCACCAACAACGGACAGCCGAGGTGGACCGGACCGCACCTAGTGCTGCTTTCAACGAGATCTGCTGTTCGGGTGGAAGGCAAGAAGAACTGGGTACATAGGACCCACTGCAAACGGGTCCCTCTACCCCTTCCATACGACCGGTGGGTCAACAAAGGACTTGCCGACTCCGAGACCGAATCCGTACCTCGCTTCATCCCTTTCAGCGATGCACGTTTGAAAGAAACTAGTACTGAAAAGGAGAGTGATCATATTTTACAAGGACTTGTGTCGCCGTCTATGCAATTGGACACTACCGAACCTGAGACGCTGTTTGAAGACCACACCATACCTGGGAAACGACGGTACGACCTGCGGTCTAAACAAAGAGACTAATAAACGATTGACCTAATGTGATTTCCCTTTTCCCCTAAGAACTATTTTTTTGATTTTTCAGCTCTCTCGTCCCAGGGCAACTAGCTCATTTTTTGATTTTTCGAACCGCCATCCGGTTCTGCTGCTAGGGTCGCGGTTGAAGTCTGGGGAGCAACTGGGAAGTTCTAGGTCCACGGTTCTGATTGGTCCACGGGAGTTACCCCGGACTGAGCAAAGCGCGCTCCCTGGGAGAATCAATCAACCACCGCGGGCAGCAACTAGAGGATGGAGTTTCCAAGGGTAGAGAGACCTATCAGACTCACGAACTTCGGAAAACAGTTATGCACAATACTGTCCAAAAGAAGATTCCTGATACTATGTGTTTTAATGTTATGTAGCATACTTGTGTTTTTTACTGGTTATACTCTATTCGTATTTAAAGTTACCTTTTCGAATGACACCCAGCCACCATCTCCTCCCACTATTTCTCCACACTACTTTCACCCTCTACCTGAACACGAGTCTGCCCGAAGACTCGAATTTGTAAACAATTCTTTCATTCAGCTCCTACACCAACACCAGTCCGTAATGAACGCATCAAACTGTTGGATATGCGGACTTATGCCACACACAACCGATAAGGGGATCCCATACTTCATTTTGCCATTCAGCTACTATGGTTCTCTGTGGGCTTTCCAGACCATGTTCCTATTCGCCCTAGAACCGTACCCAACCCGTTCCACTGCGAGCGATTCCAATAACAAGGCACTAATTGCAGGGATAAGGAATATGAGTAGGGATATCGACACATATCTGACAATGCCCAAAGATGAACTCAGTCCCTACACCCGTTGGAACGTGACCAAACATGGGGTTTACCTGGTCAAGAGCCAGGCAGCAAAGAAATCCCGCCCAGTTTGGATAGTGCCCCACCGAGGTCACTTATGCCTACAGGGTATTGGTAGGGACCCCACAGCACAGTTAGGAAAGAGCATTTGCACGGAAACATACGTATTTACTTCCCGAACTTCCCCTATACTTTTGGCAGCCAAAGGCACGTATTTCGTTTGCCACGACCAAGCCTACACGTGGTTGCCCCCTGATTTCTCAGGTACATGTTTTATCTCATTTCTGCTGCCTCCCACCTACACGGCCAGAGCAGATTACCATCGGACAAGGACAGCTAGGGGTGTCGTGAGTAAAGACGACACCGCGGGTCAGGAATTCGCTGACTTCTCAAAGGGTTTTCTGCCATTTTGGGGGCCTATGGTGAACAGCAGAAATATTCGCCAGTTATCGAGGATAGTTGAATCCGCCGTGACTACGACGGCCGGAGCACTTGGCAATCTGACAACCGAGCTTCAGTCGGATCGACTTATGACCCTTCAGAACCGAATTGCCTTAGACATCATACTCGCCGATCGTGGTGGTGTGTGTAGAGTCATCCAATCCAGTTGTTGCATATTCATCCCTGATAACGCACCGACGGTATACCAGGCCATCTCCAAACTACACGAAATATCTGGTTCCCTTCACGTTGAGAAAGGGGATTGGTCCCTGCTGGGGTGGTTCTGGGAGCTGATCACTGCCTGGGGATGGAAAATTTTGATCTTCATTGGGATGACCTTGGCACTTCTGTTCATGTTTTGCCTATGTATACAGTGTGCTCCTGCACTATGTGGCCTCTGTGCTACCTCGTGTGTACGGAAGCCTGTGTCACGGGACGAGCTGAGTAACAGAATGATGCTACAGCAACATCTCCACGAATTTCTTCATACCGATTTGGACTCAGATTAGCATGAGTTATTGCCTTATATGAGGGCAAAAGGAGGGTCTGTGGTTCTCAAAAATCCGGACCCTGGTGTTTTCCCGATATCGAGGTCCAATAGCCGTGTCACAAAACCTCAACGCACCAAGACGATTTTGGTATCTATGAACCGATAATAATTAGGACATCATTCCTATGTATTTGCGTCACAATCGAGGGTTGCCAACACCCCAAAATCGTAGTTTCCGTCCCCATCCCTTAAACTCCATTTTGTGAACGGCATCCATCTTGCATCTTGCCCTCATGTTAAGTCAATTAAAGGTCGAGCTTGATCAAAAGGGACACGTCCACCTTTTCGTGACTTCCCCCTGACCTGTCCCAACTGACTCCATGGCCTTAGGCCAAACCTGTTTGGGCAGCTCCTCGCCCAGTGGCCGAACACGATAGCATCAATACATAACATTCCACAAACCATTCACACATACAGACCATGCTTTCTGCAAACATGCACTTGTCCACATTCCTTGTTTATGGCCAGTTTTATGACTGGGTTGTGCCTTCCTTTATTAAGGTTTCATCGATATCTGATGGGAGTTCCAGGCCTAACTGGGTAATCTATCAACAAACTGGACATCTAAAATATGGGCTTGCTTACATGACTCTGCTCTTTGTATTATTGTAGAAATATGTGTATAGCCATATCATAAACTCAGGAATTCTTGCTTGCAGCTATTATTTTTGTATATAAGGAGACGGCTGGTTCTGTAAAAACGAACAGTCTCCCGAGAACCTACTCTCCGTGCAGTGTACTTCTGGGACACGTGTTACTTGGTAGCTACCAATAAAACTTGATCTTTGACGGTAACTAGAAGACTCCGTGTTTCTGTGGTCCGGAACGAGGGAGAACTCAGAGGTCCTCGGGTGCTACCCCCTGGCACCACCGGGTTCCTAAAAACCCGGCACCTCAGGTTGAGCAGTGCACTGAGATACTGTAGCAAACAACGTGGCCCCTGAGCTGGTAGAGCTCTATTTTTTACTCTTTCTGTTATCTATTGTTAAACTACCTTACATATGGCTGCTTCTTTCATACTTAGTTCCTCAATAATCCCCTGCATTTCGGGAGGTGGCTGTTTCAATGCAATCATCTTCTCATTTAGTATATCAAGTTGATTTTTCATTCCCCTAATTCACAACAGGGCCATGATTGTCATATCCACCCTCGGGAGAGATGGGTTAGGTTCTGGTGTTCTTGTGTAGCTTTTGTTAAATCCTCTAAGCATAATTTAATTTTGTTTACCCTACTTCCTCTTTTCTAGGCATTACTAAAGATTTCATGGGAAGCTTTTTACTGAGTTTGTTTTTTATTTTTTATTCCCCTTATCTCTACTTTCAGGTTTAGCCTAGAGACAGCTTTAGTAGTCTGCAAGGAAAATGATTGTGTGGATAGGACAGGGAGAGAAAGGGAAAAGAGTATGAGTGTAACCTTATGATATACAGCTTTCGCCCTCTGGAAATAGCGCAGTAGTTGAGACAATAGGCAGGTGTGCCAGGACTCAAAGCACAGACCCTAAAAATTGAAGGTGTGAGAGAAAGAGATTCACTGATCTAGCTGCTTGAACCCTTCTTGAGCACCTTCGGGCATTGTTATTGAACGCAAGAGTTATTTGGGTGTGAGTGCACAATACCTTCTCCCCCCCACGAGATAAGTTAGAAGAAAAGTCATAACAAATGGCAAACCCTATCCCACGTACTGTATCCTTCCCTACCTCCTTCCACGGAATAAGCTGTGGGCACAAGGCCAGCAGACCTGTTCCATTTTTCCTGTGTGGTAGTGATTTCAAAGGAATCATGGTGGGAGCCGGACGGTCTAAATGTGGATCACCCCCACAGAAAGGGACTCATTTATACTATGTACCAACAATAAGGTAAACGCACACACAATACCTAAAAGAGTGCGTAAAACTCTCCACGATGTTGGGGAGAACTCCTCTAAAGAGCATGGTAACTTCAACATAGAAAGGCTACCAAATTAACAGGAGAGACTGAAAGAGCCCAAGAACAGAATTGATGCAGAAATGTCTCTGCTTTTATAAAGCTGCATGAGGAGCAAACAAGTGAAAAGAAAACAAGTTACTTACCTGTAACTACGGTTATCCAGTATTGGTATCTTTCGTAGATTCACATGCCTGAATCATTTCCCATCGTCGAGGCGGGAGTCCCACGGTAAAATATATACAATAGCAGTGCCTAAAAATTTCTTGTAGTAGGCTGCCAAAGCCTAAAGGCCTAGCTAGGCCCAAAACTTAGCAGCCTATCTACCTCATTATGTAAAAAGACCTGAAATAATAGCCTCAGCCAATCAGCTGTCCTCACCCTCTAGAACCTTCCTAGCTCAGGCAGTTCTCCTCAGATTTTCCCAGCACAAGTGAGAATAAGTATCCATAAAACAGAACTGCCCTGCCGGGGAGGAGGGTGGGTGCATGTGAATCTATGAAAGATACCAATACTGGATAACCGTAGTTACAGGTAAGTAACTTGTTTTCTTATCCAGTATTGGGGTATCCTTCATAGATTCACATGCCTGAATCAGAGTAGCAAGCAGTGACATCATGTCTGTCGTTAGAGGAAGGTGGGAGACAATATTAAATCATAGACACCCCCACACAACCAGGAAGGTAATAGAGCACAAACTTGTTTACATAACATATGCATCAAAAACCTTCAAAGAGTACATTACAGATAGGACAGCGTTTGAAAATGCTAAAAACATCATAATGAAATACATATGCTTAAAACAGTCAAAAGAAGAAGAAGAGACTATAAAGAGTCTAAGCTTAGTGAAGAAGATGCTGTAGCACTGCTTCTCCAACTGCTGTATCATCATGAGTTGCCGACTGCAGACAGAAGTGCTTCGTCCCAAATTGGGGAGTATTGATGGTAGTATTGAATACTCAGCAACCTACACGTCTGCGACCAATAGTGTAGAGCCGCCTTTAGAACTTTCAGCCTAACTTTTTTGAAAAAATTTTTGTCACCAAATTTAAACAGAAAATAATCAGTACCAAACGGGAGATCTTGCAGCATTGCCTGGAATAGTAAACTATTTGATGTGAAATCCAATTTATTAGCTAGTATCCTAAAGTTTTTAAGCTGGAAAGCATAACAATAAAATAATAAATCTTGTAGGTGTAGGTTGCTGAGTATTCAATACTACCATCAATACTCCCCAATTTGGGACTCACCAGGCACCCCGGAATGTTTAATGGACCAATTGGCTCTCCCCTTAAAAAGAGCAGGCCTTCTGAAATGGGGGGACTTATGCGACGAAACAAAAGCTTTAAAGTGGGAATTTCTAGAGGGCATAACTGGAGGGACTTTAACAAGGTTTAAGTTCTATCAACTATCGGCCTGGTGGGGTAGTCAAAATTGGGATATAAATGATGAGGAACCGTTTCTAGAACTATTTAGTCAGCCTAGAGTAATGAAAAGGGAAACGGCACAATGGTATAATACATTATTGAATAACATAGACAATTTGAAGATAGAAATTGCGAGAATATGGGACCCTTCCACAGTTCAGATAGCTGAGGATGTAGAGAAATTATGGATTGATTCTTTTTCATTATCCCAAAAGATAATCAAACCTTCTAATCTAAGAAGAAATCACTTATACACACTGTACAGGGTATATTGGACCCCAGCGAAACTCTCTAAGATTGCAGGGGCGCGTTATTTCTGCCCTAGGTGTAACCTAATGAGCGCAAATGACATTCATATGTTTCTTGAATGTCCTAACATAGCTAATTTTTGGGAACAATTGCGCAAATTCTTAGAAGAGGTACTGTCGGTCCCAATTCAATGTACACCCAGATTGGTTTTCTTCGGCCTATTACCTGATTATGTGTTTAATAGTAACTTGTCACAGTTTATTTTCTATGTAATGACCATTGCCAGAAGAGAGATATGCAAAGCATGGAAGTCTGTATCCCCCCCGAAATTTGCAGAGTGTCTCAAATACATCGTCGCGGTGAGTAAATTTGATATTTTATGTGGGGGTGAGAAAGCTGTCAGGTTGTGGTCAGCAATGAATGCCTGGATCGAAAAGTAACAATAGTCCAATGATTATGCCAGAGGTAAGTGGTCCTGTCCTTCCTTAGCAGCAAGTACCAACCCGAAAGGAAGTTGGACGGGTAACGACCATTCCTCTGGGCAATCTTCTACAGCTATCCACAAACACGAGGGCTGGAAAGGACAGTTTGTGACAGTGGCTTGAAGAGCGCCTATTATAGAGCAGTCATTAACTGGTGGCATATATGAGGACACAAAAAAAAAAAAAGAAAAAAAAAAAAAAAAAAGAAGTGCTTCGTAAAAGTGTGCACACTTTTCCACGTAGCAGCTCGGCAAATGTTCTCCAGCGTCACTCCAGCGAAAAGGGCAGTCGACGCTGACATCGTTCTGGTGTAATGCGCTTTAACCTTTCTTGTTAAAGGTTTGTTAGCTTTGTCATGACAGAAGATAATCGCAGAAGACAACCATCTAGCTATAGATGCCTTTGTTACAGCTTGACCCAAGGTGGTTCGACCATAAGCAACAAAAAGCTGATTAGATTTGCGTATGTCCTTTGTTTTTTGAAGATAAAACTTAAGGCACCGTTTCACATCTAGGGAATGTAAAACCTTCTCCGCCTGAGTTTTAGGATCCAGGAAAAAGGTCTTGAGCTTGACAGGTTGATTGATGTGGAATTGGGTCGGCACTTTTTGGATGAATCTTGGGTTGGTTCTAAGCGTCACAAAGTCTTTAGAGAATTGTAAGAAAGGCTGTACAATGGTGAAGGCCTGTATCTCACTGACTCTGCAGGCTGAAGTGAGAGCCAGTAAGATAGCCACTTTCCAAGTTAGAAACTTTAGCTCTGCCTTGTGAGTAGGTTCAAAAGGCCTTTTTAGAAGTTGAGACAGAACAATATTAAGATCCCACTCAGGAGGAGGAGGGCGAACAGGTGGAAAAGCTCGGAATAGCCCTTTAAGGAATTGTTTGATCAAAGATGATGAACATAAGGATGGTTTGTTGGAACTCTTCCTGATTCTGGAAATTGCCGCCAGATGTACCTTAATGGACGAGAAAACCAATCCAGCCCTAGCTAAAGACAGTAGATAAGGAAGGATGGCTTCAGGTGGAGCTTGAATTGGATGAACATTATTTTCTCCACACCAGGAACAGAATTGTTTCCACTTAAAACGATATGTCCTGATGGTACTTTGCGCACGGGCCTGTGATAAAATCGCCCTGTAGTCTGAGGAGATGTTAAGATCCTTGAACTCTAGGAAGTCAGGAGCCAAGCGTGCAAGTGCAATTGACACTGTCGGTTTGAGACGAAGTGGAGGCTGCTGAGAGAGTAGAAGGAGCTCCTGAAACCAAAACTGTCTTGGCCAACGGGGTGCAATGAGGATGAGAGTGCAATGTTCCCTCTTCTTCTTTTGCAGCACTTTCGGAATGAGCGGAATCGGAGGATAAGCGTATGCAAATATTCCGGACCATCTCATCAAAAGGGCATTTCCTCTTGACCCCTGTTGAGGAAACCTGCTGGCATAAAACAGGCATTTGCTGTTCTGCTGCGTGGCGAACAGATCCAATGTTGGTGTTCCCCATGTTTGAAAGATCCTCTCCACTTGATGTTGTTCTAGCTCCCATTTGTGACAGCCCGTGAAAGCCCTAGAGAGTTCTGGACGCCTTGCACATGTTCTGCTCTGAGGGATATGCCGTGGCGTATGGCCCATTCCCACATCTCTTGAGCCTCCAGCGACAGGGTGAGAGAGATTTCGGATCTCCCTGTTTGTTGATATAGTACATGCTGGTGGTATTGTCTGTGCGCACCAGCACGGACGAATTCGCAATCCTTGGAAGGAAGGCTTGTAGGGACAGAAAAATGTCTCTCAGCTCCAGGCTGTTGATGTGTTTCTGCCGGTACTGACGAGACCACCGTCCTTGAATCTGAAGGTCCTGAAGGTGTCCTCCCCAACCTTCCACGGAAGCGTCCGTAGTCAGGGTAAACTCTGGTATGTCATGGAGAAAAGTGAGGCCCGGTGACAAATTGTGCGCCTTCGACCACCAAAGAAGGGCTTGCTTCATCCTGGATGTTACTTTGATGCGGTCGTCGAACGATCCGTCGACTTGCCTCCACTGGCGAAGTAATTCCTCCTGCAGAGGCCTCATTCTGAGTCTCGCCATAGGGATGAGGCTGATTGCAGACGAGCACATCCCTAGAAGGGAAGCAAATGTTCGAACTGAAAGTGACCTTCTTGCAAATATTTGTTTTGCTAGTTTTAACAGTTTGTTTTGCCACTGCATATCTTAGGTATTTGCGGTGTTTTGGGTGAATAGGGATGTGGAAGTTGGCGTCTTCCAGATCCAGAGAAGCCATAAAGTCCCCTTTGTTGAGACAATTCAGAATGTCCGTCAGCGTTACCATGCAAAAACTCTGTTTCTTTAGATATTTGTTGAGCTTGCGCAGATCTAGTATTGGACGCTACTCTCCTGAATTTTTCTCTACGAGGAAGAAGCGAGAATAAAATCCTTTCCCTTTCTGAGAAGCTGGAACTCGTTCTATCGCATTCTTGTGTAGCATCTTTAAGGCCTCTTTGAAGAGTAAGTGAAGACGAGGGGGAGGGGGACCCCTGGGCGGCGCTGTTGGTGGTTTCTGCAAAAACTCCAGAGTGTGTCCATTCCTGACAAGATCCAGGACCCACTGATCCCAAGTTATTTTCCGCCACTGTTGGTAAAAGGCGGAAATTTTGGCGCCCACGGGAAGGGGAGGATGAATAACTGACGTCCGGCAAAGCTCATTGGCGCTTGTTGGAATCACGCCCTTGATTGTTTGAGCGCCGTTTCCCTCCTTGACGAGAGAAACTACCAGAGGCAGGCTGTCTGTAGGATGATTGATAGTACGGTTGTTTGTACTGAGACTGGTACTGTCGATTTTGCTGGTTGGAATAATTTCCTCTGGAGGAGTAACCACGGCCTCTTGCTCCTCTAAAGGACCCTCTCTTGTATTGCAGGGTACCTAGGGATTTAACTGTGTCTGTATCCGTTTTAATTGCAAGCAAAGCGTCATCGATGTGTTTTCCAAAAAGGGAATCCCCATCGTACGCCATGTCCAAGATTTTGGACCTCAGGTCTGAAGGTGGTAGCCCTGAGCCAACCTTGACGCCTGAGGACTGCTGCCCCCGCCAATTGCCTGAAGTTGGTGTTTGAAATATCAAGGGCGCAATCAATGATTTCCGAAGCCGCCCTTTCACCCTCCTGCACGATCCTGCGCACCTCCTGTTGACGATCCTCAGGGACCAGATCAAGGAACTCAGACAGATCTGACCACATCTGTCTATCATAACGGGCCAAAATAGCTAACAAATTATCTGCCTTAATGGAGGCTGCTGCATTTGCAGAGAACTTTTTCCCTATGGCATCTAGTCTCCTGCCTTCCTTGTCAGGTGGTGTTGAAATAGGAGCGGAAGGGTTCTTGGACCTCTGTTGCGCTGCCTGGGAGATGACAGTCTGGTCGAGGGTGTCCTATTAAACAAGATGGAGTATCAGATGGCGCACGATAATTCTTCTCAATTCTTGGAAGGACTGCCGGAATGGAAGCGGGCGTTTTCATGATGTTGAGGCCCTCCTTCCATATGAAATCAATAATGGGGATAGCTCTGGTAACTCTGCGATACCCCTCCTTAAAGTCATGCAAAAAGCAGTCAGACTGCTCAACTGTGACAGACAATTGAAATCTATTAGCCGCACGTTGCATAATATTATGAAATCCGCCAATATCCTCAGGCGGAGAATCTGACGGGCGTGGCACAGGCGGTGAAGGCATAGGAATGACATAATCCTCCCACGGATCATTAGGTGTATTATCCGGCAATTTGCCCTCTTCCCTGCCATCATCCTCATCATGAGAAGAGGTATCCGTGTCACCTTGGGGTGTAGGGCCAGTATCCTGCCTTGGTGACAATGACGCTCGCGGTGAAGGAGGTCTTGGGACTTCAACTGGAGCAGGCGGCACACAAGGTGCAACTGAAGTTGGAGGAAATCTCTGGCGATAGTCTGCCAACATAGCTTGTAAGTCTTGAATTAAAGTAGATGGCAGATGACTTGTGTCCTCTGATCGAGGAGGTCTGGTATGGGGCGAATGATATGGCGTTGACAAGTCTTCATTTGCATAATGCCCTTGGTCATCGTCCTCATCTTCCTCCTGACATTTGATATTTAATTGAGAAGGGTGACGGGCAACCCCAAAAGGTCCCTCATCCTCTTCACCTTCATCCGAATCATCCTCCACATATGTCTCCAAAAGGTGTGATGGTAAGAGTGGAGAAATGTGAGAGTAGTCTCGCCTCTGATAAGTTTTCATTTGGAAATGGGTATATTGCACCCTTGTCGGAGGTGTGCTGGGCAACAGATGAGCGGATGCCATTGCTTTCGTAGCAGTCGATGACGACGAACCCGTTGTCATTGGAATTATCGTCAATGGGACTGTCGACGGCTTTTCTGTCGACGAAACTGTCGTCGACGGTATTGATGTTGTCGTCGACGGGGCCGTCGATGGTGTCTCCATCGACGAAACCTTCGTCGATGGTGTCTTCGTCGACGACCTCTTCGTCGACGAGGTTGTCGATGGTGTCTTCGTCGACGAGTCCTGCGTCGACGGGACAGATGCTTTCGTCATCGGGGCCTTCGTTGACGGAGGCATCATCAACGGGACAGTCGAGGATGATTTTGACGGCAACTGGCCCTTCGTCGTGCAAGGTTTCACAGGCGACGACAACATTTTTGAAGACACCAGGAGAAGTAATAGACGAAGTGGTGACCGTAGCAGAAGAAGTTGAGGTAGAAGTCAAGGTAGCAGTATGAATAGACACCAGAGAAACAGTCTTAGTCTGGGTTGTACTCACAGTGGACGGTCTTGAAGGAGACGATGCACTCTTTGAGGGTTCTGAGACTCTTTGAGAGGGTTTAAGTTTTTTCCTCCTCTCAGGAGAAGAGCTCTCCCTGGGTCTGGCTCTCTTGCTGGAGGTAGAGGCCTTGTCCTCATCATCTGTGGAAGATGATTTTAACCACAAAAGAACCCTTGCCTCTCTATCCCTGATAGTTTTTGAAGGGAAGGTACGGCAAATCCTACAATCCTTCACAACATGTGAGGGGTGCAGACAATAGACCCTCTTCTTATACCAGGTTCCACAAGCCTTGAAAAGAGCCTTCTTTTCGGACATTTTGAAGAAAAAGAGACAAAAACTGAGTAGGCACTCAGGGAGACTCCCTTACACACGAAGTGCGGTGAAAATCTGAGGAGAACTGCCTGAGCTAGGAAGGTTCTAGAGGGTGAGGACAGCTGATTGGCTGAGGCTATTATTTCAGGTCTTTTTACATAATGAGGTAGATAGACTGCTAAGTTTTGGGCCTAGCTAGGCCTTTAGGCTTTGCCAGCCTACTACAAGAAATTTTTAGGCACTGCTATTGTATATATTTTACCGTGGGACTCCCGCCTCGACGATGGGGAATGATTCAGGCATGTGAATCTATGAAAGATACCCTAATACTGGATAACAAGAATGCCAGGTCCTGAGTGTGAAAGATACTCAGGAGAAACTGGAAAAACAAATTAGCCACAATAGGGTCAGAGTCAGGTCTTATGCTCCAGTCACTCTGCCTCCTCCATATCTTTTCCCCATGATCACTAAATCACAGAACAAAGAAAGCAAGGACACAAAGGAGGAGGATCATTTGAACATGTTTCCCAGGCCGGCCAATGGGGCTGAGGGTGCAACGGCTGTAACATCCTGAAATGGATGAGTGTCTGTGGGATGTCAGTAACTGGGGAACAAGGATGTAACACGTAAGTGAGTGTTGTGATTGACTGCAAAACGACCAGGTTGGAGGCTAACTTCACCTCTGTGGATCAGTCTAGAACATGTGCACGTTCTGCCCCCGGGGGTAGGGCTTGTTGGGAGGTAAGTCCTATGATCACTCTCGAAAGCTTAAGACAAACTGCACAGCTGCCTTCTACTCCTACCCCCCCTACCCCCCAAGTGATGTCGAGGGTCCATGCTCTTCCATACTTCTCCCTCAAAGGGACTACTCAGCAGCCAGATTAGAGTTATGGTCCACATTCTAAGGACCCCTTTAGGTTAATGAACATAAAGAAACAATTCCCCAACATTCCGGAAACTCAAACTCCATTTTGAGAGCAAATTCAGAGTGTGTGTGAGGCATTCAGTCCTAATTGGCCAGGTATAGACCTAATTGGCTAGGTATGAATCAATTATTGTGATTGATAGTAGCAAGTGAAGTGAAAGACAGACTGGTGGAGAATGCACCATGGCCAAGATTGGCCCCTGAGAATGATGAGGAGTTGAATGCAGCGAAGGATGCAAAGTCAAATTGCCTTGTGTGCTGTAGCCCAGAAGGACTGTTTTTAAAAATACCTCAAAGACAGAAGAGGAAGGTGCTGGGGTACTCATGTGAACTTTTGAGTCATTCTGAAAAAGCAAATTCAGTTGTCATGCCCCCTGATTTAATAGAAATGCGTTCACAGTTCCCATCTACACAGTGTCCACAGGGGTCAACAATGTGGGATTCATCAAATTGAGCCTGTAAAAGTGAAGGAGAACCCACAGAAAAAAAGCAAACCTGTACCCAATAAAACCAGTGGTAGAGGAAGGCATCTGCTCTTTAATAGCAGGTTTGATTATGCAAGGGGTTCTAGTACCGCTTATTAATTGATGCAGCAGCCTGATTGTCCCTATTAGGGGGTGGGTGACGATTTCCGCACCGCCGGCAGAGTTATGCCCACTCTGCACTTCGCGTAGAGCTCCGAAAAACTCAGCGAAGCGGTGTGGAGTTTTTCCTCTCGCACAACTCGCCAACGTTAAGTTAGTGAGAGTGAGCAAGGATAATCATATGCTAGACCACCTCCCAGCGAGTTTTCTCACGCGGGCGGTCACAGCAGGTCACTACCACTCATGTTGAGAAACCTGCTGCTCATGTTGAGGAAGCTGTCGCTCGAGTAGAACATCAACTCAAGCGACAGAAAGAAGCAGTGCCCTCTTCCATTGTGCGTGGTGCCACTTGCGTTGGATAAACTCCTGAAGCTAAAAAACAGCGCGAGTAGCGCGACTTACCACACTCCACCACTTGCAAGAGTTTTTTTGCCACTGGGCAGAATTCTGCATTGCAGAACTCCGCCCAGGTCTAGTTCTGATACATAAGGCAGGGAAAGCCAACGAGTACAGGTTGGTACAAGACATTAGGGCTAATAATAATGTGGTGATCCTGTTTTCCTGTGGTCCCCAACCCTGCTACCATTCTCTCCTGCATCCAAAATCATCTGCCCCCTCCTTAGAGTTGGCTAATGATGCCAAACATTTGGTCCCACTATCTTGAAATGGACCACAGATATGTTGGAACGGACCATGGCAGAAGAGTTGCAATTAAAAGGGGATAGAACAGATGATCAGGTGGAGGAGGATCTAAGCGAGTGGGCAGGTATGATGAGTCAAATAGTAGACAACCCTGAGTTGGATGATGACCGACATAATCTGGGATGAACAAGAGGAGAATGGTCCACTTCACAGAAATAAAAATGAAAATTATCAATATGAGCAGTTCTACTGCATAGCTGTGGCTGGGGAGAGCTGGAGGGATATCCGGAACAAATCCTGAACTGAGTATACTGCTGTGCATGGGGCAGTTGTTTTGCTGTTTGTTTGTTATTGCACTGTTTGGCAGTCCTGTTGGACTACACAATTAGAAATAAAGATGCTTAAAAAGAAATGCATATATTTTACTCTGTACTTCCATGAACAAAATGGATTTACATTTGAAGTCTTGGTACAAAGCAACATGGATCAAAACGGCCTATAGCCTATTACTCTTCAGTTTTGGACCCAGTCGCAGCTGGGCTCTCTCCGCTCTGTGGTGCTTGCCCCAAATATTTGAGGCTTCTTGAAATATTGCGTTGATTTTTCTGTTAACTACTGCTGCACCTCACTCTGATGTAACATCTCTCTAAACTAGACTGCGTTGGTATGAAATATTGTCACTGCCTGCCTCCCACAGCAGTTCCATCTGCTGCCCATGCCTGGGTTCTACCTCTCTAGTGCCCACCAGTGAGGATGGAGACTCGAATGACTGTTTTAACTACTGCTCATGTTACTAAGCCACATACTGATTTGACTGATCCACCTCTCAACGAATGTGAATGAACTAATTTTGTAGATGGATCATGATGAAATACTTAAGTTTCTGTTTATGCTGTTTGTATTGTATAGCAAATAGTGGAAATCTCCAACTTACCAACTGTGAAATCTGCCCATGTAGCAGAACTTATTGCTCTCATTTGGGCGTGTGTCCTAGCCAAAGAAAATACCGTTACCGTGTACAGAGACTCAAATTATATATTTGGAGTAACACATTACTTTGGGCTCCTTAGTATGTATAGAGGTTTCATGAACTCGACAAGTACCCCTATAAAAATGGACAATATGTTGTCAATCTTTTAAGTGCAAATGCTAGAAAAGGTGGCGAAGCACACTGTCCACTAGTACCATCGTGGCGACGTTTCAAGGTCCAATAACCTAGCCAATTCAGCTGCTAAGAATGCTGCATTGTCTAACACTGCTGATGTTGCTATGAATGTTGGTAGCTGATTTATTTCCTGCACCCACTCTGAAAGATTCATCTTAATTGCAGGAGCAAGCCACCAAAAATTGAGAAACAAGATTGGATCAAACAACAATGTAAAAGAGATCCGAGAGGGTATAGAAAGACAACACTGGGCTCGTGGTTGCACCGAAATTTCTACTCCCCAACCTCATCAGGTTGTATCATGGAGCAGCCTATGTCAGCAGAGATGGCATGATACGTGCCACTGCAACCCACAGGTATGTGCCCTTCCTTTCTTCCATATCTCACTTATAATGGCAATCCTGTGCCAAATGCTTGTCATACAATGTAAGAAAAGGAGTTAAGGCAACCCCTACTTCTCGCCCACCCCCTTTGGGGGGGGGGCGAGTGCCTTCTTGCACCTTGCACACCCAGATTGATTTAATTCAGGTGCCCAAATGTGCAAACTATTTCACTGTCCTTGAACTGGTGTGCATGTTTTCAGGATGGGTGGAAGGGTAGCCGTTTGGTTTGCACATACTGTTACAGTTGCTAAAAGGTTACTCCAAAATGTATGCCCAGATTCGGGGTGCCAAGCTTAATCAGTAGTGATTGTGTCTGTGGTAGTGCAGGCAGTTGTTAGGCCGCAGGGATTGGGCAGCATTTCTATTGTGTTTATTATCCCAAGTATGTAGGTAAAGTAAAGTAGAAAGAAATAGTGAGACCATGAAGAACAAGATAGCTAAGATGTGCTTGGAGACCCTATTAAAATGGCCCAATGCTTTGCCATTAGCTCTGTAATCCTTGAGAATGATCCCTTCCCAAAATACAAAACAGATCCCATCAACACCCCGTTTTTAGGTCGAGCTGACGTTGGAGCGCGAAGCGCTCCCGCCAGCGAGACTATAGTCACCTTCCTCCCTGTCAAGGGAGTAACAGCTGTGAACGAGCCCGATACAGACCTGGGCACGAGCCGACCCAGGTCTGTGAACGTGCTTCAAGGTTGAGCAGCTTGTGCACGTTTGTTGGACGTCAGGCGCTGCAAGCCCGCCGGACCAATTATCCTAGCATGAAACTCTACTTCCTGAGGCGCCGCAACAATTATCACAGCATGAGACCCACTTATCACAGCATGTCAACAGGCGCCCCAGGCTGCTGGAGCACTCAACTATAATTAATGTGCAGTTGAGTGCTCCAGCAGCGTGGGGCGGCTCTCTGCATGCTGTGATAATTATATCTTTGGGGCCTCATGCTGTGATAATTAGGGCGGCATGCTCTATTTGCAGCACTGAACATTTTCAAAGAAGGCCAAGCAGTGACATTCATTGGAGACACTCACCCTCACGCCCTCACCCCCTCACCCCTCACACACCTCCTCACCCTCACACACCTCCTCACCCTCACCTTCACACCCCCTCACACACACCCTCACATACCCTTACCAGCACAGCAAAACACAACACAACACAACACAGCACAGCAAAACACAGCACAGCACAGCAAAACACAACACAGCACAGCAGAGCAAAACACAGCACAGCACAGCACAGCAAAACACAACACAGCACAGCAAAACACAGCACAGCACAGCAAAACACAGCACAGCACAACACAACACAGCACAGCACAACACAACACAGCACAGCACAACACAGCACAGCACAGCAAAACACAGCACAGCACAACACAACACAGCACAGCAAAACACAACACAGCACAGCACAGCAAAACACAGCAAAACACAGCACAGCAAAGCACAGCACAGCAAAACACAACACAGCACAGCACAGCAAAACACAGCACAGCACAACACAACACAGCAAAACACAACACAACATAGCACAGCACAGCAAAGCACAGCACAGGACAGCACAGCACAGCAAACCACAGCAAACCACAGCACAGCAAAACACAGCACAGCACAACACAGCACAGCACAGCAAAACACAGCACAGCAAAACACAGCACAGCACAACACAACACAGCACAGCAAAACACAACACAACACAGCACAGCAAAGCACAGCACAGGACAGCACAGCACAGCAAAACACAGCAAAACACAGCAAAGCACAGCACAACACAGCACAGCACAGCAAAACACAGCACAGCAAAACACAGCACAACACAACACAGCACAGCACAACACAGCACAGCACAACACAACACAGCACAGCACAACACAGCACAGCAAAGCACAGCACAGCAAAACACAGCACAACACAGCAAAACACAGCAAAACACAGCACAGCAAAGCACAGCACAGCAAAACACAGCACAGCATAGCAAAACACAGCACAGCAAAACACAGCACAGCAAAACACAGCACAGAACAGCAAAACACAGCACAGCAAAACACAGCACAGCACAGCAAAACACAGCAAAACACAGCACAGCAAAGCACAGCACAGCAAAACACAGCACAGCACAGCAAAACACAGCACAGCAAAACACAGCACAGCACAGCAAAACACAGCACAGCAAAACACAGCACAGCACAGCAAAACACAGCACAGCACAGCAAAACACAGCACAGCAAAACACAGCACAGCACAGCAAAACACAGCACAGCAAAACACAGCACAGCAAAACACAGCACAGCAAAACACAGCACAGCAAAACACAGCACAGCACAGCAAAACACAGCACAGCCAAGCACAGCACAACCAAGCACAGCACAACCAAGCACAGCACAACCAAGCACAGCACAACCAAGCACAGCACAACCAAGCACAGCATAACCAAGCACAGCATAACCAAGCACAGCATAACCAAGCATAGCGTAATAAAGCACAACAAAACATAGCATAACAAAACATGGCATAACAAAACATAGCATAGCAAAACATATAATAGCATAGCAAAACATAGCATATCAAATACAACAAAACATAGCATAGCAAAACAAAGCATAGCAAAACATAGCATAGCATAACAAAGCATAACAAAGCATAGCATAGCATAACAAAACATAGTATAGCATAACAAAACATAGCATAACAAAACATAGCATAGCATAGCATAACAAAACACAACATAGCATAGCATAACAAAACACAACATAGCATAGGATAGCAAAACTAAACAGAGCATAGCATAACAAAACAAAGCATAGGATAGCAAAACAAAACATAGCCTAACAAAACATGGCATAACAAAACATGGCATAACAAAACATGGCATAACAAAACATAGCATAGCAAAACATATAATAGCATAGCAAAACATAGCATATCAAACACAACAAAACATAGCATAGCAAAACAAAGCATAGCATAGCAAAACATAGCATAGCATAACAAAGCATAACAAAGCATAGCATAACAAAACATAGCATAGCATAACAAAACATAGCATAACAAAACATAGCATAACAAAACATAGCATAGCAAAACAAAGCATAGCATAGCAAAACACAACACAACACAACACAGCATAGCATAACAAAGCATAGCATAACAAACACAACAAAGCATTGCATAGTATAACAAAACAAAGTATAGGATAGCAAAAAAACATAACATAGCATAACAAAACAAAGCATAGAATAGCAAAACAATACATTGCATAGCATAACAAAACATAGCATAACATAACAAAACAAAACATATCATAGCCTAGCAAAACATAACATACCAAACACAACAAAACATAGCATAACATAACATAGAAAAACAAAGCATAACACACACAACCACACACACAACCACAACCACGCACACATAACCACAACCACACACACAACCACCACCACACACAACCACACACACAACTATCTATCTATCTATCGCCCTCACTCTATCTGTCTATCGATCTATCGCCCTCACTCTATCTGTCTATCGATCTATCGCCCTCACTCTGTCTATCTATCGCCCTCACTCTATCTATCTATGGGCCTCACTCTATCTAATCGCCCTCACTCTATCTATCTATCGCCTTCACTCTATCTTATCGCCCTCACTCTATCGCCCTCACTCTATCTATCGCCCTCACTCTATCTATCGCCCTCACTCTATCTATTGCCCTAACTCTATCTATCTATCTATCGCCCTCACTCTATCTATCTAATCGCCCTCACTCTATCTATCTATCTATCTATCTATCTATCGCCCTCACGCTATCTATCTATCGCCCTCACTCTATCTATCTTTCTATCGATCTATCGCCCTCATTCTATCTATTTATTTAGATACTGATCGCCATCACTCTATCTATCTGTCTAGCTATCTATCGCCCTCACTCCTATCTATCTATCTATCTATCTATCTCGCTCACTCAATCTCTCTATCGCCCTCCCTCTATCTATCTATCGCCCTCACTCTATCTATCTATCCGACTCACTCTATCTATCGCATCACCACAGCATCACTCAGCACCACCACAGCATCACTAAGGGGCACAACAACATCACTATGCGCTACCACAGGATCATTGAATGCCACAGCATCACTAGTCGCCACCACAACATCTCTCAGCCCCACCACAGCATCAATCTGTGCAACCATTTACCAACAACTGGGTCAAATATGATCTCTCAATGTTTCAAGCTTTATTACAAATGTCACAAAAAGAGGTTAGTATTTCACTTCTGTTCTTGGATTTTCGTCACAATAAAATACACTGAACATATTCTTCACAAAAGTTATTTACAAATGTTTAAGCTATTGCCATTATAAATTACAATAACTTTTATTTAAGTATTAATTATTTAAAAAATTCAAAGCCATTGTTATTTGTAATATCAATACATCTAAGTCACGTGAATACAACACATATTGCATTACAAATGCTATAGGTGTCACAAGTTATAACTATTGGCATTGTAAATGACAAAGCTATTATTTTTGCTATTTTCAAAACCAACACATATATAAAAAATGTGTCATTTACAATACCAATAGCTCAAACTTTCCTAATGCGAGACCTTATGCATTGCAAATGCTTGTTTAGACTTACAGTGGTGCGCAGTCCTACAATATTCCAGAATGCGTATACAGTGTTTTTAAAATTTCCAGTCTCAGGTGTGAGCTACCTTACCTGAGTAACCAATCAAGGCCTGCCATTCTGTCTAGTTTGGCAACTAGATATACGTTCAGGTTTTCCAGAGGAAGAGTGCACTGCAGGCTTGTTGATGCAGACCTTATCATATCCTGCTTAGCACCAACACAGCTATCAAATGTCATGGTCTGGTTACCTGGATCCGTTGATCTCACGGGCTGCTCTACCTAGAGACAATGGTGCTCCTTCTGCTGCTTTATGGTCTACACCTGGCCCTGGACCAACGGCCAAGACTACTTCTGCTGCAACCTCATCACTGAACAGTAGACCAAAGCCTCTATGTTCATCTCGTTCGACTGCTCCACCATCACTGTGTGATGCTTCCCCACAGCCTCTCATCGCTATTGCCTCCATTGGAGGTAAGCTGCCTTCCCCTCCTAGATACTGGATCCCTTAGTGAGCCTGGAATGCTAATTTCCTTGCGGATTTGAGCATCTGCTTCATGGTAGGGTACATCCTGTCCGCAGAATGGGAATTATTCCAGGACTGAACTGTGCTGCACCTTCCTTTGCTTACTAGGGTGATTCCTACGTGTTGCTGCTGGAAATGTACAGACAGACCATTAACTCTTCTTCCTGATGGGTTTGTACATACAGACCTGTGAATGTGGGAGAAGGCATTGAACAGATTGCCCATCAGTTTTATTGACACTTGCCTTCATCTTTTCAATATTGGGCATAGGCTGCCAGAGTGCAATGGTGTCTCTCCCAGACACTGAAAAGTTCAAAAACCATTTCAACTATAATATATATGCCAGATGTGACTCATCTTGCAATGACTGAGGATTCCTTTTGGAGCACTGTGGAGCAAATGCTTCTGGTACTTATGTTGGCCAGAGCAAATGTGATTTAACCTCCTTTTGAATACAGTCTCAATGGAAAGTTATTTCTTACATTCCACCCCCAAGTAGGTCATGCATATTTCTTCTGTGGGTTGCAAGCCTTCCCATGGCTGCCCTTAGAATGGCGAGGAATTGTTATACAGGATACAACTCACCAGCAGCAAGACATTTTGAACATCACCGCTAGAATGAAACAGAGCAAAGCTGGCTGTCTTCACCACCTCTGGGGTCTTTACAGCTTTTATACACATACACAGAATTCCTGTTGCTTTAGATGAAATATGAAGAAATGCAGAAATATTAGAAGAGATGGCAAATTCGTTCACAATAAACAGTCCAGACGGCTGATCACTAGTGCCTTTACTAGGGTTTTCCGCACTGAAAGTGGGGGTGATGGACAGACTCATCATATGAAAGCAGGTGCCAGGGGTAGACACTACTTGATTTTTCATAGTAAGAGTCTGGTCCAGGCGAACGGCTAGATTTTTAATTATCGATTTGGGGGCAGTGATGTCTTCTTCACATCAAAGCCCATGCATGTGACATATTTTGCTAAACTACATGTAGCACTGATAGATAAGCAAAGATGAAAGTCCGAAAAAGGAAGAATTTAAAGAATCGCTCCGGAGAACCATTCACACGGGAACTGTTAACATTTCTAAGAGCAAGCAAATCATAATTTTCTATAATTGTACTGGCCAGTTTTAAGAATGCAGCAGTTAACGATAGCTACATTATTAATTCAAATATATCTTCTGATGCCCTACAATACATGTACTAATTTGCATACTTTTTTAAAAACAAATTAGAATTATTTAGCAATTATTATTCCTTTCATGCAGTCCTATTTTCTGAACTTTACAATAACCCTACCTCCACTCTGCCTTGTTGTGTAAAAAGGAATTGCATTCTTGTGGGAGTCTGCTGTCGCTTAACATTGATTCCAGGTTTGCAATTATCTGCTTGAAAGATGGCCTTTTCTGGAAAAGAGAAGACCAGACATTGTTACTGAAATCAAAAATGGCAGAAAGGAGTCAATGCAGTCATACAGTAAGTGGAACCGTCATAGTAGAGAGACTTGATTTCTTGTTCATACCTAAAAGATAGTCTGTTAGTTGAGAAGATGCGATGCACATAAATTTGCCTCTTTCATAAAACTGTGTGTGTGTGTGTGTGTTGTGTGTGTATGTATGTTTTCATATCGTATTTCTATAGCATAGAGCTGTACTTGGTCAAAGACAAGCATTAAGTTAACGAGTAACACAGGAGTTCATACCATTATTAAAATTCTGGCTCACAAGTCTATTCTTTCCTTATGATTCATGCCCATCCATGTGTTATTTTTAAAACATCTGAACAGTTAATTGAGGAAACTGCATGGCTTATACTACATAATCAATCCTATTTGTTGGAGGTGGGCTATGCACCGCACCACTGTGAGGGTCGCTCCTCTCATACTCTTCTTGTACAAACGTGATGATGAGGTCTTCTGGCCCTCTTACACTCTTTGGTAGATCTCGGAGAAAGCTCCTGGGACACTCACTTTATCAGATGTGGAATGGTAAAATGCTGGTCGACCATGAAAGTTGTTCCCCCTCGAGGTACCAGCACAAAGATACCTAATTGCCATTTGGTGCCAAAGTTCTGGGGCGGTGGACCTCATTTGCATCAGGTACCAATCATAGAGCTGAGGGAGGCTGACACCCTTGCAGGTGCTTCTGAAGTGACAATGATCTGCACCACCCACTATAGAGAAACTTGCCTCTGCATTGCCTGACCGTACACACGCCTACTGGAGAGTGGACACAGCCGATTTGTGCAGCATTGGTCAAGGAGTCAAGAGAATACACTGGTTTTAAATAAGTGCACGTTTTGTGAGCCTTCTGTGGAACGGCCGGATATGGTGGTCGTCCTATTTTAAAATCAGAAAGGGGAATTAAGTGTACCATTTTGAAAAGTGCAATTTTTATTGATGGGATCTCAGACAAAACAGAGGCATTAACACAAATCTAGATTCACAAGATGGAAATAAATACACATTCTTCCTTCGTGTTTCTTTTAATTATAGCATTGCTACACAAATTATAGTTGAAGCAATTAAAAACGGCATTTTAAATGTTAAGTGTGGAAAACATGCAGAACAATACAGCAGCTATTCCCAGGACAGATTTCAAGTGCCTCCTGCAGTCTAAAAACAGAACCTCTGTTTATTTCACAAGTTAAAAAAATACAAAAAGTATCTGAACTGCTGTCATCTACAATTACTGTTTTCCTTCTTAATTGGGAAAATATTCAAAAGAGATTGAAAGGATGCAGACTCCCTCCCCAGATTATTGCTGCCTGTATGAAAGGAGCCACTTTGCTGACAATGAACATTTTACTATCTCGTAAAGGCTGTGATTCTTTTTGGTGCATATCTCTTCCTCTGGGATCTTCCTAATATATTCACAAAATCTGCAAACATCACAATACATATTGGGTTGGCGTGTACATGCAATGGCCACACACCAGGGTCGGACTGGCCTGTAAGGCAATCAGACAGTGCCCGATGGGCTGGCCTGACAGATCAGTATGTGGGCCTATTTTTATGTCTCGCCTAGCGACACAGCGCATGCGCTGCTCGCCTTGGCAAGATCTATTGTCGTCAGTTTGTTGGCCGAAAGGGGACAGGAGTTGTGCACGCTTACGGCGGCGTTAGCACAACTCGGAGGACAGGAGACGTGCACGCGTATGGCGGTGTTAGCATGCGGCATTTGAGCAGGACGCGCGCATGGCGCTCTTTAACTTTCCTAGTTATGACATGTCCTGGCAAGACAGACTGGGTGAGGACAAGCCTGACAAATACGGCTCACACTTTGATTATGAAACTGGAATTGCTAAAGTAACCAGAAGAGGAGGGCCCGGGATGTGCCTCCTTTCTGTGCTTGATTCGAGCAATGTGGGAGGAGTGATTTCGCACCCTCCTGCAGCGGCCCTGCTGTGATGTCCTGGGCACCCGACCTTTCCTTTGATGCTGGATGTGGTGGTGGTCGAAACCGGACCGGAAGCATCCCCTGGACAGACCCTTCATCTGAATACATTGATTCACAAGTGGCATTTGTCTGGGACTGACCTCATTTATGTAATGCTTTAATGAATGTGCATTTCCCTTTTTGTCGTGCCTTTTCATCCTTCTAACTGTCTTACATTGCCTGATGTTACAGATTTCAAATGTGGTTCTAATTTGTTTAGCCTTAAGGGTTGATGTGGAGCAGTGAATGTCAACCCTGCCAAATTTAGCCTCAAGAAAACAAGTTACACAGGGAATGAGCCGGGATTCGGGAAGTTTCAATCTGTGTGACAAGAAGTAGAGACATGTTGGTGAGCCTTAATTTTCGGTGTGTCATGTTTGGTTGTTTCCTAGCGCAGCACTGCTCAAACAGTGCAGGTAAAGTTTGAGTGTTTCAATGTGTCTCCACACAGCACAATTGCACATGACGTTAAGTAAATATAGACATGTAAGTCTCATAGCTTGGTTAGTTCTCTGGGACCAGCCCCCACCTTGCTTTCTGTGTGCATGTCTTCGCATCCTCCATGGACAATGTGTACTCAGTGCCTGCTGTGGTCAAGGTCTGAACATAACGTAAACCGTGCAACACATCATGTTAAAATACGATAAGCTGTCTTCAAAATTAAACAAGCATTTGCAATGCAATAGGTCTCGCATTTATGCGAGTCTGAGCTATTGACATTGCAGGTAATAATGCCTTTTATTTTTGTTTTTGTTTTAAAAATGTAAACAAAAGGCATTGTTATTTACAATGCCAATAGCTTAAACTCTCGTAACTGCGAGACCTATTGCATTGCAAATGCTTGTTTTAGCAGCTGTAGGCCAGTTTTATGGCCAGATGGGCCGGTTTTTCCTCTTGATTTCCCTGATATTACTACTTTTTAGCCATTTGCTTCACTAAAGGGAGCCACTTTAATTTTGGTGCCCAAGCCTATTTTTTGTCCCAATTCGACCCTGCCACGCACTGAACTTTTTGTGGACAAGGGAGATGGGTAAGACGTGGCTATCATCTGGCGGGGTATGATGGTTACCAACTGTACAAAAACATTGATGCTTTGCATTTGCATGTAAGTAGAAAAGGGTCATTTTAGTTGTGGCCATAGGGGGGTTTGTAGAGAGCTATCCTGCCACTGCATTGTATAATGGTCACGTAACAGGCACCCCCCATGGCTGGGTGCAGCTTAGGGGACAACTAAATGGGAGGCTGACGCCGGTGTCACTCCCAGAACATACTACTAGAGTTTTTATATTATTTATGCTATGCGCTCTACTGGTGAGGTGGGTAGTCTTCTGCACCTTACAGGGACCTAGGTCGGCTTACAGGAGTTGGCCAGTGACACACAGCAAAGACCCAGCGTAGACAGACAGAAGTGGACCACAAATATGCTGCGAGGGACTGGGCAGCAATGCCTGGCCCAGATGACAGTCTCAGGCGTCTGAGAGTTTTTAAGTGGCAGATAGGCACAGGGAGAGGGACATTACAAGGAAAATGATGTTCATGTTTTTGGGGCCAGGATGTCCTCAAGGGAATACTGAAATATTATTTTTGAGATAAATGTTTCTGAAGGGTCTGCAGCTGGTGCACCCCAAGGCACTTGCATTTTTTCGGCATTAAGACAATTTCTTTAATGCACAGAAAGGTGACACAGCTACAAAATGTGAGGAAGCTGGGGGAGATGCATGAAAAGTTGCTGCCCCCAACAGGATATAAGAATAAGAGGCGTCTGAGGTTTGGGATAAGAGGTCAGTGGGCTGGGCCCCGTACTGTAGGGGAATTTCTACAGGGAGGAAAGGATAACCAGTGGGAAAGAAATGGGCAATTTCAAAGTACAGTCTTCCACACCAGCCACAGTCTTGCTACATACTGCATCCCTCATAAAGAATGAAGAGAGTATAGAATGGACATTCTTTGGCTAAGTGTTTTCTTCACTAAAGTCGCTTATTCACAGATGTACTCCTGCAAATACTAACGTGGCTAATGTCAGTGAGTCATTTGATTTTGACCCTCTGTATTTGCATATGATTTCCAGCATAAGTAATTTAGTATTGAAAACTATGTTTTTTTTGTAATAAACGTATCACATTTGATGTTTTTTCAGACAGATAACGCCCTTTTAAATGTGTTTTATTTTGCAGGACCCATGAAAAAACCAAACACGCATTATCAAAGTGATAAGACAGACAGCTAATGCCATACCTATAACATAGCAAACATTGACAACGTCAAAAGTCTGGTAGCCAACTATACCACACACCAATATCTATTGCTACTTTTTCTCGTTCAATTAATTCTGTGAGTTGGTCCTGTGGCCACCCTTTTGCAGATTTATTGCATCTTCTTTTTATTTGCCCTCCTACTGCCTCATTCTGGAAACATGTTTGGTCCGCATTTTGCTAATTTTCAATTTACAATCTCCCTTGTCCAATGTATTACTTTTCTTGGTAGTCTCCCTAACACTTTGGGATTAACTTCCTGTAAACATGGTTTATTTGATCTCATGTTAGCTTTAGCTTTTCAACAAATTACAATACATTGGATATGCTCCTCAAAAAATTCAATGAAAGCTTGGTGGAATAATGTTTGCCATTATCATAGGTTGGATGTTGCATTTGCTTCTTCATGTAAACCGCATATAAATAGAGACTTATTTTGGTTACCATTAACTTCTTATATGAATAAGGTTCCAAAGCGACAAGTACTTCGCATTTGACATGAAAACTTTAAGCCTCCATTAATTGATTTTCTCTGCTCTTTTTTCTTTTTCAATGGTTTTTTTGCCACTATACTAACCCTTTAGATATCCCAATCATTTAAGTTATTCTATATTATCATACAATGTTAATCGACCCTCAGTACTATTAAGTACCATTTTTTTCCCTTCCCTTAGCTCTTGTTAAAAACTGTAAACTGCTTTCCTCTCTGCTGTATTGTTATTATTCTCACCAATTGGTATTTCAAACGTAATGACTGTATTTTGTTTCTTTGCAATCTTGTTGTTAATAAAGCTTATTAAACACAAAAAAAAGTCTGGTAGCCAAAGCCAGATGTATTGGCTTAACCATTGCTTGTTTGTATTTGATGAGGGCCCAAGCAGTTTCCCCAACACAAAAATGTTGCGAAAGCTATGACAAAGCAAGCATTGACAAATTCAAAAGGCTAGAAGCCAACGCCATAACCACTAGCTTTGCCAAAGCTTGTGGGATGCTGATGGCAAGATGTTTGCCAACACTCGACAGAGCCATATTTCCGGTTAAGTGGTGTGGTGAAACACTGTCCCCTTTAAGGGGACTCCGTTAAGAAAAGACTGTTCTATGATTGATAACATCAAGGACTTGAATTATCGTAGCAGAATCTTGATCAGCAAAAAGAACCACCTCTCTTTCCAATTTAGTCTACAATTTCAGGCTTGTAAATAACTGTTGCAATGCAATCTACTAAGGAGCCAACAATGTCAACTTACAAAAAACATCAAAAATATATCAATTGTTACTCATAATCAAAAGTGCAAAGATCTGGAGCAGAATAAATGGATTACTGGCAACTACCCGAGGGCCATTGTAACCTCCTTTGGATTAAACTGAAGAAAGTAGGCATGTATGCTTCAGCTGTAACCCCTTCCATGCTTGTGACAGAACCACTCCGTCATGAGCTACGGGTGGCGTGTGCTCATGACGGAGTGATTCCGTCATGCCGCGGCCGCTCCGCCCACGCGGCACTGATTGCCCGCCTGTACGGACGAATTCGTGAGTAAGCGGAGTCGTGACGGAACCACTCCGTCATAAGCACAGTCTGCCCATGGCTCGTGACGGAGTGGTTCCGTTACAAGCATGGCAGTGCCGCGCGACCCCCCCTCCCCCAGTGCCGCGTCAGAATTACCGCTGCAGCCAAGGGGTTAAGGGCCCTAGTACTCTTGAAAGACAACAAAGCACATTCTCCCAAGATCTTAATAACACATGGCCTCAAGCAGGGCCGGCCTAAGGCATGTGCAAGCTGTGCACCTGCACAGGGCCGCCAAACCCCAGGGGCCGTCAGGCCAATATATATCCTTAGATACATATTTGCGTGGCGGCCTCTGGCAGGGATTTGGCGGCCTCGGGCCCCCTACCTACACTCCCTGCTCAGGGCCTCCGTGAGCCTAGAGCCGGCCCTGCCTCAAGCACAGATGTCAGACGACCCCTCTGGTGTTCTGTCTTGTTGCTGACATCGGATCTAACTTTTCTATTAAATGAAAAATAGCACCATGATTATGTAGCATTTTATTCCATGTACTATGTACATAGACGATCTAGAATATACTGGGACACACGCACAAACATGATTTGAGGCCCTGGAACAGTCAAACCCTGTGACTGAAAATATTTAAAACAAGCATTGACAAAGCCAATATGTATGGGGTCACCTGCCATTATTTTGACAATTCTTGTTGTTTTGTCATGGCTTTTGCGAAACTTAGGAGTTTGTCAATCTAAAAACAACCACAGACCAGTGATGCTGTAACTCATAGGGAAGTCAGCCAATAGATGAAGTGGGGTGACGTGTTGCCCTTTGATGCATGCTTGAATGGGTTGGAGAAAAATGTGAATGACACATCACAGACTAATGGATAAAGTGTGGTGGAAAACCCCTAAAAGTGACAGTCATACACAATGTTAGCAAAATCAAAAGGTCTTGGTTAACACAGCCCTAAAAAAGCCAACGGTTGTGCCATTGGATGTCAGCCTCTTGCCAGAAATAAAAAAGGGAGAAAGAAAGCAGTGAAGAAGTCAAAAGAAAGGAGGAAAAAAAGAAAAGGAAAGAGAGAAGGCAATAATGAAGGAAAGAAAAAAGAAAGGACGACAAGAAAGAAGGAAAGAAAGAAAGCAAGAAAGACAGAAGGAAAGAAAGAAGGAAGGCAAGGAAGAAGGAGAAGGCAAAAAAGAAAGAAGGTTAGCAGGACAAACAGAAAGGAAGGTAAGAAGGGTCGAAAGACAGAAGGCAAGAAAGAAGAAATAAAAGCAGGAGAGAAAGAAAAGAAATAAAAAGACAGCAAGAAAAAAAAAGAAAGCAAAAACAAAGAAGAGAGAAAGACGAGAGAAGTAAGGAAAGAAGGGAAGAAGAAAAGCAAGAAAGAAAGAAGGACTGAAAGCAAAAAAGAAGGATGGGGAACAAGAAAGAAGGAAATAAAGCAAGAGGAATAGAAAGAAAGTAAGTAGGAAGAACTGAGAAAAGACACAAGAAGAAAAGAATGAATGAAATAAAAAAGGAAAACAACAAAGAAGAAATTTTAAAAAAATACAAGTAGAAGGAAGGAAAGAAGGAATGAAAGAATGAAATAAATTAGAAAAGAAAGAAAGAAAGGACTTATAGAATGAAATAAAAATGGAAAGATAGAGTGGAAGAAGAAAGGAAAGCAAGACAGGAGGATAAGAAGGAATAAAATAAAAAAGGAAAGCATGGAAGAAGGAATGAAATAAAAAGGAAAGCAAAAAAGAAATGAAAGGAAAGAAAGGAATGAAAGAATGGATAAAAAAAGTAAAGAAGGGATGAAAGGAATGAAAGAATACAAAAATGAATAAAGAAGGACAGAGCAAAGGAAGTAAGAAAGAAGGAAAGAAAGATAAAGTAACAACAAAATGAAGAATAAAAGAAAGAAAGAAGCAATGGAAGAAGGCAATAATAATGTTACAAGTGCTGCAAATAAAACACGCTAAAGGTTTTCTTTCTGGGAAACATTTATTAAAGAACCACTGGTGAAATTAATTCCAGAATAAACAGGTTCTGAAGAATTGCCCACTTATGAATTCACATTTATAATATGACGCATTGGATAAATTAATACATAACAGTTTCAAGGGGAGGCAATGTGTTATGCTGTGAAATACCAGCCTTCAAACAGTAAATAAGGGTCACTCCAAAAAGAATCTACAACATTTACAACTGATAAACCATGGAATGTAGCCTGTGCTCACATCTGGTATAGTGTCCTGAAGTCACATCAGACGCTAAACACAAAGGCAAAATCAAAGTAATACATTTGTAAACAAAAAACCTGTCACAGAAGAAAACTAGACATATGTGAGGGGATGTGCTCTTTGAAAAGGGCAAAATACAGTCACTCAAAGTGAAGTCATCCAGTGGCTGAAGGGGGCTGACTCCCTGCCCCATGCTCTATGCGGTAGTGGGTGGAAGCAAACCGCGAATGACACACCAACAGGTAAATGGATGAAGAAAGCTGGCTATAAGCCTCTATATTGTAAATATTATTATAATTTTTTTTTAATCAAAAGGTCTTGGCTAAGGGCAGGTCTAAAAAATGCAGGTGATCGTTTTTGGACCTGGCAAGATTTGCAAGAATTCATATTTGAAAGGTTTGGAAAAGGTGAATGGTACATATATATTTAGCATTACCTGGGCTCAAACTGACTCTGACGTTGGACTAGAAACTTGTGCCAAATTTAGAGTTTGGTACAGTGGAAGGTCCACCATAAATCAGCGATGTTTCCACCTCCTCTAATTCACAGTTCCCCAGCTCAAATTGTATTTAGGAGAAGCACCAGGTGTACACAAGCAGAACAACTGTTGGCTCAACTAATGTAAACCTGTGACCTGGTGGTTCATCCGCCAAAGGATTGTCAGGTCGCATTGATGGTCAGGCCACACTCTTAATGGCACGCTGACCATCACTCATTTCCCCGGGCTGTGTCCACTATGCGAGGCAATACAAAATAGGGTTGGTCCGAGTTAGAATTTATTCAAACAGTATTTAGAAAGCCAGTTATTTGGTTGAACACACAATCAACGACTTCAATGTAATTTCCTTTAAAGTGCGTTATTCACAGAATTAAACTATTCGTTTCAACTTCATTGGCATTTATTCATGCAAAGTTTCAGTCAAATTGCAGCCAAAAGTTCATTTTGAAGAGATAATAAACATTACCATGTAATTGTAACATCATTACATTCATTAATTCAAACAAGTGCTCTCGGTGAAGAGGGGAGGGGTGAGTGAAGTGAGGGGGACACGGTAAAGGTGTAGTGACATCTTTATAGCATCATGTTGCAATTGAAAAAACCTTTACAATCAGATTAGTAAGCAATGGTTCCCAAAGTTCATCACACATAGAGAGCGAGAAACAATCTCATATTTGAATCCTATGGTGTGAGGAGAAGAAGGCGTAGTTCTACGTTTCGACCCCTGATTACGCTAAAGGGTTGCTTCAAGCCTCATGTTGGGGTCTTCATCAGGAAGGACGGAGAGCCTATGGGGCAAGGTAAAAACTTATTTTAATGACTATAGGTGATTGTGCGTTTAAAAGTGGTGAAAGCGGGGATGTGGTAGTACCTACATCAGAGGACGGTCGGCATCTGTACCGTCTTAGAAGGGGCCATGACACAGCTCCCAAGGTTATCTGAAATACATTAGCACTAAACATCAGGGCGCTAGTATTGGAAAAAATTGCCAGGGGTAAGAGGACGCTTAGGTCGGGACTTACTTGTGAGACGTGCTCAATAGCATAGTACCGGAGTCCGCTGTGGGATCATTCCTCACGCCCGGGAGAATCAAGTGCTTCTTACTGTGGGGACAGAAAAGTTGCACGCTGGAGTTTATGATTGCGGGCATAAGTGCTAGGCTTTTTTTTCGCGAAGAGAATTAGGCTATGGGTGATCAATCCAACCCAAGAAGAGACTACAAGAAGCTAAGGATTACTGCATTACCTTAAAAACGGGACCTCAGTGGGTAGGTTACCGCTACAACGGCGAACTGCATCCGTGTGTACTCGCGGTGCAGCCGCTGGATGCCCGTAATGGAGAAAGGGGCTCGACGTCACCGACCAATCAGAGAGTCGGAAAGGCGTGTGCGCTCCAAAGCTCAGGGAGCGTCTAAGATAAATTCAGTTTTGAGTTTGGAGGGCAGGGGGGGACTCTAAAGTTACCATATGCCGTTTATGCGCATGGAAGGCGGCCGAGGCTAGAGGTGGGCTCCGGAGTAGCTACGTGGTAGGTTAGACTGTGATATCGAATTAAGCCACAATTGCGCCAGTGGTACAAATGACAGTAATCACAAGGCAGTCATAATTGCACAACAATATAAAAACAGTTATATACGGATGGTCATGGCAGCAGGCATCAATTGGTCAGTTTGGAATTGTAGGCATTAAACTATAGCAAAATAAATGTGAAAGACAATAAATAATGTAACTACAATGCTCAAATTTTGCCCAGAAGGGCGCTTTCTGCACAGAGAGGGGGGGGGGGGGGGTTTGAGAAGGAAACAGGCTCTATACTGATATTCCATGTTCATTCTGGACACAGTCCAGCCATCTGGGAGAAATTGGCGTCGAGTTCATTCAATCCTCTCCTTATGGTCTGAAATTTCTGCATCCACTTACATTCTCTGGTGTTGAGGATAGAGGTCAGATTGCCCCCCCGTGGTCCCAGAGAGACTTTTTCAATTACTAGCCAACGTAGCGATTCTGGTGTATGGTTTTTTTCTTGGAAATGTTCAACCAGGGGTGCCCCCGTCGTGGAGCACCGGATTCTGCTGCAGTGCTGGAATATGCGATTTTTGACTTTTTGTATGGTTTGTCCCACATACATGAGGTCACACGGACGGGCACAGAATTGCATAGATAACCCCGCTAGAGTTGCAATTTGTCAGAGACTTGAGATTGATTGTGAAATTGTTATATTGTATTTGTTTGGTCTCCCAGCACATCGGACATGCTTTGCACGAAGTACATTTGAAATGTCCAACAATTTCAGGTAACTTCCATAGGCTCTGGATCGTTGGTGCCTGTGGAGTCTCCAGCAGTGATCGTACCACCATGTCTCTGACGTTTCTGGCCTTTTTGAAGGCGTGCATGGGGGGTTCAGGGACTTCGAGAATGTCAGCTACCAGGCCCCAATGTTTGTTGACACTTTTTCTTATAATGTTACTCTGAGTACAGAACGTGGTAACGCATATCATGCGTTCATGTGAGGATGTTCGCTTCTTGGGTTCAAGTAGGGTTGATCGGTCCTGGAACCAGGCTCTCTTGCGGGATCGCTTCACTAGACGTTTAGGATAGCCCCTGTCTATCAGGCGATTGATGAGTTCATCTGATTCCTTAAAGAAATCTTCTTTGAGAGAGCAATTTCTGCGAAGGCGCAAAAACTGTCCGAAGGGTAGGTTGTCCCTCAGTCCCCTCGTGTGGTGGCTGGAGTAACGTAGGAGGGAGTTTCTCTCAGATGGTTTGCGGAAGAGGGTGGTATATAAGTATCCATCTTTCTCCTTGATGCTAATGTCTAGGAAGTCAATCGACTCTTTATCCATATGCATCGTGAATTTGATGTCTTGAGATTGGTTGTTAAGCCAAAGTAGAAAAGCATGGAGGTTGTCTTCATCACCAGTCCATACCATGAGAACATCGTCGATGTAACGATGCCAAGTTGTGATCATCTCCCTATGTGGGTTGTGTGGTGAGAGGATGCAGTCTTGTTCGAATTCTGACATATAAAGGATAGCCAGGTCCGGGGCGAAGGCAGCGCCCATGGCTACTCCTTTACTCTGTATGTAGTAATTGTTCTGGAAAATGAAAAAGTTCTTGGTCATTGCAATTTCCAGCAATTCAATCAGAAATTCCGTGGGTACCGGCATAGGTTGTTCCCGTCTATTGAGTATTCTCCTCATGCACTCCAAAGCTGGTCTCTGTGGGATGCTGGTATAAAGTGAGACGATGTCCATAGTTACCAGGATTTGGTTCTGTTTGTCAAATGTTTTCTGGTCGATGAGATTGATGACTTGCATAGTGTCTCTTAAGTACGTTGGAGTGGTTTCTGCTATTGGCTTCAAGAATGCATCAATATACTTACAGAGTGGTTCTATCAATGAGCCACAACCAGATATGATGGGTCGCCCTGGTGGTTTGCTGGGGTTCTTGTGTACTTTAGGTAGCACGTATATAGTGGGTGTCCTTGGTTGATCAACGTTGAGGTACTCGAACTCTTTCTTGGACAGGAATCCCATTTCCAAGGCTTTTGTTGTAATAGTTACAATGTCTTTACGTACTTCTCTGGTGGGATCCCTTGTCGTCGGTCTGTAGCTGACACCGTCAGTAAGTTGGGATAGAATCTCAGCTTTATAGTCATCCACATCCAGTATAACTATTGAGCCACCCTTGTCCGCTGGCTTTATTACCACAGACTTGTTGTTTCTCAGAGCTTCCAGTGCGCTCCTCTCCCCACCGCTGATGTTCTGTTTCACATATTGTTTTTTGTTGATGGTTTTGAAGACATCCCTCATGACCACACAACCCACATAGGGAGATGATCACAACTTGGCATCGTTACATCGACGATGTTCTCATGGTATGGACTGGTGATGAAGACAACCTCCATGCTTTTCTACTTTGGCTTAACAACCAATCTCAAGACATCAAATTCACGATGCATATGGATAAAGAGTCGATTGACTTCCTAGACATTAGCATCAAGGAGAAAGATGGATACTTATATACCACCCTCTTCCGCAAACCATCTGAGAGAAACTCCCTCCTACGTTACTCCAGCCACCACACGAGGGGACTGAGGGACAACCTACCCTTCGGACAGTTTTTGCGCCTTCGCAGAAATTGCTCTCTCAAAGAAGATTTCTTTAAGGAATCAGATGAACTCATCAATCGCCTGATAGACAGGGGCTATCCTAAACGTCTAGTGAAGCGATCCCGCAAGAGAGCCTGGTTCCAGGACCGATCAACCCTACTTGAACCCAAGAAGCGAACATCCTCACATGAACGCATGATATGCGTTACCACGTTCTGTACTCAGAGTAACATTATAAGAAAAAGTGTCAACAAACATTGGGGCCTGGTAGCTGACATTCTCGAAGTCCCTGAACCCCCCATGCACGCCTTCAAAAAGGCCAGAAACGTCAGAGACATGGTGGTACGATCACTGCTGGAGACTCCACAGGCACCAACGATCCAGAGCCTACGGAAGTTACCTGAAATTGTTGGACATTTCAAATGTACTTCGTGCAAAGCATGTCCGATGTGCTGGGAGACCAAACAAATACAATATAACAATTTCACAATCAATCTCAAGTCTCTGACAAATTGCAACTCTAGCGGGGTTATCTATGCAATTCTGTGCCCGTCCGTGTGACCTCATGTATGTGGGACAAACCATACAAAAAGTCAAAAATCGCATATTCCAGCACTGCAGCAGAATCCGGTGCTCCACGACGGGGGCACCCCTGGTTGAACATTTCCAAGAAAAAAACCATACACCAGAATCGCTACGTTGGCTAGTAATTGAAAAAGTCTCTCTGGGACCACGGGGGGGGCAATCTGACCTCTATCCTCAACACCAGAGAATGTAAGTGGATGCAGAAATTTCAGACCATAAGGAGAGGATTGAATGAACTCGACGCCAATTTCTCCCAGATGACTGGACTGTGTCCAGAATGAACATGGAATATCAGTATAGAGCCTGTTTCCTTCTCAAACCCCCCCCCCCCCCCCCCCCTCTCTGTGCAGAAAGCGCCCTTCTGGGCAAAATTTGAGCATTGTAGTTACATTATTTATTGTCTTTCACATTTATTTTGCTATAGTTTAATGCCTACAATTCCAAACTTACCAATTGATGCCTGCTGCCATGACCACCCGTATATAACTGTTTTTATATTGTTGTGCAATTATGACTGCCTTGTGATTACTGTCATTTGTACCACTGGCGCAATTGTGGCTTAATTCGATATCACAGTCTAACCTACCACGTAGCTACTCCGGAGCCCACCTCTAGCCTCGGCCGCCTTCCATGCGCATAAACGGCATATGGTAACTTTAGAGTCCCCCCCTGCCCTCCAAACTCAAAACTGAATTTATCTTAGACGCTCCCTGAGCTTTGGAGCGCACACGCCTTTCCGACTCTCTGATTGGTCGGTGACGTCGAGCCCCTTTCTCCATTACGGGCATCCAGCGGCTGCACCGCGAGTACACACGGATGCAGTTCGCCGTTGTAGCGGTAACCTACCCACTGAGGTCCCGTTTTTAAGGTAATGCAGTAATCCTTAGCTTCTTGTAGTCTCTTCTTGGGTTGGATTGATCACCCATAGCCTAATTCTCTTCGCGAAAAAAAAGCCTAGCACTTATGCCCGCAATCATAAACTCCAGCGTGCAACTTTTCTGTCCCCACAGTAAGAAGCACTTGATTCTCCCGGGCATGAGGAATGATCCCACAGCGCACTCCGGTACTATGCTATTGAGCACGTCTCACAAGTAAGTCCCGACCTAAGCGTCCTCTTACCCCTGGCAATTTTTTCCAATACAAGCGCCCTGATGTTTAGTGCTAATGTATTTCAGATAACCTTGGGAGCTGTGTCATGGCCCCTTCTAAGACGGTACAGATGCCGACCGTCCTCTGATGTAGGTACTACCACATCCCCGCTTTCACCACTTTTAAACGCACAATCACCTATAGTCATTAAAATAAGTTTTTACCTTGCCCCATAGGCTCTCCGTCCTTCCTGATGAAGACCCCAACATGAGGCTTAAAGCAACCCTTTAGCGTAATCAGGGGTCGAAACGTAGAACTACGCCTTCTTCTCCTCACACCATAGGATTCAAATATGAGATTGTTTCTCGCTCTCTATGTGTGATGAACTTTGGGAACCTTTGCTTACTAATCTGATTGTAAAGGTTTTTTCAATTGCAACATGATGCTATAAAGATGTCACTACACCTTTACCGTGTCCCCCTCACTTCACTCACCCCTCCCCTCTTCACCGAGAGCACTTGTTTGAATTAATGAATGTAATGATGTTACAATTACATGGTAATGTTTATTATCTCTTCAAAATGAACTTTTGGCTGCAATTTGACTGAAACTTTGCATGAATAAATGCCAATGAAGTTGAAACGAATAGTTTAATTCTGTGAATAACGCACTTTAAAGGAAATTACATTGAAGTCGTTGATTGTGTGTTCAACCAAATAACTGGCTTTCTAAATACTGTTTGAATAAATTCTAACTCGGACCAACCCTATTTTGTACTGTTTCACTGACCCAGGTCCTGAGTTTTCAAGGGCCTACCCCTTTTTGTACTCACACTATGCGAGGCAAGGCTGACATCGGCAGGGAATTTGTACAACGGCCTCCGACTGCAGGGAGAAATCTGGGTATGTGGAGCCCATACATTTTTTGTATGGAAAAACAAGTTCCTGTTTTGGGAGTTTATTTTCTCAATGCAGAGACACAAAGGCCAACTGGAATATTCAAAGTGTTTTTAGAGGAGCCCGTTCATTGACAATTTGTCAGAATAGGTCTCAAAGGTAACCTCTTAAATATCCAAAGATATTGGAGTAGACGCCTCACTCACCTATCGTGACATGTTTCATCATTGGCGCCTATCCACACCCTGGTAGGATGATACCACCAGGGCCGACTCAACCAAGATTTTGTATTGGGAGTTCTTCAATGAAATCTGACTGGATAAGCAGGTATCCAGGTGATTTTATTGCTGTTAAAAATACCTACTTATATACCCAAAGGATTCCTTTATTCGTCGGGTAGCTGGGGTATTGATAAAAACTTGTTCTAAGGTTTTTTGTTGAATATAATCATTCAATTAAACCTTCATCCTACCAGGGTGTGGATAGGCGCCGATGATGAAGCATGAGGCGTCTACTCCAATATCTTTGAGACCTATTCTGACAAATTGTCAATGAACAGGCATCCCTAAAAAACTGTTTGAATATTCCAGTTGCCCTTTGTGTTTAGCTATTTAAAGCGGGATATGACAGCTGGTCTAATTTTCTCTCGCTCCCCAATTTGTGGTACACTTTAAACATGGTGCCCACTTCAGTACTGTGAAGGATGCCTCCACTGGCGCAGCACCCTTTATAGCACAAATAGCCCTGTCAGGCAGGCATGGAACTCTCAATAGTACTTACGGTACTCTGCCAGGGTGTAATAACCCAGAACATCAAAAAATAAAAAGGATCACTGCACTAACAACTGCAGGCGGTCCAAAACCTTAATAATATATTTGCAAGAAATACGTAAAGCTTTTATTGAAACATTTATGGTAGGATAGTTTTAAACCTACACTATGGAATGGCAGCTTAACATGACTGATGCTCAACATGGCTAGCACACCTACTTTTAAAGTTAGGCCTATTGAGGACGAGCATCTCTGTGGATTTTTGCAAATCTTCTATTCCTATCCTCGAGCAGACCACTATCAGGTTGGGGTAGTCTTCTCAGGGTAGAAACTGTCAGTGTCAGGAGACTATAAATTACCTTGGAATGACATCAAATCTACAATTTATACCCGTACGTCTGTGGAAGCAATGGGGTGTATATTTAACCCCAATAGCGTGACATTAATCAAGCAACACCACCAAACACTGGTTATTCACTACCGACTGTAAAGAGGTAAACAAGCTGAAAGATAAACATGCTAATGGCTCACTTATCCTTGACCAACAAAAAAAATATCTTTGCAGCAATTAAAATACTCCTACTAGGGAGCTGCTGCGCCTTCCATTGAACCGCACGGTATGTTTTTTGGTGCCCTAGTATAATGGCCCAATTTATTTTCCTGTGTGCCAGCCAAGAACTTGCTAAAACCATTTCTTTAAGGGTCCGGAGTGCTTACAATCTCAGACGCCCTCAATAAGTATTCTGAAGGCAAAACCAATATGATCGGCAATGGCTTGTTTGATTGCTCGAAATAATCCTAAAAAAAACACTTTTGTAGTTAGAGGCTTGAGAATGGCTCTTAAACATGCCTATGATAACACATTGCGTACAATGGGGTTTCTATGGATGTCATCATGACCCATTAACCAACGATGACTTGGTAGAGACAGCCTCGTTGAGGCACTGTCCAGGTATGGGATATTCTATTTCAACCTTAACGGTGGTGTGATAAGCAGAATCACATATGGTGTTGGACTAGTCTCTCTTAAGATAACCACCTTAGCCGTGATTAATGAAGTCAGACTGGGAATCATTTGACGTTTTTAATAACACTTTTCTGATTAGTTACATGCTCCTGGCGCTGAGATCAATATTTAAATGACAAAACAGCTTGTTTCTAAAAACAGTCACTTGTGTACATCGTTGGTTTACCCCATTATGTTTTGAATTTGTGGGGGTTAGACGAGCTTGGTTGGCTAGTTTCCCAAATGGTTAATTGCATGGCTGTGCCTAATGACCTTATACTTTCAGATTTATGAATGTCTGCCCGGGAACTACGGATCTCTGTGTGGCATTGTGCTTACATTAACTAGAAGAATAGGTAAACTTTCTTTACCTTGGTCTTTGGTGGCAACATGTGGTACTTCTTTTGCTTCTGTACATCCAGGACTAGCTTTCAGCAAACAGAAGTCATAAAATGTTTAACTCTAGTTTGTAAAATCGTCCTAAATCTTCTCACATTGGCATCTGGCATGTAAGAGTTGTGACTAGATTTTGAAATGCTCCAATATGAACACATCTTTATTTGTAATGGTTTTAACTGTATAGTCTTATTTACGTACAGTAAAATAAAACTGACCTGAAAATTATAGCCCTATGGCTAGAGGACATCTTGTCAAAAATTACTAACCAGGATTATATGGGGTTTGTCAAAGGCTGATGCGGGCATATTATCAAGAAAGCTCTGGAAATTATTTATTTTTGTAAATTCTCTGTTTCAATTATGAAAAATGATTCGGTTGGGTTAACTGAGGGTATCTGTAAGAAATTGGGTTGCTAGTGGAAGTGGAGTAGAACCCTACTCGAGCAGCAACCACAATTCTTGTGAAACACAAGAAACCCCAAATTAACCTGTGCTTAACCTTCTTATAACTTGGCACAAAGGAGTCACGCTTAAATTAGAGGCAACGTTTAATGTATGTATGCAGCATTTCAAACAGTAACAAAGTGAACACACAATACAAGAAAAATTGTAAAATAAAATAATTCATTTGAGACCACAAAAATTCAATCAGTAGAACTGGAGATATGTAAGTTTAAAGATTTAAGTGAAAACAGTGCTTACAAGAACAAAGTGGCAACTGTGGGTATCTTGTCATGCCGGATCGAGACAAAGTCACAAGTTCAGGCCGGCCACGATGCTAGTTTGACGAGTGCTGAGAAATCCCGTCTCGAGGATGCATCATTTAGCGGTGATTAAGAGGAAGTTGCGGTGGAAGAGGTGTAGTGCACCAGCCAGGGCGGCTGACTCCGGAACACGGGGGCACACGGTTCGATCCCCGGTCCTGGTGGCAGGTTAGCCCAGCACCTTGTGACTCTGGGCAATGGCTCGCTTAATCTTCCCAACAGCCCCCAACGCCGGGACACCTCTTCGGAGGTAGCTGTGTGCTTTACAAATGCTGGTATTTAATTTCAGATTTATATTTCATTTCATGTGGAGTCCTCCATTGTTATTTAGGAGGGCATCGACAAGGGGCTTGAAGTGAAGAGTCCTGTATTGAGGATGCGTTGTGCAGTCGGGGTTCTGAGGAAGCTACAGGGCTGTGATGTAGAGTTCTGCATTGTTGTCGAGGAACTTGGGACGTGAAGACCTGCGTCGAGGATGTGTTGCGCAGTTGTGCTTCCAAAGATGTGGGAGCTGCGATGCGAGGTCATGCACAGGGATGCAAAGGTCCAAGATTGGGGTGGCACCACATGGGGTGGGTGTAGGACTCACAGAAGACAGAGTCAAAGTACTTTATTTAAGGCGGGTGGGGTCTTTTTTGTCCCTGGGTCTCTGATCAGGATGCCAGTCACCTAGCCCTTGGAGTCACTCTGGTGGCCCTGAATTGAAGATGCAGGTCCAGTCCTTCTAACTCAGCAGAACTAGCATGGCAGCAGACTAGCAGTCCTTCTTGCAGAGCAGCACAGCAGTCCTTCTGAATCTTCCACAGGTCCAGAGGTGTACTGAAGAGTTGGGTCTGAGGGTACAATATTTATCCCTGGTGCCCTCTTTGAAGTAGGAGAACGTTCTGGAGGTTTCCACCCCCAGAGGTATCTGGAATTTCCTGACTCTCTGACCTGGCCCCTAGCTTGTCTGGAGTCACAAAAGGGTAGTTTCAAAATCCTTTGTGAGTGTGCTCAGGCAGAGCCTTTGTGAAGTGCCAGTGTAGTAGGTGACAGCTCCACCCCTCATCAAGTCAGAGATGGTCCATCCTGCCAACACTTATTCCCCCTTTGCCTCACTATCTGGGAGTAGTACACAAAGACCAACTGACAGCTGCACCTAGACATGTGACCAAGGCTGCAGGAACCAAATGGTTAGGTCAAGAAAATGACCACTTTCTAAAAGTGGCATTTTCAGAATTATCCGACTTTACCATAAAAGAGATTTTATATTACAACTGCATAGACACCAAACTCCATATTCTCATTTGCTCCCAATTGAAAGTTACCACCTATTAAATGTAAGAAGGGAACCCAATGTTATCCCATAGGAGAGGTAGGCCTCGCAGCAGTGTAAAACAAATGTAGGAGTTTTTCACTACCAGGACATATACAATTTAAAAGTACCTGTCCAGCAGTTTAAATACACTTCACCCAGCCCTCTGGACTGTGTAGGGCCTACTTTATTTTTATTTATTTATTTATAGAGTTTTATATAGCGCTGACTTGACCCTTGGGTATCAGAGCGCTTCACAGTTACATTTGGAACATTTGTGATACAGTACGAATGGCTATATATAATTCCTGTACATGATTTTCTTATCAGTTTCAGCAAAAACAGCAGCATTACTATAAATATTATTCCTGTACATGACATTCTTATCAGTTTCAGCAAAAGTAACAGTATTTCTGTACACATGGTTCTGAAGTGCTTTCTGTGGATTCTACAACAGGACCGGTTCGTGATCGACGTTTGGGTATTAGTCATAATGCTAAAGAATAGTCTAGCCTTATGGAAAGAACTTGCTCATTAGGAAGCTCTTGCTTCCTTCTTGAATGTTGCTATGTTTGGAATTTTTCGAATGTTTGGAGGGAGTGAGTTCCAGATTCTGGGGGCTGCTCCGGAGAAAGCTCTGTCATATGTTTTCGTCTTCCGAAAGATAGGTGGTTTCAGCAACAGTTCTCTGGCGCTCCTAGCTGGTCTGCTTCCCCCTGAAAGTTCTATTTTCTGAGCTAGGTACCTTGGAGTTTTGTAGTGGAGACATTTGTGTGTAGTACTTGCCAGTTTGAATTGAATTCTGGCTTCGTAAGGTAACCAGTTTAATGCTTTCAGGTGAGGGAAGATATGGTCATATATTCTGGATCCAGTAATGAGTCTAGCTGCCGCATTTAGACATGCTTTTATTAGTGGAGCTGTGGAAATCTAGAGTTGCACATCCATATTCAATCCTTGAAATAACTAAGGACTGGACTGCCAGTTTGAGGTCCGCTGTAGAGATGAGTGGTTTCGTTTTTCTAATATAGTTCAGGTGAAACCGGGCACTTTTTGTCATTGATTTGATATGTGTTTTCATGTCTAGGTTCTTATCAAGCGTGATTCCCAGTGATTTTGCGGATTCAACTAGTGCAGGGGTGCAGTTTAGCGCTGTGATCAGTTTGGTCCATTCTTTTACTTCTGTGGGTTTCTTCAGTGGTGATATTAATAGGAATTCAGTTTTGTGTGCGTTTAGTTTCAGATGATTACTAGTTAGCCAGTGTAATGACATTTGTAAGGCCTCATTCATTTTCTTTATGTCTTCCAGTGACGTTATCTTTTTATTAATTTTTTTAAGTTTTCAAAAACCTTTATTGAAGAACACAATCATGGCAGACACAATGCACCATGCAATTCCGCAGCTCACATCAGCGAAATACAGTTCAAGTCAGTCATTTAGGTTCCCCAGCGGTATACAGCGCCAGGACACAGCGCCAGGACACCTCGTAACGAGGTAACAGTGCGCTTTACAAGTATACATACATTTAGTTACAGGTAGATTACATTTTACAGCAACTTGGTGAACCAGGAATGTTGAAATTACAGCTCCATTGTACCAAGGTCTCATCCCCCCAAGGGGAGCACACATGAAATAGCAACATCAGTGGGGATTCTAAAAACAATGTTTAAAAAAAAAAGCGGGGGGGGGTGCGTTAAGGGAGAGGGCAGTCACTGACCAGCGCCGGCCGCGGACCCAAAGCCGGCGGGTAGCGCGGGAGAAGCAGCGCCGCTGAGGTGGGATCGGGAGAGGAGATAGGCGACCAGGGGGCCCCAAATGTCACACGGTCGAGATCTGGCAGGCATTAAGTCCCAGAACTCCGATAGGAGAGCCTGACACTGAGAGGCTTCCTCCAACCAACTCTCGGCTTTAGGAGCAAGCCGCCGGCCCCAACACATGGCCACCCTGCGTCTAGCAAGGACCAGCAGCTTCGAGATCAGACGTCGAGAAGCATCAGGGCAAAATTTAAGTAAGCCGAGAAGGCACAGGGGTGGATTGGGGTGCACTGCAGTGCCGGTGATGTCAGAAATGGTGGAACACACCGCCCGCCAGAACTCAGAGACCTTAGGGCAAAGCCACACTAAATGGGTAAAGTCCGCGGCAGGAGCAGCGCAACGCATACAATTATCCCCAGGGATTAGCCCGAGCCGGTGGTGATGCACTGGGGTGCGGTACAACCTGTGCAATTACTTGAAATGGATCAGGCGGAGCCGGTAATTCGGTGACAGCTTTTTCGTTTGATTACAGCAGTATAGCCAGTCAGCCTCCGAAATATCAATACCGAGGTCCGCACTCCATACCTCCCGCGCACGATCCGAGGAAATGAGGGCGGACACTAGGGAAAAAGCGTACAGTTTGGTGACTAACTTGTGCGGCGACGGGGAAGTATATATGAAGTCCAGAGCCGGAATGGTGGGCGGGGGCTGAGGGAATGTGGGGTGCAGCTTCCGGCAAGTGGCGCAACCCCGAGGAGTCGGGGAGAGAGTAAAAGGAGTTCTCTGGGTATAGATCCGCCACCGTCCTCAAACCCAATTGGGTCGCATGTCGGGACATGCTGGAAGACTGGAATGAGGGGAAATCTGGGTGGTTTACAATTGGCATGGAGTTGGCAGAGAGTAGAGGGAAACCAGAAATCCGACGCAGGCCAGACCAGGCCCAACGTAGCATCTCAACCGTGTCAACCTCCGCCCGAGGACGCACCGTGGGCTCGAACAGAGCAGTTGACAGGGGCCAAGGGGAAGCCACATTGGTCTCAACTGCGACGTGGGGCTGATAGGGGGTAGGGTGAATACAAAAGTGCAGAAAACTGGCCTGGGCACATAAGGCATAGATCCTGAAATCAGGTGCGTCCACCCCCATGGGGAGACTGAGGATTTCATAAGCCTCCCTAGGTTGTTTACCCGCCCAAACAAGCAAGTTGATTAGGGAGCGCATTTTGCGAATGAAATGAGAAGTGAGGGGGATGTTTAAGAAGAGATAAAGGAATTTAGGAAGGACCACCATTTTGGCTATTGCAATTCGGCCCGCCAGAGATAGCGGAAGTCGGCTCCACGATGGGATCCTGGATTCAAGCCAGTCTACCGCCCGCCCGAAGTTTGACCTCCACAGTTCGTCCAAATCCCTACTGAGCAAGATGCCCAAGTAGCGCTTGGGGCCGGAAGCCCACACGAATGGAAAATCAGGTGGGAATGGCACAGTGGCATCAGTCAAGGGTAATAGAACAGACTTGTAAAACGTATGATTTCCCGGACCCGGGGGCTGAGTTTTTCCTGAGGATGGCGGACATATAGGGTAACATTGTCCGTGTACATGGAGACGAGTAGGGAGCGGGCTGAGAATCCAATACCCCTGTGAGTATGGTGCTGCCGAAGCCTGGCGGCCAGGGGCACCAGCGCTATGGCAAAAAGCATGGGCAATAACGGGCTCCCCTGGCGTGTGCCACGAGCAATACTAATGTGGTCGGAAACCTGACGGTTAATGGGGAGACACGCCAATGAATTGGTGTAAATGAGTTTAACCTTACGCAGAAAGATGTCGCTGAAACCCATACGCGGTAGGATGTAAAATAAGAAAGTCCGCTCCAGCGTATCGAACGCCTTAGTAGCGTCGAGTAGGGAAGCCACTGCTGGCAGATTAGGATTTATAAGGGAAAGGGAAAGGGGGCGGTATGAGTCGCGACGATCGGCGGGCTTGTCAAGTTTGAGAAGCAAGGTTATCATCGCCTCAGGCAAAGATGGCGGGAATAGACCGGTATCAAAGGACTCATTGTTAATGGCCGCCAGATGCGGTTCCAGGATGTCAGCGAATGTTTTGTAGAACGAAGCTGGCAGGCCATCCAGGCCAGGGGCCTTGTCACCAGGTAGACTATTGATGGCTGCCAGTATTTCTTCCCGGGAAAACGGTTCATCAAGGAATTTTCGATGGTAGTCTTCGAGCCAGACGAGGGCAATAGCCAGAGATCAATTCGCGACCAACAGCCCCTCGCGCCAGTGACACAGGTGCCTTCGCATGCATCCGGACGGAGGTGGTGCCAGGCATCGTAGAGAGTGTTGTCAGTTATAATAGACGTAAGAGCTGCAGCTGCATGCGGATGGGACGTGTAAGAGCCCGAGTGATCCAGGGTAGCCGAAAGAGTGACATTGAAATCCCCACACCAAACCACCGCTGCGGGCCGCTGGAGGAGATGAGGTGCCATACATGATTAAAAAATTCCGGGTCTTCAGAGTTGGGGCTGTAGACTGCGGCAATCGTGACAGGCTGGGCCAGTAGTAAACCATGGAGGATCGCATGCCTGCCTCCCAGATCGAGGAGTACCCGAGCCGTCTGCCAGGTAAGGCCCCGGCGTAGCAGAATTGAGACACCCCTGGCATACGATGAGTATGATGAAGAGTGGGATTCCCCCCAATAGCGAGATTGGAGTCTGGAGACGGATCCGGGCAACAGGGGCATTTCCTGTAAGAGATATATATCTACTTTGTGTCGCTGTAGGTGTGAGTGTATTGTAGAGTAGTTCCTATATTCCCAATAGGCTCTGCGCATTGGAATAACATATCCTATAGATTTGACATAGGACTTAGGTTGACTCGGTCTCTATCGAATATATTAGACTTAATTGTGAGTGCCAGCTAGCTCAGAGGTCACTAGAAACTTTCTCGAATAAACAAGAAGGGATTAGTTTCTGACAACCGCATAAACATGACAACTTTGTTTCCCCAAGATAAAACGTATCTTCAGAGTCGTGGAAACAATAGATAGATATTTTACTCAGTCAATCGTGCATGCTTAGTTTCAACAGAGGTGCAGAGAAATAGAGAGACGGGCGTTTCCAATAAAAGGATTTATTGAACAGTCTTCTTTCTCATACAAAAGAAATGAACTGCTACAATCGTACTACTGGCTGTAAAGTATAATGCGTACAGCAAGAAGAGTATTATAAAATAATACTGTAAAAGCATGGTATGGTTTCTAAGCCATAAAATACATACATAAATAACAAAGACTAAAAGGTACTCAACTGGTGCTTCTAAAATACGCCTACCCCAATGTACCTAACCTAAGTTTAGTACGAGGGAAGAAGTAAGTGAGGTGTAGCATAGGTTTAGTTTCTTTGCCAAGAATCTATCCAAGATTTCTCTTAGGGTCTAATCAGCTCCGTACCTTGGTTTTAGAATGAAGGAGGCCTGGTATCTCTGTCTCGGGACTCGATTCCCCAACACCCCGCAAGGGGAGCTTGGAAACACTGGAGCTGGATTCTCAGCGAAAGAAAGGCAGCCTCTCTGTCAGTGCGTCAGCTGGAGGGTCGGCTTCCTTCGGCACTTGCTGTAGCGAGCTGCGTCAGGCAAGTAGATAGTCGAGCTGCTCCGAACCAGCGTGTGTTTGCTAGGGCAAGTGTAGGCATATGTATACCTTGAAGCTGCCTGGTTTGACGTAAAGTCGGACATAATAACATCACCAAAGAACCCCAAGGGAATGGTAGTTCTTTGAAAACTCCATGATTTTTAGGACAAATCAATATTCAAGAAAGGGGATGTCCCTGACTGCTGAAGCAGAGTTTTCCAAGAAATCGTTGTGACTTTTTGGAACCAGTGGAAGTAACCATGCCTGTATTTGGACTGGATGGGCTATGTCTAAATATGGTTATGATTTCTATGCCTATATAAGGGCAAGGTGAATTATACCTATAAAAGGGCAGGAATCGGTAAATTACTAATGGATCCTAAAATGCTACACAACACCCACTCCACTTTATTATGTTCGATATTACTAAATTCTAAGCATTTAAAACATATCTAAAACATGAAGTGTTAATAACCCTCCCAAAATACATAAAATGCATTCGAAATGGTTGTACACGAAAATGAGCATTTGTTCTGTACGCATTTTTAAAAGTAATATTTTCATTCAAAAGCATATAGTATGACATTGGAAATGCTATCCGAATGAATCACGAAAGTACATTTATGAAATGGCTCTTAAAAGTCGAGACCGTTTCATGACAGAATATATATTGTTTTTAGGTTATGGACCAGATCAAATATTGTCACTTGGAAGTGTTTCAAAGAATACTTGTTCTCTAGGAATAGTTCTACTTTAAGCAGATTACTTTGTGCCAAAAAAAGTTGAATTTCGAAAAAAGTCAAATCGCATAAAAATAGTTCTGAAGTTGGAAGTTTTGTTTTGAGAAGTGAAGTTCGAATACAGAGTCCCGTAGAACGCTGTGCGCTTTCAAAAATCATTCTCGTTGTTAGGAGAAAACATCAAATCTTCTAAGCTGGCAAAGAAATCGTCTACCACAGTAGGTGAAAGTTGGACTACCTCGTTAAGCAGATCAATCGTTCACAGATGAGAAGCATCGCCATCAGCGTTAGCCACATTAGCAGTTTTCACATTAGATAGTACCTGTGTGCCTGTTCCACGTATCTCACCGTCAGCAGATTGCGTCTGTGAGACCTCAACGAATGCCGTCATCAGGATTGGTAGCCGCTGGGGACAACACAATGCATGGGCCGTTACCGAACCAAGCAAAGTATCAACATCCGTTGGCAGTGCTGATGGAAGTGTTACACAGATGTCCAACATGCATTCTTCTCCACATAGCAGGCACCGTTGAACAGGTAAGATGCAATCTTGCCAGATTGGTCGGAATGATAGAAACCACGTGGTATTCAGATCTCTCAAACGAGCCAAACCCAAGATCTGTATCATGCTCTCACAACACTGCATTTCCAGGAGAGTGTTCTCTATGGTAATCTGGGTGTCGCTCGTGACTGGACTTGCCATATGGAGCAGAAGAAATCAGAATAGTATTCCTGCTACGAAACCCAAAATGAGAGGCAGGCCGCCAACACAGAATGCACGAAGTTTGGAAAAATGCCTAGGACTGCTTCAAAAGGTGCTAACAGTCCCGAAAAAACTGTCTTAAATACATGTACAATACCACTGGTATCAGACATGTTTAAGATCCGACCTAACAGTTCTGCGAAATGTATTGGACAGTTTGTGGATAAAAGGGAATGTATCTCTGCAGAGGACCTTGCAACTTGCAGATCATACGTTTCTTTGGATGAGGTCAGTGGCACAGTTTTTTGTAAAAGAATGGCTTTCATTCTGCTTAAAGTATCAATTCGAATAGAAGAGATGTTCAGTGAAGGCCATAGCGGCGACTCCCCATCTGTCTTAGCTTTAGGAAACAATACTTGCATACAACAAGTGACCTTAGCTGACACAGTTACGAGATAGGCCATTCCTGGCATCATTCCACAACAGCTGTGATCATTCAACATTATGTAGCTCCCATTGGAAAGCTACCTAAAAATTGGATCTAACACTGCTGCCTGAGAACCTTGCAGGTAGCAGGATAAGTTGGTGGAAGAACCCTCGCAGGCTCTGTGTAAATTAATACCCTGACATAAAAGTGTACCGCTAAGTGCGCTTTTGCAGTCTGTACCACTAAGAAATCCTCTTTTCCCCCACTCCAACATCTGTGTGTGTATGGTAATTCCCAGGTTGACTTTATGTATTCCTTACCCAACCTTTCATACAAGCCCGCTGGCATATGTATCAAACAATATTGAAAGTGGAAAATCGTGACAGGCAGAGTGATTGTCCCATGTATTATCCATTCTGTTGCAAGTTTTTCCGAAACAATTAATGGCAATCTTTCCACTTTTTCTATGCTCAGCACCATATAGTCTGCTCCTCTTTGTGCCAGAGTGATTTGTTTATCTGTAAGGTTAAATACTGAAAACAATGACATGGTGTTGATTAGACGCCATGGCATGTATCCAGAACAAAGATTGTGTAATGTCCAGCCTAAAAGCATTAGAGAACACAATTGCGACTGTCCATGCTGTAGCATGAGCAAGTCCTGTTCCATTATGTCTATGGCAGAGGATACAATGCTGTCCAAAGAATACATTCTGGATGACATTCGTTAACCCATTGTCAACTACAGAGAGAGCTTTCTCTAAATTAATACGATCAATTTCTAGTATTCGTTCTGCAGTCTCTGCTTGTGTCGCTTTCCAAGCTTCATTATAAATGGAATATATATCTCCGTATATGAAACGTTTATGATGTCGTTTTGCAGGACCTTGTAAGAAGTTCCTTAAATCAACACCATCTTTAAGTAAAGATAAGTGTTGTTTAACTTCTGTAAGTGTAGATTTTTGTAGCCACTCAAGGCATATTTTTCCTACACTATATGTTGTTACTATCCCTGGATGTTGTCTCTGGACGTATCTTGGGTCTGGCCTAGTTACTGTAAACCCTTGTGTCTTGTTCAGGAATCTATCTCGACAGTTATTCGTGTCTGTGGGCCAGATTAACCATTTTTTCCAATCAGGATCAGTTCTGTTTTTAAGTAAAAGTGAATTTACGTCGACCACCTCCTCTGAAGTGTTCTTACTATCAGGTGTAGGTGTAGGTATGGACGGTTTGTTTAAATCTTTTATCTTGGCCAGGCCAAGACAGGATGTCTGTTGCACAGTGTCATTGAAAAACATTATTTGTTCAGGGATAATGCAGGCTCTAAATAAAGCTTCTATTCCCTGCACCTGCCAGTCTTTTGTGCCCCAGACAGTTTTAGTCTCAATGTTGTCTTTCCAAAAGTCATAACCTAATGAAGACAGCTGAGCATAAAAGGCTGCATAATAAATGTGCTTTCTATTAGTCAACATACTTTTCATTCCTGTCTTATTAACATTTTTAAAGTAAAATGTTTCTGCATTTGAGACATTAAAACGTGAGAAGTATGGACATTTTTCATAGAATTTTTCACCAACGACCCCACCACCGCCAAAGCCAACCTCCAGGAAGGAATGAGAGACGTCGCAGAATGGATGAAGATCAGCCGCCTGAAACTGAACTCAGACAAGATGGAAGTCCTCATCCTCGGACCATCCCCCTCCGCGTGGGACGACTCCTGGTGGCCCCCGGCCCTGGGGCAGCGCACCCAAACCAACGGACCACGCACGCAACCTGGGCTTCATCCCGGACTCCTCACTCACGATGACCAAGCAAGTGAACGCAGTCTCGTCATCCAGCTTCAACACCCTGCGCATGCTCCGAAAGATCTTCTGATGGATTCCCACAGAAACCAGGAAGACGGTCACCCAGGCCTTCGTCACCAGCTGTCTGGACTATGGGAACACCCTCTACGCAGGAACCACAGCCAAACTCCAGAAAAGACTCCAGCGCATTCAGAACGCCTCAGCACGACTCATCCTGGACATCCCTCACCGCAGCCACATCTCTGCCCACCTGAAAGACCTGCACTGGCTCCCCGTCAACAAGAGGATCACGTTCAGACTCCTCACCCACGCACACAAGGCCCTCCTCGACATGGGCCCGAAGTACCTCAACAGCCGCCTCTCTTTCTACACACCCACCCGCCAGCTCTGATCCGCCAGCCTCGGCCTCGCCTCCGTCCCACGAATTCGGAAGTCCACCGTCGGAGGAAGATCCTTCTCCTACCTGGCAGCCAAGACATAGAACTCCCTCCCCACTCACCTACGGCTGACCCTGGATCACCTCTCCTTCAGGAAACAACTCAAGACCTGGCTGTTCGAGCAATAGCAACCCCCCCCCCCAGCACCTTGAGACCCTTACGGGTGAGTAGCGCGCTATACAAATTCTTGTGATTGATTGATTGATTGAGCTACCTTTTGGTGGCATTGGACAATGTTCCCCTTGATTGAAAGTATAAACATTTCTAGGGTTTGCAGATTTGTGCAAGTAATGATGACCATAATGATTATAACAGTACAGTTGTTCATAATCTGATGAACCCTCTAAGTATTTATGTTTTGTAAATGTTGCAGACATCTCTAAATCATATAATTAACAGTCTCAAAGTTCAAATCATCAATAAAATGCACTGGGTGAAACAAAATCACTAAAGGGAACCTTGAATTGATGTGGAATCTTCATCAGCTCTGCAGGACCAAAAATGTCATAATCAGTTCTGTCCCATTGTATACCACCAGGTATAGGAATGGCTGTGATGTTCACTGATGTCAAGTATCTTTGTTCATGATGAGATAATTTGTGTGGCTTCAGGAGCACGTTGATGTTCTTACTTGCTGTGTCCATTTAACTATATCTTCCATTTATCATCATTCCCAGACTTAATACAAGGATTAGCCAAAGTAGGAGAAAAAGTACGCCTAACACAATCCAAAGTTCAACCCATGGTGAAACCAGATACGTTTTTTCAAGTTGCTGAAAAAGTTCTGTTACTTGATGTTTAAAAGTTTTATTTGCTGGCGGCGTTTCGGGCTCACTGGGATCCTCAGAAAACGTATCAAAGTTGATGAAATAGCCGGGAGGCAGTTCTGTCAATTGTTGGTATTGCATCAGGATTACTGGAAATCGCTGGAGCTGTGTGATCCCTTGTCATATTAGTATAGTCAGAGGCTATATCATTGTAGACAGGAGTTTCTTGACAAACTGTTATTTGGGTCTCAAGAGGCACAAATTCCATTGCTTTGTTGCTTAGTCCTTCTTTTCGCACTGCAGATTCTTCAAAGGTGATGAGTCTCTCAGTCTAAACCTCTTAGTAGTAGCAAGATTTGGTCTTCTGCTACATCTTTGGAGTCCACTGGGCCTAGTACTTATTATCGGCCACATGATGTGGTTTCACCAGGTCGATGGGTACAAACCTGTTCTCCTTTCTTCCAGCAAGGGGAGGCAGTAACACTGTTCTTGATCCGTGGATTGCTAGCACCGGTACTGGTTTTCTGTAAGAAGGCCCAAATTTCGTCTTACCCGAGATCTTTTCTCTGACTAGATCCCCAATCTTTGGAATCCAGACAGGCCTTGCTGGGACGGGTGGTTCTCCTTCAGTGGACTTCTTCTTGTTTCATTTAAGTCCTGCAAAACAGCCAAACGGTCTTTGATATCAAAGGGTCTTTGTTCTACCACTGAAGTGTGACGATCGAGATCCTGGACAAGCATTCTAGTACCAAAAAGGATTTCATATGGAGTGATTCCACCCAGAGAATTTCTTGGCAGATTATTTAAACTACGTTGGACACTTATTAGATGTTTGACCCACCCGTCACCCGAGCCTAATACCCTAGCTGTTATAGATTGCTTTATGTCCCAGTTTTTTCTTTCCACTACAGAATTTCCCTAGGATGGAATGGACTTGAATACCGCAATGCAACGTCCAGATTGGCCATGGCCTCTTTGTAAGCTTGAGAGCTAAACGCAGGACCCTGGTCAGAATGTATCGTGCCGAATGAGTATGTGCCGATAATGACTCGCAAATCTTTTATAAATAGTTCGGGCGTCAGCAGAGCGCTGAGGTCACATCCAAATGAATCTTGAGCATGAATCCACCGCGACCATGATATATTTATAGTTACAATCCCTTTGTAAGGAACCACAGTAGTCCAGGTAAACACATGCTAATGGTTTATCTGAAATTAAAAGGGGCGCCTGCGCTTGGAGTTTCACTGTTGAAACCTTCATTTTCTGGCAGATTTCACATTCCAAAACATAATTTCTGGATGGCTGCTTAGGCTCCCGGCTCCGCCGACCTCCGTCTCCTGCCAGATGATCCTGTACTAAATCCTGTGTTTGCGCCCTCCCTCCCTGTGGATGAACCGAAGAGCAATCTGACGCTGCAGTCCCGGAAATTTTACCGGCTTGGTAGACGAAGTTACGTCGAACTTAAGTTTGAGGCCTTCTCCAGCTTGGGAACCGGGGCCTCGAGTTTTGGCATAGCCGGGTTCGAATTGAATAACATCGGCCTTGCGGGTTCGGTAGGGTCCAGTCCACTGTTGTGGAGGTTGGTTCATCCCCGATTTTGACGGCAGTCCCCTAAGTTTATCCCACCGAAGGAGTGGCGACGATGCAAGACTTAAGCTGCGGGCGGAGATCCTTTCCCGGGGACGCTGTCTGTCCCCCTCCGGTGTTCGCTGGGTCGGGGTCTTAGCCCGCGGTAGCGAGTCCGAATAGCTGCAGGGATAATTGAAAAGTCGCCTCCATAGACGTCCGTGCCACTCGTGCCTGAGTACCCAGAGAGACCAAGCTCTCTTGGGGAAGTGAACATGATTTACATCGAGTGCGGAGAGATGGGACGGGCCGAAAGTGAACCATCGCTGAGAACTGTGATGGCTGCCATCGGGGCACTCCAATCGTATGTGGAGGCCATTATGCATAAAATGATTGCTATCTCTTTTGAGAAAGGGCGAGTTGGACCAGACTCAACTCCATTGGAAGAATTAATGAGTGCTGTACCACCCGCACTGGCCATGTTATCTGAAAAGGACCGTCCCGTGCAGTGCGAGGAGTCGCAACTACTATGTGTTGAGGCAGCCGAAAACTGTGAGCTTGATGCTTCGATCGGATCGATTTATATATCATCGCCTTTTACTGTGGACCGATCGGTCGGTGATCCCTTCCAGGAAACCCCTGTCTGGAATAATTTTGGGCTTGAGACAGTGTCTATCCCCTCACCGGCAGTCTTATTACGATTGCGATGGCAACAATGTTGGGAGCTGAGGTCGGTGAGGGGTATCCTCAATGGAGATGGGGTTCTCATTGCCTTAACACTATTGACTCGTCTCCGGATGTACTTTGTAGAACTCTATGCACACTTTGACTCTTCGGAGGGGGCGTATGTTCGATCGGAGGGGTTTTGCACGACCGATTGTACGGGCCAAGGCTGAAACTGATGGACTAGACCTTGAACTGTGGTGCCGGTGAAAGTGGGACTTGCTACTATTGTGCCTACGGGAGGGTGGGCGCTGTTTTTGGGCTTCCCCGGTGTTCAACTGTAAAATGTATTCGTAAATTATAGATACCATTATAGGGGTTGCTCGGCTCTGGTGGGGGTAGGGGGGACCAGGGGCCCAGACGGGAATGATCCTCCTCCATTTTATACGTTTGGTAACTTAGTTTAGATGGGGCGACACGCACACTGCTAGTTGGGGTTAGGCGAAAGCTACATGCAGGGGAGCAGGGTGGGGGGGAAGGGGTGTTTGTCTTGTGTGTGTGTTTTGTGGTTCTTACAATCCTATCAGAATCCTGGGGTCGGGTGCCTTATTGAAACAAATTTTTGTATTATGGGTAGATGGGATCTGAGTTCCGTACTGACAGAACTGCCCCTAGCAATGAGATGAGTTTTATATTGTTGCGAATTAGTTTCAGTCGTTGCCGAGCTCCGTTGATTTGCTGCACTTCAATCTCCCCCCCATTCGAACTATCACCCAATGACTATCCTGTTTTCTCGGGGTGGAGCTAGTGGACTTTAATGGTCGCTTTGGGCTTTGGCGAACGCTCGCTTTCTACACAGCCGCGAAGTTTTTACAATGCATGGCAGTTCTGGTCTGGTTGATCTTCCGTTTATTCTGCATTATATGTTCGTATACTATCCTGTTGTTTCATGATGTATGGCACCTGATGTTGATCCTTGCTTTATACTTTTTCATTTAATAAAAAGAAATATTAAAAAAAAAACAATGACATTGTAGCGGAAACACCTGCATGTGCAGAGGCAAGCCCTTCATGTGCTGCTAAGATTAGTCCTAATCTATGTTCCATGTTTGGAATTACCCTATCCCCCACTCTAGGGATTCGAGCAAAAGGAACATTATTTGCATCTGTTATATATGAGTACTTGAGTGGAAAGCCTTTTGGTAATGTTTTACCGCTGTCTTTGTTGGATGCGGTGACAGCCTGCATTATTTCGCTGTCTATTTTTGTTTTTGAACGAGTGATTGCAGCTATGGAAGCCGTTTGTACAGCTGCCTTCGCGGCTTCATCTGCCAATGAATTCCCTGCAACGTGAACGCCATGACGCTGAGGATGGATCACATGAGTCCTCTGTAGTTCTTTCTGTAATAGAACTACTTGTTCCCAAAGCAACTTATGCTTGATTGTGCCACCTTTTGCGTCTTTGAAACCGTTTTAAACCCAGTTCTGCAAGTATTCATTGTAAGATTGAACGCAGTAATACGAATCGCGCACTATGATTGTGGGGAATTCGCAATCGGTATTTTCAAGCACCATCTTGAAAGCCTGTAGTTCAGCTCGCTGAGCTGTACAGTCTCCGAGAGATTGAGTTTTTGTGATCATGGATCGGAATTTATCATCGCCCCAGCGACCTTTAACGATCGCGCACGCAGCACTATTAGCTTGTTTACCCCCAATTGCGGGCTGTGCTGATTCGTCTGTAAAAATTATACATTCGTATTGTTCTAGAGGCAGAATCTCAGTGGGCCGAGGACATTCCTGTTCGTTTTGTAGAAATTCTTGTGTTTTCAAATAAGGGTCAAAAACGTATTCAACGTCTGTTGCAGCAAGAGAGTTAACCCATTGTATTCATCTCGGATGTAAAGCCTTTGCATTTGGAATGCTTGCTTTTGTCACTGCTTCTAAGGCAGGTACAGGAGTAACAACCATTATGCGTTTACCCTGTGCGAGAGCTCTCTCTTTTGCTACTGGAGTTTGAACCACTGTCAGAATGTTTTCTGTTAAAGTAAATTTAATTTCAGCTTGTGTGTACAAGTGTGATTTGTAAGCAATTGGTACTTTTTCACCTTCATTAAAGGTGAATCCACATCTTCCTGGGAAGATTCAGATTACAAGGTTGTGTATGTTTACCCGTGTCTGTAAATGTGTTGTTGCTAACATGTCTGTTTGCACGGAACGCAACATTTCTGTGTGTTTTTTAGTCCAATTAGTTGTTTTGAAATCAGGTTTGATTAATTCGTTGAGAGGTTTAACCCTTTCTGCGTTATTTAGAATGTATGTTCTTCCAAAATTTAGGAAACCTAGAATTGACTGTAAGTTTTTCAGCGTTTTTGGAGGTTGGAGCAGCGCACATTTTTCTAAAAAGTTGCCTGCCAGGCTTTTGCCTTCACTTGATAACTCGTATTCCAGAAAAAGAACATTGAGGTGGGCAATTCTTGATTTTTTTAAGTTTAATTAATACCCTTCACAAGCGGAGCCAAGTATAATGGTATTCACTCGGTTCAAGTGCCTATCCAAGTCTTCGTCTGTTAGATAGATGTCATCGACATAAGATAATGCCTCATCATCATACGTTTGTAGTAACTCTGTTACTCTGGCTGAAAATAACCCCGGGCTAGTCTTGAATTCCTGGGGGAGACGACAGAAGTGACGTTGATTCCCCATAATTGAGAAAGCGGTTAAGTACCTGCTTTCAGGTGCAACATTTTGACAGAAGAAACCGTTAGAAATATCTAATGTGGTTTTATATTTTTTGCGTACGATGTTATTCATTAGTGCTGCACTGTGTGCATTCTGTACTGCAAACGTTTTGCAACAAGAGTTTAAATGTCTGTAGTCCAAAACTAGACGATATGTATTGTCTGGTTTAAAGACAGGAAACAAAGGATTGTTCATTGACGAGGTGCATGTTTCAATCACCCCTTGGTATTCAAGTTGATCTAAGATCTCCCTGACCTATTTTTTAGCTTCTTGCTTAACTGGGTACTGCCTCTGTGCAGTTGGTTGAGTTTTTAACTGGATTTTATGGTGAGGAGAATCCTCACCCCATCCTACATGATTTTTATATAATGCTGGAGCCTGGGCTACAGCCCATATACTGGCATAGGTGTATTTTAAGTGAAATGGAATATGATTCGAGAAGGCTGGCATAATGATGTCTTCGCCATGTGGGCATTCCCTGACAATTTTTGGTGGCTCGTCTTTTTCAGCTAGAAGAATGGCATAACCGTTAGAGAGCTTCCCCCAAAAGAGTGCTCTTATTATCCTAGTTATGTCCTCCTCCATCCGAAGCGTTACTTCATGTAACTTATCGGGTACACTAACTCTGGTATAGGCAGTTTCAACATGAATGCAATCATTCAAGTCCACTGTCTCCAGATGATCCTTAAAGATCTTGCAAGCTATGGTGACTTCTGCTGTGCTGTCCAGCATTGTCTGGGCCCACTCCCCGTTCTTGAGTTGTGTCTTCAAGATCCTCGGCATGTCTGATTTTTAGACCTACTACCTTCTTTTTGGTGAATTGGGTTTTCCTATTTTTTGGTGTTGATCGTCTTTGGACTTCACGCGTTCTTCCTTGTGTTCTGACCATCCTCTTCTTTCCGATTTCTGTAAGGAAGTCTAAAAGGTACGAGAGGAACGTGTATCAGTATCTTGATATCTATCAGGTTTTCTCAAATTATCCCTGTTCCTGAGGTTATACCTCCTTTCATAGGGCTCCTTTTGAGGAGACCTACCTCTGGATTGAGAACGCTTCTCTTTAGGAAGGGATTGTTTAGTATTTTCCCACTTCTTTTTAGGAGTAGTGAGAGTGTTTTTAATAATGACCTTTTCGGGACTTTCTGTTAGTTGGGGTTTAACTGGTTTCCCACCCAAACTATCTCTACCTAGTTCTTCATAGGATTTTTCTATTATTCTGGCCAGTTCATATGGTTGCTCAGTTACATCAAATTCTCTTAATTTTTGGCGTATCGCCACGGATGCTGCTTCACCTTTAATGTTAGCTAATATTATAGCTGAGACCTGTTTGAAATCTTTCAGTAATTTCATACCCAGATTCAAAGCAGGCTCTGCCCTGTATTCATTTTGAATCTGTTTCAGGACGTCTGGTATGACCGCCATAGACGGAACACCATGTGTTTTTGTGTAGATTGCAGCAAAGACTGTACCCCAAGTGTCGCAGTCCTCCAGATGTGGTGTGATCCCCATTGGTAAACAGATTGTAAAATCCTGTGTTTCTCATGAGGTGTACTGTCAGGTAATACTGCCTCGATTTGAGTAATCTTTTTAGCTACACAGAATGGAATTTGTTCCCTTTTTGTAGAAGTGGAACACATGTGTTACTGGATTTGCTTACGGGAAGACAATCCATGAATAGAATACCTCTGTCTGCCGATATTCATGTGCCTCTATAACAAAAATTACCCTACCACCTCTTGATGATAGGCCATTTGTTATAAGCTTTATAGTGATGGCTTTCTTTAAATTTTCCGGGATGATTATAACATCCGGGTCGGTTTCCTGGAAACCGGTAATGTCAAAGGCTGCTGGATTTACTGCAGGCCCTCCGTTCTCGCTTTCAGTCATTTTGTTGACTGAAAGTTTTGCAGAGCAAGTTTCAAGGAAACAAAGATAAGGTGCACAATATTTTGGAACACTGTATCCTTCAACGTTGAACAAACCAAAAACGAATACATAGGATTTTCGTCCCACTCAGTTATGGCGGATATTTTATCCTTTAACCCACTCCAGACGTCTATTGTAGTATTTTACGGAAAAAGGGTCTCTGTGAAAAGCACGACTGAGTTACTCTAGTATCTAGCGTTAAATTAGTGCCTTACCAAACGTTGGGCGCCATGTAGTGTAGTTCCTATATTCCCATTAGGCTCTGCGCATTGGAATAACATATCCTATAGATTTGACGTAGGACTTAGGTTGACTAGGTCTCTATCGAATATATTAGACTTAATTGTGAGTGCCAGCTAGCTCAGAGGTCACTAGAAACGTTCTCGAATAAACAAGAAGGGATTAGTTTCTGACAACTGCATAAACATGACAACTTTGTTTCCCCAAGATAAAACGTATATTCAGAGTCGTGGAAACAATAGATAGATATTTTACTCAGTCAATCGCGCAGGCTTTGTATCAACAGAGGTGCAGAGAAATAGAGAGACAGGCGTTCTCAATAAAAGGATTTATTGAACAGTCTTCTTTCTCATGCAAAAGAAATGAACTGCTACAGTCGTAATACTGGCTGTAAAGTATAATGAGTACAGCAAGAAGAGTATTATAAAATAATACTGTAAAAGCATGGTATGGTTTCTAAGCCATAAAATACATACATAAATAAAAAAGACTAAAAGTTACTCAACTGGTGCGTCTAAAATACGCCTACCCCAATGTACCTCACCAAAGTCTAGTACGAGGGAAAAAGTAAGTGAGGTGTAGCATAGGTTTACTTTCTTTGCCAAGAATCTATCCAAGATTTCTCTTAGGGTCTAATCAGCTCCGTACCTTGGTTTTAGAATGAAGGAGGTCTGGTATCTCTGTCTCGGGACTCGATTTCCCAACACCCCGCAAGAGCTTGGAAACACTGGAGCTGGATTCTCAGCGAGAGAAAGGCAGCCTCTCTGTCAGTGCATCAGCTGGAGGGTCGGCTTCCTTCGGCACTTGCAGTAGCGAGCTGCGTCGGGCAAGTAGATAGTCGAGCCGCTCCGAACCACTGTGTGTTTGCTAGGGCAAGTGTAGGCATATTTATACCTTGAAGGTGCCTGGTTTGACGTAAAGTCGGACATAATAACAAAACCAAAAAACCCCAAGGGAATGGTAGTTCTTTGAAAACTCCATGATTTCTAGGAAAAATCAATAATCAAGAAAGGGGATGTCCCTGGCTGCTGAAGCCGGGTTTTCCAAGAAATTGTTGTGGCTTTTTGGAACCAGTGGAAGTAGCCATGCCTGTATTTGGACTGGATGGGCTATGTCTAAATATGGTTATGATTTCTATGCCTATATAAGGGCAAGGTGAATTATACCTATATAAGGGCATGAAACTGTAAATTACGCTTAGATCCTAAAACGCTACACAACAGTATCAGTCGGGCCTTGCGGTGATCATTCAAGCCCAGACATTCCAAGTCCAGCAGACGATGTCAGCCATAAGGTCAGGGTGCAGCAACTCGCAGCGCGGACGGGAAGCTACGCAGACTAGGACAGCGCACATATGGAGCAAGGGAGTCCGAGGGCGGCAAGGTACTGCACGGGTAGAGAGCAGTGCAGGCAAATAGAAACAGCTCTCGATGGATTTCCACAAACAGGGCAATGCAAAAGAGGCGCGCGAGCGCCTGACTGGCAGGTGTGGCTCAGAGGGCGGAGTTCTCCGGCAGGTAACGAAAGCACCCCACAAACCAGTCCACAGGGTGGCGCAGCATATAAGGGGAGGGAGGGACCAGTGGATTAACATGTTGACCTGTAATACATGACCAATGAGTGTAAACAGAGCAGATCGGAGATCACAGTGCTGTGTAAAAATAAAAACAAGACAGATTGCGGACTGAAATCGACTTGTAGCGAAGCTATGCAGGAAGCACAATGCAGTGTCAAGAACCATACATGTAGAAGTAAAAACAAACAACCATACAGTGGCGAAGTAAAGCCACAACCCCAGTCGAGGAGTAGGAAACCCCCACAGTAACCCACACCCACCCCAACTGAACCATACCCTGCAGAGACACCCCCTAACCCCCCACCAACTCCAACCCCCCAATTAAGCTGTTTCCAACCCACCCCACCCCAGGAACCCACAACTGGGAAAGGGAAGGACAGCAAAGGAGAAGGGACTCATCCCTGTGGGGGCAGGGCTAGGCATATACCCCTGCAAGAAAGCAGGGTGGCCAAGCTGAAGTGGTGTCAGGTATCAAAAACGGCAGGAATTAAGACAAAAACAGATTCTGCACAGTCAATCATTGTCACTGAGACGACCAGAGCCACCAGGCTGAGATTTAGGAGGAGAAGAGCGAGGGTCCTTGTTGAGTCTTTTAGCGAATGCCATAGCCTCCCTCGGATCAGAGAAGACAAGTGTTTTTGTGCTCTGACGGACTCTCAGTTTGGCTGCGTAGGCCAAGGAGTACAAGACCGCATGTTTCTGTAGCAGGCGCTTGGCAGGTAGAAATTCTCGCTGGGCCGCTTGGACTGTGAGGGTGTAGTCCCGGTAGAAGGAAAGTGAGTTGCCCTGGTGATTGATGGTGCCTTTGTCCCGCGCAGCCCGGAGTATGGCATCCCGATCACGATAATTCAAGATTTTAGCGATTATTGGCCGCGGAGGCAGCCCGGGACCAGGGCGCGGGCCAAGAGAACGATGAGCCCGCTCCACAATAAACACCGATGAAAGGACATCTCTCAAAAGAGCTCCCTGATCAACTGTTCAACAAAGTCCTCCATTTTAGAAATGTTGGTGGATCCAAATCCTCGTTCTTCTCATGGATGACCGCCAAGATTTTATCCATTTGTAGCAGTTTCTGATGATCCTGGGTGGCGGCATCCTCGGCGTCCGACACCCTGGTCTCGACATGAAGTAAGCGGTTGTCGTGAGAGTCGACGCAGGCATTGACCTAATCCAAACGTGCTGAGAGCTGATCCAGCTGGGTCGCGATGCCAGTCACTGTTGACATGACGTCCAGCATGATTGCCTTGAGGTTGTCATTCCGAGTGGAGGGGGCATCCATGGTGACAGCAGAGTCGGCGCCCTCAGAGCAAGCGCCGTCCTGACGTGAATATCTCCAGAGCTCAAATGCGATCTTGGGCTGTCTAGGGTCCGTTTTCCCCATGTTGAGAGGACCAGTCGGCAAGAGCGGGGCTCACGGGAAGCAACCGGCGGCCCTGGAGAACAGGGACGCGCCTCCCACTATGAGCCGACACTGTCCGACAAATAAATGTCAAGCAGGAGTCCCCCGATGAAGACTACAGCAGTCCAGAAGAATGGCCCTGGGGATAGTTAGGGCAGCCGAGGTGGAGAGCCAAAGGAGCTCACGATGACCCCCCTCGCAGCTCTCCACAGGAGCAACAAGCAGTGAAGGAATGTGAGCCAGGGCTCCAGCCTGCCCCAGACAGGAACGCCACAGGAAGGCCTCGGTTCCACAGAGTCACAGTAACCGGGGTAATGGAGGGTGCAGGGGAGCCAACAGTCAGCACGCCCCGAGAGGTGGTACACCGGCCGCTCAACTCGCACTATGCCACCGGGCCGGGCAACCATGTGTCAAGAACCGAGATGATGCCAGGCACACCACAGGCCCCAAAGGAACAGGCGGAGGGTACCCCCAGGTGAGAGCAGAAATTGCAGGGCGGTAGCTGGGGCCCACGTCATCCCAGGAAGCAGCCCGAGCCGAGGAGTCTGTCCGTGAAGAGGGTGGGTGCCTCAAGGTAGGGCCCACGCGTGCAGGAAACAATGGTGGCAAAAGGAAGGCTGCGCCGACGTAGAGACGGGGGCACCAGGCTCCGGCGGCGACCCCCCCCCCGTGGAAGGCAGGCAGAGGGTGGATGCGGTGCGTAGGACCCAGAGGCGGCATCACAGGACCCATTGCAGTAAGGGGGGGAACACCAAGGTCCAGCTGTGTCCCCTGAGCCAGGGATCAGGCCAATGAAGGATGTAGTTGAGCCGCCGCAGGCCAAGGCCCGATCCCCTGCCTTCAGTTCACTGGAGAGGGACCAGGGGCCGAGGAAGGCAGAAACAGCCTGGAAGCCAGGAGCCGAGCAGTTGGGCCCGGTCGCGGGCAGCACACAGGTCAGCTAGCAAGTGGGGAGGCCGATGAGGGGGGACGCCCGCCAAACAGAGGCAAACAACCAGCGGGGAGCCGTGGAGGCCCGTCGCCCACGCCGCCACGCCCGGGTGCCAGCGGCCGTGAAATGCAGGAAACACGGGGGCGTACTGAGCGTTAGCTCCAGGCCGCAGCACCCCCGGGCCGTACGGAACAGATTGCGGGCCCCCGGCCATGCCAGTCGAGCCAAAGAGGCAGCGCCACTCACCCGGTGTTGACAGTCGCCGTCCCCGGATCTGTCCCAGCCACCAGCAGCAACAGGAGGCCTCCGCACCACCCAGCAAGGAAGTCCGCCGAATGCGGGCTCAGGGTCGTAGGCCCGCGTCGGCCAGAAATGTTTTATCTCCGCCCCAGGACCAAACAAAAGGGTCGCAGCGCAATGAATTGGCGCCTCACAACCAGGGGCAGCAGAATGCAGCATCGGAGTGCAGGTAAGGTGCAGATGCCTGCAGGATTATTGCGGATTTACCAGCTTGGCCCCCAGTGATGTTATCTTGATGTAGATCTGAGTGTCATCAGCGTACATGTGATAAGATATGCATGAGTCTCAGAAAACTTCTGTGAGGGGTTCGACATATAGGTTGAATAGTGATGGGGATAGTGTTGAACCTTGAGGGACTCCAATTGAATTTGGGCATGATGGGGAAAGTATCTGGTTGACTAGGAATCTTTGAGTTCTGTTCTGGAGGAATGATTCAAACCATTTCAGAAAAATTCCCATCCTGTCTTGAAGCCTGGCTAGCAATTTTTCATGGTTTACCGTGTCAAAGGCAGACGACAGGTCAAGAAGTACTAGTAGGCATGTTTGATTGTGGTCTAGGGCCTGCAACGCATCATCCACTATGTGTAAGATTGCTGATTCCGTACTGTGGCCTGGTCTGAAGCCGGATTGGCAGTCGTCCAGCAGCTTGAAATTGGTGATGTGGTTGCTCAGTTGATTTTGTACACATTTCTCGATTAGTTTGGCAAGTATTGGAATATTGGTTACTGGTCGAAAGTTATTAGGCTCTGCCGGGTCCGCTGTAGGTTTTTTGATGATGGGGAGGACTTGACCTGTTTTTAGGCATTCTGGTAGGATCCCTTGAGAAAGTGAGGCATTTATTATCTATGTCCATACTGGGACAATTATATGATTGATTCTTTTTAAGCATTTAGAGGGGAGGGGGTCATTGTATTGGTTAAGTTTGATATCTGAGAGAGTTTTGTCAATGGTATTCTGGTCATATAGCTTGAAGGTTGCCCATTGTGCATTGTTTTTCAATCTATCATGATCGTTTGTCATGGTATCATTGTTTTGTGTTGGTAGTTGTCCAGGCAGGTTGTTGGCTGCCAACCTGAACTCTCTTTCTAGTGTGTTGGCCTTGTCAGTGAAGAATGTAGAGAATTCTTCGCCGCTCAGTTAAGTTTTAGTAGTTTCTTGTGCAGATTTGGCCAATTTATGTAATTGTTGCATTAACATCTCGAATAGTTTCCGGGCTCTGTTTTTGGCGCGGTCTAGTTCCGATCTAAAGAATTCCTCATTGGAGATGAGTACTTTTTTTGTTGTACTCGTTTCTGATCTTTCTGAGTGTTTTAAGCTGGAGGATGATGGGTGCTGTCTCCATCTTCTTTCTGCCAGTCTCAATTTCCGCCTATCTTCATTCAGTGTCTCATTAAACCATGGATTTTTATCCTCTCAGATATTCTTTTTAGTTTTAGTGGCATAGTGGAGTTGACAATATTTGTCATTGACTTATTGTAGTCTTCAGTGAGTTTGTTAGCGTTCAGCAAGTTGTTAGGCGGATTTAGTTCCTTCTCACGTCTTGTTATAAGCAGTTTAATATTAGGTTCTTTAATGTCCCGGGACCACTTTTTCGGTCTGACAGGCTGCGCGGTTTTGCTTTTTTTATTGTGGGTATCAGGAAGGTTATGGCATGGTGATCTGACCAATCACAAGGAACAATTGATTGGACTGTAACATCTTTACTCCTTGAAATTACCCAATCTAAGGTTGCCCCTTGTGAGTGGGTTGGCTGTGTGCAGGCTTGAGTAAGGTTTAGATCTGTCAGAAAGTCTTTCAATGCGTTGATCTGTTTGTCATTATTGTCATCCCAGTGTAATTAGAAGTTGCCTAGAAATATGTATAAGAAGGGAGGTTTGGGCCTGGCAAGAGGTTTATCTTGCCAGGTCAAAATGACAGTTTAAACCTGGACAAATAGGCTGGAATGGCAGGCCTGAGACATGTTTAAAGGGCTACTTAAGTGGGTGGCCTGATAAATGCTGCAAGCCCAGTAGTCACATTTAATTTACAAGACACTTTACTAGGGATTTAAAAGTAAATTAAATGTGCCAACTGGGTGTAAGCCAATGTTAACATGTTTAAAGGAGAGAGCACAAGCACTTTAGCACATGGTTAGCAGTGGTAAAGTGTGCAGAGTCCTAAGGTCAGCAAAAACAGGAAGACGGTTGGGGAAAAAACACAAAAAGGATGTCAGCTCCAACAGTATCACTCTCTCGTATTGAAACAATTTGGGTTTAGTCAATGTAACACAGTTCATCTTAGCAAATGTTAGCTGGGTGACCCTCGGACTTCCCATAAAATGAGTTACTGAAGAATACTATTATATAATTTTACTAGGTTGGGGTGGGGTGGGTATGGCTTGCTCCTTTTCCTTCTAAGTTTCCCTCTCACAATGGAATCTCTGGCACAAATAGTTTGCACAGAAGTTCTCCGTAAAAACAATGCTAATTGGAAGCATTGGTGAAAACTAACATAACACTCCCTGTCATTCAAGGCTCTTTAGCAACTGGACAATATTCAATATGTATCACAGAGCAAAAAAACTATGTCCAAATAACTTCACTCTAAATATATCTGGGAGTGCAAATGTAATCCCACACCCGCAGAGGTGCTCCAAATAAATTGTGAGGCAGAAAATAGTAAATATTTGTGGATAAAAAAAAAACCAGGCTTAATGTACCTTTCCTGCTACTGGAATTGTCTAGAGATTTGAAACATTGACAAATATTACAGGGCTCTGACTTTTTGGGAAAATAGTTGGTTTAAACATATGAAGCCTTTTTAGTTCTCGCCTACACAGCGCGCATGCGCTACATAGGAGAGAGACCTTTAGCCATCGGCACAGCTTTGGGGGCAAAAACGTGCGCGCATTGCACTGCTTGCAATGGCAACGCGTGCACGTCTGGCGATTCCCTTGCGGTAGCGCGGGACGCCATATGGTCGCAATCATTGCGCCTTGCTGCACGCTCCCGCAAAGTAATCGCGCAGGCCCCCTTCCCCTGCTGCAGCGCGCTTGTGCTGGTTTGTTATTACCAAGAACTTTTACTAGTTCAGTTAGAGCGAAGTTTGTTGTGAGTGGCAGTCGCACAGTAAATTACAACGTCTGCGTTTGAAGCCTCGCTCTGTCATTGGATGAAAGGTTCTACGACAGGGCAGAGTTTCACAGGCATGAATGCCATTAGGCGGCCAGACCAGAGGGCTCGGTGCGGAAACATGGCAACTGGAGCCGTCGTGGCAATGGCGGAAAGAGAAGGAGGCTGAACCGAGCAGTGAAGGTAGTTGTCTGACTCGGCGAGAGGGAAGGTGGGGAGAATACAGACTTGCAGCATCGTGTTGTGGCCGTAGCGGGCCATGAGGCGGCAGGCACGGTGGAATGCTCTGCAGTGAAGCACTGTGGGGCATGTAGTTCAGTCACTCATGTTTCACGCCGCCTGTGCCTGTTAAAGAACTACCTATCCCATGAGGCCAGTTCCTGGTCCTAATGTAGATTGGCGCCGCCACTTCCTGGTGGTCTTCTGGGAAGTGTAGTTCTGTGTAAAGTGGTTCGAGTCCAAAACAACAGTGCCAGCACTGTAAGCCCCATCATTATGGGGTTTGTTCTTCTTGTAGGTGACAAGCGCCCTGATACCTCAATAAATTGTGATTAAAAGAAAGACCCCCTATTTCCGCCTATAAAATGCCAGGATTTTGGCCAAACATGTTCTTATTTCTACAACTAGTTGAATGAAAGATAGAGCTTCTTGGGTGAGATAATCCACCAAGCACAATTTCATGGTTTTCCGATTTAGGTAGCTAACTGGTAAACCTTACTAATGACTTCCCGTTAGCTAGCTGTGATATTCTAAACTATACTCCACCCTACAAGTCTAGCGCTTTGAGCAGCTCCTAGAACTGCAGCTGTCGTGGGTTAACGAGGTGCCTTGGTGAGGATTGTAAGAGACTCCGCCCTTCAGGCCCGCACGTGAGTAGGCCACCCAGCCTATTCCTGTCATTGACATGTTGGTTTTGTGTTCACGGGCCCACTCGTGTTGTCACATTAATCACAATGAACTAGGGGAGAGGTTGTGGCCTTACGGCCAGAGCTGAGCTGGGGAACTGGGTTCGAGCCTCAGCGTCGGCTCAGCATCCTATGATTCTAGGCAAATCTCTGAATCTCCCAGTGTCTACAGCAAATAAATGTGTCCTTGTGTAACGTAGCTGGTGCACATGTAAAGCCCTACAATACCTTCGGATCACGCTATATAATACCCCCTCCCCTCCAAACTCGCCGTTGCTTTTCTATGTTGTCACATGCTCTTCCTCATATGTTGGTTCCACTTTGTCACATTATACCTACATTCACAACCTCCCTGTCCCCTTCAGTCACATTTTTATGATATTTTCACAAACCCACCCCACCGTCAGGTGTTACCCCCCAGTTTTCATTATCGTGAGCCCCTGCTGTAACATTTTCCTAATGTTGTCAGGCAGCCTCCCACACATGTGCTGTCGTATGACCCGCTTGGCATGCCGTGTTGTCAAAGCCACCTGTCGGGCTCCCGCCCTGCGCCCTTCTCTCGCACCATCGGGCGGTGCTGGCCCTCGGCACGTCGCCACCCAGGTCTGCCGCTTTTCTCTAATTGCAATCTCTCTAGACTGCTTCGGGATAGCAAAATTCACAAGGCGGCGTGAGGCCCTGGTGTTAGGGCTGGCACCGGCTGCGGACCTACAGCAGGGCTGAGCCGCCGGCCGCAGCTGCCCAGAGACAGTTCTTCAGTTCAACCGGTGCCCGGCCATAGCCCCGTGCCTCACGGCGGCCGGCAGCAGCCTCTTTCATCGGGGCCTCGATGGGAGGGCGGGCGAGGCCGGGCAGTGTGTCCGTTAGCTACAGATAATTGTAAAATGGCGGCGCCCTGAGGGGCTTCCCCTGTGGGAATCCCTCTGCAGGGGGGCATGATTGCGCGGATAGTTTTATGTAAATAAACTTGATATTCTATTCTTTAATCCGGTTTTGGTTGGTTAAAATTTGTAAAATGCGGGCATATGCTCCCTCTTATTGCTACTAGTGACTGCGAGTGGTGTGTTTTTTTTAAAAACTTTAGTTAGTCACGAACGGTCGTGGCTCGGTTTCCTTTCGGCATTGGCACAGTTTCCCTTCTCTCCTCCCGCCCAGGGCCGTTTCCGTTAGGTCAAAAGCTCACTCCTCCCCTTCAGGCTGGAGTATGCCCCTCTCCTCTTCAACATGAAAGGTGGACCTCAAGAGAAGGGGACCTCCTTCCCGGAGAGGGGCCTATGCTGTTTAAACAACTGCACACCTCCTAAATGACGAGACCGCAGCTTGTGCACCTCGAAAGAAGGTGCATGTCCTGCGAAGTGAAAAATGTGAGCGTATAAATATGTAGAAAACCTAATTGCACGAGACACACAGACCCCGCCACTAACCTACAATAAGCCATTGTGCCTCCCTGACCATTAAACCAACTGCCTTCCCTTGTTATAGAAAGTATGTCTCTAGAGCAGGTAAAATGTAAAATGAAAGCAGTGTAGAGCGGAGTTCGGTCAGTAGTGTACTTGTGTTTTCAGTCAGTGTAGTAAAGTATAATTTATTATGAAGGAACTCGAGACCCACCCCCCCCCCCCAACATGCTTGCACCTCAGTGAGGAGTGCTGCTGTCTGTAGACCCCTTGCTATTTTAGAGAGCACTTTAAGCCGTGTGCTGGGTCTCAGACTTGGTAGCATTTAAAATAGGACATTGAAACTGAGCCATTTTCGGTTCCTGAATTTATGGCCTCAACTTTACAGACAAAACCACAGATGGATTTTTTAACAATACATGTAAAAATGTTGTAAACCACGTTGTGTGTTTATATTGTATATACTTCAATTCATCTTGCATTGTTATGGTATGTTTTTTTTCCAGGCAGCATATTACTCGTTTCATGCATTCGTTAAACTGAGTCGCATCTGTGTTTATAACGGTCACAACGGACATGTATCTGAAGGCAGTGCAAGTTTCTTTCAGAAGGTCAAATGGTTTTTCAGAATACTTCCCCCGATTAGGAATTTGCACACAGGCCACAGTATCGAAGCATAAAGAATCCTCTCAACTGACTTAGTCCATTTTTTTTTAATTTCTAGACATTTATTATCTTTTTGGAGTTGACACAACAAGCAGATCCTAGCAGTCCAGGAAAGGGTAGATAGAGCCTTTGTAAATCCCTGTAAAGAGAGTGGTTTGTTGGAGGGAGTTAATCCTATTACGGCCTAGCACTTTATTGCAATCCTACACAGCTTGGTATAGAGCAATTCCCCTCTTTTCTCGTCCTATTTTAACCTCTTTTTATAATTTCAAACGCACCTTAAACAAACATTGGCATAACCAATAGGTCTCGCCTTCGGGACCTTATAAGGGTTTAGCTATGCAACAGTTGTTGTTGCACCAAGGATATTGTGCTGCATAACTAAATACTTATAAGGTCCCAAAAGCGAGACCTATTGGCTATGCCAATGCTTGTTTTATTTTAGGCTCCTACCTATTAAGTTAACACTACCCATGATTTCAGAAATACAGAAGAAAACAAAAAGAATCTTGAAAATGCCCCAGCATGGCAGAAAGACTCTTACTCCAGTGGTTTTAATCTTGTGACTTCTGTGGAAACCCACTTAATTATTACTGGGATCAGGAGACCTCCACGGACTAATTACTGGAATCCGAGGATAGCACACTGGGTCATTTATGGAAGCCAGGGACGGGGATTCCAGCCTAAGCAATTTCAGTGATTTGAACCACAAAATAATAGACAAATGATTAAATATTGTATTTAACCCAATAACAAACATTAAAGAAATCACAGTTTCAATTGTTATGGGAAGGTAGAAGCTTTTCTAAATTCAATTAAGGCAACCCATCTTCCATACTATATTCTGTTTGATGCACTAGTTGTATCATCCCATGAATCAACCTGAGGATGCCAACTTAATTTGTAGCCCCCAATTTCAAATTCTTCCACATTTATAGAATATTCCCAAAAATGTTTTTTACATTTTGCTTCTTTATTTATAGACACTTTATGAATCTGTTAATATTATTTAATTTTCTAAGCAGTCTTGGACTCCTTCAGTAGGTTTTGCGTACCCCCGGGGTCCGTGAATCACAGGATAGGAACTTGTTTTTTCCAGCACGGGATAGGCGAATGGTAACCAATATTGAGCAATACATCATTGAATTCTTGACTGCGCAAACCAGGCCTACTACCTAGACAAGATCTAATGTGATGGCCATGTTTGGCAAAAATGCTGAAATGAAAAGAGTTTGGTTGTAATGCTAACCTATATAATAATGTTGAATACATGTACCATGACTACGAGGACATGTAACTATATTATAGAATAGAAATACGAAAGAAAGCAACCCAGACAAGAGTTGGTGCAAGTTGGAGCATAGGACCGTAAAGATTCCTCTTCATAAATTATGACTCCCAGTATCCTAAACATTTCTGTTTCCTGTCCATTTCCAATGTATCCTACACCTTTGCTACTGAGATTGGGAGGTAAGAGGCTACATGGTGATGGCGTTTCCCTCATAGTTCACATCTGTTATGAAAAACCCAGACCTTTCTCAGGACATTGGGAAAACAAATTTTGCAAATCGGGTCTGAATTCTGCTTATCTTTCCTAGGCATTGGTATACAAGTGGTTTACTGCTGCAATTATAAAACTGTAAATAACACTTTCTGATCACAGAATCAGAAATATTTCACTAATCCCAAATCTCACACAGGATAACAAAGGTTGTGTGAAAGATCGCATTTTATTTCCTTGACATCACATAAGAGACCTGGAAGACATTTGGTAAATACAGTTAAAACCTCTAGTTTAGTAACATAAGAAGAATAACTCTGATGTAGACACGGGATGTAGGCAGGGTAGAGTAAATAATCGGGCAAGAAAAGGAGAATTCTATGTCAGGAAGCGGAGGCGAGGATTTTGCTAGTCCTTTCTCCATTTTATTGGACAGCAAGTTAGAAGTAATAAAAGAAAAAACATCAAAACCATAGACTACCCTAACCAACATGGCAGCGGTAGTCATGGTAGTACATCAACCAATAAGAGTCCATGAAGCAGCATATAGGGATTCCCAGCCGGTAGTCCTTCCTCTTTCTCCATTGCTGCCTCGGCAAGATAAGTCCCGTTTTACTTCAGATCTTGATCTTTGTCGTGGCAGTTTTAAATTTGATGTTGACAGCTTTTTTTTTGATATTTTAAGATTAGCCTTTGACTTCACCTTTGTTGTAGGCTGTTTGATTGTGTATTTAACGCGGTAGGCTTGTGCCCGAGCGTTTTTCCTAAGCGCGTGCGCAGTCCTGGTGTCGGCTTTTGACAGCTGACCGGCTGTTCTCCTCAGCGCTCTTCGCGCTGGTATGTAAACGCGCTGAGGCTTTGCGCTTCGTTTATTTTTGCCTCTCTCCTCACACGGACACCGTGTTTGACGGCAAGAATTATAATTCTGACTGTTTTTTTGAATAAATTGCCATTTATTTTCAGTCAGTATATTTGAGTTTCGGGCTTTATTTAAAGTGTTAGCCTGTGTGGTACCTGTGTGAGGGGATTCCCCTTATATATAGTTGGGGTGTTTGTTTTATGGGTACCAGTTTTTCTGCTAAAATGCAGTCCAGTCCTTCTAATGTTGTGGTGGCGAATTCTAATGATCTGCCACAGCTGCCCCTTCCGCGCCCTCCTGCAGAGGTGGACAGGCTTCTTTCTTCTGCGATAGCTCAGGCTCTGGCACCTCTGCAGAACAGCGTCAATAAGCTGTCTGCCCATGTGTTCAAGACTGATTGAGGTGTTTTTGGGGACAGCGGGACAGGGCCCAGTGGTGTTCCTTGTGCTCTACCACGTACGGCAAGGAAGCGTGACGCGGGGCACCTGGACAGCTTCAACAGATTATCTGAAGTCTTTCGTAAGAGTGCGCGCACGCTAAGAAGCGCACCCTACCGGGGGGATGACTCACCCGGTGAGACTGGTGGTTTTGCCACCCAGGACCTTGACCCGGAAGAAGGGTTTCCCAATGAGGGAGATGATGATGAGGATGATTATGTAGATGAGGATGAGGATGCTTCCTCAGAGGATTTTTCAGATGCGAGCAGTCTTGGCGCCCAAAACCTAGTGCTCCTAGTTTTTCAGAGGGTGATCTTGTTCCTCCTGATATGTTTGACCCATCTACTATTTTTAGACCCAGGTCATCAGAATGGTTTCCTGAACAGTCTACTGCTGACTATATCGCTGCTAAGCTTCGACAACCTTTACCTCAGGATGTACGTTTACGCCTGCGTTCTGAATGCCCACGCCCTTCTCTTCCCTTCAGGGTGGCGTGCACTCCTGAAATTGATCCGAAATTGTGCACTTTCTTTGCCAAGTATATCAAGGACCCTAAGAAGGGTATAGATAGGTCTTGGAAAGCCTGTCAAGATAAACTTTTGGATGTAGTTGGTCCTCTGACGAAAATAATTGAATTAGCCCAGCGCTCTAAAGAGTCAGGCGTGCCTCTTTCGGTTGATGATATTGCTGGTTGGTCGCAAAGGGCTATGTGCCTTCTTGGCAACGCTAATTGTGCGCTATCAGCGGAGCGTCGACGATCCTTGTTGCTTAAAATTGATCCAAAATTGGGAGAGTTGTCGTCTTCAGAGGCGGGTCCGATTGCGCAAGGTGCTTTGTTTGGGGACCCCTTTGTTAAGGAGTTAGGAAAATTTGTTGCTACTTTTTCTGCTCTAGACAAAGCACAAGCTTCTATGAAGAAGTTTTTTCCCAAGAAGGTTTTTGGCGGGGCCGGCAGAGGCAGGGGTCGCTCTTCCGGCCGCCAATTCCAACAAGGCCCCAATAGAGGACACCCCCGCGCCGCACGGCCACCAGCTGCTGCGTGTGCCCCATTGCCTGCCCTCTGCCTCGCTGCCTGCCTCGCTGCCGGCTGCCGGCTGACTCCGCTGCTGTTTGTTTTTTCTTTGTTTTGACCTTCATTTGTGCCTGTATTTTTTTCTTACTTGTGCCCGTGTTAGCGTTCTGACCTCATTTGTGCCTTGTATTGTTTTGGTATTTGTTGCCCGTGTTAGCGTTTTCCTTCCTGGTTTCCCGCCTATCTCGCCGCCCTCCGTCTTCCCTCCCCGCTCCCCGCTCCCGCCACCACCGCTGACCCCGCCCCTTTTTTCCTTCTGTTCCCTCCCCGCTCCCGCCTCCCAGCTGCTCCGCCCACCCGCGCACTTGGCCTTATATGGCGACCGTGCGACGCAGGTGAGTGTGACCCACTTGTGGGACACCCCCGCGCCGCACGGCCACCAGCTGCTGCGTGTGCCCCATTGCCTGCCCTCTGCCTCGCTGCCTGCCTCGCTGCCGGCTGCCGGCTGACTCCGCTGCTGTTTGTTTTTTCTTTGTTTTGACCTTCATTTGTGCCTGTATTTTTTTCTTACTTGTGCCAGTGTTAGCGTTCTGACCTCATTTGTGCATTGTATTGTTTTGGTATTTGTTGCCCGTGTTAGCGTTTTCCTTCCTGGTTTCCCGCCTATCTCGCCGCCCTCCGTCTTCCCTCCCCGCTCCCCGCTCCCGCCACCACCGCTGACCCCGCCCCTTTTTTCCTTCTGTTCCCTCCCCGCTCCCGCCTCCCAGCTGCTCCGCCCACCCGCGCACTTGGCCTTATATGGCGACCGTGCGACGCAGGTGAGTGTGACCCACTTGTGGGACACCCCCGCGCCGCACGGCCACCAGCTGCTGCGTGTGCCCCATTGCCTGCCCTCTGCCTCGCTGCCTGCCTCGCTGCCGGCTGCCGGCTGACTCCGCTGCTGTTTGTTTTTTCTTTGTTTTGACCTTCATTTGTGCCTGTATTTTTTTCTTACTTGTGCCCGTGTTAGCGTTCTGACCTCATTTGTGCCTTGTATTGTTTTGGTATTTGTTGCCCGTGTTAGCGTTTTCCTTCCTGGTTTCCCGCCTATCTCGCCGCCCTCCGTCTTCCCTCCCCGCTCCCGCCACCACCGCTGACCCCGCCCCTTTTTTCCTTCTGTTCCCTCCCCGCTCCCGCCTCCCAGTTGCTCCGCCCACACGCGCACTTGGCCTTATATGGCGACCGTGCGACGCAGGTGAGTGTGACCCACTTGTGGGACACCCCCGCGCCGCACGGCCACCAGCTGCTGCGTGTGCCCCATTGCCTGCCCTCTGCCTCGCTGCCTGCCTCGCTGCCGGCTGCCGGCTGACTCCGCTGCTGTTTGTTTTTTCTTTGTTTTGACCTTCATTTGTGCCTGTATTTTTTTCTTACTTGTGCCCGTGTTAGCGTTCTGACCTCATTTGTGCCTTGTATTGTTTTGGTATTTGTTGCCCGTGTTAGCGTTTTCCTTCCTGGTTTCCCGCCTATCTCGCCGCCCTCCGTCTTCCCTCCCCGCTCCCGCCACCACCGCTGACCCCGCCCCTTTTTTCCTTTTGTTCCCTCCCCGCTCCCGCCTCCCAGCTGCTCCGCCCACCCGCGCACTTGGCCTTATATGGCGACCGTGCGACGCAGGTGAGTGTGACCCACTTGTGGGACACCCCCGCGCCGCACGGCCACCAGCTGCTGCGTGTGCCCCATTGCCTGCCCTCTGCCTCGCTGCCTGCCTCGCTGCCGGCTGCCGGCTGACTCCGCTGCTGTTTGTTTTTTCTTTGTTTTGACCTTCATTTGTGCCTGTATTTTTTTCTTACTTGTGCCCGTGTTAGCGTTCTGACCTCATTTGTGCCTTGTATTGTTTTGGTATTTGTTGCCCGTGTTAGCGTTTTCCTTCCTGGTTTCCCGCCTATCTCGCCGCCCTCCGTCTTCCCTCCCCGCTCCCCGCTCCCGCCACCACCGCTGACCCCGCCCCTTTTTTCCTTCTGTTCCCTCCCGCTCCCGCCTCCCAGCTGCTCCGCCCACCCGCGCACTTGGCCTTATATGGCGACCGTGCGACGCAGGTGAGTGTGACCCACTTGTGGGACACCCCCGCGCCGCACGGCCACCAGCTGCTGCGTGTGCCCCATTGCCTGCCCTCTGCCTCGCTGCCTGCCTCGCTGCCGGCTGACTCCGCTGCTGTTTGTTTTTTCTTTGTTTTGACCTTCATTTGTGCCTGTATTTTTTTCTTACTTGTGCCCGTGTTAGCGTTCTGACCTCATTTGTGCCTTGTATTGTTTTGGTATTTGTTGCCCGTGTTAGCGTTTTCCTTCCTGGTTTCCCGCCTATCTCGCCGCCCTCCGTCTTCCCTCCCCGCTCCCGCCACCACCGCTGACCCCGCCCCTTTTTTCCTTCTGTTCCCTCCCCGCTCCCGCCTCCCAGCTGCTCCGCCCACCCGCGCACTTTGCCTTATATGGCGACCGTGCGAACGCGCAGCGTTGACGCGCAGCGGGCGCGCCGATTGTGCGCCGAAGGCGCGCCAAAGGTAAGCCCGTCTGCGCCCGTCCGCGCCTGGACCGCGCCCAGCGCCAGGACCCCTGGCCCACGAGGACCCCGACCGCGACCGACCCGCCTGACGTACTCCGCCGCCACCCTCATCGCACTCAACACCGGCCGACTGCCAGAATGCCACCAAGCCACCCCACGACGCACCCACGGACCGTTCAGCTGCCACGCCTGCAAGTTCACCTGCATCCGGACCTGCCTCGCACCAGCTCCCGCCAAGTCGAACACCAGCAGCACCCACCTCAAGTGCATCCTGCTCAACACCCGCTCCGTCCACAGACACGCCATCGAACTCTGGAACCTCCTAGACGCCACAGCCCCTGACGTTGCCTTCCTCACGGAGACCTGGATGAACGCCTCTTCAGCCCCCGACATCGCCATCGCCATCCCAGAGGGCTACAAGATCGTCCGGAGGGACCGCAACGCCAACCAGATGGGAGGAGGCATCGCCATCATCCACAGGAACACCATCCGTCTCACGACCAGCACCGACAACACCCTGACCAGCGCCGAACACCTGCATTTCCAGATCCACACCAACCCTAACACCACCCTTAGAGGCACCCTGATCTACCGACCTCCGGGACCACGCACACAATTCAGCGAGGACATCGCCGACTTCGTCAGCCCGCACGCCCTCCCCTCCGCTGACTACATCCTCCTGGGGGACCTCAACTTCCACCTGGAGAACAACAACGACCGCAACACCAGCACCCTGCTCGACAACCCCGCCAATCTTGGACTCAAGCAGCTGGTGTCCACCCCCACCCACCTCGCCGGACACACACTCGACGCTGTCTTCTCATCCAGCAAAGACGTCGCCTTCAGCCACGCCACAGAACTCCACTGGACGGACCACAGCTGCGTCCACTTCGCCTTCAAGAGAACGACGACCCACCACCACCAGCAACAGGCCGCCCGCAGAAGCTGGAACAAGATCACAGCAGACCAGCTCGACACCTCCCTGAGCCAGCACCCTCCTGCCAGCTCAGCGAACCCCAGCCAGGCCGCCGACAACCTCACGAAGTGGATCAGCAGCTGCGCGGACGAGCTCGCCCCGCTGAGGACCCCGCCCAGCAGACCCGGCAGCAAGAAAGCCCCATGGTTCACCGACGAACTCAAGAGCTCCAAGAAGAACTGCCGAGCCCTCGAGAAAGTCTGGAGAAGGGAACCTACACCGGACAACAGGACCACCCTCAAACTGGCCACTCGGAAGCACCACCAGCTGATCCGCGCCGCCAAGAAAACTGCATTCAAGGACAGGCTGGACAACAACGCACACAACAGCAAGGAACTCTTCAACATCGTGAAAGAGCTTTCCAACCCCAGCGCAGGAAACAACGACATCACCCCATCGCAAGACCTCTGCGACTCCCTCGCTTCTTACTTCCACAACAAGATCGCGGACATACACAACAGCTTCAACAAACAACCAACGCACACCATGACCGAACAACCACCCCCCACCACCACCCTCCTCGCCTGGACCCCGATCAGCACCGAAGACACCATCCGCACGATGAACTCCATCCACTCCGGATCACCGACCGACCCCTGCCCTCACCACGTCTTCAACAAGGCCGACGCTGTCATCGCACCCCACCTGCGAGACATCATCAACACATCCTTCGACACCGCCACCTTCCCTGAGAGCTGGAAGCACGCCGAACTCAGCGCTCTACTCAAGAAACCAACAGCGGACCCCACCGAACTCAAGAACTACCGCCCCATCTCGCTCCTCCCGTTTCCAGCCAAAGTCATCGAGAAGACCGTCAACAAGCAGATGGCCGCCTTCCTCGAGACGAATGGATCCCTCGACCCCTCACAGTCCGGCTTCCGAGCCAATCACAGCACCGAGACCGCCCTCATCGCCGCCACCGATGACATCCGAGCCCTGATGGACAACGGAGAAACAGCGGCCCTCATCCTCCTAGACCTCTCCGCGGCATTCGACACTGTCTGCCACCGCACCCTAGTACAGCGCCTCAGCAACGTCGGAATCCAGGACAAGGCGCTGGAATGGATCATCTCCTTCCTCGACGGAAGAACACAGAGAGTCCGCCTACCACCGTACAAGTCAGAGGCCTCCGAAGTCATCTGCGGCGTCCCTCAAGGATCCTCTCTGAGCCCCACACTCTTCAACGTCTACATGAGCCCCCTCGCGGCCATCGCACGCCAACACAACCTCAGCATAATCTCCTACGCCGACGACACCCAGCTGATCCTCTCCCTGACCAACGTCCCCGCCACCGCCAGAGCCAGCCTACACGAAGGGATGAAAGAGGTAGCCGAGTGGATGACGACCAGCCGCCTGAAACTGAACTCGGACAAGACGAAGGTCCTCATCCTGGGCTCCTCACCCTCCGCCTGGGACGACTCCTGGTGGCCTCCCGCCCTGGGCACCGCACCCAAACCGACAGACCATGCTCGCAACCTGGGCTTCATCCTGGACTCCTCCCTCTCCATGACCAGGCAAGTCAACAACGTCTCCTCGGCGTGCTTCAACATCCTACGCATGCTACGGAAGATCTTCTGGTGGATCCCCACCGAGACCAGGAAGACCGTCACCCAGGCCCTCGTCACTAGCCGACTGGACTACGGCAACGCCCTCTACGCCGGTACCACCGCCAAGCTCCAGAAGAGACTCCAGCGGATCCAGAACGCCTCAGCCAGACTCATCCTCGACATCCCACGACACAGCCACATCTCCGGACATCTGAGAGACCTTCACTGGCTCCCCGTCAACAAAAGAATCACCTTCCGCCTCCTCACCCACGCACACAAAGCCCTACACGACCAAGGCCCGAGCTACCTCAACAGCCGGATCAACTTCTACGCTCCCAAACGCCACCTCCGTTCAGCCAACCACGCCCTCGCCGCCGTCCCCCGCATCCGAAGAGCAACTACAGGAGGAAGGTCCTTCTCCTACCTGGCCGCCAAGACCTGGAACTCCCTCCCGACCGACCTGCGCCTGACCCAAGACCACCTCTCCTTCAGGAAGAAGCTGAAGACCTGGCTGTTCGAGCAGTAGCGGCACCCCCCCTCCCCCAAGCGCCTTGAGACCCTACGGGTATGTAGCGCGCTCTATAAGTGTCATTGATTGATTGATTGATAGAGGTCAAGCCAGAAGAAACAACGGCTGGAATGACGGACGTCAGGGATCCTTTTACCCTTCCAGAGGAGGCATAGGCCAAGGCAGGGGTCGTGGTGGCAACCAGTCCAATCCCAGAGGATTTAATGGTAAGATTTCGCATCATTTCTCTGGTTCAAATGGGGGGAAGGTTTGCGTTGTTTCCCCAGGCCTGGTCGTCGATAACTTCAGATTCTTGGTTTCTGGAAACAGTTCAGGGGTTTCACATCGAGTTTTACGGTTCTCCTGTTCAACTCTCTCGCCCTCGCCCTCTAACTTTTTCAAGCGCAGAGCAGGAACTTATAGATTTGGAAGTTCAGGCTTTGTTGCAAAAAGGTGCAATCATTCCCTCTTTTCTTCATCCAAAAGGTTTCCTCAGCAATATCTTTTTAGTGGAGAAGAAAGACAAAGGTTTCAGACCGGTAATAAATCTCCGCTCCTTCAACGAATGGCTGATTTACAGGCATTTCAAGATGGAGGGCATCCATCTTTTGAGAGACCTTCTGTTGCAAAACGACTGGTTGGTTCGCTTGGATCTGAAGGATGCTTACCTTTCGATTCCAATCTTTCCTCCTCATTGTCGGTTCCTCCAGTTTCTGTGGAGGAATCAGGTTTACGAATTTCGTACGCTCCCCTTTGGTCTTTCCTCAGCACCTTGGTGTTTTACCAAACTCCTGCGCCCTGTGGTGGAACATCTCCGTACCTTGGGGATTCGCCTAATAATTTACCTGGACGACATTCTTTTAATGAACCAGTCCAAAGATCTCCTTCTTCATCACCTTCAGGTTACAATTTCCCTTCTTCAATCACTGGGTTTCATCATCAATGCTCAGAAGTCGGATTTAATTCCTCGTCAGGAAATGACTTTCCTTGGATTTCTGATCATAACTACGGATGCAACGCTTCATCTTCCTTCCCAAAAGATCTCCAAGATCAAAAAGGAGATTCGCAAGGTTCTCCGTCGGGATAGGATATCTCTCCGTCAATTAGCCAGGATTGTGGGCTTACTGTCTTCATCGATCCAGGCCATTTTTCCAGGCCCTCTTCATTACTGGGCTCTCCAGAGACTAAAGGCGTTTCACCTTCGCAAGGGTCTCACTTATTCGGAGCTGATTTCCTTAAATTTGGAAGTCCGATCGGAACTTCTTTGGTGGTTGGATCACATGGATGTGTGGAACGGGAAGGCGATTTTCGGTTCCCGTCCGGATCTTGTGATCGAGTCAGATGCCAGTTGCCAGGGTTGGGGTGCCCGGTGCGGATCCCTCTCGGTGGGCGGCAGGTGGACGGAGGAAGAACTTCACCTCCACATCAATTGCTTGGAGCTCCTTGCGGGTTCTTTCGCAATTCGCTCTTTCACCACGACCAAGGTCTCTTGTTGTGTTCTTCTTCGGATGGACAACACGACTGCGGTCAGATATATCAATCGTCTGGGCGGCACTCATTCCAAAGTCCTAGCGGATCTGGCAAAGGACTTCTGGAATTACTGCCTTCTTCGTCAGATTTCGGTCACGGCGGAGTATCTCCCAGGCGATCTGAACATTGTGGCGGATTGGCAATCCAGAAATTTTCGGGAGGCCAGCGATTGGAGGCTGGATCAGTCGATATTTCAGAGGATTTCGGACCTTTGGGGTCTGCCAGTGATGGACTTGTTTGCGTCCAGATGGAACGCCCAACTTCCCCGCTTTTACAGCTGGAAACCGGATCCGGGTGCGGAAGCAGTGGATGCCTTCCTACAAGACTGGTCCCAGTTTCCAGCCTATGCATTCCCTCCTTTCCTTTTCATTCAGAGGGTATCAGCTCAGGTCCGCAGACAGAGAGCATCTCTGATTTTGATCACTCCAATCTGGAGAGCTCAATGCTGGTTTCCTTCTCTTCTGGAACTGTCCTGGGACAGACCCCTTCGGTTACCGTCGTTCGATCTCATTCTGACAGATCCTTTGGGTCACCCGCATCCTCTAGTTCTCCAAGGCCATCTACATCTCATGGCCTGGAGGATTTCAGGGGACGTTGGTCTTGCGACTCACTTTCGAAAGACGCTGAGTTCCTCATTCAAGGAGCCTGGGCACCTAACACCACTAAACGTTATAGATCAGCGTGGAACAGATGGGTTCGTTGGTGTGTGGCAAAACACCTGGATCCCGTGGGCTCAGCTGTCACTGACGTGATTAACTTCCTCGCTGAACTTTTTCAAAGGAAGTTGGCATATAGCACCATTAATTCTTTCAGATCTGCAATTTCCGCTGGTCATGCTCTTGTTGATGGCTCTCCGGTGGGTGAGCATCCTTGGATTTGTAAACTCCTCAAGGGGGTTCGCCTTTCACGTCCCCCAGAACCCCGTTATTCTGGTTTATGGGATGTTATGTTGTTTTGAATTTCCTCAACTCCTGGCAGGATAATCAATACCTTTCACGTAAGGAACTTTCTGCTAAATTGGCGATTCTTCTTTGCCTGATTTCTTGTAAACGGGCCTCAGACGTTCGTGCTCTGGACATTTCGGCCAGAATGTTTACCCCGGATGGTGTTACATTTACAATTGCTAGAAGAACTAAGTGTAAGACCAGGTCTGTTTCTTATCCAGCATTTGCAGATTCTCCAAAGCTCTGTGTGGTTTGTTGCCTCAAAACTTATGAGGATGTTACTCTTGAATTCCGCCCTCCGGGCGAGAGACAGTTGCTTATTGCGATTAAAAAACCTTTTAAAGCAATTTCCTCTCCCACCATTGCCAGATGGATCAGGTGGATTATGTCCGAGGCTGGAATTAATATCTCTGACTTTGGGGCTCATTCCACTAGAGGTGCAATGGCTTCCAAGGCGGTACAGGTAGGTGGACGTTTGGAAGATATTATGAATGCAGCGGATTGGTCTTCGGATTCAACTTTTAAAAAGTTCTACTTTAAACCAATCCATGAGGCTGCATCTCTGGTGGTGAGTAAGCTTTGAACAAGCAAAATCCTCGCCTCCGCTTCCTGACATAGAATGAGAAATTTCCTAGTTATCACAAAGGAAAGTTTCAATTCTATTAAGGACGCGGAGGCGAGGATTTTCCCACCCAGGCTTCATCGAGCCTTCCCTCCCAAGACTAGATTCTGATGATTTTTTCTTCGTCTGAGGGAAGTATCTTTTTTTCTTATGTCTTAATGTACAAATTGGATTACTGTTCAATTATGCTTTTCTTTTACTGCAAATTGTTTCATTTACTCCATTGCAATGTTCTTGACTTTGTTCAACATTGTTCTGGACAAGATATTATTATTGTTTCTCTTCCCTAGGTTCCGATCAAAAGGCGGACTAGTGGTTGATGACTTCTTTCCTACGGCAGCATCCAAGAAAGAGGAAGGACTACCGGCTGGGAATCCCTATATGCTGCTTCATGGACTCTTATTGGTTGATGTACTACCATGACTACCGCTGCCATGTTGGTTAGGGTAGTCTATGGTTTTGATGTTTTTTCTTCTTTTATTACTTCTAACTTGCTGTCCAATAAAATGGAGAAAGGACTAGCAAAATCCTCGCCTCCGCGTCCTTAATAGAATTGAAACTTTCCTTTGTGATAACTAGGAAATTTCTCATTATGCAGCGGCATGCACCACATTTTTTTATAGTGTTACTTTATCATTTTGTGCATTTTACACATGATAACACTGTCTGTGCAAAGAATTTTGTGGTAAATGTAGCCCATCAATCATATATAAAATGCAGTGTAGCAGAATTCCATATTTCCAGTGGCCCTCTTCTACCCCTCCCTCTACCCTCTACTACCCCTCTTCTACCCCGCTACCTCTCCTCTACCCCTCTACCTCTCTTCTACCCCTCTACCTCTCTTCTACTCTCTACCTCTCTTCCTCTACCTCTCTTCTACCCCTCTACCTCTCTTCTACCCCTCTACCGCTCTTCTACTTTTCTACCCCTCTACCTCTCTTCTACTCCTCTACCTCTCTTCTACCCCTCTACCCAGCTACCCCTCTTCTACTCCTCTTCTACCCTACTACCCCTACCCCTCTACTACCCCTCTTCTACACTTCTACCTCTCTACCCCTCTTCTACTCTACTACCCCTCTAGCCGTCTACCACCCCTCTAGCCCACTACTACCCCTCTACCCCTCTTCTACCCCTCTAGTACCCCTCTACTATCCCTCTACACCTCTTCTACCCCATTACCCCTATTCTACCCCTCTACTGCCCCTCTACTACTCCTCTACCCCTCTACCCTTCTTCTATCCTCCTACTCCTCAACCCCTCTTCTACCCCTCTACCTCTCTACCCCTCTTCTACCTCGCTACCCCTCTTCTACCCTCTACCTCTCTTCTAGCCCTCTACTACCCCTCTACCCCTCTTTAACCGCTCTACCCCTCTGCCCCTCTACTCTGCTACCCTTCTACCCCTCTACTACCCCTCTACTCCTCTACCACTCTTCTACCCCTTTACTACCCCTCTACTACTCATTTACCCCTCTTCTACCGCTCTACCCCTCTTCTACCCCTCTACTACCCTTCTACCCCACTACTCTGCTACCCTTCCACCCCACTATCCCTCTACTACCCCTCTACTCCTCTACCCCTCTTCCAACCCCTCTACCCCTTTACTCCCCCTCTACTACCCCTCTACCCCTCTTCTACCCTCAACCCCATCTTCTACCCCTCTTTTACCCCTCGTCTACCCCTCTACCACCCCTCTACCCATCTACTACCCCTCTTCTACCACCCTTCTACACTTCTACCCCTCTACCCCTCTTCTACCCTACTACCCCTCTTCTATCCCTCTACCCCTCTTCTACCCCTCTACTACCCATCTACCCCTCGACCCCTTTTCTACCCCTCTACCCCCTCTACCCCTATTCTACCCCTCTACCACCCCTCTACCCATCTACTACCCCTCTACCCCTCTTCTACCCCTCTTCTACCCTTCTACTCCTCTACCCATCTTCTATCCCTCTACCTCTCTTCTAGCCCTCTACCCTTCTTTTACCACTCTACCCCTCTTCCGTTCTTCTACCCCTCTACTCTGCTACCCTTCTACCCACTACCCCTCTTCTACCCCTCTTCTACCCCTTTACTACCCCTCTACTACTCATTTACCCCTCTTCTACCCCTCTACTACTCATCTGCCCCTCAACTCTACTACCCTTCTACCCCACTATCCCTCTACTGTCCCTCTTCTACCCCTCTACTCCTCTAACCCTCTTCTAACCCCACTACCCCTCTACACCTCTACCCGCTTCTACCCTCTACCCCTCTTCTACCTCTCTACTATCCCTCTACCACCCCTCTACCCATCTACTACTCCTCTTCTACACTTCTACCCCTATTTTACCCCACTACCCCTCTTCTACCCTACTACCCCTCTACCTCTCTACTACCCCTCTACCCATCTACTACCCCTCTTCTACCCCTCTTCTACACTTCTACCCCTCTTCTACACTTCTACCCCTCTACTCCTCTTCTACCCCACTACCCCTATTCTACCCCTCTTCTCCCCCTCTACCCCTATTCTACCCCTCCTCTACCCCTCTACACCTCTTCTACCCCTCTTCTACCCCTCTTCTTTCCCTCTACCTCTCTACCCCTCTTCTACCTCTCTAACCCTCTTCTACCTCTTTACCCCTCTTCTAGCCCGCTACTACCCCTCTACCCCCACTACCCTTCTTCTACCCCTTGACTACCCATCTGCCGATCTACTCTACTACCCTTCTACCCCACTACCCCTTTTCCTACCCCTCTTCTACCCCTCTAATACCCCCTACACTTCTTCTACCCCATTACCCCTACTCTACCCCTCTACCTCTCTTCTACCCCTCTACCATCCCTCTACTACCCCTCTACCCATCTACTACCCCTCTACCCCTCTTCTACCCTCGTACTCCTCTACCCCTCTTCTACCCCTCTACCTCTCTACCCCTCTTCTACCTCTCTATCCCTCTTCAACCTCTCTACCCCTCTTCTACCCCTCTTCTACCCTCGTACTCCTCTACCCCTCTACCTCTCTACCCCTCTACCCCTCTTTTACTGCTCTACCCCTCTTCTACCCCTCTACTCTGCTACCCTTCTACCCCACTACCCCTCTTCCAACCACTCTACCCCTCTTCTACCCCTTTAATACCCCTCTACTACACCTCTACCCCCCTACTACCTCTCTTCTACCCTGTACCCCTATTCTGCCCCTCTTCTGCCCCTCTACCACCCCTCTACTACCCCTCTACCCATCCACTACCCCTCTACACCTCTTCAACCCCTCTTCTACCCCTCTATTACCCCTCTTTCCCTCTTTTACCCCTCTACCCCTCTTCTACTCCTCTACCCCTCTTTTACCCCTCTACCCCTATTCTACCCCTCTACCACCCCTCTACCCATGTACTACCCCTCTACTACCCATCTACCACTCTTCTACCCCTCTTCTACCCCCTCTACTACCCCTCTACCCCATTTCTACCCCTCTTCTACCCCTCTACCTCTCTACCCCTCTTCTACCTCTCTACCCCTCTTCTACCCCTCTACCCCTATTTTACCGCTCTACCCCTCTTCTACCCCTCTACCCCTCTTCTACCCTCGTACTCCTCTACCCCTCTTCTACCCCTCTACCCCTATTTTACCGCTCTACCCCTCTTCTACCCCTCTGCCCCTCTACTCTGCTACCCTTCTACCCCACTATCTCTCTACTACCCCTCTACCCCACTCCTACCCCTCACCTCCTCTACCCCTCTTCAACCCCTTTACTACCCCTCTACTACTCATTTACCCCTCTTCTACCCCTCTTCAAACCCTCTACTACCCATCTGCCCCTCTACTCTACCACCCTTTTCTCCTACTACCCCTCTACTCCTCTACCCCTCTTCCAACCCCTCTACCCCTCTTCTACCCCTCTACTACACCTCTACCCCGTTTCCACCCTCTACCCATCTACTACCCCTCTTTCACCCCTCCTCTACCCCTCTCCTACCCCTCTACCCATCTACTACCCCTCTACTACACTTCTACCCCTCTACCCCTCTTTTACCCCTCTATCCCTCTTTTACCCCTCTACCCATCTACTACCCCTCTTCTACCCCTTTACTACCCCTCTACTATCCCTTTACCCCTCTTCTACCCCTCTACCCCTTTTCTACCCCTCTACCCCTATTCTACCCCTCTTCTACCCTTCTACTCCTCTACCCCTCTTCTATCCCTCTACCTCTCTACCCCTATTCTACCCCTCTACCTCTCTACCCCACTTCTACCTCTCTACCCCTCTACCTCTCTTCTAGCCCTCTACTACCCCTATACTCCTCTTTTACCGCTCTACCACTCTTCTACCCCTCTTCCCCTCTTCTACCCCTCTACTCTGCTACCCTTCTACCCCACTACCCCTCTTCTACTCCTTTACTACCCCTCTACTACTCATTTACCCCTCTTCTACCCCTCTACTACCCATCTGCCCCTCTACTCTACTACCCTTCTACCCCACTATCCCTCTACTACCCCTCTACCAACCCCTATACCCCTCTTCTACCCTTTTACTACCCCTCTACTAGTCCTCTACCCCGCTTCTACCCTCTACTCCTATTCTACCTCTCTTCTACCTCTCTACTACCCCTCTACCACCCCTCTACTACCCCTCTACCCATCTACTACCCCTCAACCCATCTACTACCCCTCTACCCCTCTACCACTCTTCTACCCCTTTACTACCCCTCTACTACTCATTTACCCCTCGTCTACCGCTCTACCCCTCTTCTACCCCTCTACTACCCTTCTACCCCACTACTCTACTACCCTTCTACCCCACTATCCCTTTACTACCCCTCTACTACACCTCTACCCCTCTTTTACCCTCTACCTCATATTCTACGACCCTTTTACCCCTCTTCTACCCCTCTACCACCCCTCTACCCATCTACTACCCCTCTACCCCTCTTCTACCACCCTTCTACACTTCTACCCCTCTACCCCTCTTCTACCCTACTACCCCTCCACCCCTCTGCTACCCCTCTACCCATCTACTACCCCTCTTCTATCCCTCTACCCCTCTTCTACCCCTCTACCACCCATCTACCCCTCGACCCCTTTTCTACCCCTCTACCCCCTCTACCCCTATTCTACCCCTCTACCACCCCTCTGCTACCCCTCTACCCCTCTTCTACCCTCTTCTACCCTTCTACTCCTCTACCCATCTTCTATCCCTCTACCTCTCTACCCCTTTTCTACCTCTCTACCCCTCTTCTACCCCTCTACATCTCTACCCCTTTTCTACCTCTCTACCCCTCTACCTCTCTTCTAGCCCTCTACCCCTCTTTTACCGCTCTACCCCTCTTCCGCTCTTCTACCCCTCTACTCTGCTACCCTTCTACCCCACTACCCCTCTACCCCTCTTCTACCCCTCTTCTACCCCTCTACTACTCATCTGCCCCTCAACTCTACTACCCTTCTACCCCACTATCCCTCTACTGCCCCTCTTCTACCCCTCTACTCCTTTTCTAACCCCTCTACCCCTCTTCTACCCCTTTACTACACCTCTATCCCCCTTCTACCCTCTACCCCTATTCTACCTCTCTACTATCCCTCTACCACCCCTCTACCCATCTACTACTCCGCTTCTACACTGTACCCCTCTTTTACCCCTCTACCCCTCTTCTACCCTACTACCCCTCTACCTCTCTACTACCCCTCTATCCATCTACTACCCCTCTTCTACCCCTCTACCCCTCTTCTACACTTCTACCCCTCTTCTACCCCACTACCCCTATTCTACCCCTCTTCTCCCCCTTTACCCCTATTCTACCCTCTACCACCTCTCTACGACCCCTCTACCCATCTACTACCCTTCTACACCTCTTCTACCCCTCTTCTACCCTTCTACTCCTCTACCCCTCTTCTATCCCTCGACCTCTCTTCTACCTCTCTAACCCTCTTCTACCTCTTTACCCCTCTTCTAGCCCGCTACTACCCCTCTACCCCCACTACCCTTCTTCAACCCCTTGACTACCCATCTGCCCATTTACTCTACTACCCTTCTACCCCACTACCCCTTTACCCCTCTAATACCCCCCTACACCTCTTCTACCCCATTACCCCTATTCTACCCCTCTACCTCTCTTCTACCAATCTACCATCCCTCTACTACCCCTCTTCTACCCTCGTACTCCTCTACCCCTCTACCTCTCTACCCCTCTACCCCTCTTCTACCTCTCTACCCCTCTTCTACCTCTCTACCCCTCTTCTACCCTCATACTCCTCTACCCCTCTTCTACCCCTCTACCCCTCTTTTACTGCTCTACCCCTCTCCTACCCCTCTACTCTGCTACCCTTCTACCCCACTACCACTCTACTCATCCACCCCTACTTTACCCCTCTTCTACCCCTTTACTACCCCACTGCTACTCATTTACCCCTCTTCTAACCCTCTACTACCCATCTGCCCCTCTACTCTACTACCCTTCTACCCCACTACCCCTCTACTCCTCTAACCCTCTTCCAACCCCTCTACCCCTCTTCTACCCCTTTACTACCCCTCTATTACATCTCTACCCCCCTACTACCCCTCTTATACCCTGTACCCCTATTCTGCCCCTCTTCTGCCCCTCTACCACCCCTCTACTACCCCTCTACCCATCCACTACCCCTCTACACCTCTTCTAGCCCTCTTCTACACTTCTATCCCTCTATTACCCCTCTTCTACCCCTCTATCCCTCTTTTACCCCTCTTCTACTCCTCTACCCCTCTACCCCTATTCTACCCCTCTACCACCCCTCTACCCATCTACTACCCCTCTTCTACCACTCTACTAGACGTCTACCCCACTTCTACCCTTTACCCCTATTCTACTACTCTTCTACCTCTCTACCACCGATCTACTACCCCTCTACCCATCTACTACCCCTCTTCTACACTTCTACCCCTCTACCCCTCTATTACCCCTCTTTTACCCCACTACCCCTCTTCTACCCTACTACCCCTCGACCTCTCTACTACCCCTCTACCCATCTACTACCCCTCTTCTACACTTCTACCCCTCTTCTACCCCTCTACTACCCCTCTACCCCTCTTCTACCCCTCTACTACCCCTCTGCCCCTCTTCTACCCCTCTACCCCTCTTCTACCTCTCTTCTACCCCTCTACCCTTCTACCCCTCTACTCTACTACCTCTCTTCTACCCCTCTCCCTTTTTATTATTTAGAAGTTTAGAACATTAGATATCTTCTGTTTGTTGTTATGAAATTATATTACAAATTCTGAAACGTTTTTTCTCTAATTAAATATAAAAGGTTGGTCTAAATTGCAGTTTCAATCATCTTAAATTAACCTTAACTTCAAAAAGCTCACTTTGCATAGAATTGGATTCCGCTCTTAAAGCACAGTTTGGACAATTTATTCATAGAAATAAAATATTTGAAAAGTACCTTTGAATCTGCTTCCCAGCACAGACGCATCAATTGTGCAAAACTCGCAGGACAGCTGCTTGGAATGGTTAATCTCTGCCAAAAAATAACAGCCCTGTTAAGGTTTTAGCTCATAAAGACTCTAGAACAAAGTATTTGGTACATTTTTGAGTTTTGCATGTGCAAGATTCAATATCCTACCGGAAAACTGAATGACGTTGGGCACAATGTAATGCAGTGATTCCAAATTTGCTTAAAAGAGCAAACTTAATTGATTCTGCTTGCATCGGCTTTCTCTCTTTGCCACCCTCCAGTCCACCTCTTCACTGAGAAGGCGGTAGCAGATCAGAAACATAAACTATGAACTATGCTCAGAACAGATATCTTCCTTTAATATTACTGATTTGGTTCATGTTTAGTTCCCCTTTTACCTGCTATGCAGCTCAAAGATTGTCGAAGCATTGCAATTTACTAGTGAAGGATTTCTGCAAATGTAATCAGTTTCATGTTTTCATTTGCCCAACATATGAGCTACAGATCTCTGTTTAGTGGTAGCAGGCACAACTGTGCATAGGCATGCCCTGCACTCTGCAACGTAGACCAAGGGACTTTTTTTTTGGTACCAAGCTGTCACCGTGCAGAGTGAAGGCCATTAGTAAGGATTGCAAAATATATATATATATATATATATATATATATATATATATATATATATATATATATATATATATATATATATATATATTATTCCTCCACTGAATAGGCATCCTGAATTAGCCATATTATGTGATAGGCATAAAGAAACAATGAGATCATCCAGTCTGTCTTCTGTCACCACAATGTTCTGCAATACTTTTCAAAACCATTGGCAGCTGGTGGACTTTGAAACTGGTGGGGCATATGCAGATCGAATCAATGTATGCAAGCGCAGCGAGCAAGCCCGACAACAATAACGGGGATTCGGGGGGGTTCTTCCCCGTGAAGTTTTTTTTTTAAATTGGCATCTTTTTGGTGCGATTTCCAGCACTATTTCTGTGATAAATGGACTAAAAATTCAGTTCTTCTAGGCATTCATAAAAGAAAACTCATACATTATTTCAGAGAATTTCTGAAGCGGGCTAGAGTACTAAGCAAGACTGCTTTGGCTCCACCCTTTCCAATAGAAAGCACTAGTTAGCGATGTCAACAAGTTCAATGGACAAATCTGGGGTATAGGGAGAGTCCCTCTCCTGAGAAAGAAATAAAAATGCTTGGCAAATGGTGCATTTTAAAGCAAATGAATGCAGCGATAAAGGAAGGCTTATTAAGCAGTGGGAACGTATAGTCTTGAAATATTAAACACATAAAAAACTGCCCTGTATCTTCTTGCATTAATTTGTTCAACAGTTACTGTAATGTGTAAATTGTTCTGCATGACAACTTTAGCCCTCTAAAATGTATGCTTGCCTAGTGTCTTGCACTGCATGCAGCATTAACTTTGGAAAAATATGCTCTAACCAGACTTCGGGGAGCACCACAGCTGCTGGCTGTAACCAGTCATATAGAAATATGTGCAGACAGGTCTTTCAGCGCGATGAAAAAAGTGGGTGCTCCCTATAAAGGAACATGCCAAATACATTTCTGTGAATCCCATAGTGTGCCATCAGACTGGTATTTTGGTTTCTCTCAGATGTAATTGTATCCAGATAAATGGCACAGTAACTGACATATGCCTAAAGCTTAAGCTGTTTAAGAAAAATGAGTAACAACAACAATGACTGATTGCTCTGGGACAACTGAACAAGTCAAGAGAGCATCTCGGACATTGTCCCATGTCCGGTATAAACCTGCTTTCTTATTTGTGACCTAGTTACTTATTTGTTTTGAACAAAATAAAAGGTTCCATAAACACTATTTATTTTACCATAGTTCATGCTTACGTCCTCGCCAGACGTATTCAGCAACATCTAATACCTGTGCTCCCAAGTGATTTTTTAAAAATAATTTCATACCTTCTGTTTACTATTCTTAACTAAATCTTTAACCATATTTGCCTAGGTTGCAGTGAGCAATTTAAAGTGCTAAATCTTTCATGTATAGTTTGTATAATGCAAAACGCTTTACAAATATGTATTTCAACAATAAATAAAAATGTTAGTACCTAATAGTGTGAACATTACCGGAGGTCACAGCTAGGTAGCCCCATCACCAATTTGGTACATCAACAATGGAAAGCTCCCTCTCCCCATATGACGGACCCTTCATTGGTGCATGGATTTACATTGTTGAGGTTAATTTGTCACCGCCTATTTCAAAATCTTGCAAAACAAAACGCAAGATATTCTCCAAGGTGGCATTTTAAGGCACCTTGTGGACAAATGTCATATGTTCCTCTTGAAGATAACACATGAGAACCCGTCCAAAGTTTGACTGAAAAACATTGTTTATAACTGCCCATTACAAAACAGAGAGGTGCCCTTTGTGAATAGGGCCCAAGCGTCTATGTTTTAACTGTGCCACATCAGGAGCTGTGAGTAGCTGATTTGTTGAGCCTTGCTTATTAAGACAATGGCAATCAAAAGTCCTCGATACACATAAACACACAGTTTTGCTCGATGCTTAGGTTATCTAAGCTGGTCGGGTGCTGGGACAGATGCAGCTTGCTTATTACCACTGGATAACTAAACTTACACCACAATACCCCGGTATGGAATTGTTCCATGGCCCTTTCCGCATGGAACCTCTATGTACAGTATGCATTGTTATGAATTTCCACAGTCCCCCGAAATACACATTACTAAGAGTTTCTATATGTTTCTGTATTAAAAAGATTTATTGCCACAAGTTTCCTCCATGCTCCTGCACGCAAAGCAGACATTGGCATCATAGTTTCAATGATGCCAATGTGTACAATGTTCATGCCAGACACTGGGATGAGTTTCCCTATTTCATATGTGTAACGCATAGTTGCCATAGTACTTCCCACACTGCTCGGTATACAACACACACACACGGTTGTGCTCCTGTTCAAGTCCCCCGCAATGAACAGCATGCACCCTGAAAGTGTGCTCATAACACCGTGTGCGAAGCATGGGTTCATCATTACTCCACACCTCCTTCCACTTGCTCAGTGTGCTCAGCACACATCACCACGCCACTATACTGTGCACTGTCACAGGAGCTTACGCTTTATATACCGCTAGAGTAGAAATGGTGACTGCATGAATGTGTACTTCATATAAATTGCACAAGGTAAACTGTTTATGTGCTGCCCTGCATGTAATGCACACAATCATTTCATGCTGGTTTCCTCTTGCCCTGATTTTAAACTGCCCAGTAGTCAGATCACAGCACCCAGGCCCCAAATTCACTATACCCGATCTAGTAACGATGGAAGTGGGATGCAGGTAGCCAGTCCCATGACCTAGTCTAGGGGACAGCCTGGATCTGGGAAGGGAAGAGCAGTGCTATATCTCCTTATGGTCCCTTGTTGAATATCCACTATCACAGTCGCAATTTCTTAATTAGATCAAATGAAGCGCAAATCCCAGTATTTAAATTAAAATCCTAGCGTGTCTGAAGTACTCATTCAAGGCCTGCAGACCTGAGAGCTCTGTATATAAATCTTGCATAACATAGCATGCAACCACTCACCGAAAGTGAGCAATAACGGATATGTAACTGCCTGCTAACCCCAAGACATGCATGACAGCTGCAACTGGTCAAGGGTTTTAGCCAAAAGCACTCTATACATAGCGTTGGGTTTATAGCCTTGTTTATCATTTTAAAAGTGGAACTACAAGTCCCAAGATGCTACAGGCTAAACAGCCAGGCCCGGCTCCAAGCGCCACACATAATATCGGGATGTTAGCACCTATCAAAAGCTCGCCCCCAGGATGCTCAGCGAGCCCCCACAGTAAACGGGAGACACGATGCTAGAGAACCCAGAGACACAGCATTGCCCTGAAATGGGAGGGGAGAAAGGGACACACATGAAATTTTGCGTTTTTATGACACCACACACATATAATGCTAATGCTCGCTGCTGGCAGGTGTGATCTACAGTCACGAATTTGGATCCTGAAAGGGCCAGCTCAGCCTTCCATCCTTGTCAGGTCACCGCTGTTACTTTTGGAAAAGTAACACTTGTTGTTTTCAGTGACTAGAAACTAGAGATGTGAGTCATAAAGCGCTACACAAAACACGTTCATATTTTACAACCGCAGTGGAGTCATAGGAGCTGGTACCTGCAGTCACACTCACAGGAGTTTTGTTGAAACCTTTCTGCTTGCTCTCAATGACTTAAATACTGTGACATGCACCCAGGACAAGGACAGGCCTTTTTTTCAGCGTCTGTTCAATCTTAACTCTTTCCTGCTCCCTGCGGGGGTGGGTGGCATGGGGGTTCTTGCCAGGGCTCTCTCTTGTGTTAAATTCTGAGGTCTCCAAAGCCTGTGAGTCTTTCACTTCCAACTCAGCCCATCTCCTCCAGCAGTGTAAAGGGACAACAAGCAGGCGGCATATGAATCCACTTAACCTCCTAAAGGTACATAAAATAGGCCCTCGATTCGGCTTTTCGTTGGTCCAAAAAAGACCATCATGATATGATCGCTGGAGCGCAAAGAAAACTTTTTTCCATATCACCCTTTCTCAATCCTTATACCTTTGAAGCCTATCATCGTTGTCTACCGGAAAACACAAAAAGACAGCTGCCAATTGGCTATATGACGTGTGTCGCTCATTTAGCGGCCCCAGCAACGGCGCATTGCATTCTGGAACTTGTAGTCTTACTTTCAACTTATGAGCTAATAAAGTCAAAACAAAACTTACAGTACTATTTAAAAATGTCATACATGACATTTGAGTACTTAATTTCGTAATAGCCCACATCTCAAAGAAACTCTTTCCGAGCCCCTCCCCCTCCAAACTTGATCTCAAGTCCGGTGTGAACTAAAGTGCGAAGTGACCCCTGTCACACGCTGTCACAGGTGACATACATAAGCAGTCCTATTTTTTTCGTTTTTAGGTCTCGGCCTAGAGACGCGCGAAGCGCGTTCTCGGCAGAGAACTATTGTAATCATGTCAGCCGCCAAAGCCGACAGAAGGTGACAAGAGCTGGGCATGCGCCCAGCAATCCTAATGGGAGAGGGAGCGACAAGTGCTGGCCACGCGCGGATTCAGTCGCACGCACGCTCACGGCGCCAGCGTCCCCACCGCGCGCCGATCACTGCTCTCTTCCTGGCCGGCATCGAGAAGTTTCGCAAGGCAGTGAGGGCACTGAGAGGTAGGTGCTTGTTCAGAATGTTATGTCCTCTAATTGCATGGACTTGAGTGAGTGGTGAGTGCAGAGTGCAGAGTGGTGAGTAGTGAGTGCAGAGTAGTGAGTGCAGAGTAGTCAGTAGTGAGTGCAGAGTAGTGAGTAGTGAGTGCAGAGTAGTGAGTAGTGAGTGCAGAGTAGTGAGTGCAGAGTAGTTAGTAGTGAGTGCAGAGTAGTGAGTGCAGAGTAGTGAGTGCAGAGTAGTGAATGGTGAGTGGTGAGTGCAGAGTGGTGAGTGCAGAGTGGTGAGTGCAGAGTAGTGAGTGCAGAGTAGTGAGTAGTGAGTGCAGAGTAGTGAGTAGTGAGTGCAGAGTAGTGAGTAGTGAGTAGTGAGTGGTGAGTGCAGAGTGGTGAGTGCAGAGTGGTGAGTGCAGAGTGGTGAGTAGTGAGTAGTGAGTGGTGAGTAGTGAGTGCAGAGTAGTGAGTGCAGAGTGGTGAGTGCAGAGTGGTGAGTAGTGAGTGCAGAGTAGTGAGTGCAGAGTAGTGATTGCAGAGTAGTGAGTGCAGAGTAGTGAGTAGTGAGTGCAGAGTAGTGAGTAGTGAGCAGTGAGTGCAGAGTAGTGAGTAGTGAGTGCAGAGTAGTGAGTGCAGAGTAGTGAGTAGTGAGTGCAGAGTAGTGAGTGTAGAGTAGTGAGTGCAGAGTAGTGAGTGCAGAGTGGTGAGTGCAGAGTGGTGAGTAGTGAGTGCAGAGTAGTGAGTAGTGAGTGCTGAGTAGTGAGTAGTGAGTAGTGAGTGCAGAGTAGTGAGTGCAGAGTAGTGAGTGGTGAGTAGTGAGTGGTGAGTGCAGAGTGGTGAGTGCAGAGTAGTGAGTAGTGAGTAGTGAGTGCAGAGTAGTGAGTAGTGAGTGCAGAGTAGTAAGTAGTGAGTAGTGAGTGCTGAGTAGTGAGTAGTGAGTGCAGAGTAGTGAGTAGTGAGTGCAGAGTAGTGAGTGCAGAGTAGTGAGTGCAGAGTAGTGAGTGCAGAGTAGTGAGTGGTGAATGCAGAATGGTGAGTGCAGAGTAGTGAGTAGTGAGTGCAAAGTAGTGAGTAGTGAGTGCATAGTAAAAAGTGAGTAGTGAGTGCAGAGTAGTGAGTAGTGAGTGCAGAGTAGTGAGTAGTGAGTGCAGAGTAGTGAGTGCAGAGTAGTGAGTGCAGAGTAGTGAGTAGTGAGTGCAGAGTAGTGAGTGCAGAGTAGTGAGTAGTGAGTGCAGAGTAGTGAGTAGTGAGTGCAGAGTAGTGAGTAGTGAGTGCATAGTAGTGAGTGCATAGTAGTGAGTGCAGAGTAGTGAGTGCAGAGTGGTGAGTGCAGAGTAGTGAGTAGTGAGTAGTGAGTGCAGAGTAGTGAGTAGTGAGTAGTGAGTAGTGAGTGCAGAGTAGTGAGTGCAGAGTAGTAAGTAGTGAGTAGTGAGTGCAGAGTAGTGAGTAGTGAGTGCAGAGTAGTGAGTAGTGAGTGCAGAGTAGTGAGTAATGAGTAGTGAGTGCAGAGTAGTGAGTAGTGAGTGCATAGTAGTGAGTGCAGAGTAGTGAGTGGTGAGTAGTGAGTGGTGAGTGCAGAGTGGTGAGTGCAGAGTAGTGAGTAGTGACTAGTGAGTGCAGAGTAGTGAGTAGAGTGCAGAGTAGTGAGTAGTGAGTAGTGAGTGCAGAGTAGTGAGTGCAGAGTAGTGAGTGCAGAGTAGTGAGTGCAGAGTAGTGAGTAGTGAGTGCAGAGTAGTGAGTAGTGAGTGCAGAGTAGTGAGTAGTGAGTAGTGAGTGCAGAGTAGTGAGTGCAGAGTAGTGAGTAGTGAGTGGTGAGTAGTGAGTGGTGAGTGCAGAGTAGTGAGTAGTGAGTGCAGAGTAGTGAGTAGTGAGTGCAGAGTAGTGAGTAGTGAGTGCAGAGTAGTGAGTAGTGAGTGCAGAGTAGTGAGTAGTGAGTGCAGAGTAGTGAGTGCAGAGTAGTGAGTGCAGAGTAGTGAGTAGTGAGTGCAGAGTAGTGAGTAGTGAGTAGTGAGTGCAGAGTAGTGAGTAGTGAGTGCAGAGTAGTGAGTGCAGAGTAGTGAGTAGTGAGTGGTGAGTAGTGAGTGGTGAGTGCAGAGTGGTAAGTGCAGAGTGGTGAGTGCAGAGTGGTGAGTGCAGAGTGGTGAGTAGTGAGTAGTGAGTGCAGAGTAGTGAGTGCAGAGTAGTGAGTAGTGAGTGCAGAGTAGTGAGTGCAGAGTAGTGAGTGCATAGTGAGTAGTGATTGCAGAGTAGTGAGTGCAGAGTAGTGAGTGCAGAGTAGTAAGTGCAGAGTAGTGAGTGCAGAGTAGTGGGTGCAGAGTAGTGAGTGCAGAGTAGTGAGTGCAGAGTAGTGGGTGCAGAGTAGTGAGTGCAGAGTAGTGAGTGCAGAGTAGTGAGTGCAGAGTAGTGAGTGCAGAGTGCAGAGTGAGTGTGCAGAGTGAGTGTGCAGAGTGCAGAGTGCGAGTGCAGAGTGCGAGTGCACAGTTGTGAGTGCACAGTGTGAGTGCAGAGTGTGAAGTGTGTGAGTGTGTAGGGTGAGCAGTGTGTGAGCGTGCAGGGTTAACAGTCTGTGAGCGTGCAGGGTGAACATTGTGTGAGCGTGTAGCAGGGGCGCAACTAGGTCTTCATTTCGGGGGGGCTAACATGGCAAAAGAAGGGGCGTGGCTAATGTTAATCAATGGGGCGGAGCTAAAATGGCAGATAATCAGGATCGGTTAATGCCCCCTCACACCTTAAAACCCATACCCGCCCTGAACTCTAAAATTACCCCCGGCACCCCAAAACCCATACCCACGCTGAACCCTAACATTAACCCCCTCACACCCTAAAACCCATACCCGCCCTGAACCCTAAAATTACCCCTGGCACCCCAAAACCCATCCTGATCCCTAAAATTATCCCCCCCTGGCACCCCAAAACCCATACTCACCCCACACCCTAAAATTACCCCCTGGCACCCCAAAACCCATTACCACCCTGAATCCTAAAATCACCCCCCTGAAGCCCCAAAACCCATACCCGCCCTGAACCCTAAATTTACCCCTGGCACCCCAAAACCCATTCCCATGCTGAACCCTCAAATGACCCCTGGCACCCCAAAACCCATACCCGCAGTGATCCCTAAAATTACACCCTTGCCCCCCAAAACCCATACTCACCCTGAATCTTACAATTACCCCTGACACACCAAAACACATACCCACGCTGAACCCTAACATTAACCCCCTCACACCCTAAAACCCATTCCCGCCCTGAACCCTAAAATTACCCCTGGCACCCCAAAACCCATACCGATCCCTAAAATTATCCACCCGGCACCCCAAGACCCATACCCACCCCACACCCTAAAATTACCCCCTGGCACCCCAAAACCCATTACCATCCTGAACCCTAAAATCACCCCCTGGCACCCCAAAACCCATACCCACCCTGAACCCTAAAATGACCTCTGGCACCCCAAAACCCATACCCGCAGTGATCCCTAAAATTACACCCTTGCCCCCAAAACCCATACTCACCCTGAATCTTAAAATTACCCCTGACACACCAAAACACATACCCACGCTGAACCCTAACATTAACCCCCTCACACCCTAAAACCCATACCCGCCCTGAACCCTAAAATTACCCCTGGCACCCCAAAACCCATACCGATCCCTAAAATTATCCCCCCGGCACCCCAAGACCCATACCCACCCCACACCCTAAAATTACCCCCTGGCACCCCAAAACCCATTACCTCCCTGAATCCTAAAATCACCCCCCTGAAGCCCCAAAACCCATACCCGCCCTGAACCCTAAATTTACCCCTGGCACCCCAAAACCCATTCCCATGCTGAACCATAAATTCCCCCCGGCACCCCATAACCCATACCCAACCTGAACCCTAAATTTGCCCCCTGACACTCCAAAACCCATTACCACCCTGAACCCTAAAATCACCCCCCTGGAGCCCCAAAACCCATACCCACGCTGAACCCTAAAATTAATCCCATGGCACCCCAAAACCCACACCCACCCTGAACCCTAAAAGTATCCCCCCCTGGCACCCCAAAACCCATACCCACCCCACACCCTAAAATTACCCCCTGGCACCCCAAAACCCATACCCATGCTGAACCATAAATACCCCCGGCACCCCATAATCCATACCCACCCTGAACCCTAAAATTGCCCCCTGACACCCCAAAACCCATTACCACCCTGAACCCTAAAATCACCCCCGTGGAGCCCCAAAACCCATACCCGCCCTGAACCCTAAATTTACCCCTGGCACCCCAAAACCCATACCCATCCTGATCCCTAAAATTATCCCCCCACGGCACCCCAAAACCCATACCCACCCTACACCCTAAAATTACCCCCTGGCACCCCAAAACCCATTACCACCCTGAACCTTAAATTACCCCTGGCACCCCAGAAACCATACCCATGCTGAACCATAAATTCCCTCATTGCCCTCCAAAACCCATACCCACCCTGAACCTTAAAATTACCCCAGGCACCCCAAAACCCATACCCATGCAGAACCATAAATTCGCCTCTGGCACCCCATAACTACCCTGAACCCTAAAATAGCCCCCTAACATCCCAAAACCCACACCTGCCCTAAACCCTAAAATTACCCCTGGCACTATAAAACACATACCCACGCTGAACCCTAAAATTAATCCCATGGCACCCCAAAACCCACACCCACCCTGAACCCTAAAAGTATCCCCCCCACCCCTGGCACCCCAAAACCCATACCCACCCCACACCCTAAAATTACCCTCTGGCACCCAAAAACCCATACCCATGCTGAACCATAAATTCCCCGGCACCCCATAACCCATACCCACCCTGAACCTTAAAATTGCCCGCTGACACCCCAAAACCCACACCTTCCCTGAACCCTAAAATTACCCCTGGCACACCAAAACACATACCCACGCTGAACCCTAAAATGACCCCTGGCACCCCAAAACCCATACCCACCCTAAACCCTAAAATTGCCCCCTGGAACCCCAAAACCCATACCCGCTCAGAACCCTAAAATTAAACCCTGACACCCCAATTTGTAACCCACCATGAACCATAAAATTACTCACTGGCTCCCTAAAACCCACACCCACTCTGAACTCTAAAGTTACCCACTAGCACCCCCAAAAGGTAATGATGTGCTGAAAAATGCATTAAAGTTACTGGAACTTACATAAAAAAACTTCTGACTGCTCATCTGATACTATACTGTGGAGTCGGGCTGATCAGCAGCACTGCGTCCTGGCATCCAGCCCCTCGAAGGTCTCAGAGTAGATAGGTCTCCTGGATTCTCCTTGCCTGGGTCCCCTCTGCTTCTTCGTTGCTGCCCTTCGATGCGAAAATAGAAAGATCCATGGCCCTGTTCACCATTTATCTGGTGAGCAGTGCGGTGGATGTGAATTCCATCCAAGTGCACAGACAGCAGGGTGAAAGGGATGGCAGTGCAGGTGATGCTTTTCCTTTGAAAATTAATTTCTGCTGGTGTTTTAGCCCAGGGTTTGCTGTCTGTGCACTTGTATGGAATACACATCCTTACAAGTGCACAGACAGCACACCCTGGGCTATGACGCCAGCAGAAATTCCCATACAAAAGAAAAGCGTCACCTGCACTGGCCATGCCTTCCTCCCTGCTGTGCACTTCACACCCCATGCTTATAACCCATCAAGTGCTTAGGTGAATCCCTGCCTTCAGGCAAGGATTTCACCTCTGCGCCACTCTAAAGGAAAACAAGAGGTCAGGGCAGGGGGGTTCACTCGAGGAAACTGTTCAGAGGCTGGCTGTCTGCTCGTGCTGCTGGGCCTCTCAGAATGCATAATAAAAATCACATTCTCGGCTCCGATGCGCGGCGTTAGTTAATGATTTCAGTGCGTCTCTTCTTAGCGCGGGCAGAGGAGGCGACGGGGGGGGGGCTGAAGCCCGGTGAGCCCAATGGGTGTTGCGCGCCTGGCGTGTAGGGTGAGCAGTGTGTGAGCGTGTAGGGTGAGCAGTGTGTGAGCGTGCAGGGTGAACATTGTGTGAGCGTGCAGGGTGAACAGTGTGTGAGTGTGCAGGGTGAACAGTTTGTGAGTGTGCAGGGTGAACATTTCCAATCTAAACCACATAATTCCATTACACACCACATGCATACACTCCATAACACTTGGCTAAAAGACATTGCCATTTACAATGCCATTAGCTCTAACTCAAATGAATCCGAGACCTATTGCATTTCCATTGCTTGTTTTAAATACCTAAAACACTTCGTATCGTGGGGGGTTTGAGTCCAGACTTGCAGCGTTTAATTCGAACCACTAAGACTCAGAAGGCAACGTATAGTTGGCCAACAGGTCATCTTAAAAAAACAGATATTCGAGGAAGGGCCTACGTTCAATTCCGGAAAGGTGCTCCGGATCTCTCTCAAAAGGAAGCAACCGAAACGCATTATTGTTCAAAACACTAACAAATCTAACTCCAGCCCTTGACGTTTTACCGTGTCACACCGCTCCCAGAAGCCCCATGATGACACTTACCTGAGGCGAGCAGAGCTAGTCCCAGAACCTTGAGGTGGGACATCAGGGTCATCACTCCCGGGCAGGTGAACTGCAGGTGCCTCAACCACGGATGCTTACAAAAAACACAGTTGATGGACAGAATGTAGAACAATGTCATACATTCACCCCAGTACAAGGATCTGGGCCTAAATCCATCGTTTTTTTCACTCCACACCACCCTGGGTTAGACACTGGCTATATGCAAATCAGCTCTGACCCTTTGCCTCATGGGAAAAGTCCAGTCCGAACTGCCAAGCCCTGTCTTTCCCAGACCGGAATCAAGCATCCAAGGACCGGTTTCTGGCTATCAGCCTTCATTCAGCCTGGATAGCTTGACTCCAGTGGTGTGGAGAGCCTGGGACTCACGTCTGAGCATACCCAGCCCACTCGGGGTGAAAATTACAAAAAACACAGTTGATGGACAGAATGTAGAACAATGTCATACATTCACCCCAGTACAAGGATCTGGGCCTAAATCCATCGTTTTTTTCACTCCACACCACCCTGGGTTAGACACTGGCTATATGCAAATCAGCTCTGACCCTTTGCCTCATGGGAAAAGTCCAGTCCGAACTGCCAAGCCCTGTCTTTCCCAGACCGGAATCAAGCATCCAAGGACCGGTTTCTGGCTATCAGCCTTCATTCAGCCTGGATAGCTTGACTCCAGTGGTGTGGAGAGCCTGGGACTCACGTCTGAGCATACCCAGCCCACTCGGGGTGAAAATTACAAAAAACACAGTTGATGGACAGAATGTAGAACAATGTCATACATTCACCCCAGTACAAGGATCTGGGCCTAAATCCATCGTTTTTTTCACTCCACACCACCCTGGGTTAGACACTGGCTATATGCAAATCAGCTCTGACCCTTTGCCTCATGGGAAAAGTCCAGTCCGAACTGCCAAGCCCTGTCTTTCCCAGACCGGAATCAAGCATCCAAGGACCGGTTTCTGGCTATCCGCCTTCATTCAGCCTGGATAGCTTGACTCCAGTGGTGTGGAGAGCCTGGGACTCACGTCTGAGCATACCCAGCCCACTCGGGGTGAAAATTACAAAAAACACAGTTGATGGACAGAATGTAGAACAATGTCATACATTCACCCCAGTACAAGGATCTGGGCCTAAATCCATCGTTTTTTTCACTCCACACCACCCTGGGTTAGACACTGGCTATATGCAAATCAGCTCTGACCCTTTGCCTCATGGGAAAAGTCCAGTCCGAACTGCCAAGCCCTGTCTTTCCCAGACCGGAATCAAGCATCCAAGGACCGGTTTCTGGCTATCAGCCTTCATTCAGCCTGGATAGCTTGACTCCAGTGGTGTGGAGAGCCTGGGACTCACGTCTGAGCATACCCAGCCCACTCGGGGTGAAAATTACAAAAAACACAGTTGATGGACAGAATGTAGAACAATGTCATACATTCACCCCAGTACAAGGATCTGGGCCTAAATCCATCGTTTTTTTCACTCCACACCACCCTGGGTTAGACACTGGCTATATGCAAATCAGCTCTGACCCTTTGCCTCATGGGAAAAGTCCAGTCCGAACTGCCAAGCCCTGTCTTTCCCAGACCGGAATCAAGCATCCAAGGACCGGTTTCTGGCTATCAGCCTTCATTCAGCCTGGATAGCTTGACTCCAGTGGTGTGGAGAGCCTGGGACTCACGTCTGAGCATACCCAGCCCACTCGGGGTGAAAATTACAAAAAACACAGTTGATGGACAGAATGTAGAACAATGTCATACATTCACCCCAGTACAAGGATCTGGGCCTAAATCCATCGTTTTTTTCACTCCACACCACCCTGGGTTAGACACTGGCTATATGCAAATCAGCTCTGACCCTTTGCCTCATGGGAAAAGTCCAGTCCAAACTGAATGTATGACATTGTTCTACATTCTGTCCATCAACTGTTTTTTGCAATTTTCACCCCGAGTGGGCTGGGTATGCTCAGACGTGAGTCCCAGGCTCTCCACACCACTGGAGTCAAGCTATCCAGGCTGATGAAGGCTGATAGCCAGAAACCGGTCCTTGGATGCTTGATTCCGGTCTGGGAAAGACATGGCTTGGTAGTTCGGACTGGACTGTTCCCATGAGGCACAGGGTCAGAGCTGATTTGCATATAGCCAGTGTCTAACCCAGGGTGGTGTGGAGTGCAAAAAAACGATGAATTTAGGCCCAGATCCATGTACTGGGGTGAATGTATGACATTGTTCTACATTCTGTCCATCAACTGTGTTTTTTGCAATTTTCACCCCGAGTGGGCTGGGTATGCTCAGACGTGAGTCCCAGGCTCTCCACACCACTGGAGTCAAGCTATCCAGGCTGATGAAGGCTGATAGCCAGAAACCGGTCCTTGGATGCTTGATTCCGGTCTGGGAAAGACATGGCTTGGTAGTTCGGACTGGACTGTTCCCATGAGGCACAGGGTCAGAGCTGATTTGCATATAGCCAGTGTCTAACCCAGGGTGGTGTGGAGTGCAAAAAAACGATGAATTTAGGCCCAGATCCTTGTACTGGGGTGAATGTATGACATTGTTCTACATTCTGTCCATCAACTGTTTTTTGCAATTTTCACCCCGAGTGGGCTGGGTATGCTCAGACGTGAGTCCCAGGCTCTCCACACCACTGGAGTCAAGCTATCCAGGCTGATGAAGGCTGATAGCCAGAAACCGGTCCTTGGATGCTTGATTCCGGTCTGGGAAAGACATGGCTTGGTAGTTCGGACTGGACTGTTCCCATGAGGCACAGGGTCAGAGCTGATTTGCATATAGCCAGTGTCTAACCCAGGGTGGTGTGGAGTGCAAAAAAACGATGAATTTAGGCCCAGATCCATGTACTGGGGTGAATGTATGACATTGTTCTACATTCTGTCCATCAACTGTGTTTTTTGCAATTTTCACCCCGAGTGGGCTGGGTATGCTCAGACGTGAGTCCCAGGCTCTCCACACCACTGGAGTCAAGCTATCCAGGCTGATGAAGGCTGATAGCCAGAAACCGGTCCTTGGATGCTTGATTCCGGTCTGGGAAAGACATGGCTTGGTAGTTCGGACTGGACTGTTCCCATGAGGCACAGGGTCAGAGCTGATTTGCATATAGCCAGTGTCTAACCCAGGGTGGTGTGGAGTGCAAAAAAACGATGAATTTAGGCCCAGATCCTTGTACTGGGGTGAATGTATGACATTGTTCTACATTCTGTCCATCAACTGTGTTTTTTGCAATTTTCACCCCGAGTGGGCTGGGTATGCTCAGACGTGAGTCCCAGGCTCTCCACACCACTGGAGTCAAGCTATCCAGGCTGATGAAGGCTGATAGCCAGAAACCGGTCCTTGGATGCTTGATTCCGGTCTGGGAAAGACATGGCTTGGTAGTTCGGACTGGACTGTTCCCATGAGGCACAGGGTCAGAGCTGATTTGCATATAGCCAGTGTCTAACCCAGGGTGGTGTGGAGTGCAAAAAAACGATGAATTTAGGCCCAGAACCTTGTACTGGGGTGAATGTATGACATTGTTCTACATTCTGTCCATCAACTGTGTTTTTTGCAATTTTCACCCCGAGTGGGCTGGGTATGCTCAGACGTGAGTCCCAGGCTCTCCACACCACTGGAGTCAAGCTATCCAGGCTGATGAAGGCTGTTAGCCAGAAACCGGTCCTTGGATGCTTGATTCCGGTCTGGGAAAGACATGGCTTGGTAGTTCGGACTGGACTGTTCCCATGAGGCACAGGGTCAGAGCTGATTTGCATATAGCCAGTGTCTAACCCAGGGTGGTGTGGAGTGCAAAAAAACGATGAATTTAGGCCCAGATCCTTGTACTGGGGTGAATGTATGACATTGTTCTACATTCTGTCCATCAACTGTGTTTTTTGCAATTTTCACCCCGAGTGGGCTGGGTATGCTCAGACGTGAGTCCCAGGCTCTCCACACCACTGGAGTCAAGCTATCCAGGCTGATGAAGGCTGATAGCCAGAAACCGGTCCTTGGATGCTTGATTCCGGTCTGGGAAAGACATGGCTTGGTAGTTCGGACTGGACTGTTCCCATGAGGCACAGGGTCAGAGCTGATTTGCATATAGCCAGTGTCTAACCCAGGGTGGTGTGGAGTGCAAAAAAACGATGAATTTAGGCCCAGATCCTTGTACTGGGGTGAATGTATGACATTGTTCTACATTCTGTCCATCAACTGTGTTTTTTGCAATTTTCACCCCGAGTGGGCTGGGTATGCTCAGACGTGAGTCCCAGGCTCTCCACACCACTGGAGTCAAGCTATCCAGGCTGATGAAGGCTGATAGCCAGAAACCGGTCCTTGGACGCTTGATTCCGGTCTGGGAAAGACATGGCTTGGTAGTTCGGACTGGACTGTTCCCATGAGGCACAGGGTCAGAGCTGATTTGCATATAGCCAGTGTCTAACCCAGGGTGGTGTGGAGTGCAAAAAAACGATGAATTTAGGCCCAGATCCTTGTACTGGGGTGAATGTATGACATTGTTCTACATTCTGTCCATCAACTGTGTTTTTTGCAATTTTCACCCCGAGTGGGCTGGGTATGCTCAGACGTGAGTCCCAGGCTCTCCACACCCCTGGAGTCAAGCTATCCAGGCTGATGAAGGCTGATAGCCAGAAACCGGTCCTTGGATGCTTGATTCCGGTCTGGGAAAGACATGGCTTGGTAGTTCGGACTGGACTGTTCCCATGAGGCACAGGGTCAGAGCTGATTTGCATATAGCCAGTGTCTAACCCAGGGTGGTGTGGAGTGCAAAAAAACGATGAATTTAGGCCCAGATCCTTGTACTGGGGTGAATGTATGACATTGTTCTACATTCTGTCCATCAACTGTGTTTTTTGCAATTTTCCCCCCCGAGTGGGCTGGGTATGCTCAGACGTGAGTCCCAGGCTCTCCACACCACTGGAGTCAAGCTATCCAGGCTGATGAAGGCTGATAGCCAGAAACCGGTCCTTGGATGCTTGATTCCGGTCTGGGAAAGACATGGCTTGGTAGTTCGGACTGGACTGTTCCCATGAGGCACAGGGTCAGAGCTGATTTGCATATAGCCAGTGTCTAACCCAGGGTGGTGTGGAGTGCAAAAAAACGATGAATTTAGGCCCAGATCCTTGTACTGGGGTGAATGTATGACATTGTTCTACATTCTGTCCATCAACTGTGTTTTTTGCAATCAACCACGGATGCAGCCACTTCTGAGTCCGGACACATCACAGGCATCCGTACCCCACTCAGGCTGTCAGTCAAGGAACCTGCTCTTCAGGTTCTGGCGCGAGGCCTATCGGAACTTTGCCTCTTCTTTAAAGGAGTACCACCTGACACAGAGTATTTTTAGTGTCTCGAAGCTTAGCCGATGCTCAATGTATTCACAAACAAATCCGCCCAACCCTTCCACATATTATGTTAACAATTGCCCGTACCCACTTTTGTCTAAACGAGTCCGCACCTTTGCTGCTCATGTTTTATCAAGGACAGGTACAACACGCATCACTCCAGGCACATCCAGGCAATCTGGAAAATAGCTTCACAAACTAAACACCTAAGCAAGGGTGAAGAATGGCAGGCTGCGTAAATGTTTTGGTACAAGGTGTGCATAGCGCTGTATTGTCATTAGCATGGCCTCGCGGCGCCATGTATGCTTTCTATTAAAAGTATACTACTTATCTAAGGAATACTTTTGGCCTTGATGTAACCACTAACCTTGAAATACCTCTGTAATAAAAAATTAATACAACCAGCTGCTTCAAATGTTCCTACAGTGGATACACTGAGCGAGGGGTTTGTCAAATTAACCAAATAGGCAGTCACGGTTCGCAGTCGCAATACTCGCGGTGGGGGGACGGGACAGGGAGGAGAGGTCGCGAGGGGGGTGGGGCGGGGAGAGAGAGGTCGTGCGAGGCTGGGGGCCGGGGGAGTTTGCGTTTAAGAAAAAAATACAAAAAGAAAACTTACCTGACCGGGTCTGCGTTGGCACCTTCTGAACAGGAACTGGGAACAGTCACATCACACCCCTCTCAGCCAATACTGGTGCTGCTCCAGGATTGGCTTAGGAGGGACTGGGCTACTCGACGGCCGCCTGCCCATTAGGAGACCGAGGGTTGCCGTGTTGATCAACCCTCGCTCTCCTAATGTGCAGCCGCCAGCCACAGCTAACATTAGTGCGCATGACTGGGCACGGTGGTCAAATTCTCAGACCTAACCCAGGCATGCGCACTTGTGCTGCTGCCTGCTGTGCGCTCGGCGCCACCCCTAACAGTGATAATGCATGTCAGTAAACATGACTCCTGCGTCATGCTGACTGACATGCATTGTCAGTTTACTTCAGCCGCTAAGGGAGCTGTGGAGGTGCGGGCGGCTGGTGGGGCAATGCCCCAGCGCCCCTAATGGGCGCACCGCCACTGTTCAAAACGCGAAATCTCCTGCGCAGGGATGCCATTTCATTTCCTCTGAGATATTTTCCCCTTTTGCCACCTCATTACAACGAAAAACCAACGAGAACAGACCAGCCATACATACAGTTTGCTGTACTCGGGAATGTTTACCATCATTTTATTACATTCATCAGGTGCCATTTTCTTTCTTCTCTACATCCTTTTCTTCAATTTCGGTTAGAGCCTTGTAGAAGCAGGCTGTGGCGTAACACAGTTCTGTGCAGATTCCATGGTGCAGGGCCCCCAAGCTCCAGGGGCCCCCCTCGGTGCAGAACTCTGGCCACAGAGATCCCGATTTAGTCTGGAGGGGGCCCCTCCATGTACCTTGCAGGGGTGTCCCCTCAAGTTTCGTTACGCCAGTGGAAGCAGAAGCTCTTTTTGTTTTCAGTATTTGGCCCATACAGTTGTTACATTAACTCAGTCACTTCACTTAGATTCTATACTTCACCCACAGAGGCATTGTCCTCAGATGGACCTTTCTTCATCATAGTGAGGGGGTGCCAAATCAGGGTGTCTAACTGCTAGCCACCCAATGAGGACCATTAATTGGTAGCCAGCTCACAAATTAGAGATCAGGTTTAAGTACACTACTCTCAGAACCATGCTATAGAAATAAAGTATTGCAATTGGAAGACCATACCTTCTAAAGAAGGTCAGTCTAACAAGACGTATACAAACCAGTGGCTATACAGAGTAAGAGCAAAGGAACCTGATGTTCTGAAAATAATCTAGGACTCTCCCTATCATGCATTTAGAAATCAACATCTTGTAAGCACAGTTTCTGCGAAAAGAACATTAAGACATATTAAAAGACTGGGACAATTTTAGATAATTTGATTATTTATTTCAAGATCCAAAATCAAATCATATAAGTAACATTATAAGTAGTTCAGTCATGAGTCTTAAAGCTCATAGTATAAAACCACACATTTAGTCAAAGTGAATCTATTTCGAAATATAAGAATCCATAAAGAGGATGGTTAAGGTTAGGTTTTCCTTCCAATAACAAAAGCAGAAGGATGGTTCAAAATAGTTATCTTAGCATGGGCAAATGAATCAAGTTAGAGTCCACTAAGGAAAGGTCCATGGGATTTGGCATGGGGAATGGAGCAATAATCAGGAAAGCTCGGGTCTGGTCTCTCACCAAACAGCTCCAAATCATCCAGTAGGCAGGTTAATTAGCAAAGGGAAACAGGCATGGGGCATCTAAAGACAGTCCGGCAGGCAGTCGGCAAAGGAGGAAAGAGAAAATGAAGGGCTCCCTCCTCCTTGGAAAGTCACGTTTTATACTCCAAATTATCCATCTGTGACATCAGTTGTCACCATACAATGTTCTGACCATCATATGATCTAATAGGTATGCAGTTCCTGGTGTTTATAAAAAGCGGCAAGTGACTAAAAAAGATCAGGTAGGTTACAAGACCAAAGACTTTTTATTCTGTGTGTCCACAGTGATGGCACTTCTGTGTCCTGGCACTGTGTAGATGCTTTAATTAATTAGCCTTCCATATTGGTCCTGATGAAGTGCCGCAGATAATTTATTTAACTCAGTAAAGGCTAGAAACATGTCGACCTTTCACTAAATCAGCCACCAGCAATCATTGCCTCTGCCGGTTGCACCCATATTCTTAACTATACAGGTGAACACACAGAATAAAAAGTCTTTAGTCTTGTACCCTACCTGATCTTTTTTAGTCACATACTACTTTTCAACGACACCAGCACACACCTACACCTAGGGCCCTACACAGGCACTTCACAAAAGGCCTTGGATAAAAGATCGCCGTTAAAGAGCCCCTTGAGGGTGCCCGTTGAGGACTGCAGCGCCATCTCGATGAGGAGCAAAGGCCCTATGATGAAGCATGACACCCTGTAAGGGTGCGTGAGGGATCTGGGAACCACCCACCTTGGCTCCATATACTAATCGACTTGATAGGACTTCTCTATATGTTACTTGTCTCCCCCTCCCTATTTCCTACAGAAACAGCAAACCTATTAAATTACTAGTATTAGTTTAGCATGTATGCTGGACCTTAATGTGCTCTTGTTTCCTCCCCCTTGTTGTAATTGCTGACCATCATGTGACCATTCTTCCGTTGACCATGTACAAAATTGATACTTTAACATATTTCCCCCATGTTGCTCATGAGAAACGACTGTCCATTCCGTCCTCACAGGTTAGTTGAGAAAGAGCTTATTTACTTTGTTGCTCTCCATGGGTTATGTGGAGAGGTCAAGTTCCCATCAATTCACGCATAATGAAATACTGGAAAAGTGTCTTATTGATTAAAAAATGTTGCATACACATAACAGATAAAGCAACATTTCAGGAAACATAACAAAAGTCCATTACACAAAGCTACAAAATAATGCAGCCTAACGACAAAGGCAATTCAATGAATTTTAAAAGTTAACATTTTTTATTTTATTAAAATAAACTCATAATTAAGTTCGAGCATAATGAAATAAATCAAGTATATCATATGGAAATATGTTTAACGTTGAGGGGGCAGAGCTTGCTGGCTCGCAAGATGGCAGCACGGCAACGGAGCTCCTATTAGCCACTGACTCTATCCGTCATTATCCTGGTATTTTACCGACTGCTCCACCCTGATTTGCGCAGCCTGTACAGCGTCGGTGATCCTGCAACAAACTATACCATGGACAGCCTGAAACGCGGAGCGGCCACCTCGCAATACCTGCAAGGAAGAAAAGAGCTGCATTGACCGCCATTGGGGCCTGCTGCATAGCGAAGCGTGCTCCCTGGGAACGACTCTCCAATGGGGGCGCACCCGGTTCCCCGACCGAACCTGCATACCTGGTTAGTGATCCTGTTGGGGGGAGCGCGGGCACTGCCTGGGGCACTCATTGCCTGTGTGCGTTCAGTGCCAGTCTTCCGGATGCCTGTTCTGGGGCAAGGCTGAGGCCCGCAGTAGCAGCGCAGTGAGACTGCCCGGCGCCGGGGTGGGGCCTTCTGGTGACCCAGTGTCTTCCCTGGCAGTGTGCGGCACGGACGGCTGGAGAGGGAAGCAAGGCTGTCTTAGCTGTGGTCCCCCGCTGGAGCGCACCGCTGCAGCGGGCGGGAGCGAAGTGCAACCCAATGCGGTGATGATAGAGGCCATGTGACGGCCTATGAAAGAAGATCCCCAGTATTAAGGTACCATGCCTAAAACTGCGCTGCTGTTAGGAAAGTTGGTGCATAATGAACTCTGGCCATTGTGATATGTGGCACTTCGCCTGAGATTAATGAGAGCCCTGGGCAGGAGGTAGCTACTTGGGGGAGGATTTTCCTTTCTCCTCTCCCGCTCACGGTGGCCCCATGTGCTGGGGTACCAATTTGGAGGCTGTTTCAGCTTGCTGGGCTGCTGGCGGGCTCTGTAGTGCGTGCAGGGCATGCTATGAAGAGACACACCTCTGCCTGTTCCACACCTTGTCATTTAAGTCACTGAACAATCTGACTCAGTAAGAGGGGGATACACTCTCAACTACTTGAATCTGCCCTCGCCTTCTTTGGTGCAAGTCCCTATTGTGTGAGCTCCTGTGGCAGAGACACTCTGGGTGGCAGTGGACAGCGAGGACGCTCCAGCGATGGGGAGGGTGGATAAGGTCCAGTCCAAGCTCCCATTCGAACAGCGCAATACAAGGACCCGGGAGCTGGGTGAACCCCCAGCCCCCCTTAGAACAGTGTGATATGACTGAAGAAATGCCTGCAGACCGCCGTCAAATCCTAGCTGCTATGCAAGTCTCAGCTCGATTGATGGGAAAATAGACTCATTAGTTTATCGTATGGACCGTATGTCCGAACACCTTGATAAACACTCTGAAAGGCTAGGTATGGCGGAGAGACGCGGGTCGGAGGTAGAGGAAGCCCACATGGACACCAACGTAGCACTAAAGCAGTTGAACAAGGCTCTTACACAGCTGCAAGACAAGGAGGAGGACTTGGAAATCAGGTCTAAGAGGAGCACTATTCGTATTACTGGCCTTCCGGAGTCCACTGTCACAGGAAATATGGAACTGTTCATCGAAAATCTCTTAGTGACTCTCCTGGGCCGTGTAGTTTTCTCCTTCATGTTTGTGATCGAGCGTGCACAACGCTTTTTGGGCCCCAGGCCTCCGCCGGGTGCACCACAGCGCCCGATTATTGCTAAGCTCCTGAACTACAGGGACAGAGATACGGCTCTAAAAACAGCCCGAGAAATAGGGAGCTTGCAATATGAGGGCTTTACCACCTCGCTACTCCCTGATTTTACCGCTAAGGTTCAGGAAGCGCGGAGGCTGTTTGCTCTGTTCAAACGTGCAATGCGTGCCCAGGACTTTGACTATGCTATGCTCTATCCTGCTCGTCTCAGAGTGACAATAAAGGTGTTTCAAAGATCTTACTAGATCCCAATACCCTGCAGAAAGCATTAAAGGACTATTCCACAAATCAGCGGGGCAAGAACATTGCAGAACGGTTGCAGGGGTCTGTATGATTAGGACAGAACCTAGCAAGATACTCTCAATGGGACATATATAAAAGGGAGAGGGGAGAAGTGGTCTTCTACTTGCAAAACATGTTGCTTCCTGAATGTTATACTGAGCAGACAGTCACTGCTCCAATGTCTTATTATAGTGGGGAAGGTGGTTCTACCATGGTAGTTTAACGACCAGCTGTGTTGCGAGCCACCATATTGGCCCCTCCCCCTCAGCAAACATAACGAATTCATAGTCAAGCTGGTGTTTGGGGCGCAATTCTGGAGGTAATGCTTCCTTACTTAACACCTCTGCAAGATAAGACATTGAGATGCCCTTATTTACTAACCTTGATGTGAACTGTGGATTGTTCTCTGGAAGACATTAAAGTTGGCCATCAGTGTGCAAAGACTTCCTGAGGGGAATGGTTACTGTATGTCTCAGGAATTTGTACGATTGATGCTTAAGGGACTAATAAGTAATGGTTGGATGCGTGGGGTGGATTTCAGAAATCAGGTTAGCTCATGTAAGTAAGTTTAAAAGATGGGTTGGGCAAGATGCCACATATGATTTTTGGTGCCTGCAATTCTCACTCAGCTATAGCAGAGTGAGCGTCGGTGGAGAAGCAACATCTGCCCCGGTTTGTGCTCCACCTGATGGCACTATGCCTTCCTTGTTTGGGTTCCGGGGAGGGAGGGTGTCTCATTCGCGTCAAGTTGGGGAAGATGCGACGAGGGAGGGGGAGGGAATTTGCTGTTTGTTTTTTTAACCACAGAGAGCGCATTGTCCATGAAGTATGTTACAGACAAGACAACCAGTTGGCTTGGCTAGGTGTATTGGAGCTAGCCAGGTACACCTTAGACACTCAGATATCTCTAAGATGACCCAGTGCGACGGTAATAAGGTTAGATACCTGACATGGAACTTTAGAGGCCTTAATAATTACCGCAAGGTGCGTAATGTTCTTGCATATCTTAAACGGCATACCATAGATTATGCCCTGTTACAGGAAACCCATTTACCAATAGATAGTAAGATCCTCATGCAGAGAGTATTACAGGGCCCCTTTTATGCAGCAGGGTTCTGTTTGCACGCCAGAGGGGTGCTCACATGGGTCAACCCAAAGTCGGCAATTGAATTAGACCTGGTTATAGCAGATATGGAGGGGCAGTATACCATTTCTAGGTGTAGGGGGAAAGGCCTTGAGTTGCTAGTGATTAATGTGTATGGACCAAATTACAATAACCCGCAGGTTTACCGGATCCTTTTAACAAGTCCTTGCATAGATTCTGCACTGCCGCTGACAGTGGGAGGCGATTTTAATTGTGTCCTAGATCCAACACTGGACCGATCAGGAGGTCGACTTTGGCATACTTCGGCCTCGGCGAAATCCATTGCGGATGCCATGGTGCATCTGGATTTGGTGGCTATTTGGCGCACTTGTTTCCCGGAGCAAGGGGGGTTTTACACACTACTCTGCCCCACATAAGCTACACACAAGAATAGACTATTGGCTACTGGCGAGGACCTTATACCCAGAGGTTAGGGAATGCAAGGTTCACCCCGAACCCTATCAGACCATGCTCCAATATTACTGGTGCTGCACTGCCCGCAGAAGAGATTTGCCCCGTTCCCATGGAGATTCTCCCCTATTCATTGCTTGATAATGCATTTAAAGCTGATATTTTCGAAGCCATAGAAGACTTTTTTGTAAACAATGTAGGGTCAGTACCTAGGTTCTCCACAGACTGGGGAACCCTCAAAGTTTACATCAAAAGCATTGCAATTTCTAAACACTCAGGGGTGCTGCGCGCTATTAGGGGTAGACTGGATAGCCTGGAAAAACGTCTCACTGAACTGGAATTGGGATTGCGTCACACGATGGGGCAGTTAATAGTGTTGAAGAGTTGAAAAAGACATTGGAGGAGTACCATGAAGTAGATGACAGTGAAGTCAAACATATGGGCAAATATGTCGTGGCTAGAAGTTATGGGGAGGGGGAACGTCCGGGAGCCAAGCTTGCATTGTTACTGCGGCATAGGAGAGAATCCTCAAAGACCACAGCAATTCAGTCTGATGAAGGAGAGTTGTTGGTCGATCCCAAAAGTATAGCAAACCAATTTAGACAGTATTATACGTAACTTTATCGCTCTCACTCACATGCAGACGAAAGCATGGTTCAGGAATATCTTGAGCACATTAAGTTACCCTGGCTCATGAATAAACATCGTGAATATCTGATGAGGACACTGGAGGCTTGGGAAATTCATGAGGCTCTAAAGAGTATGCTCTCGGGAAGTGCCCCGGGGCAGGATGGCCTAACAGTGGCTTTTTACAAGGAGTTCAGAGACCTTTTAGTCCCCCATCTTGTGACTCTATTTGAAGAGATTAGTGAATCAGGGGAGATGCCCCCATCAATGAGAGATGCAGTGATAGTCGCTATTTTGAAGCCTGGTAAGCCTCCGGACAAGTGCTCCTCATTTCGCATACTGTCGTTATTAAGCGTAGATACCAAAATATACACTAAGATTCTAGCCAATCGCATTGTGCCGCTAGTTTTGAAATTGGCCAGCACGGAGAAGGCGGGATTCATCCCGGGGCAGCACCTAACTTACAATTTGCGCACCTTTTTTGGAACAGTCCAACATGTTAACCCTAATATTAGAGCTGCTGCAGTCTTCTTAGACGTGGAAAAAGCGTTCAGCTTTGTAGAATGGGCATTCAATGGGGCAGTACTAAGGAGGATGGGGGTTGGCGAAATATTTATTAAATTGGTGGCGGTTCTGTACACCTTTCCCTCTACAAGAATAAGAATTGGTGATATGGTCACTGCTCCCGCCAAAATATCTAGAGGCACCAGGCAGGGATGCCCACCTTCCCCTCTCCTATACGCCATAGTTCCAGAACCCCTAACCTGCGCACTCAGGGAATACCATGGATTAAGTGGACTCCGATTTCCTAATAACAATTTAATAGTGTCATAGTATGCAAATGACATCCTACTCTATATTAGAAATCCAGAGGCTAATCTTTCCCTGGTTCTCAGAGAAGTTGTCCGATTTGGGGAGCTTTCTGGATTAAAAATAAATTGGAGAGGAGGAGCCAAGATGGCGACCGAGATGGCTGCGTAAATGCTCGGCTCCGTGAGCCTTCTCACCCCGCGCATACATCCTGGCAACTATCCTGGGCCGTAACGGCATATTTATGTAGGCGAAGGATAATCTTCACTTACCGTTTGCTCCTGAGGCTTCTGCTTGCTGCAGACCCGTTGAAATGTCCCCAAATGTTTTGCGGCCTTCACGGAGCTGGGCCCGGGGCCTCGAGTGCGAAGAGTGGCCGGCCGCGACTACAACAACAGCGGCCTCTGGTGATGGTGAGGAGTCGGCCGGAGGGAACTGACGACCTGCTGGCCGATGGCGACAGTGCCGACCCAGCCCAACTTGCGGAGAACCATGTCGGGAGTGCGATACAGCTGGGTCGAGGGGAGTGCATGATACTTGGCCCCCACTCCGGTGTTGTATCCGGGCACACTAACGACTTTTCCCGGAGTCAGCGTGTGGCCCCCAGGGAGCGGCGGAGTTTTTAGCCTTTTGGTGACTCTCCGGTGAGAAACCTGCCTTGACTTTTGAGATTCCCGTTGTGAATCCTGTCCCTCCCTGGTGTGGGTCCCGGTCCCGAAGTGAGGTGGAGAAAGACGAGGCCGGATCAGCTAAGATGGCAGATAGCACCCTCTTACGCACACCTCATCCGGGCAGAGAATCCGTTGTGTGGGAGAGTCCTGGGGTCTGGCGCCACGAGAAAGAGCCCACGTCCAGAGATATATTGGCTGCGTTGACAACCCTGTATATGACCCTGAGCCGGGACGCCTGGGATCTGGGAAGAAGGATGGCCGCCATTGTTGTCCCGCCGCTCCACATGGGCATGGTTCAATCTCAAGGAAGCGCTGATGTGCCCGCCTCTGCGTCGGTTACAAACGTCCCAGCTGCGCCTACGTTCGTGGAGACGCCGATAGACCCGGTCCGTGATACCGCTTTGGATTGCCCTGTTGTATGTGTGAGTGGCTCGTCGGGGCCCTTATCTGTACGGTGGCTGAAAAAACAACATCGATCCATAGTTTGGGCGGCCCCGGCGGCGTTTCAACGATTACTGGATTGTGTGACTCTTTTTTCCTGGCTGGTGAGACTGTATTCGGGCTGGGGGATGTTTCCGGAATCGCTACTGACACAAACGGATTTCCGCCATACGTATTCGGCTGGGTTTTGGGGGCTACAGTCCCATGGAGTAATGGCGCTGCCCGGTCCGCCCGGATCGATTGGATCCTCCGCACGGCTCTGTATGCCGCTTGCTGACTGGCTGCATATGGGTACTATTGATAGAAAAGGCCAGGGGTGAAACTGTCTGGGACATGGAGGAACGCATTGTTGGCTGACGGTGTTTAGGGGGACACTCAACGGGGATGTTATTGATTGAATTGATAATTATTGCCTACTGTGGCTATTCTGACCTTGCTTTTATGATGCTTATAGTGCGCGATGAGTGAAGGGGGGCCGGGTGGTTTGATCGAGGGCCCTTCTCCACATTTTTTCCTTCTTTTTCCCTTTTTCTATTATTCTATATTTCGGGTTCTCCTTTAGGGTGATAGGCACGCTGCTGGGGTGGGGGGGGGTAGGCCGTAGCCTTCTGCAGGGGTGCAGGGTGGGGGGTAGGGGAAGGGGGTTGTTTATTTGTTCTTTCTTTGTCTCTATGGCCCTTTGTCTTTTCTTCTTCATGGTGTCGTCGTTTTTCATGTTTCCTACAGTCTGTCTTGTTTTAGGGGCTGGGGTGCTGTTTGGCACGACCTGTATGTGTTGTTTACATTTATCCTGACTCGTATGCCTTGCCCCCATGTCTTTAAGAGTGTTTGCACTCTTTGCAGATTTCTGTTCCATGTTGCTATTGTAGGACCATGTATGACCGTATGGCAATTATTCTGCTATTTTTTCTTTTTTCTTTTTCTTCACTGTAAAATAAACCCTATTGAATCCTGATTATCACGCTGTATGCTTGAATACGAGTTATATCCTGGATATGTGTCTGACCCTGAATTACGGGTTGCTGTATCTTTCTATATTGCTTCGCTGAACTTCTGAATTGACTAGCGGCCGGCCGGAAGGGTTGTAGGCCCATGCTTGTATTTATGTGGAGTGATAATAAAGGTTCTCAAAAAAATAAATAAATAAATTGGAATATGTCCATAATATTTCCTTTGACCAAATGCATGGCTCCCTTTGAATTATATTTTCCACTGACTTGGTCTACAGACCTGGTACGCTATTTAGGTATACAGATTCATACAGACCCGGAGATAATTTTCAGGGAAAACTATGGTAGGGCAGTCACTAAACTAGAGGGTGTGGACCATTGGACACGCCTGCCTATCTTTTTGCTCTGGCGAATATCGCTGATTAAGATGGCGGTCCTTCCAAGGTTTTTGTTTCTGTTTTTAAATATACCCATGGTCCTTCCAGCTCATTTTTTTAAAATTATTACCTCAATATCGATGAAATTGGCATGGGCGGGGAAGCAGCCACGAGTTCATTGGAAGGTCCTTACCCTTCCCTACAGTCTGGGTGGCCTGTGAGACCCAGATATGGATCTTTATTATAAAGTAGTAGAAAGTTTGCAGGTGTACCATTATATTCATCTGCAATTGGACCCTCCTCATTTACACATAGAAAAGGTGGCCGCCGCCCCCACCAATCTCCCCTCTCGCATGTTCTGTATTCCCGATCGCCGTACAGGAGTTCTAGACTAATTTAATACCACAGTGCATGTGTGGCACGACCTGATGAAGAGGCAGGCAAGTAATATATTATATTCCCCAATTACTCCACTGGAATGGTGTACTTGGCTGCCTATGAGTGGAGACCGGGCAGCGGTCAAGGCATTAAAAACATGACCAAAGTTGGTGACCTCTTCCTAGAGGGGAGAGTAGGTACGTGGGCTGATGTGGAGGCCGATGGACATGAAGCCACAACATTAGTACAATTTCATTACCATCAGGTGCGCCACGCCATGTGAGAGCTCCTAGGTGACGAAATGACGGAGCCGCCGGAAGTGCCTCTTTCACTTTAATATTAAAATCGGAGTCTCCTTATAGATTGTTATTGACAAACAACTCACATGTAACACTGAGTATGTTGTTTATGCTTTACAATGCCCGTGCAAGAAATCATATGTAGGGAGCACTATTCATTGCGAAAAAGCGAGTGCTTGAACATACCATCAGAAATGACAAATAATACCCAATTGCTTGTCATTTTGAAGCTTACCATAACCAAAATTGCAATCTTTTCAGATTTGTGGTCCTCAATAGAATCCCAAATCGGGAGAGTGGGTGTGACCGAACACTTGAACTGAGGAGATTAGAATCTAAAATAATTATAAAATACAACACTCTTCATCCAACAGGGTTAAACCTTGATGAAGAATTGGCTGTTCATTTAGGCTGTTTAAAAAGTTCAGTATGAAAATAATGTGACCTTCTTTCTGTAGAGGTTTTTGCCTTTCTTAAAGTATGTGTTTGTCGTGAATTTGATTTTAATTAGTACTTTTTTCTGTCGGTTTTGTTTCAGATACAAGAATAAGGATACGCAGGAGAGCTCTTATATCTCGAGTATGCTTGGCTGGACACAAACCAGCTAACCTTTGATCTCAGCACAATGGTTACTATTTTCATTGAAATAATGAGCATTGTTTAGCCCATTGAGACTTTATTGTAACATATCACCCACTAGGGTTGAATTGATTTGTGTATAATGTTCCCAAAGTCTTAATACAATATGATATCCATGAAATCATTGATCTGACATAACTTGAATAATCAATTTTGGAAGGCCATTAATCAATACCTCCAACTTAAATTGTTCAAAAATATGGACTTATGTTCTAAATGTCGGACTTAGATTCATTTTAGGCCCACTGGGGCATAATAATGGTGTCAGAAATTCAAATGAACTATGTAAACATGATAAACTGGTCTTAGAAATGTGACACGATATTGTCAATATGGCATCATTACCCAAGGTATGATATATCTGATACTACTACCTTTTGCCTGGCAATGAGAATTGTAGGTCAGGCGAAAGAAAAAATATGTCCATTTAAAATTAACCCTATACGATTTAATTAATTCTCTATTAACAATACCGAAACTGACACAGAAAGTATTTTGTTTATGACTATTACGGGCATGAGACACATGTTCTGTTTCTTTAAAATTAAGCAGAAGTGAAGCACACATCTAACCTGTGACCAAGGAGTGAGGAAACTCCGAAACGCGTTGGGGATTTTCTGTTGCCAGTGTCAAATAAAAACGCTGATTAAGATTTGAATTGCGGTACTGGTGTGATGTTTCGAGCCAGGGAATCCTTACTGGCCATGACTACAGAATTGGATTGATTTATGAGGTTCGCTACCTCGCCGCTTACTCCCCGTATAAGCAGGCTTGGGCAGAAGCAAGCGTTATTGGATGGTGTATATATATATATATATATATATATATATATATATATATATATATATATATATATATATATATATATCCATCATCGACACAGGCGCCACAATAGAAGGAAGCCACAGGAAGGTAAATTCATCGCTCATTTATTTAAATCAGGCAGCTTGCTGGCAGAGCCCAGTTCAGGAAACCAAATCAGAAGTATGACGCCGGACGCGTTTCAGGTTTAAACTCCCTTCTTCAGCGGCGTTGATTATGGCAGAAATGAAGGCGCAGAACGATGCACTTTTAACATCCCTCCCTGATAGGCGTGGCCCTCAGTGTAGCCTTCTGGGATGTGTAGTGCAAGTCTGTGATACCCCAGTGGGCGCGCTGACAGTTCGTGCAAGTAAACCATATGAACCCATGTGGGCTGAAATGCTGTCCTGAAAGGCACCTGCCCTGCTTTGTAGATGCCAGAAAGAGCTTCAAGCAGGCAGCTCCCTGCTGAGTGCAGGCTTGACTTCCTCCCCGAATCGGAAAGTCAAGTGATGTCGGAGTGGGTCTGCAACGCAGCGGGCATTCCTTCACGGCTTAGGCAAACCGTAATACATCCATCATCGACACAGGCGCCACAATTGAAGGAAGCCACAGGAAGGTAAATTCATCGCTCATTTATTTAAATCAGGCAGCTTGCTGGCAGAGCCCAGTTCAGGAAACCAAATCAGAAGTATGACGCCGGACGCGTTTCAGGTTTAAACTCCCTTCTTCAGCGGCGTTGATTATGGCAGAAATGAAGGCGCAGAACGATGCACTTTTAACATCCCTCCCTGATAGGCGTGGCCCTCAGTGTGGCCTTCTGGGATGTGTAGTGCAAGTCTGTGATACCCCAGTGGGCGCGCTGACAGTTCGTGCAAGTAAACCATATGAACCCATGTGGGCTGAAATGCTGTCCTGAAAGGCACCTGCCCTGCTTTGTAGATGCCAGAAAGAGCTTCAAGCAGGCAGCTCCCTGCTGAGTGCCGGCTTGACTTCCTCCCCGAATCCGAAAGTCAAGTGATGTCGGAGTGGGTCTGCAACGCAGCGGGCATTCCTTCACGGCTTAGGCAAACCGTAATACATCCATCATCGACACAGGCGCCACAATTGAAGGAAGCCACAGGAAGGTATATTCATCGCTCATTTATTTAAATCAGGCTGCTTGCTGGCAGAGCCCAGTTCAGGAAACCAAATCAGAAGTATGACGCCGGACGCGTTTCAGGTTTAAACTCCCTTCTTCAGCGGCGTTGATTATGGCAGCAATGAAGGCGCAGAACGATGCACTTTTAACATCCCTCCCTGATAGGCGTGGCCCTCAGTGTGGCCTTCTGGGATGTGTAGTGCAAGTCCGTGATACCCCAGTGGGCGCGCTGACAGTTCGTGCAAGTAAACCATATGAACCCATGTGGGCTGAAATGCTGTCCTGAAAGGCACCTGCCCTGCTTTGTAGATGCCAGAAAGAGCTTCAAGCAGGCAGATCCCTGCTGAGTGCCGGCTTGACTTCCTCCCTGAATCCGAAAGTCAAGTGATGTCGGAGTGGGTCTGCAACGCAGCGGGCATTCCTTCACGGCTTAGGCAAACCGTAATACATCCATCATCGACACAGGCGCCACAATTGAAGGAAGCCACAGGAAGGTAAATTCATCGCTCATTTATTTAAATCAGGCAGCTTGCTGGCAGAGCCCAGTTCAGGAAACCAAATCAGAAGTAAGACGCCGGACGCGTTTCAGGTTTAAACTCCCTTCTTCAGAGGCGTTGATTATGGCAGAAATGAAGGCGCAGAACGATGCACTTTTAACATCCCTCCCTGATAGGCGTGGCCCTCAGTGTCGCCTTCTGGGATGTGTAGTGCAAGTCCGTGATACCCCAGAGGGCGCGCTGACAGTTCGTGCAAGTAAACCATATGAACCCATGTGGGCTGACTTGCACTACACATCCCGAGATCCCGAAACGCGTATGGCGCTGGCGTGAGAACTGTGCAGGCTGTTCCTCCTTCCCCCTGTGACGCCCAGCCAATGATGAAGGGAAGAGATCCCGAAACGCGTATGGCGCTGGCGCAAGACTTTTGCTGCATAGAAACGGATTAATCTGCTGCTGCCTGCCAAAATAAAGGAGGGTTAATCGTAACGTTGTGTGGGTGTCTTTAGTCTGCGAGCAGTTTCATTTGGAGTATTTTGTGGTCCGCTCTGGCCACGAAGACAACCCCACTGCCGGAAGAGCAGGTCCCTGTGCCTTAAAATCGCGGCACAATTGGGAACAACGTACCCGTTTTGGTGAGGCACAAAATGAAGCAGCAGGCTGGCCCTGCTTTTTAACAGCGACCTGACGGAATTACAATTAAGGAGGTGAAGGTATGACGGCCCCTACTAAAGGATGTAAAACGAATGCTTGACTTGTTGTAAATATTTTTGTCCACCCTAAGCGTGGAAGGGTATACTCAGATGTGAGTCCCTTGCTCATTGCACCATCAGGATTCAAGCAAGCCGGGCCGAAGACGGCTGAAATGCCAGAAACCGGTCCCCGGAAGCTTGTTTCCTTCCCAGTGTAAAAATTGGCTTTTGTAGTCTGGTCTGCCCTGTTCCCATGATGCACTGGGCCAGGGACAGACTAATTTGCATACAGCCAGGTTCTGAAACTGGGATGGTGCAATGAGCTAAAAAACGGTGTTGGATTTAGCCCTGATCTCTTGACTGGGTGAGAGTATTCTGCTTAATTCAGAGACTCTGTCCATCACCACCCCTTGTTGTAAATATTTTTGTCCACCCTAAGCGTGGAAGGGTATACTCAGATGTGAGTCCCTTGCTCATTGCACCATCAGGATTCAAGCAAGCCGGGCCGAAGACGGCTGAAATGCCAGAAACCGGTCCCCGGAAGCTTGTTTCCTTCCCAGTGTAAGAATTGGCTTTTGTAGTCTGGTCTGCCCTGTTCCCATGATGCACTGGGCCAGGGACAGACTAATTTGCATACAGCCAGGTTCTGAAACTGGGATGGTGCAATGAGCTAAAAAACGGTGTTGGATTTAGCCCTGATCTCTTGACTGGGTGAGAGTATTCTGCTTAATTCAGAGACTCTGTCCATCACCACCCCTTGTTGTAAATATGACTACAAAGCCCAGCATACAGTGCAGAGACACGCCCACTGAGGTAAAAGATGAATAACAGCACCGGTGAGAACTGTGCAGGCTGTTCCTCCTTCCACCTGTGACGCCCAGCCAATGATCAAGGGAAGAGATCCCGAAACGCGTATGGCGCTGGCGCACGACTTTCGCTGCATAGAAACGGATTAATCTGCTGCTGCCTGCCAAAATAAAGGAGGGTTAATCATAACATTGTGTGGGTGTCTTCAATCTGCGAGCAGTTTCATTTGGAGTATTTTGTGGTCCGCTCTGGCCACGAAGACAACCCTACTGCCGGAAGAGCAGGTCCCTGTGCCATGAAATCGCGGCACAATTGGGAACAACGCACCCGTTTTGGTGAGGCGCAAAATGAAGCAGCAGGCTGGCCCGGCGTTTTAACAGCGACCTGACGGAATTACAATTAAGGAGGTGAAGGTATGACGGCCCCTACTAAGGGATGTAAAACGAATGCTTGACTACAAAGCCCAGCATACAGTGCAGAGACACGCCCACTGAGGTAAAAGATAAATAAAAGCCCCGGTGAGAACTGTGCAGGCTGTTCCTCCTTCCCCCTGTGACGCCCAGCCAATGATGAAGGGAAGAGATCTCGAAACGCGTATGGCGCTGGTGCAAGACTTTCGCTGCATAGAAACGGATTAATCTGCTGCAGCCTGCCAAAATAAAGGAGGGTTAATCGTAACGTTTTGTGGGTGTCTTCAATCTGCGAGAAGTTTCATTTGGAATATATATATATATATGTGGCGTACTTGTAGTTAATAAACTACCGTGTGAGCAAGAAAACCTCCGAGTGCTGTCATTTCTTTCCCGGGATCCTGGGATGGTGAAGAGCGCAATATATATATATATATATATATATATATATATATATATATATATATATATATTAAAAAACGATATTTTGTACACCTATATTTGTGACATCGATATTTTTTACGATATTTTTGTACTTACCATTATAAATATAGGATGTCGATATTTTTGACATCTATATTTATATCTATATCTATATTTATAACTCGATATTCTGGTACGGGGATATTTTAGTTGCTGATATTCTGTCAGTGAACCAATGAAGACAATAGAGATGCGAAGTTTCATCATTAAGTTTTCAGAACGACTTGGTTAAAATATTAGGCAATCTGTTAATAAACATGTTGAGTTCATTATTATTTTTTTTTTTTTTATTTTTTTTTTTTTAAAAACCTTTATTGATAGAAAAGGCAAATACAAATCAACAGGAGCCCAGGAGCTCACACATACGGTACATTGCAATTTACTGAAGCACGAAGGATCCATTACAGAAGGAAGGAGGTCTAGTTTTAAAAGTGTTCCTTGTAGAATAGACATGAACAGGAGAGCGCGGTGCAACAGGACAACACCGGTATAAAACAATCAGGATAGGTAATCTTGAAGCATAAACAAACACCAAAGTCGTTGCGAGGCACCAAGGAAAGAAGCGTCTAAACCCCAGGGAAGGAAAAAAGGAAAAAGAATAGTAGGCCCATAGAACAGAAAGAAAAACAAAAAACAAAAAGAAAGCATCCCCCCCCCCTAAGTACCCCCCACCCTGCACCCCTGCAGCTGGCTACGGCCCGACCCCCCCTAGCAGTGTGCCTGTCGCCCAAGAAAAGGAGTCCCGAAAGATAGAGAGTAAGAAAAGGAGAGAATCCTAACACTCTCAGAAAAAAGAAAAGTGGGGAGGAGCCCACAACCCGTCCCCCAGCTCCGCCATTCTGTACCAATAGTTCCCACAGCGGTCTGACGCTCAACAAGTATAATATGTCCAATATGCAGAAAAAGTGGAGACGCAGCAGCAGCGCGCAATATATGTAAGGCAATAACACCCAAACCAAGCGCAAGCCCCCGATATAATCTTCCATCCCCAACGATACATGTCCGAGTCACTCAAAGAAGCTAGATCCCTCGCCGTCACACCCACCAGAATGGCACAAGAACAGGAATCAGTATCCCAGTCGCCATAGCACGGTCCCAGAGCACAGAAAGGAGCACAGCGGCAAGAACAATAAACAGAATACCAATAATATGTCCCCATCCGGCATGATCAGTAACCAAAAATCCATCAGCCCAATAATGGAAGCGTCTATCCTTGTCCCGTTTTTTCCCTACCACCGCAGACCCGGGCAGTCGATACGGATGCAGACGGCAATCCAGGAAAGAAACCGCGGCGTAGGGGATCCGGTGCAGGCAGGGCAATGAAGTCCAGGAGTACCAAAGGGAGCGCCGAGTATGCCATCTCAAAATCTCCGAAGGTAGCCAGGGCAGGGAGGGAAAGCGCCGTGCACAACTCTCCTCGGAGCGAGTCTCGGGGATCAGCAAACATTGCGCTAAGGGAGGGCTCGCATTGTGGCAAAGGTTTCAAAATACACGATTTCAGGGGCCACTCTCCCGTGACTGATGGCAACGACAGGTTCGGGGTCACGAGGGCGCCACCGACTCCAGTGGACGCCACCGGAGCACAGGCGAAGGTGGAACAAAGAGCGGTGCCGAGTCCCTGCGAGTCGGCCATCTTAGGACAAAGTGAAGCACCGAGGATGCCCTCCATTTTGTCCAGCAGGACGCAGCCAGAGCGTAGAGCCTCAGATCGGAAGGAGAGGACCGCTTCCAAAACGTTCCCAAAACTGTGAGAGGGAGCACACAATGTAGCCGGCATATTCTCCATTCAGTGAGACAAGAAACACCAATCACGGCCAAACAGCCACAACACACAGCAGGATGTCCAACATAGCATCGGGCAGGGAGACCCCAAGTAGAAACAGGCGCGCACCATACAAGGACAACCAGGCGTGCTACGATGTCAGAAGCCTGAGCCCGGGCGCAGACTTTAGTGTAGTCAGACCAATATGCCGTCCGCTTAGTGTCGATTGCTCGGCCAGCTCGAAAGCACAGCGGCAATAGCGGGGCGATATGCAGGCAATAAGCACACAAATCACAGTGCAAGTGTCCGTAGCGTCAAAGTTGTAGACTGGCGCAGTCACCGCAGAGCCAAAAGCGCAGCAGGATGCGAGCACGGGGTCCGCTGGCCGATGAGAGCTGCCAATCGGGACCTCACCGTCACCCAGTCCGGGAGAGCGCGTCTGTTGACCGGCCTCGATAGTTACGCGAGGCCCCGGTCTGTACGCTGATGCGGGCCGCCAACTGCGTCCAAGTATTTCTCCGACTTGCCAAGGAGCAAAAGCGTCAGGATTTCGTGGCGGGTCAGTGGAGTAAGTCCGCTGTCGAAATCAGCCACTGCGTTGCAGGATATCAGGCAGGAGAGACTTGAAGGCGGAGACGGTCCCCGGAGCCGAGGGACTACACGTCCGCTCCGAGCGCCATCTTGGCTCCTCCCCCCTAGAGTTCATTATTTTATCAATCCTGCTAATTCTACATATCGAAGCACACTTTTACTGTGCTTCAACTTTTCTCAGATTCAGTGTTGTTTTTCTAAACGTGCAAAGTGCACATTAGAGTTTCGGTGTTATAATCAGTTTTTGTGTTGTGTAAAGAATAATCAGCTTTTACCCAGTAACAGCCTTGTCAAAGTATTTCAGGTAGAAATCTGCGACACTGCAGGATCTTATCAGTCACTCCAACCTCCCCCCACCCCGCACACCCAGGCCCTCAGGGCCACTTCCACTTGCGTCACTTATATGGCCATCACAATCAACACCCCAGCAAATTTGGCTGAGAAACTATCTGTCTCAGGCAAACAGCGCCATACCAAGAGCAAAACGTCATCAGAATGGAAACAAGGAACAGCAGGAAAAGAGGGCCAGAAGGCAAGCTTTGTTAGTCTAGGCACCCAGGATTTCGAACCACATCCAGTCAGCATTCCATCACCATCAGAATTGTTTGTGAAAAAAACTGAAGACGTAGCTCTTCCAAGAGCACCATCAACTCACAGCCTAGGTACTAACCTTCTCCTTGCCTTTCAGTTAACATTCTAAAGGTTTCTGGGACTGACACCCTTTGGTTTAGCACCCCATGCTATGTGTTTTTTACACACGCATACACACACGCACATGCAAGCATTGCATAATAGACTTCACAGACATTTGCTCATTTGCCTCTCTTGATATCCTGGCACCAACATTCATGTACATCTGAAAGTCATTTTTATTAGTACATCATTATATTTTCAGCAACCATTCACTAATGAAATATGGCTCCCTGGATTGAAAGAGGGCACACATATTTGCTAAATTTCTGCTTACTAGGAATAGCAAATTGCTGAAGTTCTGGGAGCTTCACTGACAATTATAATTACATTTAGAGCAAACTGTGATGGTGTTTGCTATAGATATACCCACATAACTATGATATTTTCAAAAATATAAGGCACACAAAAATCAAAACCAACAAGATCTTTGTTACTAAAGTGTGAGATGAAAAACGAAAAAAGAATATGTGTATACATCAATCGAGAGAGAGAGAATGTTAAATTGGGTTTTCATAAGCAGATATTTTACAGAATGCTCCCTTCCTATGGTAGCATGAAATACAGATCAGAGAGGAAACAGGCATTTACAATGCAATGGTCTCGTCTTTGTTAAAGATAGCGCTATTGGCATTGCAAATGTCATTTTTTTCATTTATTGTTTTTTTTAAAACCGATAAATATATGGTATTGTCATTTACAATGGCAATAGGTAAGCATTAGAGAGTAGTAGAGAGTAATAGCTTAATCTCTCTCAAATGCGAGACCTATTGCATTTGCACCCACACACACACACACAGGCACACACACACACACAGACCCGCACACACACAGAGCCCCGCACACACACAGAGCCCCGCACACACACAGAGCCCCGCGCGCACACAGAGCCCCGCACACACACAGAGCCCCACACACACACAGAGCCCCACACACAGACAGAGCCCCACACACAGAGAGCTACACACAGAGCCACACTAACACACACAGAGCCACACACACACACACACAGAGCCCTCCCCCACACACAGAGCCCCCCCACACACAGAGCCCCCCACACACACAGAGCCCCCCACACACACAGAGCCCCCCCACACACACAGAGCCCCCCCCCCACACACACAGAGCCCCCCACACACACAGTACAATTGGCTTTGCTAATGCTTGCTCATTTAGTTGGCGACTGTTGTGTCGCCCACTGCGTGTTGTGAAGGGGTGGTGGGGCGGACCGGATGAATAAATCTCGGTTAATACTGCACGTTTCGGTAAGCGATCTCGGAGTCAGACTTCGATTTAAATGACCTGGCCGTGCACGGTGGCTCGCATGCCGTGGTCACAGAAGAATAAACAAGGAAACAATTAAATTAAATATTTAATGGCGCTAATTAAGGCAGCCGAGAAGGCCCAGCCGTGTGCGTCTGCCGATCTCGCGCTGTTCTCTCCTGAATGCGGGAGAGGGTACGGGGGACAGCACCCGAGGAAGGAGCCTCGCTGACAGACTCGCTCGCCTCCGCGGTCCTGTGCTGCGGAACCACAACCAACCACATTACCGCACCACCTGGAGGCGCCGGGCATGTTAGAGCCACTGAGCACCCCCTCGCCCCTCATCCCCTCTTAAATGGGGAACGTTACGAGTAGCGCAGAAGACAAAAACATTGCACCCTCACACACACTCCCCACAGTGAGAAACACAAGTAGCAAGTGGGGGGGTGTTGCACTAGTATTCTTTTCAGTTAACTTATGTTTCACCGACTTGCAATGCGCCAATATGTACTGCGACCTACATTTCAAGAGCTCGAAACCTGACATGGCCTAATCAGCATGCCATCCTTCCAAAGTCGGTGTATAGAGTACCATGTGTAGGAGTCAGAATTTACTCGGGGCTGCGTACAGCGTTCAGGAATACCTTGCCTCATGGCACAGACATGAGAACGAGGGAGCATAGGCTTCCTCGCTGATCTGCCCTCCCCACCCAAAAAAAAGGCTGCAACAGGCAGCGTCTGGCTTGAGTCTCAGTCGTGTTGCGCTGCTGCGGGACCACCAGTACGCAGTTGAAATGTGTGCCCTCTGCCTTGTGTGCATTGAAAATTCTTAATTATGTTCCTGTGTTAACGTGTAAATGTGAGCAGTTACATCCTGTGTAGGCGGACCTTTGAAAAAACGCAGCTTTCGTACTAAAGAGTAATTATGCGGAGAGAAATGATTCGGAACTAACATAAAGTGCTCTTGCCTCGTGCAAAGATGAACACTACTCACATTCCCTTCTTTCTCCGACAGCTGGTGTGAGCGGCCTCGTGCACCTGTCTGCAGTCCCAGCAGAACTAGCCAAACCCTCAGTGTCCTTCAGCGCGTGCGCGCCTCTCACAGCCCATACTAACAAACCACCTGTACATTTGGCATGTCGCTCGAGCTTACTGCCCGGTTTACTAACTTCAGGAATGTAGAAGTAGCAGATGTCCGCTGTGTTATAAATAACCGGCTGTGCTGAAAGAGAAGCTTCTGAGCGAGCGCCGCTCCTTTCTCCAGGTATTACTAGTCTCACGTCATTGTCTCGCGCGCTCACCTCCTCTTCACCTAGCCACAACCCGCGGCCGGAATCGTGTTTACTCGGTGGGGGCCGACGTGGTTTCAGTGGCTGCTGAAAGTGAGATTTGGTTCGAGCCGCATCAGACATAACCGGCGGAACCGGTTCCTGCTCTTTTTTTTGTCGCGCTACAGCACACCAGGGCATATTTATTCCTCTTCATGCTTGCAGGACGCGCACAAAGGCCCGGGAGGGGTGGGGGAGCGGGAAGGGCTGGGACTGCGCTGCTTGCAAGCTGATACCACCGGGCAGCTGTTTTATTCAGTACGAGCAGTGTAATGGTAAAGAAAAACTTTGAACAAAAATGTCATACTACAGGCATAGTTAGTCTATTAACGTCCCATTAGCAGAAACGAGCTTCGGCTGGAAAGGGACCACGCCATGACACCACCATATTTCTCCGAGGTCCAGCAGAAATGGCTCGGAGAAACGCCCCGCCATTTTTTTGGGGGGGGGGGGCGTGTTTTTCTTTCTCTCCTCTTCCCATTGGCTGGAATGTAAAAGAGGAGAGGGAGAACCTAAAAAACACCCCCCCAAATCCGAAAAAGACAGGGCTTAAATGGACAGATGCCCCTCTTCTCCAATGGCTGGCCTCCGTTTAGGAAGCCAGCCAATGGAGAAGAGGGGCGGGTTCAAGTCCCACTCTGGAAAACATAAAATCTCGCCAGCGAGACTGCACAAGCGCAGCCTACCTGCGCAGGCCGAGACCTATAAAGGCATTCTCTGTGTATATTGATTCAAACAAAGAAACGAGCAGATTTGTTTTTGAAAAGCAAATAACAGTGATGGGACTCTGCACAGAAGTGGACAGATGTACACCAATGACTTTGATCCTTACAATGAGAGCAGCAAATTAAACCTATCTTACAAAAATAAGAACATTTACTGCTTGCATGCACCATTCTGGTTGATGAGGATAGTGAGTATCTATGAATGAAAGATTGACTACAGCGACATGTAAAGTTCTGCAGGTACAAACGTTTCATATCACGTGTTTCATTCAAATTGTGGGGGGTCCTGTATTTTTCGTAAAGCAATTTCCACTTGGAAATTCCATCAGGACTTTGCACATCCAAAACAGTGTACAAAGCGGAGCACTGTGTGGTAATACCATTCGCAAATATAGTTACAACACAGTATTAACTAACTTGGAATCAAATGCAAAAGAAGGTATCATAATGCTGTTAACATTGCTCTACACGGGGCGGTTCTTTGAGCCCAATTTTTCCAGGTGCTTAAGGGGAGAATTTAAGAGCTCAAATACGCAACAGCACTGTCAGGGTTCTCACAAGACGAGAAAGCTCTGAGGTGCTTCTTCACTGCAAGATGCCTGTGATACAGCAGAGCTATTCCATGGAACAGAGGAAAGAAACCCATGCTGAAGAAACCCAAAACAAAAAGTTATGGAATCGTGCTTCATTGTATTCCTATTTTCTTTTTGATGTATTGCTGGGTTTATTCTGGTGGTATGCTCCGGGTAGTGCTCATATAACCTTAAGTAATTTGTTCAAGCGTATCAACATTTTGCAAAATAAAAACATGCAATATGTATTATGAATGCCAGAGCACTCCAACCTATATGAATCTGTATTTGTATAGGCGTAACACCTACCAAAAGCAACACTAGAATATAGTGCTATGGGTTTTTGTAACACGCTTCAGGAATGGACAATACAATTGACTATCTTTGTGTCTCATTTAATGTGCAATATTCAAGAGTCTGGCCCATGTTTCGGCCTACAGAATCAAAATTCAGAATCAGTGAACTAGGAGCAGGTAGAAGCCTTCATCCACAAAGATTCACTATATCTGTCCCCAAAATGTAGTTTCACTTTTGTGGTCACAGAAAAAACACCCATGCTTACGTCTAAAAATTATTTTTGGCCTGTAGCACATTCCATACAATTACAATAAGAGTTCCAATTGGTTGCAGGTATAGGTAGATTGATGAGTAGGTTTCCTGGGGAGGGCTTGCTTGGGTTGCAGGAGGGGTAGGGGTTGACATAAAGAAAGGAGAAACTAGTTGTACTAAAGCAAGCTTCACATAAACTTAAGGAATTGGGATAGGCTATTCATGTAGAGTTTGGGACATCTGATATGGCTTACCTAGTAGCCAAGGCCCTAAAACTGTTAAGTTGAAACTTAAGGGGTTACATTATAGCATCAAATAGCAAAAAGGGTTATATAAAACTAACCCATGGCGTAGTGGGCATAGCGGGGCTACACAGAGTTGTGAACAAACTCTGTCGAACTCCGCTCCTCTAGGCCACGCCACCCGCCTCCATCCCCCCTATATTAACAAGTAAATCTACATTCATTCTAGTAAATTAAAACAACTTACCTGGCATTAAAACCACTTACCTGGCATGCGGCGTCCCCGGGTTGCACTCCACCTCTTTCTCGCCATCTGAGTAATTCTTTGAGAAAACAGGGCATTCGCGTGTGCCTGCGCATTTCTTGGAAAGTGGTTTTAATTTATTAGAATAAATGTAGATTTACTTGTTAATATAGAGGGGGTGTAGGCGGGGGCTGGCACTAATAATGTTAAATTGTTGGTTGTCACTTTAACTAATGAGCACTAACATACCAAGAAACTCAATTATGGCCATCTGTTGGCTGACTGATGACAAAATCTGTGGATCTCTTTCGATGGTTGTGTTAAGATTATAAAAATGGTTATTTCACCCACGATTCTGAACCTTTTTTGTGCCCAGCATATTTACATCCTGGCATCTTTCGTTAAGTAATTCGATTCTGCAGATTCCCATTTTATTTGGTCTCACAAGTAAACCAAGAATACCCTACTGCTTTCGCTATCTTCCCGTAAATAGAGGTGGGTGGTACCTACCGATTTGTAGGCTATGCTTTTGGGCACATGTCCTAAACACTTATGTTCTTAAACCAAACCACACCCAATTATGTTATCTGCTTCAATATAATTTACTCTTCACTTTGCAGATCTAATGGTATTTGTATATTCACGGATAGATGAGTTAAAATTGTTCTCTCATTGTACCAGGTTCTATCTGATATTATCAGCAAAGCAGCAACATCTCTTTGACATGGTGATTCGGCTCTCCTAACCCTTGCTCCGAGCCATCCTTCACAATGGTAAATGTTGCATCTGGGCCAAATTCCAAATAAGACGGTCTGACTTATAACGCCCTCATTCCACACTGTATTTACAAGTAATTTTCGAAGTATTTTCGGTGCGTGTATTTCCACTAACAAGAAAGATGCATTAGCAGTTTAATTAATATTAAAAAAAACACTCACCAAACAATTTCTACTTATTTCAGATATAAGGCCAAAGTTCCTGTCGGATCCCACCTGGGATATGAAAAAAAATCTGTTTTTGCTACATCTTTTCCTACACTTCAATTACCACACCCCCTGCTAAAAAAACACCTCTCGTGAACACTCCTATGCATACACAGTTATGAATATTTTTAGTGTGTCTATTCAAAATTGTGTGAAAAAGAGAACTGCTGATTTATTGCCAAGAAACTATACAATTGACATTTTCTAACTTCTGACGCCAATTATTATTTAGGCAGAAACAAACGCATTCCTCGTCTTTGCAATGCACATTTTTTGGAAAAGCACGCAGATTAAAATGTAAATTGTATACCACTGAACAACAGTGTCCTTTCATTTCTTGTCATATGTTTTAAGCTGGTTGAGAATGTTCTGTACGTGGCTCTGATGAGTCTACAAAAGTGAGTGTATAATCTCCCATCGTCCCCACGTTCAAGACTTTTGCATTGTTTTATGTGCTTGAAAACTGTAATTACACTACTGCAGCTGTACAGGATGTGTCTACATGGTATTTATTAATACAGCAGCGTGTGCTTAAAAAACACATGAACTACAGTTAGCAAAAGAGCAAACGCGTCCTTTGCTCTTGTGTTGAAAAATAGAAATACTGATGGGGTTCTTGGGAAAACAAGAAACACAGTAAAGATAAGTGTTTTAAAAATATATAAAAAAGGAACGAGTACATATTTTAAATAGGAGTGCACGCAGTGGTTCTTAACCTTTTGACTTCTGTGCCCCCCTTAATTATTAGTTGAATCAGCAGACAGCCCACAGAATCATTACTGGAACTAAGGGACCCTCACTGAGCCCTTGTTAGAATCCCTGTCTAAGGTTTTTCGATGATTTGATCCACAAAACAATACACGAAATTACGAAAGCATTCATCTAACAATTAAACAAATGATGAAATAATTAGTTTCAAATATAAAAAAATAATTTTAATGGGAAGTTTGGAGCTTTTCTAAATTCAACTTAAGTCACCAATCACCCATTCTACATTGTGTATGACGCGCACTTGCACAGCTCAACCTGAGGATACCAACTTAATTTTTAGTGTCGGATTTTAAATGATTTCACATTTACAGAACATTTAAAAAAATGCAATTGTGCTTCTTTAGTTATTTCCACTTTATTAATGTTAGTAATATGTAACCTTTTAAGCAATTGCAGACTCCCTGAGTAGGTGTTGCGAACCCCCAGGGGTTTCTTTTTGGGAAGATTACAACGTTACTATTTTTGACACTTTATTATTCATTGTCGTCACTTGTATTCTTTTTTTAGTGTCTTTCTATACCTGTCTGTGCCTTTGAAGATACAGGGCGCCACGCTGTATGCTCAGCGTGGGACTGCCTCTATTGCCATAGTTATGGCTTCAACACTAGCTTAGCCACACCCCTCAGCATGTGACATGTGCCGGCAGCTGTCTCTCACGATGCCGCTCACCTGCATGCGGAGCTTGCCCGCAACGCCCTGACTATTTAGTCGGAAGCAGTTGCGTCACAGGTAAAACGTGGAACTCTGGAGGCCTCATCTCTGGTTTGGTTGGAGGCAATAACTCTTCACTAAGTACAGGGTATGGGGCCTAGCAGAATTACCTTTTTCTCTATGGCTATAATTGATTGTTGATAGGATCACTAATGGGCATGTAATTCCCTAGTGTGGGACTACAGGGCACGCCCCCTCGAGGTGGTTACTGCCTCCTGACAAACACGTAAACATTATCACCTTTAAAAAGTATTTTGTGCTATGTGTGGCTACCCCTGATTTAACATCGAGCACTATTCCTTAAACAATAAACAGCGACAACTATGAGATCGCCGTAATATATAATAGTAGTGCATGTGATTTCTAAGGAGCACGACGCATAATCCGCACATGATGACTTGGTATAGTATTGCACACATTAATTTACTGTTTCACTGATGAGTCTGATTACAAAGAGAAATCCCTGCCACAGACATCGCCCTGCCAACAAGTAGCAGTGCATGTTTAGTCACCATGCATCACTTAAAGTGCCTCACGGGGAGGATTTTGCCTGCACTTTTGAGAGGTCTGCATGAAGCTGAATGTAGATTCATGACCAGCAGGTGATTTCATCTATTCTAATGGGCATTATGGTTCTGTCTTGGTGGAACCATTTGTATGGTGGTTTAAGCACGCTAAGAGTGCTCAGCCAATAATAGATTTTCCTACCCAAGAGCAAATTGATACGTGTCTCCCCTTTTATTTCTGCACAGAAACTCAAAGGGAGTAAGTTAAAGAATACGTAAGTTAAAAATTGAAATATATGCGCATGCCTTAGCATGCATGTGCACTTGGTCCTGAAGAAAGCAGTCCAGCCAGTCCCTCAGGCGGCATTGTTGTCGCTGAAACATGTTAACTATTTTAAACGATGTGAGAGGTCCCTAACTCCTCGCGAGACATACATCACTGTTTTTAACCTTATTTAAGGGTACCATTATTAAATAATACACCACTTCTGGTTGGTAACCCAGAAGGTCATTTTAATTCACACCCTCATCTGCTTTGAAAAAAAGAAACACTCTGCTGTAGTCAGGCATTGGATCACACCTGTGACGCACTAGGTGTTTAGAGTGGGACTCCAATGATGAAGCATGCCAACTAAGGAGGTGGGTGAGGGGTCTTTTAAAAAACTTAAAGGTATTTTTTCACTCAGTGTGAGGGACACTGAAGGAATTTGGTAGCTTTGCTCGTTCCACTTTGTGTATGAATATTTAACCTTCTAAGCAGTTGCAGACGCCCTGAGATGTTTAGGATAATGACTTACATTCGAAATTCGTTTGAATTAGATTTACAATATGGAAATTTGTCTATTTCGTCGGTGTAAAAAAATAACTCTGTTGCTTGTGTTCACAGCAAGTTTTTAGCCTGGGGCCTCGAGACCATGTTAAAACCCGTTTTTCTGGGCTAATCCTCCTTTTTACATGCCTCTTATAGTCTCTGGCTATGTGATTTTTGGTTTTAAACGTGATACATTGATTAATCTCATACCTCTTAGCAGGCATGTTTGGAAATCATTTTATAGGAAAAAATACACATTCCAGTCTCCAAAAAACACTATAAACGAGGAAAGCCTTCCTTCATGTTTTCAAAGACAGGAGCCTTTCATTGTCGCTGATAAAAGCTATTTACTTGCAGAGACAGGATTAGAACTGGGTTCTGGGTTGCCCAGCCCTATCCTGCCGACACCCCGCCACTTATGTGTAAATTGTAACGCCAGTCATTCAATAATCAGAATTTTTGAGGAAGAGGTTCTTTTTGGTAGACCCGAAATTTGCTATCCATGAGTTGTGTTAACCAGAACTTTTCATCTGGAAATGCAGAACCACCAGCAAATTAGAAGAACTGCAGCATATACCCAGTTGTAGACCCAAGAAATATGGTGAAATAAAAACTTCATAAATCATTACAATTTGTAAAATGCATATTCACCATGACTAGTTTCTTAGCGTTGACATAAATTGTTTATCGTTACCCTCATTAATGTAGTCAAGTCGTGGCCACCCTTACAAAGACAAGCAATAAGACTGACAAGCACATTCCGACACACTTCTAGGTTCTCATGTGACCTTGAGGTGCCATCACCCAGCCTAACGGTTGGAACTATCCCTCCTAAGGTTTCCTCGAATTGTGGCCCTTCTGCATGGCTCTCCCATGCCCAACTCCACACCACTGGTGACCAAGAAGGCTCTACTAGCTTGGAGGGTAGCCTTAGGTCACACCCGCTGAGACACCAAACTCACGCATCAAACACCTCTTAGGCACGGAACCTGGTTGAGGGAGGTGGTGATGCTGCATGGCTATGTGAGATGGGACCTCATTACGCAGCTGGGGATGTTTGGTCAGGGACACACATGTGGTCTTTTCAGGAGCTCCAGACCACATGCACACTGACCAATATGCAGTTCTATAGATACTTCCAATTTAGAAATGCACTTTAGTCTTACGCCCTGCAGACTGCCTCCTTTCACGAGTTCAGCCCATTGGATGTTAAGCTCCTGATGAGATCTGTGCAAAGGTGGAATTTTCCAAATTTATCGCACTTTGATTGTCAACAACCCAGGCACTCTGGACCATCGAAGAACCCGATGGGAGAACAGGCTCAGTCCCCTTGAGGATGATGATTGGCGTTACGTGCTGATGGCACCCAGAGTTATCACAATTTCTTCCAAATTGCGGTTGATCCAAACATGTTTACTCTACAGTGCTTACCTCTCACCGGCTAGACTACACCGAGTGAGACTCCTCCCCAAGTCTACTTGCCCCGCTGTGGAGATGCTCCTGCCAATTTCTATCACATGGTCTGGAGGTGCCCCGAGATTCAAAAGTTCTGATCTGTGATGGTGGGAGAACTGACTGAGGTGTTGGGGTGGGAGGTTATCTTATCCCCTCTAATGCTCTTATTGGGTGTCCTTGATGGCTCTGAGGGCACAATAGCTCATCAGTTCTTTCTGGGAACAACCTTTATGGTCGCCAAGCATGACAATGCCACCCGCTGGAAATCCCCTACAATCCCGCCCCCTCGCAAGAGCACCCGGGGTTGGACAGTTACGCTACAAGACAAAATGGTTTAAGAGGCCAGGGGCTGCCCCCTGAAGCACGGTCGAGTTTGGGGGAAATGGCTGGGCCAATTAGCCTTAGGTCCCAACTAGTGAAAGGAGAGCTGCTGTTGTTTTACACCATTATATTGTGTCATCTGCATGCCAATGCCTTGATGGAAAGCTGTATGCCCTTCTCCGACAGGCCACTTGTGAGTCTTGTTCTTTTTATGTTTCTCTCTATGCAAAAATCTATAAAACGTGTTTATAAAAAAAAACTACACTAGGATTCCCATTTGTGAAACAGGTTTGCAACTTGTTGGATACTGTTGTTTACTGTTGGTGCATAGGGAACCATTTCATTCCCCATGACTAACTAAGTTATTTCCTTTTGTACTTTTGACACTCAAAAGTTAGTGATACAAAGCAGTCAAGGAGCTGCTCACTTTCAAATTTACCTTTTCAAGTATTTTATTGCTTATGGTCCATGGCTATATAAACTGATAAATAAATATCTTGTTCCCTGCTGATCTGGGATATTTTCTACCCAATAATAATCTATTTATGAATTTGTGAAGCCCAGGACTCTATTTCACATCTCTTATGGGGATTTCCTGGCTAGGCGTCTTAGGTCACACACATTTTAGAGCCCCCCCACATTTTTCATACCAGTGAAATGGTAAACAGACATAATATCGACTACAAAATATCGAATGGACATAATATCGAGTCCAAAATATAGGCTGGACAAAATATCGAATGGACAGAATATAGACATCAAAAATATTGTTTTGAAGGTAAGTAATGTAATATCGAATGTTAAAAATATAGAAAGTTAAAATATCGAAGTCTATAATATAGGTTCTTAAAATTATCGAATTTTTAATAATATCGAATTTTTTATAGTGTTTGTTATGTTATTATATGTGTGAAAAGTGTGTATTTATGTTATGATTAATTTTAAATATTTGAATTTAGTTTTTTTAATTTTTGAGTAATGTAATTCTGTAGCGGGTTGTGGGTTTATAGGGGAATAGGGTGGGAAGTAATTTAATTATAATTAATTAAATATGTAAATTTATATATTGGTATTTATTTTTAATTAATTGTTAATTAATTTATATCTGGTAATTAATTAAATTTTAATTGGTAATTAATTTTAATTAATTGATTAATTGCTAATTATGTTAATTTTACTAATTAATTTTCTGTAGCGGGTTGTGGGTTTATAGGGGAATTGGGCGGGAAGTAATTTATTTATTATTAATTAAATATGTAAAAATATTTATTGGTGTTTTTTTAGAATTGATTGTTAATTAATTTTTATGGGTAATTAATTACATTTTAATTGCAAATTCATTTTATTTAATTGATTAATTGCTAATTATGTTAATTTTACTAATTAATTTTCTGTAGTGGGTTGTGAGTTTATAGGGGAATAGGGTGGGAAGTAATTTATTTATAATTAATTAAATAATTCAATTTATTTGATTGTTTTTAACTTTAATTAATTTTTAATTCATTTTAAAATGTTAATTAATTATTTGTTAATTTGTAATTAATTTGAATAGGTAAGTAATAGTAAAAAATAATTGAAATTTGTAATTTTAATTGATTAATTAGTATATTATATTAAATTGGTAATTACTTGTAATTAATTTTTTATAGATATTAATTTATACTGTTTTTAAATAATATAAGAAGTATTTACTTTCTCTACTGTTGCACTCTCTGGAGTGGGAATAGTAATTTTTACCCCTACGCTATCCAACGCTTTCCCTACTGTTGCACTCTTTGGAGTGGGAATAGTAATTTTTACCCCTACGTTATCCAACGCTTTCCCTACTGTTGCACTCACTGGAGTGGGAATAGTAATTTTTACCTCTACGCTATCCAACGCTTTCCCTACTGTTGCACTCTTTGGAGTGGGAATAGTAATTTTAACCCCTACGCTATCCAATGCTTTCCCTACTGTTGCACTCTTTGGAGTGGGAATAGTAATTTTAACCCCTACGCTATCCAACGCTTTCACTACTGTTGCACTCTTTGGAGTGGGAATAGTAATTTTTACCCCTACGTTATCCAACGCTTTCCCTACTGTTGCACTCACTGGAGTGGGAATAGTAATTTTTACCCCTACGCTATCCAACGCTTTCCCTACTGTTGCACCCACAGGAGTGGGAATAGTAATTTTTACCTCTACGCTATCCAACGCTTTCCCTACTGTTGCACTCTTTGGAGTGGGAATAGTAATTTTTACCCCTACGCTATCCAACGCTTTCCCTACTGTTGCACCCATTGGAGTGGGAATAGTAAATTTTACCCCTACGCTATCCAACGCTTTCCCTACTGTTGCACTCTCTGGAGTGGGAATAGTAATTGTTACCTCTACGTTATCCAACGCTTACCCTACTGTTGCACTCACTGGAGTGGGAATAGGAATTTTTACCCCTACGCTATCCAACGCTTTCCCTACTGTTGCACACACTGGAGTGGGAATAGTAAATTTTACCCCTACGCTATCCAACGCTTTCCCTACTGTTGCACTCTCTGGAGTGGGAATAGTAATTTTTACCCCTACGCTATCCAACGCTTTCCCTACTGTTGCACCCATTGGAGTGGGAATAGTAATTTTTACCCCTACGCTATCCAACGCTTTCCCTACTGTTGCACTCTCTGGAGTGGGAATAGTAATTGTTACCTCTACGTTATCCAACGCTTACCCTACTGTTGCACTCACTGGAGTGGGAATAGTCATTTTTACCCCTACGCTATCCAACGCTTTCCCTACTGTTGCACCCACTGGAGTGGGAATAGTAATTTTTACCCCTATGCTATCCAACGCTTTCCCTACTGTTGCACTCACTGGAGTGGTAATAGTAATTTTTACCCCTACGCTAACCAACGCTTTCCCTAATGTTGCACTCTTTGGAGTGGGAATAGTAATTTTTACCTCTACGCTATCCAACACTTTCCCTACTGTTGCACTCTCTGGAGTGGGAATAGTAATTTGTACCCCTACGCTATCCAACGTTTTCCCTACTGTTGCACTCTCTGGAGTGGGAATAGTAAATTTTACCCCTACGCTATCCAACGCTTTCCCTACTGTTGCACTCTCTGGAGTGGGAATAGTAATTTTTACACTTCCGCTATCCTACGGTGATAATATTGCATATTATTTATTTATATTATGTTACTATATATATATTTTTTAACAAATATGATTGTAAAAATTTGTTTTTATTACTTTCATTAATTATTTAATTATTATAAGGTAATTTAAGTATTTTAAGTATATTTTAGTAATTCATTTTTAATATTAATTTAATTTAACATTGTTTTTAATAAAGTCGATATTTTTATAAACTATATTTTTGTAAACGATATTTTTAACTCGATATTTTTGTACTTACCTGTTTGTAGATACAAAGTCGATATTCTGTCTGTCGATATTTTGTCAACGATATTTTTGATGGTCGATATTATGTCCCTCGATATTATGTCAGTGATCCCAGTGAAATTACTGCACTGCACCAGTACACGGGGTAACTGTGAAAGTACACACATTTGCTGACAGAATTTCCACTATCAGTAACAGAAAGTTGTGGTTTTTCTGCCCGAGTGTTCCTCTAATGACATGGCTCCCATGGTGTATACAGGCGGTTTAATGGAAAAACCTTTGCCACTTTGGAGGTGTGCAATACATTTTGCAGATTGTTCTCTACCGCCTTGGCACAGTAAGGAAAACCACCAAAATGGCAGATGGAAAATTCCCTGCTCAAACGCTATATCAGGAATTTCCTGACTGTAAATTGAGCGTGGATCCTTAGGTCAGCCATAGGCACGTGCATACAGGCTTCTAGGAGATTAAGATCACAGAATATCTTATTTCAGTTAAATGGCTATTAAATGATTCCATCAGTATTACGGGGCTGGAGCACGAGCCATAATAATCTCAGGTTTGGGCAGTGGGTTGACAAAGGCCTGAGTCTGCCTATCTTTGAGCAGCAGAGGGGAAATCAGAAGTAGTAGTTAAGCCAAGGTTTGATCCAAGAGAAGGCCTACTTCGAAAGGCCTGCCATTACAAGTAGGACCAAGAGAGTGCAAAAATGGGGTGAGTATGCAAGCTACTTCAACTATACGGTGCAAACAGGATATCTCCCAGACCAGATGAATCAGCCTAGAGGAATCTCTGTTATATAACTGATCTAATTACTCATGCTTGAAATTTATGATTTGAGCCTCTGCTATTTTCTGTGATCACTTGTGCCAGTTTCAAACTATTCATGTTTATTATTTAGAAAACCCATACTCCAATTGGCCATTGTTTCAAATTCTGTATAATGTAACGTTCTATGATGTCACTGTGTGAAAGAGTGTTTTATGTTAATCTGTGCCTTTGCTTTTGAAGACAAAATGCCCCTGTGAATAGGTAAGGATTCTAGGGCATTATCACATAGTTTTAAACTGCATGAAATGTCAAGATGTAAATTAAAACAATTTGGACAAGAGTACAGCCAAGCACCATAACACATTAAAACGCACGACTTGTAAACACTTCCCACATTGATTCAAACACTTCCAATCACATACCTGCTTGTATATACTTGTGGCTGTTCTTTTATGGTGAAATACCGAAATAAAGAAATATTGGAACATACTTGCATGATATAACATGCTATCCATGAGTATAAGTGACTCCACATAGGGGTAGCAAGAACTATACAAATGCCATAGTACGATCCAATAGAGTACGAACCTAGCTAGGAAAAGCAGCATTAACTGCTTTAGTTAGGCACACTTCTATTTTTGTGAGAAGCATTCTATGGGGCCGATTCACAAAAGCATTGATGAATATGAGAATTGGTACTACAAGATTAATCTTTCCATACTCTTATACGTTTCTTTGACTCAGCCCCGAAACGTCCAACTCCCTATTAATAATAGTGCATATAGGCACAGTCCATTCTATTTGTGCTAATTGTATATGAATATTTCAAGACTTAACTCATTTTTGATGTTTTGCTCCAATTCACTAAGGCGCACACGAGTATGAAAATGAATGAATACTACAGAGTACTACTTTACATACTTCAAAATGCATTTGTGAATAGGCCTGTATATTTTTCGAGCCCGCATAAATAACAATTTAAAGCCTTTTATTCATAAATGCCAAGTTTGTTGAGCAATTTTATTCCAGTGAAAAAGGCGTGTTGATGTTTCTCATTCTAATCTTGTTCCTAAGCAAGGAAATGTTTAAAATAATATGCAATCCTGATGCACTCTACCTGGTAGCAAATAACTTTACAATTATAAACAAACCAAAAAGAGAACTGAAGGTACGGTCTCTTTTTACAAAGAGTACTGAGAATTCGATTTATCAGGAAACATTTTCTTGCATTTATCAGGAAACATTTCCTTGCAATTTCAGACCTAATCAAAAGCTCATTTCATTCTCAGTAGCTTATTACCAGCATCTGGAACAGTGGGTCTTCTACGTTTGAATGTTTTTCCATAAACAGTGTACAATATTGAGTACAATAGTGAAACAGGGTTATTAATATCTTTAACAGAGTACTATCCTGACATCTGCTGTCTTCTTGGAATAATTATCACACTTTGAAAAATACGCATTTTTGTGTACAGCGGTAAATTGCATTCCAAATGGAGCAGTCGCAAGTCACTTCTCTTCTAAACCCCTATTTTTGATGTCTCCGGGGTTCACTAGCCCACTTGCAGAACGCAGAGTTTTATGTGTTTTATGGCATGCCAATGAAGCTGGGGGGTCAGAGAAATAGTGGACTCTACTTTCATACTGGGGGAAATAAACGCCATTGGTACTTGAGGCAACTCATTATCACATAGCCCTAACACTCTTCCACATCTTTTTCACTGACTGATTCATAAAGCTTTCAGTCATGTAAAATTATTAATTATGTGTCGCCATTTTTGATAGTTGCAGTTCATTTTTGATAGTTGCTTATGGAAGTCAGGCAAATAGAAAAAGTGATTGGCTCCAACACATTTCCAATATTCTCCCCAAAACGGACCTTAATTTCACCAGTTCCAATCAGTTTCTGGACTCATATTCTACAACTTACAAACATTAAAAACAAAAGGGTGCCTTTAAATTACTAAATTCAAAATTAATCAGTTGTCTTCTATTGTGCAAGCATCCTGTATTGTGTATACACAGGTGACAGCTTCTAAGCATGCATGGAAGGGGCTCTCCAACATACCTCTTGGAATTAACTTTAATGCTTGATAATATTGATAGTTTTCATAGAGGAAATTCACCGAAAGTGAATCTATTTCTAGACAGCCATCGTATGAGCAGGTTGTATATTGATTGTGATTCACTTACAGAATAATACCATACCTCACAAAAGTAAATCCTATAATTCAAAACCTTTAGTGAGTCAATTCTGGATTAAAAAAGCAGGCATTGATGTAGAAAATGATTGCATGCCATCACAACCATTATGGACTACTTCCTTCCATGCTCTAAATAGATCTGTCAGTGGAAATTGGTACACTCCTAACTTTACATACAAACCTCTTATTTTAGGACATCTACTTAAGGCCCACCGATAAATTGACATTGATATAGCCTATGGTTATCCTTTCTTCTCATATACGTAGGAGGTGTCCATTAGTGCAACTAAAATCATCATTAAATATGTCATCCATTACAATGATTACGTCCTTTCGCTATATAATCAAATCAGTGTTATTTCCTAAAATGTGTGAGAGATGGATAAACAATATATAGAATGGTTAACGTTCCTCTTGGATGAAATGTTGATCCTTCTGATCCCTACAAAACTTTAACAATTTGGAATGTTCCTTCTAGTCTCAAATATGCAAATATATGTGTTACAAAATGATAACTCATTTATGTGAAAGGATCTCTGAACAAAAATGTTATATGGGACAGGGCATATCGTGAGTTGGTTTAGTTTGGCTGTACTCATGCATGTGGATGGCAGGTAGGTCAGAAAAAACAAGAAATTCTAATTTTAGCTGAGGAGTGGGGGTGGTGCAGTATTTAAACTCCATTCTTTCCTTGATGGGGATTCAATGTAGTACGAGGCAAATATATTGATATCACTTTCTCCCAACCATAAATGAGCCAGGTGAATGACCCGACTCTGCATTCTTTGGAGGTGGGAGAGCTCCATGTTTGTAGCTGATGTTACTGTAAGTGGCCTGGAAATCAAGTTTGCTGGTAAAAAAAAAAACCAGACCCTAATAAGTGACGGAGGTGAAGGAACACTTTCCTGGTTGCAGCTTTGACTTGGTGAGCAAATAATAGGATGCTGCCCAAAAAACAGGTAAACATTGCACACCTGCTGGAATGGCATTAGAGAGATAAGGCGAATGGAAGAAGTGAGGAGCTCAAGGCCATGAATAGAACAATTAATTTCTGGGCACACCTACAAAGCCAGTATAGCTGGACACATGCTATAATTGAACAACAAATTCAGGATCCCTTTCTTTCTGATTCATAGATTGATCTGGGTGATATTCAAATACAGATGATGGTTGAAATGGTGGAATTTCAGAACGTTGGCTAGAAGAGTCATGCTTGGGATAAGATGGATTGATTTATAGACTTGAAGATTTCAATAGCTAATTGGATTAGTATCAGAAATAATGGATTCCACTTTGACTTGCTGTGTGCAGTAGTTAAGAAAACATAAGATCCAGGAACAGAGAAACCAACCCCTCAATTCCAGCAAACAATGCAGGCAATTAATCAGTCCTACAATGTCTATGAGTTAAAATACAGCTGACAGTTCCAGTACGATATGTACATAGCTTGGCTTTGCTCACTATAAAAATTCATCCCTGATGATGAACAAAGTGGTTTTGAAAAGTGGAGTGATTGGAAGCTTGACTTAAGGTCATCCAGCAGATAGTTGGCTTTCTGGTTTTTAGAGGGTTGAGAGCATTCCATGGTTTTCTGATCCTTTCCAAGGCAAGGCCGACCCATGAAGGGTCTGTAGTTAGACAAAATTCAGGGCTTGGGATATGGACCATTTTTAAAGTGGATTGTTTGCAATTTGTTTGAGATTTTAGAGATTTTGCTAAGGAATAGGGATGTGTTGATGAGGGTGATAATAAGGGGGGCACAGAAGCAAGCCCCAGGAAGAGCTTCTTCATACCGGTTTACTTTTACTTAGTTTTAATGTACAAGATGAACAGGGGGATAAACTAACCCCGGAATACTGATATGTTTTCTCTACCTTCAAATTATCTGCCCTAAAGAAAAACTGTTTATGGTGGCTTTTTGGTTCCTAAAACTATATAATTAGTTTGCTCAATATCCACAACATGGAATTCTTTTTTTAACTAGATCTATTGGGGCCGTGTTGGACAGTGAATCCTTTTAAATTTCTATACATTGGACAGTTTACAGATTTCTTTCACTAAGAATAATGTTTTTAGGGAGTAATTTACTAAAACACAGAGGGTCTCCAATTAAGAATGGCGTTTGAAAGATAATGCTTTATAACTAGTTTACAAGTGAACTGGCAGATGATAACCTTTCTAGTGCTCTCAGAGCAGAGTGTGTGTACTCTTTCTTAGCTGCCAGTATTTCACATATTAACTGTCATACATTTGCATCATAGACATCTTCTCAGACTATGTGTAGTTGCACCCCTAAAACAGTGCAGGCCTTTGATAAATATGTGCTCCATTTTTTGGTATAATAAGAGTGGTTAACAAACCACACATCTTTAACAAGTGTTGGTGGGTGATCATTTTTATAATGTGAATGGGAATGAGACAGCAGTCCACACAGACTGTGTGAGTACAAAATGGAAAACATTTGACATCAAATGATTTAGTAAAATACTAAAATATTTTCTATTCTACTCCTCTCCCAAGTTTGACCATGGCACATAATTTCACATTGTGTACACCACCTACATATTTGGTCAATTTTGAGGATATTTATATTGATACCACAAGATGAGTGACTTAAGGCATGTTTACGTCTCGTGTGCTTAGTGATTCATTACAAATTCTTGACTCTGAATTGCCCCAATTTAAATGGGCTAACTAAAATATTTTAACAGAACATGATTTGAGTATCTATCAATTGTAAGAGAGATTGAAATGATATCTTCAATATTTAGTGCTTTGGCAAGTCAAACAAATGCTATTACTAATTGCCAAATGGCCACAAATAACGTTTTGCCTAATGTAATATATGCAGGAACTAATTAATTTGTTAGTGTGATGTCTCTGTGTCAGAAAGAAGAAGTAAATATACTGGCTTATCATCAGGGCTCTTTAAATACATAGTTGTTTCTATACTCAATGCTTCTCAACAGTATGAATGACAAAGGAGGCCAACACTTTTATTTACTATGCTAAATATGTTAGCTTAAAAGAATATCAGTACATGTGGAATAAAATCTAAAAAGGTGCGCATTTTGAAAAATATGTATGCACAGTGCAAAGATCTACAACCAGGTACTGCGGATCCTGCTAATTGAAAGCTTCACAATCTCATGAGAAAAAGAGAACACTGGAGACAGGAAAGGCGTTTACTGTACACTGCTAAAGTACTTTAGAAAAGGAAGGTCTCTGCGTGAGTTAGCTAGCAGCAATCTCTCAATCCAGCCAATACAAGTGATAAGTTCATCTTTAATGTAGTGTTCAACATACTGCAGGGAGCTAAACTGTAATTTTCTTTATTTTTCTCCCTTTTTACATTTGAAATGCTCATCTAAGTGACTGCTTCTTGTACAGGAGTGGCTCATGCTGGGAGAGTTAAGTGGAAGTATCTGAAGGTCTCTTACAGAAATATTGTCTCCTGGCCAGTATAAAGGTGTCCAAAATGCGGGAGATGTGGTTAAACCGCTCCTCTGTCTTGGACGCAAGGGCTTCTTTCATCACTAAGAACAAACCCCTAGGTTACATTATTGAGAATGAGAAGCTAGTACAGTAGTTCTAAAATTTTTGATCTCCAGCGTCACAACGTGAAGCCGCAACAATTAGATGTAAAGGGTCCATTCATGAGGGATAACACCACTTTGACCCTTTGTGCTAACTCCTACTGGTAATCTTCCCATAAGCGTGAACTTACTCTCCAATTGAAGAAGATGAATAGGTCTTTACAATCCCCCAATACAGTATTCATATCTATCCACTGCCTCTAAACCTAATAGAAAAGTATCTTACCTCATTTTTTTCCACTACAAGCCAAGCGACTTGTAATCCTTCCAAGCCTTTAAATGGGACTTCTCTTGTGAGCATCTCCCAAAGTACCTGGAACAAAAACATATTCAAGATACAGTCATTAAAATCTATAATGCCATACATACACCTTTTCATGTAATCAGATATAACGTGATGCAGACTTGCTCTATGAGTACACATTTAACAAAATGATGCAAATAGTATTTATCATTTATCTTTACCAACCAAAAGCATATTGGTAAACAAAGTTTGCGCTCATCTGGAAATCAATGCTCATTCAGTAGGATGGCAACATTAACTTTTCTGGAAAAAATGATGAGCCCAGGAAATAGACCAACATAAAGTGTGTTGGAAATATCTTCACTAAATAATTAACTGCTGTTTTGAATCAGTACCTTAATATAATGAACTAATGTATTCTGCTGACCAAGGGTTGTTCTAAGTCTCTCATGATTTTATTGTAATTTATATTTTTAAGGTTAAAAACAGTTAATATATTCTATAGCTAATGTATTCTACTTACCAAGGATAGTTCGAAGTCTTTTATGATTTTATTTATATTTTTAAGTGTTAAAAAACAGTGGCGCGGATGGTAGAGTTTTGATTTGGGACTAGGGTGCAACCTCTGGTATTCTGCATAAACACCACGTGATTCATCCTATTGACTAATCATGTCTACTGTGCAAAAGTCACCACTTTAACTCTTTGTATTCGAAGTATTTTATGTGGTTCACCCAATAATAGCCTCAATAACCAGACATGCATCCATATATAGGACAGGGCAGTAGTCACATTCTATGAAAGTTTAAGAATAAAGTGCTGGAACACTAAAAGTGCCACTAAACAAACCTTTCTTTAAAGAACACTAAGAAAGGAAGGGCTTTACATAGTTATACAAGGAGAGTATTTTTACAGGTGACTCCGAAATGGAAGTAGTAGAACAACTGTTTAAATCGAATATAAATCTGTGAAAAATAGTGAACATTATAAGAAGTTCAACTGAGGTTCAGCAGTTCAGCAGAATATTAGATCAGTCCTAGCATGCCTGCATTTCGGGGATAAGGCAGACTGAAGATAGACCCATTTACCATAAAAACAATTATTGTTAGTCAATTCTCATTCTGTTTATTCCACCATAAAAATATGATTCTAACTCAAGTACACAAAAATGTTTTATCATGTCACTCCAAGAAACATCTGCTGTAAAGGGGCAAACTATTTATTAAAGGATGCAAAGAAACCTGACAAACATTTTGCAGACTACTGCAACATTTCTTATTATCTATAGAGAACATACATCATTAAAACTATTTTAACACACAACAAATAATGTCAATTTTATTTTCGGGATTAATATATCGACCATAACATGTAAGGATCCTTCAACCTTTTACATCTCTTTCCCGATATTATATATGACACCTGTAATAAGCAATAACGTTTTTAGACAATACATGGTCATCAGTGGTGGGAACTCCAAAGCCAGTGAGGTCTAGGGGCAGTATTTAGAGTTTGGCAGACGGGATACTCTGTCAAAATGTGACAGATAACTTGCTGCTGTGAAGCAAATGCATAAGCTATACTGCATTTTTAATATGGTCGACAGGATATTCTTCACATATGTGGTGAAATACCCCATCTGTCAACTCTAAATAAGGCCATAAGTTTGAATTCAGACAAAGTTTTTCTGTCCTAATTTGTGAAAGGATGAAGGTTTTGCTCAGCAAGAGATTCTATCAACCAGAGCTCCATTTTTTAGTAGTATTTAAAGAATCGAAAACTCTTTTATTATCTAAAATGTAAACATGGAAATATTTTAAAATAAAACATTGATTTCAATATATAAGCATATATCCGCTTTTAAAGCATCCAGCAACAATAAGATTGGTTTAAGATTAAATTAATGATAAACCTTTATCCTGGGTACACTTTTCCCTCCTCCAATTAACGGTCCTTATATAGTTCAGTATGCCATTTTAAAATGCAGTTTAGGAAAGATCGTCCTGTCACTGTTTACTTCCTTTGTTTCTTTAAAGTAAGCTTTGTCTGCCCTAAAGGTGTGTATCTCTGCCTGGAATTAACTGTTGTCATCTACTCTATTAATGAATAACTTCACCATTTCTAAACATATACTGCCGTATGCTACTAGCTCACTGTAATAGCTATGCGTATACACTAGTAAACTGCATGTAAAGCTTTAATATGTATATGTGCTATGGATGTGTCATCCATTCTATTAACGTCACTGTTGTAAATTGTCTTCTATAATACCAAAAACATTGTACAGCCCTTGCACAGATATTCAAAATCTGTACATAGGTAGCTTCCAAATAATACTATATGTACAGCATCAAAATGTTTAATGGCTATTGTCACCTACCTAATATATTAATGCCCACTCCACTCTTTACAATGTTTCTGAAAATTCCTTTTTTTAATACCAAACCATTTTACAAGCTCTTTATATACTCATGAAAGACGTTGCATTATAAGACCTTGATTACAAGTTAAGCGCTAAATTACGGGTTTTGTGATAATTATCACATCCTCTCAGTTTTCCCTTTATAGCTTCCAGCCGGTCACACATGCTGGAATTTAGCAGTGGAAAAGGCTCACATAAAAGTAAAAACGTAAAGTCAAACAGAACCAACTAGTGCATGCTTTTCAGTAGTACACCTAACATACACCACTTGAGCTGATGAATCGAGGGTAAGTATTCATATATAAATATATTTACATTTTAATGCTCTACTTTTAATTATAATTGTCTTCATTTTGAAATTGTCACAGTTTCTTACAACATTTTGGTATGGTCATTTGTCAGAGCATGTCTTCCCTTGTTTAACTTTCAAGAAGCTTTAACAACTGTCCCAAAAGATCAGGCTCAATCTTTAAAGAAGATGAGGCAAATTGTTTTATTTATTACCTTTTGTAAATGAAATGTTTTCATACCATGAAGGTGGCGGCCACGTTGCATAAAGTAATGTTATGTGACGCAACACTGCAGCCCTCTTGAAAGTATAAAATATTTTGCTGCCCCATTGCCTTACATCATGTTGAGTAATGCAGTGAGGGCGTCTTGAAAGTATACTAAATATAAGAAATAAACTTTGATGATGAGTAGTCATTGGTATTGGCTTTACTATTGCCAGTTCATTTGTAATGGCATCCCGTATTGGCAAGGCCAATAGTGGCAGTGGCATGGAGATGGGCAGTGGGAGAGTATACGTGGAAGAGGGTGGGTAGTGAAGCCTGGAGAAATGGGGAGCCAAGAGGCACAAGTGCTGCAGGACCACTTTTAGGGCAAAGCCGAGCCAACCCTCTGGCACCTGGTGCATTGGCTAAAAGTCAAGCGCATCTGAAGTCTCAGTAAGAGGCACAAAAAAGTTTTAAGGGGCAACATCCAAGGCATCACCAAGCCTTTTATCTGGTGTATAGTGCTCTGCATGAGGGTCAAGTGCATCTCCATCCACAGTACTCACAGGGATTGCAGGAAGGGACAGGGGGCGTGAGGAGGGTTCGGGAATGTAGGGGAAGATAGCGAGTGTACTTGCAGTCAAGGAACGAACAGGACATGGACTCAAATGGAGAGCTAAATAAGAAATAAGGGGAGAGTATGTGGTCTAACAGCTATGGCGGTTGATCTCAAATCTGGGGAACCAGGTTCGAATCTCGGCAATGACACTGAACATCCTGTGTTTCTAGGCAAATAACTTAATCTTCCTGTGCCTAACAAAAATGAATGTAAACTGGTGCTCATGTAAATCGCTCTGATACCTGATACCTTCGGATCAAGTTCACGCTATATTAAACTCCCGAAAAAAAAGTTCCATGACGTTAGCACTGAAGTATTCAACCCAGCCACTCAAAAATGTGGTTAAAGAGGAAAAGCACCGGGGGGGGGGGGAGGACAAGCACAAGAACATGGATGATGGGCATCCAATAAAGAGCTGGCAACTGAGATAGATTCAGAAAGCCATCCCATGATGACAAACAGTTCATGCCTCCTGTAGTTACACTATAAAAAGTGGCAATACTTTGCCAAAAATCATGGGAGTACTGAAATAATGTCTCAGTATGAGATGAAAGGACACATAAGGCCAGAGGATGTTTCTCATACTGGCTGCAACAATATACTCAACCACACACACACAGACATACACACAAAGAGCACGAATCAGCACACTTGAAACCAGGACACTATGGAACTAGCACCTCAGACATTCATCCAGGTGGAGGTCATGAAAACATCTGACCGATGTACCCAACATCTAGATAACACTGAACATGTAAGTCCACACCACTGCTTACAACTTCCATAGAACTGTAGGTCAACAACAAGAGCCAGTTCGCTGCAAGCAACACATTTCTTGTTATGAAAAGTGCTCTGCCAAAGCCCCTATGACACACCACTCACAAAAAGAAAAGCCTGTGTTCCTCCATTTATGAGACCGCAACTAGTTTGGGCTACAACAAATATGGGGGCACCTAAAATAGAGGAGGCTACATCTAACTGTAATCTTACCTTTCAGTCACACAAAGCTTTTTCAAGACATGTACTCTCTTGCATACTCAGAAAAGCCTATTAGAAAACAACAATGACTTAGAAGATACTTAGCAGCAGATGTAGCTGCAGCCAATAACAATGCATGTACTCTTAGGAATGATGCAGACCAAGTGAGTGTCATGGATTGGTCAGGAAAACATATCAGAAAGTGAAAAAACTCTCAGAACAAAAAGACCTGAACACCAAACCAGTCCAGTCTTCCGGGGCCAGACACTCAACTCCCCAGACCCACCAGATCTAAACATTTGGTCCAGAGGGCATCTTGTAGTACCCGCATATAAAGTGATAACTCATTTCATACAAATGAATGAATGAATGAATGAATACTCATTTCTATAGCGCGTGGTTACCCGGAGGCATCCCAGCGCTGCGGTGCATCAATTCATCATCCGAGAGATTACAGAAATAGGAAGGTTTTTAACATTTTTCTAAACCTAGTGTGGTTCTGTTCCATCCGAATAGAGTCCGGCAGATTATTCCAGAGCTTGGCTGATTGGACAGAAAAACGTCTGCCGCCCATACGGATTCTCCTTATTCGTGAGACTGTCAGAAGATTCTTACTACTGGATCTCAAGGACCTATTGGTTTGGTAAGGGCAGAACAGAGGTTGGATTAGAGCAGGACCTATCTTGAGGAGGGCTTTATGAACAATGGTCATCGCCTTGAATTCCACCCTTTGTTGTATTGGCAACCAATGGAGTTGTTGGAGTGCTGGTTTAGCGGAAGTTCGGCGCGGTGTCTTTAGAAGCATCCGGGCCGCACAGTTCTGTACCGTCTGGAGGACCCTGAGTGTCCCCAGTGGTGCGCCTAAGTATACTGCGTTGGCATAGTCCAGGCGTGTTAGAATCAGGGCCTGGACTAATATCCGCCTTGCTTCGAACGGGAGTAATTCAATAATTTTCCTAAGGGCTCGCATCAGGGCGAAACAGGTTGCTGCTACCTTCTGAGCTTGTGCCAAAAAGTTAAGAGCTGGGTCCAGCCAGACCCCTAAGCTCTTAATTTCCTTTTTGGGGGTAGGGGGGTGTCCTAAGATAGTAGGCCACCATCCGTCCACCGTTGATGGACAAATACACAATCCATGGTAAAGCAACAGCAAGACACACCTATTGAAGAAGACAACAGTGACACAAACTCCACAAGCAGTAATATAAAAGTGGCTGCAATCATGAGGGCTGGAAGAACCAAACAGGCAGTAGGAGAAAAGTTGTCTAACATCATTAATGATGAACATCGGATCCAAACACCAAAGACAGAATCTCACACTAAGCTAATCTGTCATTCTGAAAAAGTACAGGGTCCTCTATAATGCAATACGGAAGGAAATATGCAGTCTATACTCTGCCCACACATGGCACAATTGAACTGTGGCAGAACTAAAGCTTAAAATACTAATAGATCAGTTGAACATTGAAGTAATGGCATGTTCACAGATCATCAGGGATGTCTGTTACTTAAAACGCATTGCTAGGCAGGGGGGAGGCCATGTAGCGCAGACAATCTTAGCTTGGTGGGGCTATAAACTCTTTTTTTCTTTCTTACTTCTTCTTCACCTACTTACACATACTTCCCTATCCCAAACCAGACCCCGGGGGGGGGCCAAAGACGGGTGGCGAGAGGTAGGTCCACACCGACTGCAGAGAACAAACAGAGGTCACAACCCAGAGAACAGCTATCCAATAGGGACACCATGACTACTCATAATACTCAAGGCCTAGCACAGATAACATCTGACATCAAGATCGTGTCACTGAACGTCAAAGGCCTTAATCACCCCGTCAAGCGACGGAAAACATTAGACTACCTGAACAGGCTCAAAGCAGACATATACGTGCTCCAAGAAACTAGAGTGACCACAGAGGATGCCAACAAACTTAAGGCAAACTGGATAAGCGAGATAGCATGCTCACCAGCAGTCAACAAAAAAGGAGGGGTGATAACCATTATAAGCAAGAAAGGGAAATTCAAGACTCTGGGCAGTGTAGCAGATACGGAAGGCAGGAGACTAGTCACCAGCATCAAAAGAGGAGAGGAAGTAATGCACATAGCAAACATCTATGGGCCGAATGCCACAAAAAAAAAGTTCTGGGAGGAGGTAGAAAGCGAGCTCAGCAATATCCCACTGGGAGAACTACTGATAACGGCAGGGGACATGAACGAGGCGATGGATAATGCCATAGATAGGCACCCGCACAGGCCAAGCCATGCCACACAAGAACAGAACATACTCAAAAACCTTTGCACCAAGCTCGCACTAGCGGACCCATGGAGACTACAACACCCCAGTGCCAGGGAGTACTCGTTCTATTCAGCACCACACAACTCGTACAGTAGAATAGACTATATCCTCATGTCAAGCTCACACACACACTTGACGGACAGAACGGAGATAGGACCGATAACAGTCTCGGACCATGGCCACATCTCCCTCTCCATAAGCGGGAAACACAATGAGCTACCGAGCAGGGGATGGCGTCTCAATAGCGACATACTAGAAGATCCCGCCAACACCGGGGAGATAGAGGCGGCAATCAAAGAATATCTCTTATTCAATGACACAAAAGACACAGAGGAAGGGACACTGTGGGACGCACTCAAAGCCACAATAAGGGGGAAACTCATAAGCATTAAGGCAAGAATGAACAAAAAGAGGAACAAACACATTAAAGAATTGGAAGAACAGATAAAGGAGCTAGAGAACAACCACATCGCAAACATACTAGACAGGAATACACTTACAGCGCTGACAAAGAAAAAGTACGAACTCAACAGACTATTAAACGAGAGGGCCACAACATGGATAAACAAATATAAATCCATAAACTTATGCTCAGCCAACAAACCAGGTAGGGCACTTGCAGGGTATCTAAAAGCCAAACAGAGACAGCACTCAGTTGCAGCGATCACCGACACAGACAACATAACGCACACAGGGAACAAACAAATCCTCGAAACCTTCAGGAGGTTTTACAAAGACCTATACACCGCGGACAAAGCACTAAAGGCGGACGGAGGGGCGAACCTTCTCGAGAAACTTGACCTACCCAAGCGAAGCTGCGAACAAAGTGAGGCGCTAGACCAAAACATAACAAAAGCAGAGGTAGGGATGGCCATAGACGCACTAAAACCTAACAAAGCCCCAGGGCCGGACGGATTCATAGTAACTTTTTACAAAAAGTTCCAAACGCAGCTTAAAGACATACTAGTGAGAGTATTCCAGACGTGTGCAGAGAAAGGAAGCATGACAGACTCAATGGCAGAGGCAAACATTATTGTCATCCCCAAAGAAGGGAAGGACCCCCAATTCCCACAAAACTATAGGCCAATCTCCTTAATAAACGTAGACTGCAAAATCTACGCTAAAGTAATGGCAGCTAGAATAAACACATACCTACCCACACTCATACACAAAACACAAGTGGGATACCTGAAAAACAGGCTCTCACAGGATAACACGAGACTGCTCTGCCACCTAATAAGTCGCCCGGCAAACAACACAGAGAAGGCGGTAATGATCGCACTAGACGCAGAAAAAGCCTTTGACAGAGTCTCGTGGCCTTTCCTAAACGAATGTATGCGCAAATTCGGATTTGGAGATAGATACAGAGGAATGATAATGTCCCTATACAAAAAACCCCGAGCTCGAGTGGTAGTTAACTCAGCAACATCAGAAACATTCTCCCTGAGTAGGGGGACGAGACAAGGCTGCCCCCTGTCACCAGGGTTATTCCTGCTGGCAATAGAACCCCTTCTCCACATGATCAGAACAAACACGCAGATCACAGGTGTGCAAGTGGAGGGTCAAGCCTTCAAGCTCGCGGCCTATGCGGATGACATCCTGATCACCACAAGCAACCCACGGGAGTCAATCGAGGCACTGGTACAAACAATAGAGGAATATGCTCACGTCTCAGGCTATAAACTCAACAGGGATAAATCAGAATGCAAACCAATGACCTGCCACACTACCAGAGAAGTACTAGGCGAGTCAGGCCTGGCGTGGCAAACAAAACCCCTAAAATATCTGGGACTCCTCTTTGGGAAGGACCTCAGATCAACACTAGAGCACAATGAGGAAGCAATGCTGAAAAAGATCAAGACGAAGCTAGACGCATGGGGACCCAAATTCGTCAGCTGGTGGGGCAGAGTAGAGACAGTCAAGATGATGATCACCCCAATGCTCAATTACTTGCTGTCCATGCTGCCACTATCACTAACGATAGACTTCCATAAACAAATTGACAAAGCCATTAACTTGTTCCTATGGGGAGGTAAAAAACCTAGAATAAGTCTAGCAAAGCTCAGGCTAAAAAAAGAGCAAGGGGGACTGAATCTCACAAACTATAAGGCCTTCCAGACGGCATGCCTTTCCAAACAAGGGCTACACTGGGTTGCACCAACACCAGAATACATGCCAGTATGGCTGGAGCTAGAAAGGGGCATTCTAGGAGGAGCAGACCCGATCATGGCCCTCACGGCAAATAGACACCCAGAGGCCAAAAACTCAATACTACAGAACACAAAAATAGCACTACTGAGATTAGATAAAGAGCTAGAAGTAAGCATCAGAGGCACCAAATGGGAGTCATTATGGTACAACACCAAACTCACATACAAAGGCAAAACGCTAGACAGCAAAGAATGGCTCAGCAGGGGCATAACAACGCCGGCACAACTAGAGGCAGGGGACAACCCACTCTCCTACAAGACGCTCCAAAAAACAACCAGCCTACCAGACAAGGAATTCTACGAGTTCCTAAGAATCAAAGCTGCCATCACCAGAGCAAACCTCTCCAAACACAAACCAACCATCATACAGTATGCACAGAACCTAAACACGACAGGTCATCAAACAGCGCAGATATACAAAATAATCACACCTCGCACCACCACTCTTAATGACAAAACAATGGCCTTCTGGGAAGAGACCATCCATAGACCGCTAAATGAAGAAGAGAAGGCCAGACTATGGACATCAGCGTCCAAAAACAAGATCACACCACAGTTAGCACAAACAAAATACTGGGTACTACACAGACTACACTGGACACCGGCGAAACTAGAAAGAGTTGGGGCAAGCGACAGCAGCGTGTGCTGGAACTGCCACAAAGCAAGGGGGGACCTAGCCCACATGATATATGAATGCCCCAAAGTCAAAGCGTTCTGGAGTAAAGTATACAACCTAATAGACTCAATCACGGGGTGCCAGATACAACGAGGGCTAGCAGGGATAGTCACCGGATTCCTAAGGCCACAACTCCAATCCAAAGAAATACGTGATTTAGTCGACATGCTCCTGGCGGCAGCAGTAAAAACCATTCTGGGGTACTGGAAGAACTCCAGCAAAGCCACCTTCAAGCGTTGGTTCAACTGGGTAACATTCCTTCGAGGGGCAGACAACATCACCGCCAAACACAAGGCGGCGAATCACACAGCCAAAGAGGACATGTGGGCAGCCCTAGATGAGTATCTGACGCAATAAACCCCCCCCCCCACTCTCTTCCTCTTTCTTTTCTTCCCTCTTTCTCTCTCTCTCGTTGATACCACTGGGCCGAGTATACATGTAAAAGAAGCCCAAGAAAGACAACAGTATACAATGTACATGTGAAACTTATTCAATTCAATAAAAAAAATTGAAATTAAAAAAAAAAAAAAACGCATTGCAGACGTCCAGGAAAATGAAGAAATAGCAAGTTGTCTTTGTAAATGTACTTACCTGGAAAGAGACTAAACTCCAAACACACAGAAAGTCACCCTTCAATGCCAAAAGAGACGCGGCAGTTAAGTTAAAGAGATAAGATTCTATTTTGTGCAAGCATAGAACATATAAACCTCAAATATGCTCCCCTGGGTTAAATGGGGGCAAAGTTGAGGTGTATATGTTATAAGCTTGCAGAAAAGGGAATCTATTTTTGTCCTTGTTAGAGTTGGCTTCTTTTGGCGTGTTCCCCCTTAGTTTTTGCTTTCTGCCCTCCCGGTTTTGACTCTGTTTTTGCTGGTGTAGTGTTTCTGCGCACTTTTCGAACTGCTGATCAGTGGTAAAGTGCAAGTGCTCCTGTGGTAAAGTAGGTTATGGATTGGTGTTTCCATGATTGGCTGTTTGGTTTTCTTGTCAGCCCCTAGTAAAGTGCACTGAGTGTGCCAGGGCATGGGAACAAAATGCTATACATGGGGCTGCAGCACGAATTGTGCCACCCACGCGAGTAGGTACCACTTGACCTGCCATTGCAGAGTCCTCGCGCAGTTTGTAACTGTCAAATCAACTTGGCCCGTGCACACACTGGCCAGTACCTAAGCTTCCCTTCTCTTACATGTCCGGCACCCCTAAGGTAGGCCCAAAGTACCCCTGTGGGCCGGGTGCAGTGTATGTGAAAGGTAGGACATGCCCTGGTGTGTGTGGCATGTCCTGATAGTGAATTACAGCCCATTTCGTTTTTCACTATTGCAAGGCTACCTGTTCCCCATAGGACAGAATGGGAAGTTTGTTTATAACATCTTATAAACATAACTGGCCCTGGGAACTAGGTGGGAAAATAAAATTTAGCATGCCTGAACTCAGAATCTAACAATGCATCTTTTAGTAAAGGTGATTTTTACATTCTGTGTTTGAAAAAAACACTTTTAGGAAGTAGGTATTTTCTTGCTCAGTCATCCCGTGTGCCTCTGCTGGAATGTGGATTGCCTGTTGGGGCTTTGGACGACAGATGGCTAGGAAGCAAGGGTGGCTCCCGATATTCTAGGTAGGTCAGTAAAGGACAGAATAGACCTGGGCTGCGATGCGGGAAGATGGAGGAGATTTCCTTGCACCTCAAAGTGCCTAGTCTGCCTCTGACAATGCCGTTTCCACCCCCTGCCGGGAAATCACACCAGGGAAGGCAGAACTGGTTCTGGCAGGGCACAGACACCCTCTGCCTAGAGGATCAAAGGATTTTTGGATACAAATACTAGGACCCAGACCCCTGAACTTTAGAACTCTTTTGGATCAAGAAGACTGCCAAGAAGAAGAGCTGGAGAAGCTGTGAGGAGGAACTACCACTTTGCTGTGTGCTCTGCTGTGTTGGCCTACAGTGGCTGCTTCTGTCTTGGGCAGTGAAAGGACTGGACTGAACTTTCTGCAATCTACTTTTGTGAGTTTCTCCAAGGGCTTGAGGTAGAGCTTGCCCCCTTTTCAAGAAGTCTCAGGAACAGCAAAGACTTCAAGCTCTTCTGCCCTCAGCACTGGGGACTGTGTTTTTTGTGCTGCGACAGAAGAAAAGCAACTTGACGACGTCTACAATGCCACTGCGACCTGTGGGCACCGCACACTGCACTGCCTCGCTTCACGCCGCAGCCTGGGCATCGCAGAGAGCGCTGCCGCAATGCCGCACCGTGACCCTGGTCTCACCGACGGTGCCAGATGACGCCGCCACCGAGCCATTGCTCGCACCGTGACCTGTGGGCACCGCACTCTGCACTGCCTCGCTTCACGCCGCAGCCTGGGCACCGCAGAGAGCGCCGCTGCAATGCCGCACCGTGACCCGGGGCTCACTGACTATGCCTGCTGATGCTGCCACCGAGCCGTTGCTCGCTCCGCGACCTGTGGGCACTGCCTCGCTTCACAAAGACGCCTTGGCCTCCCCTACGCCGCCGCTCCACGCCAAAATCAACGCCGCTGTTTGCACCGTGGTTCGAGGGCACCGCTCATAAAGTTACATGACGCACCGCCCTCATCCCGCACCGCAGCCTTGGCCTACTGATGCCGGCACCATCGACTTCAGTTCGTCAGCTGACGACAGTGCTTCAGCAACGACGACGCTGCTGCTTGCACCGTAACCTGCCAGCACCATCACGAGCACCTCCTTCACCTCGCATTGAGACCCTGGTCTCACCGACAACGCATCTGATGCCGCCACCGAGCTGTTGCTCGCACCGCGACCTGAGGGCACCATAGCACCCGACGCCTGCCGACGCCAGCCGAAAGAAGCTCGACCTGCAACATAAGTGACTTCAAGGGCCTAGGCGCTCTGCATCTCTAACAGGTACTGCTTGAAGGTCTTCCCGAAACCGTAGCTGGGCCGCGACTAGCCTAAACTGTTTGCATTTGGTTGCTCACAACGTCATGATAGCCCCAGATGGAGCTATCAACATCAAGGAACTGCTTTTTAAGTACTGTATTGGGGATTCTTCTCGTTTTTGGTCTTCTATATAAAAATATTGGCTATTTTTCTAAACTAGTGTGGTGTCCTTTTGTAGTGCTTACACTGTATTACTGTCGGTTATGTACAAATGCTTTACACACTGCCTCTAAGGTAAGCCTGACTGCTCGAGCCAAGCAAACAAGGGGGTTAGCAGGGGTTATTTTAGGAGTGTAACTCCCTTATCCTGACTAGGGAGAAGGGCCCCTACTTGGACAAAGGTTCAAGCCCTTGCAACTAGAACCCCCATTTCTAACAGTCTTTAGACAAAGTAAGCACACAGTGGGGTTGACAACACTTATTGCCAGATGGTAGCAAAGGAAGAGTCACATCCACAAGCTTTTGGTAGGATGAATGGGAAAATGTAACAAAGTGACATTGTTTATGGGGCTTAATGTGACTGTGGTATACTAAGAAACGGCCTGCTAAAGCATGTCCATCTTCTTCCTGACACATCTTCCAAACATATAAAAAATAGACGTGGTCCAACCACATCCAAATGAAGTGGAGCTGCGGAAAAGAAAGTGGGTTCATACTAATTCATCACAACATCCTCCAGAATGGTGTTAAGGATATGCCCAATGCATAGCATCAATCTTTAGGGTCTTTAGGGTCTCAGTCAGCAGTTAACGCACAACTGAACAACTTCGCCTTTTCTGATTGCCCATCTAGCTCTGCTCTACAACACAGTTGCTCAACTCCATGCAATAGATGTGTATGAACATCCAAGGCACTCATACTGTCCCACCCACAACAAATGTCTGTGCCAAAGTCCTGCACACAAACATTGTAGGAGGGCAGGAATGGAACATTAATAGAGCAGGATATTTTCTGTGTTGTCTGTAGCTGAACCAATGCTGTCAATCGTGCGACTTGTGGCTATGGCGCCATAGGCCTAGGAAATTAAGGTAAGCTAAGCTAAGGTAAGCTACTCCAACTCCAAATGCCACTATTGGACCGTCTCACCAGGGTCACAATGTAGGTTGTGGACAAAAAACTCTTTCAATGTCAGCTATGTCCCAGTGCATGGGGGCTAGTTCTGTTATTTCTGGAAATGGAACCCCATTTTGAGGATTTGTATACCTGAATAACAAAAACAGGGTAAGCCCATCATCCTGGCATGGAGGAGTTTCAGCTGCTGTCATCTTTATAAGAGACTAACAACCCCAAATACTGTGCCAAATGATATTAGGAAACAGACATCTATGCCTGACAATAGATTTCTATGATGTTTGCTCAAGAAAGTAGGAGGCCAATAGCCATAACAGTGCATGAGCAGGGTCAAATGCATAAAATTCACAATGCTAAAATTGCTCATTGTAATGCAACACTGTGGCGGGCACAGAGTATCAATGGACAGTGGAATTGGCGGACATAGACAAGAGTATAATTTACCATGATGCAGGAACTCCTTAGAGGAGGAGGTTCCATTTATTTTTTTCCAATTTGCGAAAATGGCTGATGGTGACTGACCTCTTCAGCTGGCCATAGAGTATCAAGAAAGGACAGTGAATTTGGTGGACACAGACAAGTTTACAATTACCTAGTGGGTACTGTGTAAAACATGCAATGCTTCCCCGTGTTAGAAATGTTTCTCCTTCCCTCCTCTACTCCCCCAACCCCATCCTACATCCTCACAGTGCCCAAAATATATATTTACCACCAACTTAGTTAATGACTCTGTGTCACTTAGTTTACTTGATCATCAACCATTGTGGATCATAGAAAAACTAGAAAGCTTCTTGTCCTTGAGTTAGAGCAAGAGTTACATACAGATGAAAGATTTCACACGGAATGAGACTTGAGGAATGTTAAACCCCCTACGCAGGTGAATAATGTTTTATAGCAAGAATTATGGATTGAATGAAGTCTTTGCTACTGGGAGTAGAGAGCTTTGAAGAAAGCACTCAAGGTGGCTTTTTAATATATATGAACATGGACACAAGGTTTAAGGAATTATACTCTACAGGATTGGGAATTCCAAGTGAGTTTACTGCAAGAAAAACCGACCACACATAGTATCATTCCATAGGGTTAACTGAGCAGATTTACTGTACAGTAACAATAAATTCACATGCAAATTTACTGTGGGGTAAATGCGTCCCCGTAACCATGCAACTTGTAATTGAGATCTTAATGAGCAGTCTTCCTCGAATGTGAACACTACCCACTCCCATCCACCCTGCACAGTGTCTGTGTCTCAGTATCTCTTTGCTCTCGTCCCTGTGCAAGCTGCATTTGTGGACACACTTCTTGCAGCGATATAAAAGCTCTTAGGTACGCAAACAGTCCTTACCCATGTGTTTCAAAATGCACCCAGAGCATGTGCTACTTTCCAGTGGTTGGTGTTTCTTGCAGCATAGTAGTGCTTGTAATAGTTGGCTGACTGTTCCGTGCCTTACTAAACAATTTGGGCCGGATTACGATCTTTGCGGATGGGATACTCAGTTACAAACGTGACGGATATCCGATTACAAGTTCCTTAGGATATAATGGAACAGAAATTTGGGGGATGGGATTTCTGTCACATTTGTGACGGAGCAACCCAGTCTGCCAAAATCGTAATTAGGCCCTTTGTTTCTTAAATTTCATCTAGGATATTGAGTCCTCTGTTAGAGATCATGCTGTGGAGAATGAGACACACTGTCGCAGATTCTGTACCTACATTGGTTGGACTGATCTTCTACATGTGCCTTGACGTAGGCTGCTAAATCACTTTCAAGCACCCCATGGATGTGCTAAATAGGGCCAAATGACTGGGTAGTTACCCTGCAACATGTTTTCTGTTACTTGTTATTCGGGATATGGCGTCTTGCCTCGTATTAAACTGTGAAGTAAATGATTACCCTTACCCAGAAATTCACAACAGGGATAAGTGATTATAATACTAAGTATCGACCCATAGAATATTGTGATTCAAGCAAAATCGAGGACAGAATAATGAGGGACAAAATATTGAAAGGTAAGTGCATATAGAGAAGAACAGTTTTACTATTCCTAACTCCACATCTACATACGTTGACGATATGTGTACTGCATAGGTACAAATATGTGGAGTTAGGTATGGAAAATCTAGACTTATGTCCTTTAAATTGTGTCCCATCGCTGTTCTGAGATCGATATTTAAGGTGCACACTATATAAGTAGGAAACCATATTCAGAGCAAGCAATCAATCGCTACATATTAAGCATTTTTCCAAATTAGCTTTAATTGCGCCTTTCTCAATGGGCTGTTTAAGAGGATAAGTATTACAAAGTTACTTATATATGTCCAGTGTTCTTAAAGCAATATATTTTCTTGCAACAACTGTACATTAAATTGTCAGGCTGCCATCTGCCAATAAACATTCTAAAGCAAATCTACAAACTTTTTATATATATTTTTTTCCACTGTAAATTTCCATCCCATATACTTTATCAAGAAAAAAACGTGTTGCTTAATTAAAAACAGACTATCTTCTGCAATTCCAACAGATTCTATAGTAATTCCCAGTGCACCTGTTCATTTCCCTGTCTAGCCATTTGCCTGCATGATAAATGGTTTTGGGGTTCTTTAGATTAGATACCCACATTGCTTCGCCATTCTAATGAAGTCAAACTTTCTTCTTATTTACCATGTCACAATAACAACCCAATTTATCGACGTGCAAATAAATGTAACCCAATATATGTTTTTTATACATGAAGAAAGCCCTAAAATTGAGCGTCACCCCAAACTTATTAAGCATTTATTGTAAAACGAAATATATAAAAAATAAATAAAAGCATCACCCAAAAATATGTCCCCATGTACTGCTTGCTCCAAGAGGGGTACCGGGTACATAGGCCTTCACTAGCCCCTTCATGCACTTGGCATGTAGCGGGGGAGGAATGCTACATATTAAAAGTTCTCCGCTCCCCCATGCCCGACTCCAGGATTAACAATTGTGTTTTGTTGAACGGGAAGAATTAATCGCGGCGTAAAAGAAGATATTTCTCCACTGGTGAAAAACAAATGACTGTAGATTTTGCAAGGGCTTTTACGCATAGCCCTCCCCTTGTGTGGAACTGTACGATGTGTACAAGTGTGCGCGGGAGAAGCAGGCCTCAGTAGCTCAGGCCGAAGATTGTCAGTCTAGTTCAGGGCGGGGGTAGCTGAGCACTTGGGGATGGCGAGGTGATGCTGCAGCCTGAGGAACTTAAGACAATATGACGAATGGCGCCACAGAGTTGTGGTAAGAGCTGCTGAATCCCCTGTAAAAGTCTCCATGAAAAATCGCGTCAGAAAACCGCAAGAGTACAGAATGGGTCACCAATTAATGTGAACAGGAAGCATAGGCTCATAAGCAAAGACTTTCTGACTATCCAATCTAGGTCGTCTCTTTCTGAGCAAAAAAAGAGACAGGGCTATTTCCTTACAGTTTGTGGATATATAAGTGAGTTGTATCAAAGTTTGGCATAGGTCCTGTCATCCACAAAACAAAGGGGTCACCGAGGTTACAAAGACAGATTATTGATAGGTGTAATAGAAGGAGATGTCTAAAAGTCCTCGATATCACAGTCAATGCTTTCAAAGTGCTGCTGTGTCTCTTATTAGAGAAAGATTGTTTTTTTTCTTCTCTAAACTCTTAATTAATGCCTGATCTTGGAACTGTTCCGAATGCGATCTATGAAGAGCAGGGATAATTATTTTCTATAACGTTAGAATACATGTGGCTACGTTTCTACAAATAGATGTGGTTTCATTCCACTGTCTCCTGCTGGGACATTACACAGAATCTTCTGATTACAAGAAGAAAGCTTGCGCACCTTCCATCCTCTTTCAAGTCAAAGACGTTAACTATGCACTAACAAGATGCGCTTATACAGTGCTGTGTACGTAAAGGCGGTCTTTATTCTCTCCCTGATGGAGCTTGAAGCAGAGCTATATTTAGCATCCCATCTATGATGAACCTTTGAACAATAAGTGTTTGTCTGAACTGTCTCTTGACACACATCATGCATGAAAGAGACAGTAATGAACTATTGTGTAACCTCTACTAAATGCACATGGCCCAACTTTAAGAAGCATCGCCCAACACTGATAAAGATTAAACAAATATTTAATACAAAGGGCATTCACAGGCTAGGCCTGTACGCACTCATAAAATACGTACAATATGCAAATGCATGTGTTATTGTTGGAGCCTAATCACAAACTGCATTCTGTAGTACGTTTAGTGCTACTACAATAGTAGTAACTAAATTACGTGCATAGGTCTTCACCTCTGCCTCTCCTGTCTTTTATGTGCAGAGATCTCCACCTCGACTTTGGAGGTCTACGCACACGTAAGTATATGTGTTAGTAGTACATGTGAGATAGACGGAGAGTGACTGGAAAAAGGTGGAATATGTATAGGTTAAGGGGAATGGGTTTGTAAGGTGAGGTGAGGGGAGGGTTAGGGAGGGACATGCACCCACCGACAAAAAAAGTAAGACAATTGCTGTTCACAAACTACGCTTCAAAAATTACATTAGCAAAAAAGGCGCCATAACAGGTAGTAAACGAACTTCAGGCCAGAGCTGCAGTAAGTCCAGCACCACACATGGCCAATCACTGGTACTGCAGGTCCCTTCCATTGAAAAGATTAGAGGTAGGGACTTAAAATGAAACTCTCTAGGAAATATTGTTAAAATACATTAAATGATTTAAACTTTTACAAATATATATAAAGTCTTTCTAATGTTAAAAAGGTCAATATAAATTATAAATATATTACTTTTAAAATGCTTAGTTACCCTTTTAAATGTAGAAATATATGTAAAGTGTTTTAAAAATAAATAGCCAAACAAATTAAAATTAGTTTTTTAGATTTGTTCAACTTTTAACATAAATGTATCAATTTAATTAAGATTTAACACAATTTTTAAAAATGAATTTTTAACTTAAACAAACTTAACAACGTTTCCTCATACTTTACTAAAGAGAGATCTCAGCCCCAACTGCAGAGGTTTCATCAAGTGGGCGGAACGCCAGATATATTCGTTAAGCTACTACAAGTAGAACATCTTGGATGAATATGATGTTTTTACTGACTTCATCCAGTGTTTCAGCGGGCGGAGACATGCAAGTCTACAATTCTGAATGACTTACTCTCATAAGTGGGTAACAGCCACAAGTGGTAAAGTTCATCAATAATTGTATGAGTAAATTAACATGTGGAAATGCTCAGGTGCAAATTTAACTTTGGGAGCATACCAATTTTGCTGCTATTTTTCCAAAGCATGAGCATTGTAGATGGTCAATATGCATGGATCTTCATATCAGCTAAAAAAGAAAACAATACTCTGTTTAAGGCAGACTGTCTCTCCCTCGTATGCACTGATGGACATTGCAGTCCTCAAGTCTTGTCATAAATAAAGATCCCTTTCCAATCCAGGAGCTAGATGTGCAACAAAAATGATGGAGCTCTATGCTAACAGCTGCATTTTATGCAACGTGGCAGCATCATTTGGTAAATGTTTAAAGTCTTCAAGTATCAATGATGATAGGGCTGTTGCTCTACATTTGAACACAAGCCCTTTTTCATTCTCTTGCTGACAGCTTCACAAATATGTACTTATATGATACTCTTTTCTTGCCTCAGTGGTTTGGTGTTGGTGTGGGGAAGAGGCTCTGGGATTGGGCCAATCGGCACCTTACGACTCTTCCCACCCCAAAATGGCTCCTAATGCAACGTTGCACTGATGTAAACGGGGGGCTGGATAACCTTGCCGCCAAACAAAGGAAACAGCCGGGACATTTTGGAAAGCAAGGAAGATTGCAAGCTACCATGAGCAACGTGAGTATGAATGGGCACTTGGTGTGGGTGCACTAGGGGATCCAACCATGCAGATTACACTCTATATTGGGGAGCTGTCCATCCCCAAAAAGTATGTGTGGGAAGAGAGGGTACCAGCAGACCAGTGCAGGCTGCAAAGCGAAGGGCTGTACTTAAATCCCCATAATTACTTTGGTAGGAAGAAAGTTTGAAGTGGAAAACAGCTACAATATTATCATTTTAGCTTAAAAGATGGAATTATCCTCCTTAAAGTGGGACTGTTCACTAGTATGGAGTATACCAGTGAGCCGCACCATCGGTCCAATTCTGTTATTCTGGTATAAAGCAAAGATGGGCTACAAACTTTATATAAAACCTGTACTGAAATCCTAATGTTTGTGAGAAAAAAACAGATGTTCTAAACATCAATAGTAGGTCCTGTTCTCGACCATGCCCATGGCAAGAAATGTGTAGACCTCAATAGGTAGGACATTTTGCACCTGGCATGGAGATACTACCAGAGCTGGCAAAGCAGTGCTAACGAGTCACTTGCTTGCCACTCATTTAATCTGCAGTGTGCCGTATCTCTCGTAGCCAGTTCCTCTAAACTAGGAGACCATTATGGAATGCTGTTGCCCATAGTGTATTATTGTTTTACCATTCTAAGATGGCCAAAACTTTGGTTCTAAATGTAGTGGCCATGATGTAACTTTAGAACAACAGCAGACTATGTACAATAACTCTGCAAGATGGACAACTGGCCCTATGGTTATTTTGGTTATTTTAAGCACATGTCTGCAGTGCTTAGTATGTTTTCTTTCTACGTGTATTCTTTTAATTTATCTTGCATATGTTGTTGAGATAGTGTGTGTTTTATTGTGGTTGTGTCAGAGAGTGAATACAAGAATGACTCAGTGGATGGAAGAATTGATGTATGACTACAAAGAAGAGTGCAAGTATGATGTCTTACTGAGTGCCTAAAACCATCAATCACACAAAAACACTTGCTCACAATCCAGAACTATTGGCAGCGCTAATGGATGTTACATTGAATGGTGAGGAGAGTATAGTACAAGCTCTAGGACTAAAATAAACAAATTGCGCTTGCACAGACAAAGACTTGAATTGACCTTTTTATTTATTATTAACGTAGTTCTCATTCAATCTTGTCTATGATGTTTCAGCTTTGTATCTGTGCTTCATATCTCTTTGTGATGATATCAACAGTGGTCATGTTATTTTGTTTGATGCAGAATGTTCCTACTAGAGAGTGTGCAATATATATATATATATATATATATATATGTATATATATATATATATATGCTCTTTTCTTTTGCCTGCAACGAATTCTGCGAAGACGCTAGTTTCAAAATAAATTAAAATATTGAGACTTTTAGAGACTTGTTTTTAAGCGGTTGATATCATAAGATTTCACATTTCAGTGTGCTCCCTCGTGGCTACTTTGAACACTAATGTGAGGAACTGAGCCATGATTTCCCATAAAAGCACAACGCCGCATATCCACGAGACTTCACACATGAGACACGGTGTCCCAATTGAAAGAGAGCTCTGACCTGGAAGCTTTTGAGATGCGGAGCTACTAAGAAACAGACTGCTGAGTTCATACATCTGGTAGCTTCTGCACAAACGGTTATGAATATAATTGGTTGGCAAATTGTTGTGTGGGTGCATTGGCCTTATTGCTTATGCTTTTAATTAGCACCTGGCCCTTCGACCACCCCAGCACCTTTGTTGGCCCCTAGGTTTAGAGATCCTCAATGCTCAGCCCCAGTTTCCCTCCTACCTTGTTTGATGGTGCTTTTTTACATGTTTTTGTCTTCCTCAATCAACTACTGGTCACACATGGTTCCACGGATTCCAGAAAGGTTGCTGGTATTTCTCATTTTTTTTGGTACCAATACTTGCAATGGAGGCCAGGCAATCAATGTTCCTGTTATTTGTTTCCTGGTACATGCAAAATGTAAGATTTATTATTGCTCTGTCATACTCTCTGTCAGACTTGGCCCTCTCTGCAGGATCATTCCCAAACGTTTTGCCTTCACCCTCCTGTTATCCTAACCCATTTGTGTTGGCTTTTAAGACTTTGTGCACGTTACCACTGCTAACCAGTGATAAAGTGCTCTCCCCTTTAAACATGGTAAAATTGGCTTACACCCAATTTCAATGTTTATTTTGCTTGTAAGTTCCCAGTAAAGTGGTACTACGTATATCCAAGGCTGGTAAATTAAATGCTACTAGTGGGTCTGCAGCACTTACTGTGCAAACCATTTAGGTAGCCCTATGAAGCTTGTCTGAAGCCTGCTATTGCAGCCTGTGTGTACAGCTTTAAACTGCCATTTTGACCTGGCAAATTAAACCTATTACCAGGCTTAACCTACCTTTTTAGTACATACAAGTCACCTTTAGGGTAGGCCCTAAATAGTTCATTTGGCAGGGTGCGTCGTATTTAAAAAGTCAGACATGTACGTTTATGTTTTACATGTCCTGGTAGTAAAAAAACCTCTCTAATTCGTTTTTCACTATTGCAAGGCCCTCCTCTCCCATAGTATAACACAGGGTTACCTTATTACAATTAATAAGTGGTGCCTTTTCGTTGGGAGCCTGGTAGGAATATCAAGTTTTGTGTCTAAGGAAATGTAATTTAAAACTATCTTTAATGTTAAAGTCAGATTTTAGGTCACAATTCTGCGAGTGCCACATTTAGAAAGTTGGTACCTTTTGTCCTTGCCATTTCGTGCTTGCAGCTTCTTTCCAGAGTCACATGACTAAGTGTAGTTGGCACTTGGTCTTTGTGTATTCCTCCCAGACAGTATCCCAATAGAGGATCTGGATGCTGGCAGGATGGGCCATCCTCACTTCATGGGGGGGAGGTGAGGACAGAGCTGTCACCTACCGCACTTGCACTTCAAATGGACTGGCCCAGTTCACACACTAAGGACTTAATAGGACCAGGGCAGGCAGGCAGGAATTTACAGACACCTCTGTTGGGAGAAATCTCCAGAAGCTTCTCCCACTTCAAAGGGGGCACATGGTTTAAAATGGGACCCTTAGACCCACTCTTCAGTAAACTCCTGGAACTGCAGATTCTACAGAAGAAGGACAGCCCTGCTGCCAGTGGACTACCCACTGCCAAAGACTTGCTCTACTGTCTGAGAAGAAATAATGGACCCACACCTTTCATCCTAAGCTGACGTGAATCCAAGGTTCAGCGTATTTACTTCCTGTGCTGAGCTTCAGGGACACAACCAGCTCCTGAGGCCTTTCTGCACTGACCAGCTGGCCTGCTGCAAATGGACCTACCTGGACTTGCAACTGGACCTGCTTGAGCTCTCTGGCCTCTGCAGGAGTGAGTTCCTGATCCCCATGAGGTGCCTCCCAGATCCTGGGCCCTTAGTGTGGCATCAGTTGAGATCCTCCTTGAAGAAAATAAAAAACACCAGGATTTTGCCATTTGCACCGACCGCCAAAGCGTAGCTCTAGTGAACCCAACATTTTGCCCTACAGCGACCTCCCAAAGACGACCGGCAATGCAAGCTCTGCATTTTGTGCTACAGAATTGACAGACTGCGCTGACCCCCAATACGCACCTCCAGCAACGACCGTTTGTGATGACCCACAGGATCTTCGTGCTACAGTGATGACCGTCCCTGTCACCCGGCCTGCTCTTTACGCGACATCAATGACCATCCATGATACTCTCTCTGCTCCTCGTGGTCTCCTCCACTGCAAACTGGATGCTTTGAGCTGGACTTCAGAAGGTACCTTTTCCGTGTGTTAACCTGGTGCCTACATCCTGCATGTGCTCAATTGCGGCAGTTGGCCCGAGCTTGGGAATTTTACAAAGTCTGGCAAAAGAGGAGTTGGTCCTTCATATAGGGGACTATTTGTCTAAACCATGCCTCCTGACACAACCCCCTTCCTTCATAGGTTCTGTACGTACATTTATCACTCTTTCTAGGTCCTGGCTGGTTAAGATTGACTATCTGGGATGGAGAGGGAGAAGACAATTGACCCCTTGATATGCCATGCCCTCTGTGCCCAGATCGTGGATATCTTGAGGGAAAAAGTTTGGCATGGTGGCCTTACCAATAATGAAGATTTGCTTAAAACTCTACTGGAGCCCGGGGGCATTATTAGCTGAGTGGAAACAGTATTTAGGTGCAATGTCCGCCGGTTTGCATCCAATCCCTTCATTTCCAACCTTGCCCCAAACCGAAGGGACATACGGAGTCAAGAGAGTGTGTGGTTTAATTTTAATACCACTATCTCATGCACACCAGTGGAAAAGTACAGAGGTCTTGCCTATCAACATCTTCAAGCATTTCCCAAGCATTTTTCATGGACATAATTGTGAGGCATGTGTTAGTTTGTGGTGCAACTGTCTACTGATGAGTGTTAATGTAATTGTGTGAATTTGTGATGGTGTCTTTTCATTCTTGTTGTGGTGTGATGCATGTGTGGTTGTGCGATGTCTAAGGGTCGGAGTGTGTGTGAGAGATGGGTCATGCGTGTGATACTGTGCATGTGTTGTGAGTGGGATATGTGTGTGAGAGAAAGAAAGCGAGACAGAGAGAGAGAGAGAGAAATAGAGAGAGAGAGAGAGGTCTCCATGGAAAACCTAAAGCTTGCTACACTGTTTGCAACTATTGAGCTCACTGATGTAGTGCTGCTCACTGGAAATTCTGGTGTACAACTACCAAACCCTATTATAAAATGAGCAGACGTGTAACTGTGGACAGAGCAAAAGTATGTTAGCTTAACCTGAAGTGCTGACATTTTTGGCAAGAGGAACCTTTAAATACTTGGTTACTGTGGCCAGTGGACTGATGAGCGCAGTCCTTAGAAAGGTGACATGTACACAAATAAAGTTGAAGGAGTTTGGATATGGTAGGCATCGTTAGTAAAGGCACTGTTTATAAATTATGATGCAGGTGCAGTGACTTCCTGATACAGGCCCCTCAAGCTGAGTATAACAATATGCTGGGTCGCGCAGACACAGGAGCATACATGAGGTGTATCAAGCAATGTGTTGTACTTACATTTATGCTGCTCAGCCAGTGTGTATGTGTGTATGTATGGAACCTTGGTATGAGTGATGACTGCGTGGAATGTTGGTGTGCCTGGTGGATGAGAAGGATGACAGTTGGTGAGAGTGGGCTGAGCAGCGAAGATGCAGCTCCTGGTGGGGCTCTGTTCCAGCTTTGAACCAGCTCTTGAATTAGCTTGGAACCTGTAACCAAGATAGTAGTTACCTCCCACCTTACAACACAATGCAGCGTAGTGGGTCTGACAGCCCTTAGGCTGACAGCTTAGAGAAGGACTAGGCGGGGCTGCCTGGGGCTTCAGCCACACTCAGTTGTTAGAATAGGCTATTCCTTCTACATCTTGAGTGAATCATGTGCCTCTATCATTGAGTAAGTGGTGGGGGCAAGAGGCTGCATCCCTAATTCCCTCATACAAGTGGGTCTAACTAGGATGGGTGCTGGACCCATAATTTAAGGTGCATGGGTATGGCTCCAGATCACTGTCACATCCATGCTGGAAGCAGAAGTGTTATTTCAAACAATGCCCTCCTGACCAGGCATATCCCCCATCCAGACCTCAACATATTCACAAAAATGAAGATAAGGCTGAGCTGCACCACAATGGTAGGATGGAGAGTCATTACCAAGAGGCATGCAATGAGGAGCACTAGGGCCTTTACCCAGAGGGTGGTGGAAGTGATGTGATAAGGGGTAGATTTGATGAAGGAAAGTCGTAAGGAGAGACTATCATCAATGAGAGGCTCTCGACAAATGAAGGGTCATCATCAAGGTGGCTAGTGTCTGAGTGCCGACTCACTCGCTTATATCGGCAACTGCTTTCTCAACCTGGATCTCACGTTACTTCCAATGAAGGCTAATTTGCATAAATAGCAAGATGGATATTACCAACAAACCTCAGAAGGCAATACAGTGCACCCATCTAGCGAAACAAGAATATGCGGCACCTGCTTCCTGCCCAGAAGTAAATTCCTTGAAAGATATATTTCAAAAGATATATTTCAGTCATTTGGCACCTCTATGCAAGAAAAGTAAAAATGGAGGAGCATGAACAAGGTAACCTCAAGTGTGGCAGCAAGGCACAAGATCATTTTTCCACGCATGTATTACTGCTTGGTACTTAGCAAAGGGTAAACTAACTAGACTCCGAGGGTTTCATATCTATCGTTAAGTCCATAGTCCTAAGAGACACGGTCCTTGAATGCTACACTTTTACTTAATCATTTCACCATTTTGGATAGAATAAAATGTCAGCACAGCGTGATGGCGCCCGCCTGCGGATAGTAAGCAATAACCCGACACAAGCATAAGTTGGGTCCAATTAACATAAGGCATTCAGATCGAACAGACAAGAACATAGAAAGGAAAAAAACTGAATAATACCAGGACTGATTTTGCAAACAGAACGGGGTTTTGTAACACCACGCTCATTTGCATTTGAAAAGCTTGCCGGTCCTTGATATCAGCACTTGAGCTCTCTGGTGCAGTGCTGAGCAGTGAAAAGGGCATGTTTGAAGATTCGTCTGGCTCAAAGGTCGCCGCAAAGTATTCCGTTTTACAAGAATGCTGTTCAGGATCTGTTTAGCCAGACAAAAACGATTTCAGTTAAAAAAGCATTTCTTTTTATGGCCTGGGGTTCCTTGGAAGGAGAGTCTGACTGTAAATGTCCGAGGTAGAAAATGATAACGCCCAATTGACTCTACAGTAAATGTGTCGCACCCACTGAACCGGTCCAAAAAAATCACTCCTCTCTCCTTGTCCTCCGTTTTAGAACCATCATTCCTCATTTTAGTACGTTTCAAGCTGTGTGAGTGCTTAAAAATGCATGAACGTCTGGGTTTGGATGTGACAGAATAAATATCAATACACCAGATGAAACGGCTCAGCGGATTGGCACAGACCTTGAGAGCATTTCACTTCCAGGTCATTGCTCAACATGTACAGGAGGCCGGTAGTGGCCAAAAAGGCATCACCGACCTAATTGCCAATTGAGTAGCTACATGAAAGCAGTCAGTCAGCACCGCTATAATGTTTTATCTTTGGGAAAAAAGCCTGCATTACAACCCTCATTAGGCATGTCAATTATTTCATCTTCTATTTCTCCACTTAGCACGCAAATTAAATTAAGGAGATGTATTTGTCGACCTTCCTACGAAAAAAAGAAGAAAAAAACGAGATCACGTTTGCAACGAGGAAACGTAGATTCTTAAAAAAGAAAAAGATATGGGTATTAACCATAAATCCTTCCCTCATTTCAGTCTCTACTTGTCGGAACTTAAACTATAACCACGAGGTCACAGCGTTCTCCTTCAACATAGAGCTGAGTTGAAAAACATGCAAGCCAGCAGCACAAAAGCACTACCCTTTGTACGGCATGCCCAATACTCCCCTCCATTCTACCCCCCGACAACTCACCTAGGCCCACTGTGTTCTGCCATGAGGGGGAATAAAATGTGCCTTGAATTCTTACAACTCTTGTATCTGCTTAACACTCATTGCGTAGGGCTCAGGTGTAAGTTTTTGATTTGAGTGTATATTAGAAGGGAGAACCAGAAAATTCAAATGCCACCCACTTTGAATCAAAGCACTTTTGACACAAAGCAAGCGAAGCAAGTGATCGCAACCCTCCCCGTAACGGCTCTCTTGTCTTCTCCATTGAAGCATCTACCCATTCATCGTTTTATCCTTCAATACACTCGCCTTTATCCACAATTTCACCTTCTATCATCCATTTATTCTTTCATCTCTAATTAAGTCTTTTGCCATTCTGTCCATTCGTCCGCCCATCCATATCCAAACCAATCCATCCATCTCCAAACCTATCCATCAAAAAATATCCATCAATCCATCCATCTACCTTTTCACTCTCCCATCTATTCATCCATCCTTTCACTCATCTATCCAGCCTCCATCTTATTCATCCATCCACCTTTTCACTCATCCGCCCAGCCTTTCACATAACCATCCACTCATTAATCCATTCACTTACTCCTTCAGTCATCCATCCATCCTTTCACTCAGTCCTTTATCCATCCTATTTTTCATCATCCATCCACCTACCCTTTCACTCATCTATCCATTCAGGCCCCCATTCATTCATCCACCCTCTTTCACACATCCATCCATTTCTTTCACTCGTCCATCTATCCTTACATCCTTTTACTCAGTCATTAATTCATCCATCCATCTATCCTTCCACTTATTTCACGTTAATTATGAGGCTTTGTCTGCCCAGTTGCAGATGGAAGACACCCATCAAGAACTGCACCCCCGGTGTAGCTGCTAAAGCCAGGGGTTCACGCTGCCCCTGGAATATTATGAAATTGCTGTGCATAGTATCTAGCAAATACTTCTATTTAATTTAATTCTGTCCCTAACTGAAGACTACGGGCCTAATATAGACTTTAGCGGATGGAGTATGTTCCGTCGCCATGGCAGAGTACTTTCCTGAAGGGGTACTCTGCCTGCCAAATTTAGAGGTGTCCGCCGGACCAGCAGACATCACTTGCATTTCCACTTCATGTCAACATTTTGTTTATTATCAAAAACAAAATCCAAAAGCGACATTTTGTTTTTGAAAATAAAAAAAACAATGACCCCCTCGCATGGGAGTTCCTTTCCTTGGGGTGGGGGTCATTTACCAGTTTTCACTGCCCCTTATAGCCAGTGAAAACTTGCCATTTGTTTGCCAACTCTAAGATGGACGGGTGATCAAATGGCAAAACCTCAGATGGCCTTTACTCTGTATGGCCATCGGAGGTGTGTGTCAGCAGCAAAGGCAGAGTAGTCTTAACCATCGACATACGGAAGGTCCGACCGAATCTAAATGAGGAGGAATGACCTTCAGTCTTGTGGCCCTGGTACTCCATCGCCGTTGCAATGTAGTACCCACTCACCCAAACTTTACATTGGGCCCAGTATTTTTCCAATTTCGAGCCTGATGCAGAAACTCTGTGGCTGACACCAAATAAGGTCTGCATCCCCATTGTAGAGGTTTGTAAGCTTTCTAACTGGTAGAAAATAAATACACGACACGAACCCCGAAGAGAGAGCAAGCGAACCAAGCTGACCTCTCTCTTTTAATGAAGGGCTGATGAATCACCCACACTGAAAAACATGTTTGTAACTATTTACATGTCCACAAATATATTATTTAATGTTTAGTACACACAGCCATCCTGCTCCCAAGTAGTCTCATGATATTGCAGTCAATTCCATGACATGCCCATGTACCTACCATAATCATTCATGCCAGTGAACACCAGTATGCCTCATTCCATACCAGTCAGTGCAAAATGTGGGCGGGTATCTCCATCATATGCCAGTCAGTGCCATCATGTCTACCAGGTGGTCCTCCAAAGGCCAGTGAATGCTACGATGACCCCAGGCATCTCTTAATATGCCTGCCAATTCTATGATGTACTTCAGCTATTGCTGCATGCCATTCAATGCCATTCATATCTATTTGTTTTACATATTTGATTTAGGGCCAACCTAGATCCAATGATCAGCAGAGCACGCTGTACATGTTTATGGTAGCAGGAGCTTCTCATATATGAGGTATTGTATGTAGTGCTGCATGTGAGGGGTTTGACACTAGCTTACAGAAACCAGAATGTGACGGGGACTAACACACATGGAATTGGGGTGGTCCTAAACAACACAGTACAGTTTTTACAGGAGAGAGGTTTACAATAGCAGGCACAGGGAGATAAAGTGATTTCCATGATGACACCATTTTGTGTCACGTAACAAATCCCGGATTAGCACTCAGGCCTCCAGGATGTAAGGCAAACAGCTAAGCCACCAGATAAGACCATCTCTTTCATATACCATAGCTAATCTGCCATATGCCAGTTAATGCCATGATAAGTGACAAGTATTCTTCCATACACATAAAATAGACCATGTGTCATGGAGCTCCATTACACACACAGACACATATCGATTGAGAGCACACATGTGCACTACCGCCCCACCACACAAATATACACAAACCTACTCACTTGCATTTCCAGGCCTCCCTTTGAGCTCACTATCCGTTGGCAGTCGTCTAGTGAAATCCATCTTTCCTGTCGTGTCAGAGTTAATTGAAAGGAGGCCACATAGGGATGTGCTTCCATGAATGCTTGGAAACCGGTGTCTCCTGAGCCTCCATGAGATCCCAGCACTGGGACCTCCTGATTGTTCCATGAGACAGAGCTAATGCTCTTTGTTTCTTGGAAGCCCCAGCAGGCACAGGACCACAAAAGCAGAAATAGGTACCAGCTAGCGGCAGTTGGAACAGATAGTGGTCTTGTTCACTGTCCCCTGGCCCTGGGCTCATTGATACCCACAGTACCCCCTTGGGCTATTCCTCTTTTCAGTTGCGGGAACTTAATATACTCATCACTAACTCGCGATGCCGACACTTGCCCCCCCCTAGCTGCCTTGTGTCCACCCCTGCCCCATGTCCAGGCTGTAACTATACTCTCCCATGTCCTATGCCTTCTGCTTATAGTATCTGCCCCACACCTAAGCGCTATTTTCGCTCGGCGCTTATCAACGCCCGCTCCCTCCCGAAACATAGCTTGGAAATTAGGGAATTTATTGTAAATCAGGAGCTGGACATCTTGTTCGTAACTGAAACTTGGGGAGATGCTGCCTCCGGTCCGGATTTCTGTTCGGCCACACCGGAGGGCTTCTGTGTGGTAAGACAGGACAGAACTACGGGGAGAGGAGGGGGCTTAGCCATTATCTATAAAGGGGTTTTTCAATCCAAGATCGAACCTATTCACCGACCGGATTGCGAAGCCTGTACCTTTTCCATCACACTTAATCATAATCAAGTTTTTAAGGGAATTCTTTTATACCGCCCCCCCCCCTGGCCCGCATACCCGTTTCCTTTCGGCTCTTGATGAATTTACGGAATTCTCCTTGGGCCATTCTGACTATACCATCTTGGGGGACTTCAATTTTCATTTGGAAGTCGTAGGGGACAAAGACACCACTCAACTTATTGCCGACCTACTCGCGGTAGGATTACAGCAGTTGGTGGCAGCCCCTACTCATAAAGCAGGCCATACGCTTGATGGCTTGTTCACCAACAACCCCAACATCTCACTGCCCACAGTTCTTCCCGTAGTATGGTCAGACCACTTTGCAGTTACTTTCACCATCCTGGCTCATAACCCCAACCCTCCTCAATCCACATCTCGTACCCCCATTAGTACCAGAGCCTGGAAAAACCTGTACTACCCTCTACTGTCCAATATCTTGGCTGGATCCTCTTATGAGGCATCACCGCACCCCAGTCTACTGTCCAGCAGATACGAGGAATGGATTCTGGATGCAATTAATCAAGTAGCTCCGGCTAAATCCATTATTTCCAACCGGGCCACATCATCTGCCCAATGGTTCACAGAGGATCTTCGGCTACAACGGCAGTATTGTAGGAATTTAGAAAGGCGCTGGCGCAAGCACTACAGTCTTTCGGACAAGCAAACCTACAAAGATGCGCTAGCGTTATATAAGAAATCTATCATTAAGCATAAACGCGCATTTTTTTCTTGCTCAGATTGAGTCTGCCCAGAACTCTGCTAGAAAGCTATTTCAAGTAGTCGACTCTCTCTCCAACCCTCCGACAGGGCCTCCCATTGAGCCATCTCAAGACCTGTGTAATGCGGTAGCAACTTTCTTCTCCACCAAGGTCATGAATATCAACTCATCTTTCTCCTCCCCTAAATGCTCGGACTGTCCTGACCCTCTTCCTTTGTCCCCCTCACTCACACCTACCTTTTCCAACTTTCACATGGTCTCGACGGACCAGATCAGCAAGCTAATCACTTCTATTAAATCTGGGTCTCCGTTAGACCCCTGCCCCCCTTCTATACTGAGCGCTCTAACTGAGGTCATTACTTCCCCGCTCACGGACTTATGTAATTCCATCTTCCAGACAGGCATTTATCCTGAAATTTGGAAAAAGGCAGTCATCAAGCCCCTGTTAAAAAAAACCTCCCTGGACCCCGCTGACTCAGCTAATTATAGACCTATTGCCTGCCTCCCATTCCCGGCCAAAATATTTGAAGCAATCATGAATAAACAGCTTTCGGGGTTCATCGATTGTCATCAACTTTTAGATGATACCCAGTTCGGGTTTAGGAAGGGCCACAGCACAGAAACAGCTTTGATAAAGGCCTCGGACGAGATCAGGACTATAATGGACCAGGGTGGGGCAGCAGTCCTTGTACTCCTAGATCTGTCCGCTGCCTTTGACACGGTCGATCATTCCATCTTGATCGACCATGTCACATCCCTGGGGGTGACCCATCTTGCCAGGGACCTCATTGCTTCGTTTCTGGCTAACCGCACGCAGGCGGTGAAACTGGGCACTTTTTATTCGCCCACCTCCACCATTCCGTGCGGGGTGCCCCAGGGCTCCTCCCTAGCCCCACATTATTTAATATATATGTGGCGGATCTGGCGAGGGTCATAAAAGCACATGGGCTGCGCTTAACCACCTATGCGGATGACACCCTTTTTAAAAAAAAAAAATGTATTAAGAACTTTTTGGGAGCGTGCACACAGCACAACACAGAGAATTGACATCCGGCATTTAACAATTTAGTCAAGAAAATTGCACATCAGAAGTAAAATTTAAAAAAACTGCACAAGCAAAAAAAATAAAAATAAAAGCAACCTAGGAATAAAGAAAATGGATAAATGAAAAATGAATATCTGTAGCATTTCACTTTACGGATCGATAAATTGAATCCACCTAAACCATAACACCATTATATTACATATTGTACAACAACCTAAGAGGGGGAGACAGTATAGAGTGAAGAGGAGCAACAAATTTACAGTGAAATTTTTTAGCTTTCCCGCATACCATTTTTCCAGCGCTGGATCGGCTCCCAGATCTTTTTCCCCAGCCTCCTCGCTCTCCTACCCTTTCTCTCATATATGCCCTTCTCTAAATTATACACTGCCAGCAGAGTGGCCAGCCATTGTTGCATAGCCGGAGGAATTTTATCCAGCCATACCCTGGCTATAGTCAATCTAAGAACTGCCATAGCAATAAACATAAATTCTTCATACTCGTTGTCAGTATCCCCGCTAACCCCCAACAAGATCAGATGAGGATTTAGGATAGTCTTAATCCCCAAGGCTCCTGCTAAGAAACCTTCAATCCCTTTAAGCAGCATCTGAAGATGACAACAGGTAGCAAATATATGAATACTGTCTGCTGCCAACTCGTTGCATCGGGGGCAGTTAATCCCAGTGGTCCCTCCCCACTGAGCAATTCGCGCCGGAGTAAAGTAAAGTGCATAGAGCGTTTTGTAATGTTGAGATTGGAGAGGGGCGGAGCATAGCACTGAGTACCCTAATTTCAAGGAGGCTTGAAAATAGCTTACATCTGTTTCCAGTTTCGTAGCCCATTTGGCAGCATGCTTGTCAAGATCATCAGGTTTAGTAGCTACCAGGGCAGCATAAAAACTGTGAATAGAGCACTCCCCCCCTCTCTCTATTGCTTCTAATATGTCATTTTTGCCAAACCCAGCCGCCCCACCTATTTTGTTACTGAGGAAACTCCTCACCTGAAGGTACTTGAAAAAACTTCTCCTATTGATATGGAACTTTGTCTCTAAAGATGAAAATTGCATGATCCCCCCCATCCGGTCCTAATAAATCTCCTATCTTGACTATCCCCTTCCTAGCCCATTCAGCCATAGTTGTGTCCGCGAAAATCAAAGGCGGCAAGGAACGGTTCCTATACAATCTGACATATCTATTGAACCTCCCCAGACTAACTTTCTTTGCAAACGCTGTCCAAACATTGTAGGCTGCCCTAATAGTTTTGAACCGCGTCCTCTTAAAATAGGAGGAGTCGGTGCAACTCAGGAAGGCATTCTCAGTGCTGGATCCCAGAGTAAATTCATTCATCCTGGTAGAAAATGCCGTTATTTTAGGATTGGCGCCGCCGCCTCCAATTAGGCCCTGCATAAACTGCAGCACCGCTGCCCAATAATAAAGCCTAAAGTCAGGTGCCCCCCATCTGCCCCTCTCCCTGGGTAATGACATGAACCTATACGCCCGCCTAGTCTTCCCTTGTGCCCAGATAAATTTGTTCAAGATTACTTCTAGTTTGTTAAACCAGTGCGCTTCAAAGAATAGGGGGATTGCCCTAAAAAAGTATAAAAACTTAGGGAGTATTAACATTTTAATAACGTTTGTACGGCCAACCAGGGACAGCCGAAGATTGTTCATCCTTGCCAGATCCAAGCTTACTTTATTGATTAATGGTGTCAGATTGCGCTCCACAATCGTATCTAAATCAGCAGTAATCTCAACCCCCAAGTATACTGCTGCGCTAACCACCCGTGGGTCATTGCACATGGCGTGAGGATTCTTCACAATTTGTGTCTTGTTGCTGTTGAGTTTATAACCCGAAATTCTCCCAAACCTATGTGCCTCGGTCTCTATTTCTATTATTGCCAGGGAAGGATTAGGGGTTACTATCGCGACATCGTCCGCGTATGCCAGCACTTTAACCTGTGTACCTATTGTAGTTAAAGCTGGGATATTGGGATTGCCAGACAGTCTGCGCAGGAAGGGATCCAAATAGATTGCGAACAGAAGGGGAGATGAAGGGCACCCTTGCTGCGTACCTCTTCTTATCTGCACTTCCGTAGTAAGTCCCCTGTTAATCCTAATTTTGGCTGTGGGGGCTGTATATAGCGCTTGAACAGCTCTGATGTATCCTTCCCCCAAGCCAAACCATCTCATCACCTCCCATAGATAATCCCAGGAAACCCTATCGAACGCCTTCTCAGCATCCAGATATAGAGCAGCAATAGGGTCTACTGAGATCTCGGTAGCATTGAACATGGTGATGACCTGCCTAGTATGCTCGGTGGTTCCCTTCCCTGGAATAAATCCGTGCTGTTCTGGGGTAACCAAACCCTCTATTACCTTAGCCAGTCTTTTCGCAAGAATCTTAGAGAAGAGTTTAGCGTCTGAGTTCATAAGAGTGATAGGCCTGTATGACCCCGGAGCTATAGGTGACTTGCCCTTTTTTAATAACACGATAACTTCTGCACCTCCCCAGGATGCTGGGATTGAGAGACCTTGTTGTGCCTGAAGAAATGTGTCTAATAAATCAATCACCAGAGTTTCCTGAAATGTTTTATAAAACTCCAGCGGTATCTGGTCTGGGCCTGCAGCTTTTGCTGAGGGGAGTTCTGCCAACGCCACACATACTTCTTCAAGGCTAATGGGCAGATCAAGTCTTTCCTTCTCCTCCGCAGGGAGACCGTCTACAGTAACTTGGTTAAGGTACTCCTTGATGTCTGTACTTTCTCCTCCCTGCTCATTGTCGTACAAATCTGAATAGAACACCCTGAAGACCTCTCTAATCCCCACAGGATCATTGATCATGCCCCCTTGCTTATCGTTTATGCACTTAATATCCCCTGCAGCTATTTTCTGTCTTGTCCTGACCGCCAGAATATGGCCCACCCTCTCGCTCATTTCAAACGCTTCCTCCTTTTTAGCCAAATATTTAGCCGCAGTTTTACTGGCTATGCCCTCTATTCCATCCGCCTTTAATACCATCATTTTCAAAAGATGTTGTTCCAAAGGGCTGCCCGCTTGAATCAGCAATGCCAGTTCTTCCTCTGCTTCCATTAAGGTCTTAATCAATTCCTCCACCCTCGATTTTTCATCCCTTTGTCTATGCAGAGAGTAACTAAGTGTTTCCCCGCGGACCCCTGCTTTGAACGCGTCCCAAGCATTGCCCGATGAACTGCTCCCCCTATTGATACTCAATAAAACTTTGATCCAGTTGCTCATGTATCTTACATACTCCCTATCCTTAAGAAGGGCCCTCTCAAATGTCCAGCAATATGGATTAACGGTTACCCCTCCTATTTCCATAGTCAACACCAGAGGGTTGTGGTCCGAGACTAGACGGGGCAATTTCACTATTTGTGATCTGGTGAGTAAAGAATGGGATATCAGAAAATAGTCCAGCCTTACCGTAATCCTATGAGGGGCCGAGTAATATGTCGTACCGTCAGACTGTGGGTACAAATTTGCCCAAAAGTCTATTAAACTATTATGTTGTGCCATGTCCACTAGGGCTCTGTGTGTCCTTTTTTTCCTCCCGCTATAGCCCTGTCTCTTCTGAATCTCCCTATCCGAGGGACTATTAAGATTAAAATCTCCACAACATATAATTGGCTCGGGCCAATTCGCCATTTCTAAATCAAGAAATTCAAATACATCTGGGTCGTCCCCTGTGGAGCCATAGATAGAGATCAATGTAAACTTTTCCCCCGTAAACCCTACTTCGACGATCGCCCACCTCCCCCATTGATCCTCAAGCTTTCTCCCCACTCTACATTCCCTATCTCGGCCCAGAATAGCCACCCCTCTTGTCTTAACCCCTTGTTTGGTATAGGCTAAAACGGAAAACCCTAGCTGTTCAATTAGATAACCCTTTCCTCCCTCCACATGTGTTTCCTGCAAACACACCAGATCCGGCTTCATTATCATCAGAAATTCTGCCAACGTAAATCAAGATAGCTCTTGGCCTGCCCTCTTGAAGCCCTGCTTGGCCTTTCCTAATCGCAAAAGGGAAGCGATGTGCCCTCTGGATATCTACCTCCTATTGCCATGAGGCTAGCTCTGGAAGGGCCCCCTTTAATAAGTTCACAACAAAGAGTCTGATGTCATCCCCTTCCGAACCCTCCGCCACTCCCAGTAGTCTAATGTTATTCCGCCGCTGGCGATTTTCGTAGTCCTCGAGCTTCCAAAGAACATCGTCCGCCACTTTCTGCTGATCCTGTTTGAGAGTCTTGAGTTTGTTAAGGTCGTCCTCGAGCTTCCCAGTCCTTTCCTCGACTTAGGTAACCCTCTCACCTACCTCGTCAAACCCCTTGTTCATCTTTCTCAGAGTGTTCTGAATTTTCCTTGACTCTTGCCTTGCCCTCCGACTCTCGCCTCTCGCCTCGCTCTGCTGGTTTTCAAAGTACTGAATAATAACTCTAGAGAGACAGGCTGGGGCGGTAAGTGGGGAGAAGCTTGTGCACCAGGCAAGGGAGTGACGCCATCCTGCTCCAGGTAGGTCTGTGACGTGGCTGAATAATCCCAGTCTAATTTCTTTGAGGGGTCTGAGGGGCTATCTGCGGGGGTGTGTCTCCTCCTAGACACTCGCTTTTTTTTGGGGGTACTTCTTTGGGCTGAGGTGCTACTTTCCGTATCGGTAAGTTCCCCTGAACTGTCTTCCACACTATCCACAGATTGGGAATCTTCATTAACTGAATAAAACCGGTCTGGAGATGTAGCAACGCTAGCCCCCCACTCACTGAGGCTGCCCTGATATGTGCTTAGCTGTGGGGCATTAGTTCCTGCAGCATTTGTCATAAACGGGCAATTTCCCCAGTCCCCTGAAGCTGACACCCAATTAGTGTTGGCGGTACATAAGGATGGACCAGCCGTTGCTGCAAGATTCCAGGAGGGGATGTTGGCCATTAGCTCATGGATGTCAAGCAACTGCTTGAAATTAAATTCGGACAAGACCGAGGTGATGACCTTTGGCAACCTTTCACCGGAATGGTCCCCCATCTGGTGGCCCAGTGAAATGGGCCCACCCCCACTCCGGTTGCCAAGGTCAGAAACCTCGGGGTCATGTTCGATGACAAGCTGTTGTTTAAGCACCATGTGAATGCAATGGTCTCATCCTCCTTCTATACTCTGAGGAAGATCAAGAAGCTGTTACCATATCTCCCTCCAGCTGCAGGGAAAACATTGATCACCACTCTCGTTTTCTCTAAAATGGATTATGGCAACGCTCTCTTCCTCAGCACGCAAGAACAGGTCTTAACCAAACTACAATCGGTGCAAAATGCTGCAGCCAGAATCCTGCTCGGCATCCCCAGTCGCCGCCCCACCTCTTCGGCCATACGTCACCTGCATTGGCTAAGAGTCAAGTGTCGGATAAAGTTTAAGGCATTCTGCATCGCCTACAAGGCCATCCATGACTCGGGACCCAGGTTCCTTAAGGATGCTTTTCGGATCTACGCTCCTCAAAGATCACTTCGCTCATCTTGCACCCACCTCCTCTCTGTCCCACGTACCAGAACCACTAGCTGGGGAGACAGACGTTTCTTAGTAGCAACTCCCAGGCTGTGGAATTCTCTACCTTTGTCAATCAAAACCAGTCCCACTCTTATCATCTTCAGTAAACTCCTGAAAACCTGGTTATTTAATCAATGATTCATCTGGCAGCTCTCTGTCCCAGGTAGTCCGATATGCACTGAGACACCCCAGGGTATTTGTGCGCAATAAAAATCCCATAAACATAAACAAACATATCTTTTTCATACCGAATACACTCTGTAGTTTTTACTGCAAATCTCTGTGAACTTTCGTAATAAGGCCACAACTAATATAAATTGTTTTTATATACTTTATGGTCAGAGGGTTTATCCTGTTCCCTTATATACATTGACCAGGACCAAAATACTCCCTGCTCTTTAAATAGGACTGCATCATTTCTGCAAACCATAATGGGCCAGTCAGCAGTGGTAAGGTGGAGACTGAACAACCCACGCATTGATACCAAGTACACATTCTAGTTATGCTTGCTACCTTTATCAGATAGGAAACAAAGAAGAAGGACATTTCCCTTAGCGAATTATCTACTTCTTTACTAAAGGAGCTAACATTTCAAGGTACTATAGGGAACAATGGTAAGCAAAGATGGACAAGAAGAATGTGGAGCAATACCATAGTAGGAAAACATTAAAACAGTTTAGCATCTTAGCAAAAAACATGTAAAGTTCTCACTGCATAGACCCTCATTTCTGTGGGTGTTGTGCTGGTGAGTAGGACGGTCAAAGGCGCATTCCTGGAGACATGGTGTTTTCTCAGCCTGCAGTGTTCCAGTGTGAAGGGAGATATCAGTGGTTGTGACAGCTGTTAAGGACCATACAGTTAAGTGAGTTGGGTGGGCATTTAGCCACCCGTATCAAAGGAAGATGGCGGGACAGGACTGTGCTCACTGTGGCAAGAGGTCTTGGCCATTCACAATCCAAAATGGCATCAACAGTTGTTTTCATGAGGCAATGTATTTTTGTTCACTTTTCAGCTGAAGCACCCAGCATAAAGGGGGAGGCATGGTGCCTCTTTGGTTCCAAGCTGGCTTGTGGCTGCTTCCACTTCTACATAATTTTTCACCCAGCCTATATTGTGCACTCATGAGGTTTTTCTACCAATCACCCGGGCTTTGTGCCTTTGACTCTTGATTTGTATGCTCAAGCTACATCCTTTGTTTCATGTGTTCTTGTTCTTTTAATAATGACCAGAGGTCCCGCACGTTCACCAACCATCCTGTGTCATTCATATACATACAAGTATGTTGATATAGTTACATTACACGTTCTATAGTGGGCAGTATTTGAACCTTTATCAATTTTGACGTTTTTCGACAAAACAGCATTAGACTTTCCTACTGCTGACTTCATGCACACTGATTCAAAGCTGGGGAGTTTTGTGAAGATCTATCAAGGGAGTCAAAAGTTAAAGGGGGCACCAAAAGTGAAAAACCTATTGTTAATTTCCATAGGAAAATGTTTGTTGGAGCTTCAGATAAAGTCGCTCAATGAGCAAACTTGGATGAGGAGTAGCGAAATGGGATTTGTGTAGCTCAAGAAACTGGCCGTAGATCCAGGATGCCATTTTAAATCAGTGGACCAAGGTCTGCGGATCCAAGAAGAGTACATATTGCACCAAACAAAGGAAAAATAATAATTTCCCCTTGATATTAAACCACTACTCCGGAAATCAGTTACATGACTGGGGAACATGAGAAGCCACTAAACACTGCAGATTCTCAGTGCTATTTTGGATATGTGGAACGAAAGAGAGAAAGAGAGAAAGAAAGAGAGAAAGAGAGAAAGAAAGAGAGAGAGAGAGAAAGAAAGAAAGAAAAAGCGAAAGAAAACCCTGACTATTTAGCGAGGAGCTCCACTCAAACTTGAAGGTCTCCATAATAGGTTATGTCCACACAAGGTCCAAACACAGGGTCTGGCTGAAAACCAAGGGCACAGCAGTGGGAGAAGGCTTTGTGCTCCACCTCTCTTGCGGATAGCATAAGGCCAAGTACACAGGATTGGATGCACAGTCTGGCACAATGAACCCTAAATGTGGAGTTTTTAATAAAGGGAGGTTAATACAAACCCATTCCTACAACAGGGAAATAAAGTCCTAACTTCAGCTACTAATTATTGTTTCCTCAAGATAAAAATCTTTATGAAATATAATATTCAGATTGTCTGTGTGGGATGTAATATGATGGCACTGGAATGATCTTTTTTCATGTGTAATGTACACACACACAGGGATCATGCCACTGAATGGGGAGACAAGATGTATTGACTATTAGGACAAAAGGATGACTTTCAAAGCTCTTCTCAAGCCACACTGCTTATAGTTGATCTTAAGGAGCGAGGTGGAGCACTCCATGAGAACAGGCCAGTACCAGGAAAGGCATTCCTCCTAGTCTCTGTCTTTTACACGGTCAGGTGGCTTCCTGAGCTGGAGCGTCAAACCTTAATGGGAGCAAATGCACAAAGTCTATATACCGAGTGGGGGGGGTTTACCTAGTAGAATGTTTTGCTAGCAATTAGCAAAGTAGTAAAATGACTCCTTTGATTTACTGGAAGTCAGTCAAGGTATGACACTAATTACAGTGCAACATTTCTGAAATACTGGAATCTTTTGATCTAACAATAGGGCATGCTGTTACGAAGGTAGCTGACATAATGTAAATGGAGGGGAAGAAGGCAATGATCGACTGAAGTCAAATAATACAAATTTAGACTGATCTGGATTGTCAAACAAACCTTATAGGCAAGTTTGAACTTCTCTCGTTTACTAATTTTATAGAGTCAGGGAACTTCCAGACGACAACGGCCAGGTAGAGATGCCCCTTAGGTTCTCACTGACACCAATTAACATGACCTCAGTCATCTGTGTCTCAGTTTTAAGAACGTTACTAAGAAATGTGCATTCTGCCACTCACAGATTGACTATCAGGCACCATGAAATTAAGAATTGTGTGCCGGGAATGTCCTAAAAGCCAGCGGGAGAATTATCTGAGTTTCAGCAGCATTTGTGTGCAATTCCACCTCAAATAAGGACAGCAAATGGCTGAACACAGACATTATACATAACCTTAAGAAAGGGGATCCTTGCATGACACCACGTCTGTCGGGTTGCCCACACAATCCCACTGTAATCAGGCTAAGAGTTTAGAGACTTAAAGTCAAACCTTAAGCATGGGCACAATTCAAATAGTATATTTGAACTCAAATTATGAGCTAGGTACGTGGTAAAAATACTTTCTCATTTTCCGTTCTGATGAACTACAGAAAAAGTACAAAGATCGTACAACTAAAGTAACTTTGTTACTTCACTGTTACATATTAACCACCGGTTGCTAGGTAAAGATAAAATGTACCATCAAATAATATAAATGGAAAACTTGGTCACTGTACAATGAGCTAAGACGTTACTGTTTCCATTTATCTTTTTATGTGGTTATCCTGGCCTAATAATTAACATATTTAAGGAGTGGGAACACAAAAAAATACAAAAGAAATTGTAAATGTTATTAATGTACTTCCTTAAACATGTTTCACGATGGATAAGGGCCCAGGCAGCCATACGCCCTTTGAATGTGGCAAGGACCAGGCCACCATCTTTATGTGTCATCTGTAAGTGCTAGTACTTTATAATATATTTCAGGGTTTAAATATGTGGATTTAAGGGAAGACTAAATACATTAACCTCTTGAACTGGTAACAATTTTCCTCGTCCCCCAAAAGAAAATAATGGTTGTTTATATATAGGCAAGTTTATAGCAAAGAAGCATGGCGTTTCTCTTCCATTCTCTAAATCTATGATCTTGGATATTTGAATGCAGACTCTCATCTCGCTTCTAAGTACAAGTCAGCACTACAAAGTGTTCATAATACAATAGCTCTGATTAAGTAGCAGGGTTGAACACTTATTAGACCCAATAAAAACTGGTACCCCAAGATGAGGTATTTACCAGGTGTGAGAAATGCTTCCTGTAGGAAGCTGGCTCTTTATATCGTATACCAAAAAGAAGTATACTGTGCAAATATCAAGGTATGCCCTTACTAGTGGACAGGAGCTTCCTCTCGCAATCTATCACAATCTCAAGGTATTCTTCTAGGGGGTAGTGTGGTTGATCAACCTTAGGCTTATCAGAGAAGAGCGTTAAACATTTGCTGCACACCCACAGCCAATAAAGACACACATGACTCAATAGGAGACCCACACCAATTTAAAATAAGAATACTTATCTTTATATACCATTAGGCACCAAGATCATCAAAATCCAGTAAATACTTTCTAACATAGCAGGGTTGAAGAAAAAAGGTTTTTGATACTTAAAATCGTAGTTAACTCCTTAACCGCGGCCGTTATTTCGCAGCAGTGCGGTGATTCCGCGGAGTGGGCGGGGCCGCGTTGGCCGTTCGCAGCACCAGCGAGGTAGTGCTCGCGAACGGCCAACGGGAGCACGGAAGGGGTTAAAGCACTTCATTGCAATGTTAACTTAGGAAGAAAACATTTGCGGCATACGACTTAAGATACCCTTCCCCGGGTTTCAAGGTGAGTAGGGGTGAAGGTCCCAGGCAACAACAGGTCACCTTGGGAGGCACTTGGCCGTCTGGGTGCAGAGGTGTGTTTTTCATCGTCTTGTGATTTTGATACTTTAAATTGTAATTGAAGCAATTCGGGGTAATGTTAACCTCTGGAGGAAAACATGTACTGTATTCGGGGACACAACAGCAACTTATGGGACCAATCTATTGGACCTAAGGTGCGAATGGGCCTGGGTCCAAGGGAGCACCAACAGTTCCCTTCGGGCAGTACCTGGGTGGCCAGGTGCAGAGGTGCCTTACAGCGTCAGGTGCCTCATTCAAATCTATGGAGATTGGTCTGTCAGAAAAAAGCATCAGGCTCGGACTGAAGGACAAATTGGGCTGAACCAACAGAGGGGTGCAACTCTTGCGATGATCGGGGACATGGGGGGGCCTTTGGTCCTCTTCTTCAGGGGCGACAGGATGTAGAGGTGTGTTTAGGCGTTGGATATTCGCCACCAGGAGCACTCACGGTAGAGGGGGCCTGCAAACAGAGGATGCAGGCAGTGTCGGAACGTCCACAGTGGGGAAGTCCAAGGTGCGCTCTATCTGTGGAGGGCCGGGGGGCCAACCTGGCACTGCTGCCAGTTCAGCTCAGTCTCGGAAGCACAGGTGCAGTGGTGTTTTGCGGTGTTGGGTTTTTGCAGTAAGGAGCACGCACAGTCTTCTTTGGGGTGCTTGCCGAATGCAGGGAAGCAGCTCTGCTGCTTCACTAGAGTTCCTGAGTCTTTATTGAAGGCAGGCAGTCTCCCAGGCTTTGGAGGCACAAAAGCTGCAGAACGAAACATCTGTGGTGCAGTTTCGACCGGGAACAGCAGATATGCCAGAAGGGCTGGTGCCAAGTCATTTGCTCTTTCTTGGTCTTCTGCTTTCACGGCTCTTCAGTGTCCTTCTTCTTCATAGCTCGTCAGGATCTTGGTTTCACGTTAGCCCATTTGAGCTTGGGCTAGGCGACTCGGGTGCTGTCTGGTTTTCACAGTCTTAGAGCCTCACAGTTCAGTCATTGGTACCTGCAAGATCCAGGGGAGCGGCTTTGCTGTTCTACAGGAGTTCCCGAGCCTTTGGGGAAGTGCTGGTAGTCCTCCCAAGCTTTGGAGGATTACCATCTAGCAGAGTAAGACGACTTTGGTGCAATTGTTTAGAATAGGCAAACAGGCCAGCAGGGCTAGTGCCAAGTCTGTTGCTTATTCTACAGTTCTTGCTATCACTGCTCTTTGCCCTTCTTCTTCAGTTGGTCAGCCGGATCTGTTCTCCTGGTGCCAATGCTCCCTTAAATACTGAATTTAGGGGAGTACAGGATAGTAGCCAATGGGCCACTTATATCTGGGGTTGCTACGTCCCAAATGACCACTTCATGGTGGAAGTGGTCATAATCCTGTCCCAGAGATCCTAAATTTGGCATCACCAAGATGGTCACTTCTGAAAAGTCGAATCCACTTTAGGTAGCCCAGTTCAGGGGTGGTGCTCGCCTTAGGGAGGGCACCTGTTTTGGCTAGCTAACCCTGTCTGAGTGCCAGAAGGCTCTGGACAAATGGGGTCAGTTTCCTCTCCTGCAAGAGAAGATAGATTTGCATGTCAAATGCAGTGGGCCTCTTTAAAGCTTACCGGACCTGGAATGCTAATCCGCAGGTCATTCTGTGAGTGGGGGCACAAAGCACATCCTGCTTGAGCAGGCTTGGCTTATGGCTCCTGAAGACAAAGGCCCTCACCCTTGGGGGTCAGCAACTCGTCTCTGTTGACTGGCTGGCAAAAATCAGTCAGCACACCAGTAGCTGGGAGGGTGTCAGGGGGCACCTCTTGGGTGTCTTCTGGGTGCAGGTGTTAATAAATCTGACACTGGCATCAGTGTGGGTTTATTAATACGAGATGTTTGATACCAAACATCCCTATTCTCAGTGAAGCCATCATGTAGCTGGGGAACTTGTTTTCACAAGGGTCCAGCACATGCATTTAAGATGGCTTCCCTGATCACTTGTACTGGCATTAATGGAACTGACCAGTATGGGGGCATGTCTCCTCATGCAGTTATGCCTTCAAATTTAGTATAATGCACCCTGCCTCTTTTTCCTATTGTTTGCACCAAGGCACACAGCCTGCAGTGGCAGTTTCCATGAGATTGGAGAGGGATCCTTTAGGGCAGCACAATTTGTGCAGCAGCCATTGGGGACCATCTGTACTACTTCAAGCCCTAGTTATCGGGCGCACAATTTACTAGGGACTTACAGAGGGCACCAAAGGTATAGCCAAATATGGTACACAATTTGCAGTTTATTAGCGGAAAGTACATGAAATGCAATTCAAGCAGTTTGCGCTATTGGCATCTATTTTGACACATTTTTAATTAAAAAGCCCACAATTGCATAAACACGAACAACAAACTGTTATGTTCACCTTGCTCCCATGCGCCAGTGATAAGATTTTTACCAGATCAAAATTCTAGTCACATGACATGGCATAATGGGGTTATCTGAAGCATTTCGTGTAACACGCTTTTAGAAATCGGGTTACTGGTCAGGGTAAGCACACGCAACCCCCAAATTAACCTGTGCTCAACCCCCGGTCGCTTGGCACAGAGCAGTCAGGCTTATCTTAGAGGCAATGTGTAAAGTATTTGTGCAACACTTCAAACAGTAAAACATCAGGTTAGAACAATAGAGCGAAATTTATAATATTTCTATTTATTTATTGAGTTTTATATAGTGCAAACAGGATTTCAGGTATTAGAGCAATGTACATCATGGAGGCAAACAGATAAGAGTAAACAAGTTACCCTTCAGGAATCGGAGCACTGTACACCAGAAGAGGTATACAGATAAGAGTATACAAGTGCGGGAGAACAATAAAGTGAGTATTAGGACAAAGGTTGATGTTCGTAGAGTCTGGATTCGGAATGGTCATTTAAATAATAGGTAGACTGTCATCATAGAAAACAATGAAGGGTATGGAGTGGGACCAAATAGTCTTGTGGGAGGGTGAGCCATGGAAGGAAAAGGTCTGGGAAAGGTTGCATCATCATTGGGGAAGAAATCTGTTCATTAGTAGTTGTGTTACTCTTCGTTTGAAAAGAGTAGTTGAGGAGTAGGATCTGGTCTCGAGAGGAAGTGAGTTCTACATTTTGGGGTCAATTCCAGAGAAGGAACACTTGTGGGTTTTCTTTTTTTTTTATCTTGTCGGGCTTCAGTAGGAGAGAGCCTGTACTTCTTAATGGTCTATTCTCACCTGATAGGACTAGTTTCTTGGCCAGGTAGGTAGGAGTGTTGTGGCAAAAAGCATTATGAGTCAAGCAAGCAATTTTTAGAATGATCTTTGCCTCAAAGGGTAGCCAGCTCAGCGCTTTGAGGTGTGGGGTGATGTGATTGCTTTTTTTAGAGCCTGTGATGAGTCGAACTGCCGCGTGATGAGTCGAACTGCAGCGTTAAAGGTTGCCTTCAGAGGTGCCAGTTTTGCTTTTGATAGACTCACAAGGGTAGCAGTACCGTAATCCAGTTTGGAGATTACAAGCGCTTGAACTGCTCTCTCATTAGCTCTGCATTCGGAATAAAAGGTTTTAATTTCCTTAGTGCTTGAAGTTCGTAATTGGCGCCTTTGGTGGCAGCGTTGATGTAATCCTGCATAGAAAGCTGATTGTCCGGAATTATTCCCAGAGATTTTACTGAGGTTATAATGTGTGGGGTACACGTCAAAGCTGTTAGATGAGCAAGTCACTCTTTGATGTCAGAAGTGTGGTTGGGTGGAATGATTAAGAGAAATTCAGTTTTGAGGGCAGTTACGAGACAAACTCAACAAATAAAACAATCAGTAGAAATGGAGCTATTCATTTTTAAAGAATAAACTGCAACAAGAAATTGTAACCGCAGCTATCTGGTCAAGCTGGGCCAGATAAAAGTCAAAAGTTCAGGCCAACCGCGATGGAGCACGAGTCGGATACAGTCCCAGGTTAGTCCTGCTGAAGGTTTACCTTCTCAAGTTTTTGTGCCAAGAGTCCCGTTCGCATTGGAGAGGGTCACAGGAAGCAAGGGGAGCTTTGCAGGTGGTGGCTGGTGTGGCGCGAGGAGCAGGGCAGGTGTTGAAAATGGGCGAGCTGGTGCTTTGCGTTGTCGGTCCTCCTTCAGACTCACTACAGAGGGCTATGTAACCATTTGTTGGGAGTCAGGACATAACCTATTCAGGTGTAAGTGAGGCAGGTGTGAGGGGCCAGCTCCTCCCTCCCATCCAGCCAGTGATGGTAAATACAGTCACACCTAAGCTCCCATTATGTGTGGCTGTCTAGGAGGAATATAGAAAGCCCAACTACCAACTACACCCAGTCATGCAACTAGATACAGGCTGCAGACAACAAATGGCTACGACAAGATGATGCCAACTTTCTAAATGTGTCATTTTCAGAACTGTAATCTAAAATCACACTTCACCATTAATTGGGATTTTAAATTAGGATTACAGAGACAACAAACATGTTATCTCTTTCCATTTGGAAATTACACTTATAAAAAGCAATAAAGCAACTTCAATGTTGTCCAATGAAAGAGTTAGGCCTTGCAGTATTGAAAAAGAAATTCAAGTGTTTTTCACTACCAGAACAAGTAAATCTTACATGTATAGGTCCTACCTTTTAAATACGGTGCACCCTGCCCTTTGGACTGTCTAGGTCCTACCCGGGGTGACTTAAATGATAAAAAAAAGGCTAGGTTTGGGCCTGTCAAAATGTTTATTGTGGCAGGTAAACATGGCAGTTTAAAACTGCACACACAAGCTATGCAAAGGCAGGTCTGAGACGTGTTTAAAGGGCTACTTAATTGGGTGGCAAAATCTGTGCTGCAGGCCCACTAGTAGCATTTAATTTACCGTCTCTGGGCACATGTAATGCAATATACTAGAGACCTATCTCTAAACTAAATATGCCACTTGGGTATAAGACAATTCTGCCATGTTTTAAGCAGAGAGCACCAGCACTTTAGCACTGGTTAGCAGTGGTAAAGTGCACAGAGTCCGAAATCCAACGAAAACAAATGCAGAAAAACGGGTAGGAGGATGCAACAGGTTTGGAGATGACCCTGCAGAAAGCTCCAGGTTTAAAACATGCATAATGTTAAATGTTGGAAATCACATGGGATTACACTGCCATAAACAAACTTTTGCCCAGGCCAAACCCTGATCTGCGTTTCAGCCCTAGCAATGAAGCATATCACGCAAATGGACTGATAACATTACCATATTTCAAATGGGCTGGCTCTTTTTCAGGTTTGTTCCCTGATAAGTTGTGTTATGTTTGGCCTGACTAAGTATTCAACCAGGAGTGCCACCCAACCTTGAATATCTGCATACTGGGTTTTGTACACAAAGGGTCCGCATTTGAGTGGCCTAAGGCTAGGGCAAGTACACAGGTTTGATTGCAAAGCCTGGCAGAACGCTCCCCAAATGAGGAGTTTCTAGTTAAGGGAGGTTTAGAGAAATCCTTTCCCCAGCAAGGAAATAAAATCCTAACTTCAGATACTCATTACCATTACTGTTGATTCAAGATAACATTGATCTTCATGTGCAAGTGTTGATGAAAGCCAACTCAATTTATCTGTGTAGGTAATAAAATGATGGCATTGCAATGGTCTGTTTTCACATGTAACATACAGTGGTGGCCGGCATGGTTCGTGGAGTGGTGGGGTGGTGGAGGGGAGACTGGGAGTAGCGAGTCTAAAAAAAAAAAGAAAAAACGTACCTTCTTGCCGTTTCCTCGCTGTGCCTCTCCTCCACAGTTCTTTGCTCCGGCCTGGAACAGGAAGAACACCCAGGCTCCACAGAGCCAATAACAACGCTGCAATGCAGCGTTGTGATCGGTCTGAGCGCCATGATTCTGCGCTAAGACAGGCAGTGGGAGTCTGGGCATGTTCTTCACCCAGGCTACAATAGAGCTTGGGTGGAGAACATGCAAAGTGTGCAAAAATATTTGGCCGGCCCGAGACGGCTTCTGGAGCTGGAGTAGTAAACCTTAATGTGGGATTATTCTTATTATCTTATAAATTTATATACCAAGATTCTGGGATTTACCTGATAGAATGCTTTATTAGCAATGAACAAAGTTGTAAAATGGCTCCTTTATTTTATTGGAAGCCAGTAAAGGTTATAACGCCAATCACAATGCAACATTTTTGAAATACTGGAGTTTTTCTATCTGTCAATAGGGCATGTTGTTAAAAAAAGGTAGTTCACATAATGTGAATAGGTGGGTAAGAAGTCAATGACCACTGGAAAGCAAAGAATCTTGATTTAGACTTATTTGGGCTATCTAACAAACTTATTTTAAAGTTTGAACCTCTCTTGTGTACCACCTCTATAGAGGCAGGGAAATATCAGGTGATTTAAGCGAGGTAGAGATGTCTCATAGGACATCACTGACGTAAATTACCATGACCTTAGTCATCTTTGAATCGGCATTAAGAAACTCACTTAGACATTTTCATTCAGCGACTCACAGATTGCTGCTAGGGCACCCTAAAATTGAGACTAAATAGCCAAGAAGATCCTACAATCCATCTGGAGGTTTACCTGAGTTTCATAGGCATTTGTGTAAAATTACACTAAGTAAAAGTTACATTTACTAGTATTAAAAGTTCACAGATGTATGCCATCGTATAGCATTGTTTAAGAAAGCCCTACAGAAAAACACACAGCAGGATCAGGTACCATACAAAGAAAATACAAATCGGGCATACATTGCAGAAAGCCCAGGGCTTTTAAAATAGGTAATAAATATCTGCATCTAAAAGGTTCAAAATGCTTACAAGAATGGGTAAAGCGCATCAGTGTCTGAAAGGAGGTACCATCACAAGGGCACACAAGAATCCATTTTGTGTCATACTGTCCCAATGGGAAACAAACATTGCATCTAATAGAGCCCAGCTGGGACCTGGTCAAGGGTGATATTTCCCAAACATTATTATTTTTTTTAAATATATTTTTAAATAAGACAACAAAACAACTCAGCAGGTGTATTTCAGTCAGATTCCATCGAGTACAACCAACACGATTTACAAGAAGCAGTGATAGAAAACAAACGGTAGTATGATTATCCTTCTCACCCCCCTTGGTGTTGTGATGGCCAGCGATACAGCAGTGTCTTCCTCTTCCATCTCTAGAAGGCAGTAACCCAGCCATGGCTGCCAGATTTTTCTAAACTTTTGTGGGCATCCCCATGCTTTGTATATCATCTTTTCGGCTCGCATATGTGTGTGTGTGTGTGTGTTTCGATTTATATAGCGCACTAATCACCCAGGGGTCTCAAGGCGCTTGCTTAGGGAACCCGTCCTGGTATTTCCCTGTGAGATACCCCGGCAGGGTATTCACAAGGTGAAAGCCAGGCATCCCGCCGCGAGGGGCCGTAGTGGAGATTAAGCAAGCTTGTGCCCAGAGTCGCAGAGTGTGACCCCGTGAGTTGAGTAGGCACCGGAGCGAGAATTGTCGAATCCGTGGAATTTTTGTGCCCGAGACCCGCCGAGGCGGGGAATCGAACCCTAGTCCACGGCTGATCTCAGCTTCCGGGTCGGCCGCCTCTAACCACTGAGCCACGCTTCTCCATACATATCCATGCCAGTGCGCCACTCTTTCAGGATGGGAGTTTCTGGCTTCTCTCAATATTTAGCTATGTCACGTTCTGCTACTACGAGGCCTAGGTTACAGAGCAGGAGTTGATACCTTGTAATATCAACATCCGTGTGTATGCCTAACAGAATGTATTTAGGGTCTATCTGGAAGTGTGTATGGAGTATATTATTTAGTTCTTGCAGGATCCATGTCCAGCTGCCACGAATTTGGTGGCAGTCCCATAAAATGTGGATGAAAGAACCGCAGTCCGTTTTGTAGCGCAGACACTCCGGCCACTCCGCTCTGCCCATCACATGTAATTTTGCTCAGTCAGAAGAATTTTATAATGGACCATTCATAGCCAAAGCTTAATTGCCACCTCCCGTGGGTGCATTAGTGCTGTTTCCCAGTCAATGTCTTCTAATGCGCCCACGAGGCCCTCCCACTTATCCCATAGAGTTAGCGTTATGTCCCCATAAGTGATAATCCCAATGGCATCCCATCTTTAAAACCCTTTAGCTTTGCAAGTTCAGTAGCCGAGTGCCTTCCCACAGGGGTGTGGCCTTGATCAATCTGTGTTCCCATTTCATTAAACATTCGGCTTCCCTCCAGGCCTTAATCACCCTCTGTGTTGCTGGCTACAGACTTCGGACTCCGTGGTCCCCATGTATGTAGTGAAGATGCAAGCGTTTGGAAAATTAGAGCCTCTCTAGGAAGTAGGTGGGGTGGACTTGTGGAGCATGTCCCCACTCGTTGATAACTACGAGGTGTGCCGCTCTATAATATGCACAGACATCTGGCAGTTTGATTCCCCCATTTTATTGGCTTTGTTGCAACATTTGCAACGCCACTCTAGGGTGGCCTCTGTGCCAAAGTAAGGTTCAGAGTTCGGTGGTGATGGCTCTAAAGATAGCTTCCGGTATTTTGCAGTACGTATTCTGAAAAACGTATAATACCTTGGGCAGTCTAATCATTTTAAACATAGCCGCCCTCCCAAGTAATATCAGGGGAAGACGCCTCCATCTAGTCACGTCATCCCGGAAGACCGCCAGGAAATGCAGAATGTTGCAGGATAGACAGGTTATCACCTTTTCCGAAATAGAAATTCCTAGATATTTAAAGCCTTCTTCGGCAATGGGGAGCTGTACAAGAATGGACCGCATATCAATGTGGCCCCCTATTGGGTATATGGTTGATTTCCCCCAATTAATCTTATACCTTTATAATCTGCCTGCACACCGTAATCTTCAACTACACAATAAATAATAGGGAGTGTCTATTCTGGGTTGGCTATGTATAAGAGGATATCATCTGCATAAAGCGAGATTTGCTCATCCTGCAGCTGGCCTCCAAGGTCCAGGAACCCTGTTCAATCTGGGTGCGTAGGGGGAAAGCAGGCAACCCTGTTGAGTCCCTCGCTGAATGGAGAATTCAGGTGATTTGACTCATACTCTAGCCCTTGGATTTGTATATAAGAAATCGATCCACGTCTGAAAGTTACGTCCAAAACCTAATTTAACGAGGACTCGCCGTAGAAAAGGCCAGTGCACCGTGTCGAATGCCTTTTCGGCATCAAGTGATAGGAGCACATGGGGACACCACTCCCTTTAATCGTGTCCAGCCAGTTTGCTAACCTACGGAGGTTGAGACGTGTGGCACGCTTAGGCATGAAACCCGACTGGTCCTTGTGCACCAGGGACGTGAAGATCGCCAATAGCCGTGTGGCCAGTATGCAAGCCAATATCTTGGTCTCCACATTACGGAGCGAAATTGGGCGATAGGAGCCGCACTTTTCTGGGGGTTTGCCCAGTTTTGGGATGACCACAACCATGGCCTGGTGGAAATCCGGGGGGAGCATCCCCTCATCCCTTGCCGCCAAAAACATGTTTAATAAGCGTGGGGTTGGTATATTAGTATTTTGTTTAAAGAATTCCCCCGAGAGTCCGTTCAGCCCCGGAGATTTCCCTGACTTCTGTTTGGCAATAGCAGCCTGCACTTCTGCTAAAGTAATCTCATCCAAGGCTGTCATGTCTTCTGTGTGCAAGATGGGCATATCTATGGCTGTAAGATAGTCGTCTATACTATCCTACGGTGTCGTCGAATGGACCGCGTATAGAGTAGAATAGTAAGTTACAAATGCTGCTGCGATTGTGAGTGCCGTCCTATGCCATGTCTCCTCCTCTTCTATTTTTGCTTCTCTTTCTTTCCGGCTCGACCAAGTGAGTAGCCTCCCAGCCCTATCTCCCGACTCATGCAGTCTGTGGTGAGTAATCAGAATTTCTGTAGGGGCCTCCCCCTCAACAAAAAGCCCGGAGTTCTCTCTGCATAATCTCCAACACTCTAAGCATCTCAACCTCGTTGTCCGGGAATATATTTTGTTCCAGTTCTAGCAATTTACCTTCGAGATCCCATATGTGCAACGTCTCCTGTCTACATTTTTGGACAATTACATCTTGTAGCCTCCCCTTAAGGACTGCCTTGTATGCCTCCAAAAGGGTGGCTTCTGAGGAAACGGAGCCTTGGTTCTCTTGGAAGAATAATTTGGTCTTGATGTCGACGGCACAAACTATCTTTTTGTCACGCAATTCCCAGGGGTTCAGTCTACAATCTAATTTGGGCCCTTGTTCCCCACCCCCAAACATTATTAACCTGTGAGAGATAAAGTTCAGTACCTCATGTCCTAAGCATAATATAAACTCTCAAAGATGGTTTCCCAAGTTCCTTCGCCTCTCTAGCAAGCAAATGCAAATCTTAAAAAAATCCTTCGTAACCAAACCAGCCATCCTTTTAATCAACAAATATGGGGATAAAAACAGCTCTGGCCTTCCCAAACTTTCAGCGGTGATCCGAATATAACTTAGCCAAGGGATGTTGTGCCCAAGATCACATACCAAACAGTGAGGAAAGACCTCCCTGTTAAAGTCAGTGCATGTATTTCACCAAATCGCAATCCAGCGGAAAAGTGGTGCATGGTTAATACAATCTTCCACAAAACTCAGGCCCAGTTAATGTGTAAAAAGAAATGGGACGGGCTGGTCCTACCCAGAGCAATCGCCTACAAACAGGATTCTCTTCCTGTTGTAAACTTGGGCAGTCCCGATACACTCAGACAGATGCCTCAAAGGTTATAATCGGTTAGCACTCGAGTTTATAGGCCTCCATTAAGGGTAACCGTGGGCGGATAACTCCGCTCCGCCCGTGGAGTTTTGCCTACTCCGCGTTCTGCAGAGAACACGGAGTAGGCAAAACCCTGCACACTCTGCAGCAGAGCGGAGTTGGCCTGCCGCCCGCCTCCACCTCCCTGTTAAGATATATGTTAACAGTAATTTTAAACAATTAATAACCACTTACCTCTTTACCGCAGCGTCCCCGGGCTGCCCTCCTCCTTTTCCTCGCCATTTTCAGATACTGCCTAAGAAAACTGCGCATGCGCAGTTTTCTTAAGCAGTATGCGAATGGCGAGGAAGAGGAGGAGGGCAGACCGGGGACACTGCGGTAAAGAGGTAAGTGGTTTTAAAAAATTTTTAATTACTGCTAACGTATATCTTAAATAAGGGGTTGGAGGCTGGTGGAGTAGCGGAGCTACGCTGAGTGCCACGTAGTTTGTTGCCATCTCTGTGGCACTCCATGTTGCCCCTCTACGCACACTACGCCCAGGGTTAATTAAGGGCATGAGTGGTTTGTTACCAACTCTAGATGTTAAACAAAAAATGACCCCCACGGAGGTGAAAAAGAGTGAACAACACTTCGATAAACATGGCAACTACCTGCCCTAGACTTAAAAGTTGTCCCCAGGTAGGAGAACTGCCTAATATTTTGCCCCTTTATTAACATGGACCCAGTTTTGCATTTGACTTACCACACACCTGTTCCTGTTGTAAGCTTGGGCAGTCCCGATACCCCCATGAAGATACCCCAAAGGTTATAATGGGTAAGCACTAAAGTTTATACACCTCCAGTAAGGGCAGGATTTCTTTGCTTATGACTCTAAATTTTAACCCAAAAACGGCCCCCACGGAGGTATTAAAGCATGAACAACACTTCGATAAACATGGCAACCAACTGCCCCTAGAGTCAAAAGTTACCCCCAGGTAAGAGAGCTCATTAACTCGCCTAATAATTTGCCCCTTTATTAACATAGGCCCAGTTTTGCCTTGGAGCTTACCACACACCACATAATGTGTTTTAGATGTATTGACTTCTAGATTTAGACCATCCATATATTTAAAAAAGGCATCAATGAGAACACGTAAACCATTTAGTGTTTGTAAAAGCAAAACCGCGTCATAGGCATAAAGGAAAGCCTGCACGTACTTAGATTCCCCTTTCGCAAAATCCTTCCCCTGTGAAACCAAAAAAGACTACAGCCCATCAATGTATAAAAGAAATAAAATAGGAAATAAAACCAAAACCTGGCAAACACCCCTAAAAAGATTAAAGGATTCGGTACGCTCACCCTCCATACCATACCTAACGGATGCACTGACCCCCTCATGCGATGCCCGTAAAAATTCAGCTATTGCGTGAGGCAAACCTGGTGTAGATAAAATATCCAGAGTTAAAAACGATTTACCCGATCAATAAAAGCATGATATAATGATCCCTTTTTAGCAATGGTATATTTCCTAGCAAAAGATGTACATTCAGACACTGCTCTTGAGTCCGAAGCCCTTCACTAAACCCATACTGCACAAATCTGAGGATTATATTTTCTTGGGCCCAACCTTCAATTCTATGTAGAATAATACACCCCATAATCTTAACCATTGAATCCAGCATAGAAATCGTTATGTAACCTTCTGTTACCTTCCTTTCTGTTAACTTTCTTAAAAACAGGTACTATACAAGCCATTTGCCATTAGGCAGGTATTTTCTGGGAGACAGGAGCATTGAGAACATTAGTTATGATGGTTGCCCACAGGGGAATATTCACTTTGTAGAGGTCCATATGTACCCCATCGGGACTATACGCCTTGTTAGATGGACTATTTTCAATGGTCGCTAAAATTTCATCAAGGTGAAATCTGATCTCCAAGGGTAAATGAAGAACAGTAATCATCACATCCTCCCCAAATTTTCCTAGAAGGATTAAATACACCTGAAATTATCTTACCAGCATTCTGGAGCGATAATGAACCCTAACCCCTCTGTAGTTACATTACTGTAATTCCCTTTATTTAGTATGTTCCAAAATCTCAGTATCCTTCACTCTACATGCCTGCACAAGATTCTGCCACATTTCTGCCTTGATCTCCGGTTTCCTATTTCAAATAGATTGCTTGTATTCCAGCCTGGCAGCTGTCACCAATATCTTATTCCTGGGTCTGCAGTTAAGTGCTAGGCATAATGTTTTATTTGGAGCTCTACACAAGCTGTCAAACCATCCTGAAGTTTGCTGCTCCCATTAATAAGACCCCTAACATAGTTACTCAGTTTCCGAGAGGCTAAACAAATTTCAAATGGAGCCATGTGCCAATAGGCAATCCATAATCAGACCTCAGTTGGATCCAACAAGAGCGGTCAGCACAAACGGAATATGGGCTCTTAATAATAATAATAATAATAATACTTTATTTGATTTGCAAAAATCATAAAAGGGTGGATCTTACCACCATGAGATAAACGTTAACATCTTTGAGTCCACATAGAAATAGCGTAAAATCACATAAAAGTAAGGAAAAAAGAAAAAAATGGCACAATAAAATGACACAAATCGTTAACAACTTGCACGAATATGCAACCAATGTGTTAAAAGACAAAAAACAAGGGATACAAAATGCTTGGGGGGTTGAATTTAACTTAGTAAAAATAACACTTGTTGACTCAGAATGAAGTGCATATGCTGGAAGAGTGGAAAAGAGGATATCTATTAGGAAAATAGGGGAGAGTCCAGGGCCGGCCGTGGAGAGACCAAATGGCCCAGTTCGTCTTTGATTGCTGCCTTGTTTTCCAACTCTTGGGCAGCGAGAGCCAGGAATTTTATAGTTTTGCAGGAAAGTTGTATATAAGACCCGCTAAGGCATTTTATCACGGCCGCCCTGCAAGTTCTAACTTGCGCTTCTCTTAGGAGTGGTAACAAGAGCATCTTCCTTGAATTTTGTAGTGCCAGGCATATACATAATAAGTGCAATAATGACTCTGCACCCTTGCCGCAGAGGCGACAATCTGAAGTTGTCCAAGTCCGTAGCCATTTGGGGGTGAGGTCTTTGCTCGTGAACCAACCCAGCCTCAGAAGACTTGGTTTCCTCTTGTAGTAATCCCTGAAACTTTCTTGCAAGTATGGCTGATGTTTCAGTTGGTTATAAGTTGGCAACACGATCCAGGCATGGCTTTTGCCTGCCACTGCGCCTCTGTCCATTAGCAGCTTGTTTGATGGCTTTGTTAGTAATCTGTTTAAAAGCATTGTAAGACATAGGTGTAAGCCAGGCTTCTTCCAGGTTTAACGATAGAAGCGCTTGCCTAAGAGACTTACATGTTGAATTGGAGAGCCTAGCCTGATTTTCGATTTCTAGCCAGCAGAGGTGGGCAAGTGAGTTGTCTTCGGCTGCCCTCATACGCCAATAGTATTTGGCCAGGGCCCCTTGTCTTGCCGGAGTCTGGTTTGTTAATCCATATTCCAGACGTATTTGGGCTTGTGAAATGTGTCGCGGGGTCGAAAAGAGGTTTTTGAACAGTCTAGATTGGGCAAGGTTTAGCACTGTAGAGTCCCTGGTTGCCATCATTTCCTAGCCGTATGTGAGCGAAGGCAGAAATTTTGCTGCTACGATCTTTAACATATGACCGGTTGAACTTCCACTTAACCCCTTGGACGCTCATGACGAGCTCAGCTCGTCATGGATTTTCCATTCATTTCAATGGAAATTACATGGGGAGCCTGCAAGAGCCTTAGCATCCAAGTGGTTAAATGTTTTTGTATGGATTTGAAGGCAAATTGGAGTTGTTTGAATTTTGATTTCCCCAGATCTAATTGGTATTTGTACTTTAGTTGATGGTCAAGTAGGATGCCCAAGTATTTGTATTTATCAACCTGTGTTAGAGTAGAAGAGTTTATCCTCCAGACAAATTTTGGTCGTTTCTTTCGGGAACTGGAGAAGCATAGAATATTTGATTTTTTGAGGTTTATTGTTAATTGTGCTTTGGAGATGTACAACGCAAGTTTGAAAATCAGCCGTTGTAGGCCAGGCGGAGTTTGCGAGAGAAGCACGATGTCGTCTGCATATTGCAGGCTCGCTATGGGTGTTTGTCCCAATTTCGGTGGGTCTCCCTGAATTGTGCGTAGGTCACTCTCTAGATCTGCGGTGTAGATGTTAAATAGGCTAGGAGCCAACACGCATCCTTGTTTTAGCCCGTTAAATGTTTGAAATTTCTTTGTTAGGCATCGGCCATCTCCTTTTTTTATTTGGACCCAAGTATGCGAGTATAATTCTATGATTGCTCCCAATAACTTTGGAGGCGCACCCCAGGCATTCATTTTGTCCCAGAGTTTAGATCTAGGCACTTTATCAAAGGCCGCTTTCAAGTCTAAAAAACACGTGTATAGCGTGGTGGAATTATCAATTGCCTTTTTAGCAAGGAGGGTTAGCGCAGATAGGTTTGTTAGGGTGCCCATACAGGCCCGGAAACCTGTTTGTGTCAATGGGATTAACCCTTTGCTGCTAACCCAAGACTCCAACTCTGCCAATAGATTGGATGCGTAGATCTTTGCCTCCACATCTATTAAGGCTATTAACCTATAGTTGTTGGGATCTGAACGAGACCCTGATTTGTAAATTGGTTGTAGAATACTGCCCCTCCAGGAGTCGGGGATGTTCCCGGTCCTTAGGCTGTAGCAGAACAAGGGGGATAAGTGACTGGCCCAAAACGTAGGATCTTTCCTAAATAAGGCGTTGGGGAGGCCATTTGGTCCGGGGGCCCGTCTGCTCTCAGGTGTTTTATAGTACTCGAAACCTGCTTTGGTGTAATCTGATCAATTTCTCCAAGGTACTCCAGTGAAGGTGGCTTGCATGTTACTTTGGATTGAGGAGACTTTGCTTCTGCCATTGTTCTCAAGCTTGGAGTTGGAGTGGACTCTGATGGAGTTGCGAGTGTATTGTCTGTGGATGTATCATGCGTAAAGTTGTAGATCAATGTGAGTGCCCCAAATCTGATCGGTCATGTCCGAATTGAACTGTCGGTGTTTGCTGTTAAGCATAACATTTATTTTTGCCTAGAAATCTTTGGCATTCCGCAGTTTGCTAGCATGGAGTATGGTGCACTCTAGTTTTTCCTTGTGCTTTTGCTTGGCCAATTTGGTCTCACGTTTTAGCTCTTTTTTTAAGGATTCAATTTTCTTTCAGAGTTTGTTGTGATAGTTGAGGATCCTTTTTACGTTGAGACCTCAGATATGAATTACGTTGCTTTTTTAATAAACGCAATTTTGGAGTGTACCATTTCCCACCTCCATTTCTTGTTGTTTTGTGTCCTCTGTGATTGGTTTGATATTTTTTGTTGATGTTCACTACAAAGGACTCCCAGGTCTTTACTATGTCTTTTGATTCAGCTGTTGATGAGAGCAGTGAGTGGCATGTCTCCATTAAATTGGAAATGTTATCTTCATTCCAATTTAATCTTTGCAGATTAAAAAGTTGAGTATTCAAAGTTAAAGGCTGCGCTTGCTCGGACTTGTTTAATGGGATTGATAGTGTGAAAATCTGTGGGTAGTGATCGCTTTCACCCCGTTCCTGAATATGGAAGTCTTTGACACAAATAGTGGTGTCACTACTACCGGGCAACACTGATAGTACAGCAGACAGGTTTAGAGGATGTATGCATGAGGTGGGCTGCTGGATGGCCCAAAACTGTCTCAAACTGAACTCCACAAAGACAGAAGTGTTGCTCTTTGGTTCTAGGGAAAATTTTTCGGCCCCTAGTTGGTGGCCAGATGAGCTGGGACCCCTCCCCTCCCCGGTGGAAAAAGTCAAGAATCTGGGTATATTGGTGGACGACTCTCTGTCCTTCGTACCACAGATTAATGCACTGTCCTCCTCCACTCACTACATCCTCAAAACAATAAGGAAAGTCCTGCCTTATTTGGAGAGGGAGCATCGGAAAACGGTAGTAACTGGCCTAGTCCTCTCACGTTTGGACTACTGTAACAGCCTGATGTTAAACGCCCAGCAGGGGGTACTTAATAAACTCCAGCTACTGCAAAATGCAGCCGCCCGTCTGATCACCGACACTCCCAAATTTGCCTCGGTAACGCAGGACCTGGTAAACCTTCACTGGCTGCCAATTCGCAAGAGAATTGTTTTTAAAGCACTCTGCATGGTCTTCAAGGCCCTGCATGATACGGGTCCTAGGTGCATGAAACTGCTCTTCCACTGGCACAAACCAGCAAGAACCCTGAGATCTGGGGAGCTGGCGCTGGTAACAGTCCCCAGAGTTAAGAAAGCACGCTGGGGCGGCAGGAGTTTTTCCCTCGGTGCGGCTGAGGCATGGAACAAACTGCCACTTAACCTCAGACAATCTTCGGACCTTATGGCTTTGAGGAGAGAGCTTAAGACCTGGCTCTTTATTCATTAAGCTCTCTAACACCCACACACTCTGATCCAATCATGCTAGCGCCAGGACACCTCCGGGTAACAGAGCGCTCTATAAATGTGACAAATAAATAAATAAATAAATTTGATGAGAGGAAATAGATCGGGATCTGCCAATGTGTAGTCTATTGTTGAACCTGAATTCCTAGTGACCCTCGTTAGGGCGGCTGGTCTGTCCAAGTGACCCCTTCCGTTTAGTGTGTACAAGTAGAGGGCTTCCAGTTCTGCAGCACATTTCCTCCCCATTGCACATTGTCTGCTTTGATTGCCCTGTCATGGCTCAATAGAGGTAGGTAAAGTTCCCTCCTGACCTTGAATTAAGTTCATGTTGAAATCTCCAGTTATTAGCATGTTATCGCTTGGGTAGGTGGATTTCAATGTGGTAATTGCGGTTATTAGTTGCTTTATCCTTTTCCGTTTATGTTTTCCACCAGGTGCATGTATAAACTTACGATCAATAGACCAATGATAGGCGAAATTTCAATTTTGATGCATTGCATCCATGTGGAGTGTAGGTCGATACAACTGACTGACCAAAGGAAATCGGTGGATAAAAAGGTTGATAGGCCTCCCTTTGCCCTGCCGGGGCATGCCTCCTTATATGCTGGTACAAAAAAATCTTTATATCCCACAAGAGGCGAGTTTTGTGTCTGCCATGTTTCCTGAAACAGAAGTATATTGTATTGAGTGATGAACTCTATAAAGTCGTCTTCCTCCAGCTTTGTGTTTAGTCCATTGACATTCCACGAACAGATCTTGCAGCCCTGCTATTTTCCTGCTGTTGGTCTTCCGCTGATTCATTCTACGTTCCTTTGGGTTGATACTAGGGGAGCTTGTTGGTGCCTCTCAAGTGTAGCTACATCCTGCCGGAACGTGATTGTGATTTGCCTGGATCAATGACCTTCATCTTCGACGTTACTTCTTTGATCTGGGCCTTTGGCGCCTTTTAGAAGGCTTCGTTTTGGGCTTTGTTTCTGCAATGGACTGGGTATCGTGCGGGCTCCACCTTTTTTAGCTTTATGCCCCATAACGCGAATTCCTCCCTATGTGACAGGATTAATTCTGTGAAGATGTGTTCGGTCCACGTTGTAATCGTGGAGTCGGGGCCTGGTTGGTGAGGGTTGGGTTTGAATTCAATAGACACCAAATCGCTTGTTTTTAGATGTCGCAAGCCTGGTAATTCTTCTAGAAGTTTTAAAATGGACCCTCTGTTCAGGATGTCATGAGACCCTCTTGAGCTATATTGCGGAATTAGTTCGAGTTTTTTGTTTGGGGTGTGCCGTATTTGGTCTTTTAGTCGTCTTCTCTCTCCAACGTTTGAAAAGACTGTTCCTACTCGGTCAGCCTCTAAATCGGGTGTGACCGAGTTAGATATGTGTGGAATGCTTGTTGCCTCCTGACCGTTGGGGACTATTACTGATGGTGCTTGTGTTTCTCCGCACGGCATGGCCCTTGCCTTTCTTCCCTTAATCTTTACTAGTTTATCTACGTCTACTTGACTATTGTTTGCTGGTGCTTGCATGGTGAAAGTGCTAAATTTGGCTTTGTTTCCGTGCTCAGTGTCTGTGTTATTTGCTGACTCTGAGCTTGATGATGATTTGGGTTCTACTTTCCCTCCTGGGACATTAAATATGCTGTACACTTTCCTTGCATTCTGAATTGAACTAATGAGTTCAATTGGTCCGTTTGAGGTAGTGGATTCCTCAGTTGGGGGGTTGACGGTTGGAATTGGCCCAAGCTCTCACGTTGTTTTGATTTGGGATGCAGCGCCCTCTATCTGCACTTTATTTTCAATGTCATTGGGGTCAGTGTTTATTTTTTGAGGCTGGGTTACTAGCACCCCTCGGATGTGTGATTTGGATTTTCTTGCTTTTCTCAGGCGCTTCCTTTCTCTCTTTGTGAATGTGGGTACCTTTTCAGTATGTTTGGGGCTTATTAGACCATTTGTTGGTAAAGCCTGATTTTGCCGGCCTTCCTCTCGCATATCAGATTGGTTTTGTTTGTCTGAAATTGCTGGCGTTGTGGTGTCATCTGAAGTGGGAGAGTACGATTTCCCTTGGGTTTCAGGGCTCGCTTCGCCGCTACAGGCATAGATTGACCTGCCAAAACCCTCTTGACGTGTTGATGGGCATTTACTGGGCTGGTGGTTTTCTTTATCTCCGTTGATGGTTCCTTAACGGCTCCCAGTATCTGTGTCATCAAACTGGGTACAGTCGCCAGTTTATCAATTATTTGGGAACAGTGACAAGTGTAGAAGGAGGTGTCCTTATTGAGTTGCACCTTCGTTATCATACTGTTTAAGTCCTGTAAGTTTGATTCTATCCCCTGGACGTGGGAGGCCAAGATGTTAAGCAGATCGACTTGCGTATCTAGTTTGTCTGCATGGTAGGACATTGCTACGCCTATAGTTTCCATGGACTTTAGTAGTTGCGGCCATATAGTGGCCGATAGAGTTCTATCCGATGTTTCCCTTGAGTTTGACTAAATGTGGGTGAAGAATCGATGTGCTCAAGAAGGTCTGTTTGAGTGTGGTGCTCACACAGGTGATCGCTCCTTTGAGATATCCTTTTTAAAAAACCCTCTTCCTTACCAGGGCTTAGCTCATTTGAGACTGGGGACAGGTACGTACTTTGTTTAAGATCTACTGTTTCGTTTGCTATTGCATTTACTTCTTGTGGCTTCGGAATTTTACTTTCTTTGATTTCTTCGGTTTCTGGACCTGCAGAGCGGAGGCTGTAGTTTCCATCCGTTTTGTCTTGTTCCAGTGTAAATTGTCCACTCATTAAACTAGGGAAATGCACCAGTGAGGGTGGGCTCAGCTTTTGAATGCGATTTTGGTTATGCAAAGAGCCTTCCTCTGTTACTTTAGGGGTCGTTTTCTGAACTGACCATGGGCTTTGCTGGAAAAAGACTGAGTCGTTGCTTGCGTCTGGAGCCCGATGGACTAAAGCACAAACCGATGAGGGGTGGGAGACTAGTTGGGCCTTGGGGAATGGTTGTGCCGAGGGTCGGTCCGATCCTTTGATTTGTTGTGGGCTGCTCGGATCATCTGACCCAGGATGGCCCGATCCCCCGCCCCCAGGGCTCCTTCTTGTTTTAGTTTTGGGGGCATTGCAGGGCTCACTTTGGCTCCTTGATTTGGTGACGTTGTTAATTTGACGCCATTATTCGTGACCTCCGTGGGGACATTTTGGTGATTACTGTTAGAGTTGTAGCTGACATTATTTTGTGGGAATTCCACTCCGCTCCCAGTGGAGAGTCTTTGACATACTTTAAGAAAGTCGGTGATTAGTGCACGTTTGCTTGCTTTGAGGTGTGGGGCTTGAGCATTGTGTGCAGGGGAGGGCATTACGTCATTATCGATTTGACCCTTATTGTTTTCTGCGGGTCTGCAGTCTGTACTGTCCCTATGGAAATCCTTTGCAGCTGCGGCTGAGCTCTGCGATCCTTGTTTTATCATGTATGGGGGGACTGAGAGTTCTGAGTGTTCTGTTAAGCTAATGAATAGCTCTTTCGAAGTTGTTAACTTTTTGGGGCTCATACCCCTGCCCGTAGATAATCCTTCTTATGCCTCTTTGTTCGTGCTCGGAGGGTCCCCTTTACCCTTTTTTGTCTTCCCCTGTGGTTTTTCTTCGCCTCGCGGCTTTCCTGATCTCATAGTCAAAAATGCTTGGGAATGGCTCTTATCGGGCGGTGGGTTTGTTCCTTTTGATTGGGGAGCTTCTTGAGCAGTAATTTTCGGCGGTGGAACAAGATTAGCCTTCTTTTTGGTAATTTTGGTAATTTGTTTAACCCAATGAGGCTTATAGCTTGTGATGGGGTTGATGGGGGTTGATGGGGTTGACAGGCTATGATTTTGGCTATGATTTTGGGGCGCCTGCTGACCACAGAGGGAGTAACTGCGTGTAGGAGGTTAACTGACCGCAGCGCTGGGCCTCTGGGCAATGGAAGTGGCAGGGGCGGCGGTGGTGATCCGCTTTAGGTGAGTTTAGGCGAATTTTCCGACTTGACGAGGGCAGCGAGCGGAGCTCTCAGGGGGACCGCAGGCTGGGAGACCTAGTCAAGCAGCCTCCTGGGTCTACTCCCCGGGCTCTTACTTCGCAGCCGCCTCTAACGACTCGCGCTCGCGTCCTTAACTCCGTCTCCGCCTCTTACCTCACCGAGGTACCAGTAGCCCCCGGAGGTACGGCGCAGTACTGAACTCCTTATGCACCCAGGATACGGAAGCGCGGGAAAGCCCGAATACCGGAATCCCGGACACCTTCTTGATTGCTGATGGGTGCCGAACGCCAAATGGTGAAGTCGCGGGAGGCACGGGAGACGCCGGGGCTCCGCTGGCTTCTCTCCTGCCCCTTGCTGCTGCTGCAGCGGCTCCTCCTCTAGCACATGACCGCAAAGTCGGCCAAACAGCATGGATGTCTCCCTATGGGCTCTTAACCCAACTAACCCTAAGCCCATAATCCTTTATGCACAAGTCTGTCGGCCCTCAGAATTTGTGAGATTGGCTACAGTCAGGTACATCAAGTGCAAGTTCTATAAGATTATGATCACTATGCTCATGTTCCTTAACTCCTCCAGCAAAAACCCATTCCCACAAAACTGGGAGTCTGCATGAATAAATCATCCACCTTCTTAATAACATGTAGTAATCAAATATTTAAGAGGGCCTCTAAAAGTTTCATCCTTCTGCAATCAGCAGCCTGGGTGTACAAATGGTTGTCCTCTACCGCAAATGGATCTTGTAAAGTGGTATTTATTACTATTTTGGCATTCAAATCTCCACCTACTATGTCATGAAATGAATTGGACATACTGGCTGATCTTTGTTTTAAGGTAGTCAAGTCAGAAAATAGAGCATCAATCTGGCACCCTAACTCACAAATTGGATTATAATATTATTGACAAACAAATTAAACTTAGAAACACAGGAAAGTATGGTCCAGATGGGCAACATACCGGGGAACAGAGTTACCACCCTTCCCCAACAAGACTCCATATAGTGGGCCCCTACAAATGGATCCGATCCCTAAACATTCCAGATACCATCACACAGTCACTAGTAGTCATCTACATTATGCCTTTATGCACCTGGTGTGGTCTAACACGCTCTGTGTCAAGTTTATGATGTTTTGCTCTGCATGTTGGCAGGGGTTACAGTTTCATATATATGTGGGTACTTTGGATTTACTAGCTGATCGGTTTGTATACAGTGGGCCACGCCCCTTTATGTTACCAGAAAAACCTAATAAAATATGTTTAGAAAAAATACAAATTAAACTTATTAATCAGGATAACCTATACAATTAATATTCCCTGATGGTTGCATACAACTTGAACAGCCTTATACACTTTTGAAATACGAATCAATCATAGTCATCAGACCCCGTACTCTATGCCCTGGCAAAACAATAGCAGGGACAGAGAAACTCTCATAACTGTCCCATATGATGTTTCCCAAGTCCAAGTTCCTTGATTCATTACTATTTCAAAATTAAAAATATATTCAAAATAATCCTGTTCATGAAGCTTAGACTGATAGTCTGCAACATTCCAATACACAAGATGGAACAAATAGTCTACCTTGTTTGGGATGCCCAAGGGCAGAGAACTTACAGCACCAGTATCTGATGTAGCTGTGGTCTCACAGTCCAGAATTTATAAAACCCTTTAATACCTGGAGGTGTCTATGCGCTAATCCACTAATGCAAAACAGAGAGCGCCTACCTGATGGAAGGGGGGATGTGTGCAGGGCCTGAGTCTATTTATAAAAGAGCCAGGTTTTTAATGCCTTTCTGAAGGCAAGACAATCAGTCTCCATTTTGAGATTGAGGGGAATGGAGTCTACAACCGAACTGTGCAGGTCACAAAGCTCCTGCCACCCCAAGTTGATCTCTTAAATTTAAGAAATACTAGGTTGTAGCAGAGGCTGATCAAAGAGGTCTAGCTGGGGTGTAACGTTGGAAATTTTGCTTGAGATATTCTGGACCAATATTGTGCATGGACCTGAAGGCAATACAAAGTGCCTTGAGGTCGATCCACCTTCTAACCGGAAGCCTATGAGGTTGTGCTATGGCCTGTGATATACATTTGTGTTTCGAAATGCTAAGAAGCAGACAGGCTGCAGCATTCTAAAGGGTCTGTAGCTTGTTTAGGAATCTCTTCTGGAGGCTGGTAGTCAATTGGTGTTGGTTAATCAGTGTCCTCTAAGCCAGAAAGGGCAAATAACTTATTGCTGGTCACAAGAGGTGGACAGCCATCAGCCTCCCAGGCAACTAGCAGGAATTGCAGTGGTGTAGGCTCTGCCCTAGATTGTAAATGTTTGTAGAAGAACCCCAGTGGTACCAATGTAATGCCATTAGTAATTTGTCTTTGTCAGTTATTGGAAACGATCAAACGAAAAGCTAACCCTGGGTAACAGCAATTCATTTTATTATCTTTGTATGGTGTTGTGTGTTTGTCGGTATGGGCTTTCTTAAAGAATGCTATACGATGGTGTAATTCTCAATTTTTAATGTTATTATGTGTAACTTTTATTAACTTGTCTGATATTTTATTGGGTGTTTTATGAGATGACTGTTCTTTTATGATTATTGTTAATAATTGGACAAAGATGATGCTAACTGAGTGCACAAAACAGTTGAACACACACATTACACAAGACAATAAGAACTCGCTGTTATAAACTAAATGTAGGTTGCAAGGTAAAGATGAATTGTATTATCAATTAATATAAATGGAACACTTGGTCACCATACAAAGAATTAAATCTGTTATTCTTTACATGTATCTTTTTGTGTGATTGCATCACTTTAAATAAAGGTTTCTCTCTTGGCCTAATAAATAACATATTTAATGAGTGAACACACCAAAAATACATATCTAATTATAAACGTTATAACTCCATCTCCTTAAACTTTAAAAACATTTTTAGTGATGCATCAGGCAGCCAATCCCCCATTGAACATGGTGAGGGCAAGGCCACCATCTGTAAGTGCCACCTCTCAGAGCCAACTTATAATAATAATATATTTCAGGGTTTAAGTGTATAATTGTAAGGGCAGGCTCCATATGTTAACCTCTAGAGCTGAAAGTAATTTTCCTCATCCATAATGAGAAAGTAATCGTTGCTTATATGTATACGCCTCTATATAGCTTAAGCAGCAGGCATTTCTCACCCATTCGCTAAATCTCTGCTCCTTAAAATTTAAAAGTGGACTCTTATGTCACTTCGAAGTACAAAATGCAGAGGCATGCCTGTCTGAGTGAATGAAATTGATCATAACGTTTTCCCAGCTGAATTTCTTCGCCACTGTGGAAAACACTGCATTTCCAGTTTGGTTCCTTGATAAATAGTAATCACAGATCCTATGGAATATTTTCTGAAAAACTGGACAATGAATTCCTTTGCCCTGTTCCTCGCCTCTGAATGGTTCATAGCACACTAGTAGAAATTACAAGCAAACCTTAGTGTTATGAAAGATCCAGCATGACTTCAGCTGCTCTAGTACTTCAGACAGCGTTTTTGCAGAATCCATGGTTTACACTGAAGTATTTTTCACATATACACTTTTCACAGTTTAGTATACATGTTAATAGATCTGCTATCAAGTGTTCCACTATATGTAAAAAAAAAGAACAGTGGCTGAAAATCTATATTTCGGTCTTGGGTTGAATGGTGGGTTAAAATTAATTGATTGACTTGAACAGTAAATGCTGTTGTGTTTTTCGCTCATCACATGAATTCTTTTAAATAATATCATTGTCATTGAGCATAAGAATGACTTGAGATGAGGCATTTTGACTGTCTACAAAGGAAGTGCCAGGGCCTGCACCTCCCGTCTAACCCCACATGTAAAACTGTGGAGCAGCGTAATTTTGATCCCCACCTGAGATATTGTAGTAGTGCATCATAATTAGTCAGCAATGTAATATATTCTGTGTGATTAACGTTACTAGGAAATTGGAGTACCGTATATATAACAGATACAATAGTATAAATTATATGCTTAAAAGTGACTAATCGAAGCTGAACTACTTATTTATTAATATTATAAATGAAACCTAAGTTCCTGATATGATTTACTTTGGAACTAATGAGATGAAAAACAAATGTGCAACTAATGTTTAGAATTTTTGTGTAACACAACATTATATTCACTTGAGTGTATTTTTTTATTAATATTTCTAACTAGTCTTTTGCATTATTCATGTGTTAAGAAACTTCATTTGTTATGTATTTACAATTGTGCATGTATTTGTAACCAAGTGCACTGTTCATTGCAAAAGTTGACCGAAATTTTAGGCTCATGTATAATTTCAGTGCAAATGCAGTGTGGAATGTTTTTGTTAGCATTTTGTTTCCACTGCAGGTGTGGACAAAGCCTCATTACTTACCATAGAAGGGTTTTCTTTTCAATAGTTAGCAAGCTATGAGAAGATGCAGTTTGCCAAGGAGAAACGTGGTAACGAGCTAAGAGACGAGTTCTCATGGAAGAGAAGAAGAATGGCCAAGGATAAATGAAACTGTAACTTATCGATGTGGGAAAGGTGGTGAAAGTATCCAATTCATGGTGGGTTGATGGAAACGTACTGGAAAAGAGTCATGTGGGATCGTCTACCTTGGGTGCAACTAATATTTTATGTTGTAACTTAGTGAGGGGAGGAGAGGCATCTTAGAACTACATAGGGTATAGACCTCTGCTTCTGGTTTGAGTGGCTTCATGGTACTTGAGTCATGGTTGTAGGGCTTCTACGGAAGACTTTGACAGCTGACGCCTTTTCTTTATTCAATGCTTACGCAAACTATTAGTTTAGGGTTGACCCTTTTTAAGGTAGTGTAGGGAAAGATGTTGTGCTCATGCTTACTTTTGAGAACCATTTGATGAAATTGAACTCTCAATTCTGTTTTCTGATTACTTGTATTATCATCATCAAACTAGTTGTTGGCCTTTTGTTATATAGGGTAAATCTCTTTAGCAGATTGGACACATTATATTCGTTCTGTATTTCTAAAGCTAGGTGAACCTTTTTTTGAATTTATAATTAAATCCTACTAATCTCATTTTTGGTTGTGGACTGGATTATTGAGGGACCCAATTGGTTACTTTCTACTCAAAATTACATTTGTGATTGCGTTCTCCCCCTTACCTCTCACGCAGCTATAAAAGTCATTGGTTTGAGGATAATTGTCTAGATGGGCCCAAGCTCTCTCAACTGTGTCATAGGTGTCACAAGGGAGATTCTCTTCATCATATGCATTTGGGCTGCAGTGCACGGTCACTGTTGTGATTAGTTCTTTGGTTTTCACTAACAGCAAGCTCAATAGTGGCAGTGTTGACTCCTCGAATGCAAGCAAGTATTGACTCTACAAGCCGTCAACCAAGAAACTACAAATCCCATCATGACTACTTACCATCAAGTGGGTCGCTCGGTCCCCTCCAACTTGAGTACAGTGCGCAAGTGCTGGAATAGGTCCTTCTGACAGGCGCAGATTTGGTGCCCCTATCATTGTGGTAAGCCCCCTCGCTGGTTGCCCACAATAACTCACACGCCGGTTATGCCACACGGAATACATTTAGGCACCATGCATTAGCCTCGCAGAGACGGCAATTCGAGCATTAAGACACCCCGCTACGCCCTAGCCGTTAGGTACTGCATGCATATGTAACCCATGAAAAGGAACACCGTGCAATGCGCAGAATATCCTCGCCAATTGGTCACCTATTCCGCCGTGCACATTGAATTTTAAAAGATATTCATCCCTGTGCCACTTTGAGCTATTTCTCTTGTACCACTTCCTTCTTCACAGCTATGTAATATTCGCAAATGAGCACTGCGTGTTATGATTCACCGCTGTAACACTATGTGCCTGGTTTATGATGAACAGCCCCCCCTCTCTTTTCACGTCACTTACGGATAAACATTAGCTGTTCCTAGGTTTCATTATGTTTCACTTGCTCGCCTGAAATCACCTGATATGTGCACTCATGTAAAAACAGTTGTTGACATGCTGTAAACTTTCCTATTCCGGAGATTCTAACAGGTCACTGTCCTTTGTTTCCCTGGTTTTTTTTCCCACAGGCGTTATTGGTATACACCAGGCAATTGTTATTTTCTAGTCCTGATGATGATTCCTCTAATTAATGAGCTTGGGATCGAAACGTTGTCGACAGTTTTAAAATAGTACCACTATGGTCCAATGTGTGTAATTACTGTGGTTACTATTTGGTTAAGCTTGTTTCATTGAATGCTTGAATGCAAGCTACCACAGCTCTTAGTTTTTGCCTGTAACTTCTTTTGTTTAATTGTTTATTTGTTATTCTGTTTTCCCTCACTTCCCTCCTTGTGTCGGGTGCAGGATTGTGTCCCGTTGTAATGTTCCTTCGTATATTCCTTACTATTTTTAAAACATTGTCCCAATAAAAATTCTCTGTCCGGCTGGGCATTGAATACATATAGTACCCAACAAGGTCTATATCGAATCTTTTCTAAATATAATTGTGTACTTAGGACCATTGTTTTCTAAAAAAAACCTATGCACAAGACATCCCACTGACCATATGCGAGGCGTTACCCCACGGTGGGAATTGGCATAGACTGCAGACCTGGAGAGAAGCAGGAATCTCTACAATAGGAGACTTATACGAGGAAAATACTCTGCTCCATTCAACAACCTCCAAGAGCGATATGATCTCCCAAGAGGAGATTTTCTTATTCATGCCGCCCTGACAGCAGCCATGCAAAAATACTAGCAGGAGGGGATTGCTGAACCTCAGACATCCACAATTTGCCAATATATAGTGATAGTAGCTGGAACTTTCAAGGCAGATACTTGCCTTTATAGGCGCCTAACAGAGGAGATACTCTGGCATTTGACTGCCTTGCACATCAAGTGGGAGTAGGATCTGGGTGAGGCATAGATGAGAACAGTAGGGGGAGCTTGTGGAGAGGGACTGGAAGAGCTCCAGGAATGCAAGATTTCAGCTGATTCACTTCTATGTACTGCACAGAGCATATCTCACACTGGGCAAGATAAACGAATATTTTGGTGTCCACTCAGCCGCCTGCCTGCGTTGTAACATGGAGGACGCAGGGTTTTTGCACATGTTCTGGGATTGTCCAACCTTGGGGGGCTTCTGGAGGGAGGTCACCGCAGTCCTGGTGACTACGACAGATAGAGAGGTAGCGACGACCCCAGGGTATTGTCTGCTGCACTGGTACCCTCACGCGGCCAGGAACAAGGTCACTAGCAAGTTCATGGACTTGGGGGTTGGTTTTGGCTAAAAGGGAGATCACTAGTCATTGGAAGGCGAGGAGTGTCCCTAACGTATCCAGATGGAGAGGGAATTTGTGAAGTGCGCAGAGTGCAAGGGGACAATAGACTGCAAATGGCTCAAAGTATAGGGAGCAAGATGACGCTGGAAGCGGCTAGGGCATGGGTAGCACTAGTGGAGCTCCTGAGACACCCGGCTGAGGATAGGGAAGATAGCCTGGCTGGAGAGGGCCCTAATGGGGTGGGGGGACTGATCACCCGGCGTTACTAGCGTTCCTGACTGAAGGTCACATAGTAGGCTTGACCCATTATCTTGTACACACCACACAACCAACAAGACATGCTAGATGGAGCGGCAAACAATTCACACTTTGGTGTAACCCTAGATCTCACATATTTGGGCTGAAAATAGGAGGCATGCCTGGGGGGTGGGGAGGGTGGGAGTTTGGGTTGGGGCGGACTGGAGTTGTACAGGGAGCACAGCGACTGAAAAAGAGCTTCGAGGGGATTGACAAATATTGTATTAAGATGACACTAAGCAAGGGGTAGTGGGTTGGAGGTTGGCCTGGTTTTATGACGAATACTATAATCCTGGTCCACAAGTGAGAATACTGAACAATTGTAATTGAAGGGATTGTTTTTATTGTGCTTAATTGCCTCCTTACGCATGTGGGGGTTCCCATACAATGCTAATACTTCCTGAGATTTGTTTAAATATGTCACTTGAAAACTCAATAAGTCTGTTTAAAAATAAAATGACTACTTACCATCCAGAGAGCTTGCTCCAGAGTCGTGGAACCCCCTTATCCAGGGTATATACACCTTTGAGACAAACAACCTCTTGCCATACAATCACTTTTCCACTATTCAGAGCTCCACTCTCTTTGCTCCCGCCACTGCAACCAACCTTATGCTCGGTGTTCTTGGTTATTTACTAGCTGCTTCTGTGGACCTGCTCTTGCATTCTGATTTAAGCTCAGGCTATGAACCAGCTGATTAGTTTAACTATTTTCCACTTGTTTAATTCACTTGCTCTTGGTGTCTGGATTGACAGCCTTTTTTTGCTAACATGGTTTGTGTCCATGACCAATTTATGAGTAATCACTCTTTTGTTACTTATGTTTTTTTCTGCTTTTGAGGGGGAATATTATTTGCTTTCTGATTGTTGGCTACTGTGATCCATCTTCGGTCTGTGCTTGCTATTTTATTGAGCACTGTTAAAACAAAGAGGCATTACTGTAGACCAACGAGCGCTCCACTGCTTGTGCACACATAAAACAAATTAAGGTTAAAATGTTTAGGAATTAACTAAATGTCCAACATAACTTCTACAGTCAGTCGGGAGGAATACGGGTAAGAAATGCTTCTGTATGTCTCAGTGAAACCTGTATTTGGAGAGGAAGGACTAAGCATAGTGCCAGCATCAGCTCTCTTCAACACTGTAGTGTCTGTGCTTTCTCAATGTTCCTGAGAACATGTCCTAAGTGCATGTCTTTGATCACATACAGCGCTTCGCTGCCCTTTGGCTAGCTCTTCACTATAGAAATACCATATATATGCATACATTCATACATACATACAAGCATACAGAGGGACAACTGTATATCTTTTTCTGCACTCCCACAGGTCTGCAACTCGTAGAATAGAGCTAAATGGGCTATATGGGACACCCACTTTTTTTCAACGGAGTCACAAATAAGACTGGAGTTGAAACATTACTACAAATGTAGGTCGTGAGATTACTGACACTGTTATATTCATGTGCACGAATGGGCTTGTGTTCTGCCAAACATTTTGTTGATATTTGTACAAAACCGCAAAATACATTGCCTGATAGCCAAAGCCAGAGTAAATTTAATTTATGTTTCTGAATAGAATACTGCAATATTCTCTCAAAAGTAAAGTGCAATATTCTGGATAAAACTGAGAACCCTTAACCATATACAGTAATGGTTTCTCCTTCATCAGTTTAACTCAAATGTATTAAGACTTAATAAATAGTAAGCATAAAAGTTAAAAAAAAAGACATACAAGTTAGCACTAAAACTCGTTAAAAACACAATGGCTCTGAGGAAGGATCTGGATAGAGTATTAATTGCACCCAAAACAAGCATTTGCCATGCAATAGGTCTCGCATTTGCAAGAGTTTAACTTATTGGGATTGTAAATGACAATGCCTTTTATTGATGTTGTAAAAACTAACATGTAAATAAAAGGCATTGCCATTTACAATACCAATAGCTCCAAAACTCGCAGTTGCGAGACCTATTGCATTGCAAACGCTTGTTTTATATCGATCTTCGAATATCAAGATTGAGTAAAATGTAAATGTAAATGTAGCCGTACTTGTAAAGCTCACTGATACTCCTGAGTGTCCTGGCGCTGTACTCATACCACTAGGGAACCCTTCCTGGGTTTTCCCCGTGAAATGTCCACTCCTGGGCATCCCCAAGGTACAACCAGGCATCCCTAGCGCTGTAGGGGGCCGTTGTGGAGACTAAGCAAGCTATTGCCCAGAGTTGCAGCGTGGGACCCATGCTTAGAGTAGGCAACGAGGCAAGAAATCAGGTCCGAGGAATTATGAGCCCAAGATCCGCTGAGACCAGCCAAGGCAGGAATTGAACCCTGGTCCCGGGACAGACCTCTGCATCAGGGTCTGCCGCTCTAACCATTGAGCCACACTTCTCCACTTAAAATAACAGTAATTTCCTAAACCCCTTCCTTCAGGTTTCCCTGCAGCTCTCTGATGTTATCATCCCTGGTAGCAAGGCGCTTTACACCATGATCCAGAAATATATGCAGGAGGCCGTTGTCTCAATTTAGGGTTATTTTACACATGAAAAGGAGGCAGAGGGGGTTAATTTCACGGATTGTCATGTCAATAAAATGCGCAAAGCACCTCCTTATCCCTTTACAATGTCCAGAGTCAAAGCGTCGGAGGTGTCCATATATCCTGGTGTCAGTGGTGCAGAAGCAACAGGGCCTCTGAGGTAGTCCAGTAACCATGAACGGCCTGGTATTGTGAAGTCCAGTGAGTCATGCCGTGACAACGGGGTGTTAATGTCCCAGCTGATGGCGGTGCTGCTACACAGCAGGATGATCTCAAAGAGCAAGTAATTAAGCAGGCCTTCTCATTTGCCTCCGATTATGTGTGTGTGACGTGGCGCGGTGCAGCTGCAGTGACGAATGAGATCAAATTCAAAAATGCTTTATCGTATAGCTGTCGGCCCCTGCGCGCGGAGCTCTGCTATAACAGCCTAGGTTGTTATCTTGCTGTAACTGAAATGGTCTAGTAAAACACGCAGTACACACGACACAGAGACACACACAAACACACACTGCATAGACTATAAACAAGGACTAAACTTCGGAAAGAAAAAAACTCACAATTTGAATTAAAAATGCATAAAAAATACAATCTCATGCCTGTGACTTAACAAATGTAACTTATTTATGTATTTACAGAACAGCACATCGGTGTCCCACCTTATCCTCTGCTCCTGTTTGAGTTTGTGAAGCGCTTCGGAATGTGAGGCATTTACTGTTGAACAGGCCTTCCTGCGAGCCAACCAGTTGAGTTTTGATTAGCTGTAGGCAATGCGTAGCCTTATCACTTTGCTAAAGGTTTTGACTAACCCTGCGAATAACATGTTCAAATCTAATCTATATCCCTTGGTGTGACACAAATCCTTCCTTTCCAACTATGCACACCTAAAGTCATCTGCGAAGCTCTCTAGCTTGTTTGAAAACGTTACCTTATTGAGCCTAAAAGTTTTGTCTCCTGATAGAAGAAGCAAAACATTAAGCAGCTTCACATCCGTCCCGGGGAGGAGACCGGGGAGGGCGAGGGCTGCCCGTGCATGCGCGGTACCTGCAACTTTCGCGTGCCCTGCGGCTCGTGCAGGCAGCGCCTGTCCCCTTCCGGGGCTCCCGTGCTGAAAGAGAGCCCCGGCGCCAGAGAGGAAGTGTGGGGGCTGAAGTCCCGGGTCCCAGGAGGGGACCCGGGTGAAGAGCAGCACATAGCAGTGTGGGGCTCCCATGCCTATGGAGAGAGCCCCGTGTTGTGCAGCCAGAAGTGAAGAGGATCTGGAGTGCTCCGGCCGCAGCCAGCCACCGTTCAGGAGGATCCCCCCGCAGACCGGGTAAGTGGGGGATTGTCCATTTGTGCCAATGAAGGCACAGTATCAATGTTTGTTTGTTGAGCGGACCCGCCATTGCTGGCCGCTCCAACGATGGGGCGAAAGTGAGGGGCGAAAGTGACACTGCATGCTGGCTTGCCTGGGAAGCGGGACAGGAGATATGCACGTGGCTGTACGCGCGAAAGTGAAACTGCATGCTGGCTTGCCTGGGAAGCGGGACAGGAGATGTGCGCATGGCTGTACGAGCGCATCCACAGACCACAATCGCCAAAGCTCTGCGCGTGGCCCGGTCTGTACCACTTGAGAGGCAAGTTGCTAACAATAGATCTCACTGGCGACAGCGCTTTCGAGCTGCATCGCCAGGCGAGACCTAAAAAAGCAGGAACCCCAGGGTGAGGTATTTGCCAGGTCCCGCAAGTGTCGCCTAATTAGGCTCAGGTTCAATTTGCATAAATTCCTTTGCGGAAGTTATGCGAAATGCCAGTCCCGCGTTTTGCGTTCTTTACGTCCATTTTTAAAATGAGGATGCACTTTGCACTAAAAAAGCACAAACTTGCATGTGACGTGTGAAGTCACTCTTGTTTAAGTTCACACGACACAGCATAATCGTAGGCATTTCACGTAACAAGCATTATGTCAAATGCAGGAAAATATGTGAGATTAAACAGGCCTAAACTCATTTTTGCCCAGCCCTACATCTAGCCTAGAAATGAAGCATAACCGGCAGACTGAGTATTTACTGCACCAAGTACTGCACGGTTTGCCTCTTTTTCAGGCATTTTCCTTCATAAAGTTTCTTATGTTTGGCCTGCAAAGATTTGCATGGGGAAAATTGTGGGTGTGTAGTAATTACCAAATGCAACATATTCAACAGACAATAATTAACACAAGACCCGGGGATCCAATCCCAGAGAAGACTACTGTAAGAATAGGGATAATAATGTATCTCTAAAGCAATAATCAGTACTATGTAATTTGGAATTTGTAACTTTAACTAAAACAAATAAAATAATGTATGACAATCTGATGAAACGTATTGACTAATACACGGAAGAAATATGCTACAGCAAATGCTACCAATGGACTAGTTGAGTGATACAGTAGATCAAATTCCATCTTAATCAATCTTGCAGCATTCTCTATTAATAGCTGGCGTAAGAACAATATGCACTATTTCCTAAATTTATGACAGATTAATAACAAATTACTAAAAGGATTTGAGGTCTGGGTGAAGGAGAGTATTCCTTACCAGAATATGACTCAAGCACAAACAATAAGCAGTTGCAAAGCCAATAGATCTGGCTTTCGCTGCTGGCATTTTGTCTTTGCCAATACATGTGTCTGTTAATATCTTCTATAGCTTTTTTACAAAAACACTAAAAATATGGGTACTTGTGCATTCACGGGCATGCATGCACACAGGCAGTGATCTTTCAATGTTTCTGTAATAAAGTTTAACAAAACATTCAAAGATGGCGTGCAATCTGTAGATGATCTCCAGAGAAGTGACCGGGACAAAAGTTCTGCCTGTTGATGATCCATGAGAGGACTTTGCCAGAAATAAGAATGGTGTCTGCCCTGGTCAAGGTTTCTATCGTCACAGTTATGTGGGGGTCAAATTTATCGCTGGGACAATTTGGAGGCTGTATTTAATTTCAGTTGTAGAGGGAAGAAGTAAAGCGAGAGTAAGACCCAGGTCAAAAATAACTTTCCACATTTTTCCAATTCAAAAAGCTCAGAGTGGAACAAACAAAAAAATCCAACTGACCCACAATTGCAGGTGGTCGGACATAAATTAGTGGTTCTATGTTGTCGCTTCCAAGATTTTACAGAGCTTGAAAAACTTCAGCAAGAGAAACCTGTAGGCTCTTGAGATAAAAGATGCTTTGGACAACTGGTAGGTGCCCCCAGTCACTTGAGAATATCTGCAAAACAAATCTACAAGTGCCAGGGCACTTTAAGTAATCATAATTTGGAGTCAACTCGCTGGCCAGAATATCAAGCATTGTCCGGTTGGAATTATGATTCCATGTTTAAACTTTTAAAAATGGGTAAAGGCAGGTATCCTTTTACCTATCCTTCTTGAAATATTCATGACAGATTTCCAGTGACCCTGTTCATTTCTGGACCAGGCTTCGGTGGTGTTTCTTACAAGCAACCCATGCTAGTAACAGGCTCCAGTCCACATAGGATTCCAGTACACTCTGTTATTGGAAATCTTAACCCCTTCAGTGCTAATGACAAAGCCAGCTCGTCATGGGCGTTACCTGCGCTACGCGGATGAAGAGCTGGCTTTGTCATAAACAAGCCATTTTTAAAATTTCAGCGCACAGCGGGAAAACGCGGTAGCGCGGTAGGGGTTTTAAAGAGGCCTCCAATTTAATCTAGAATTCTAGAATATCAAAATAACTGATTCCAAAAGCACCGATCTCGATCAAAGGCAAACAGCCTGCCCACAGAAAAAACAGACCTCAATATAATTGGAGTCAGAGCTCAGGTGGTTGACTGGCTCCGACTATTCAATTCAATAGTAATTTATTTCAGTGTTTCTCGATTTCATGTTGCACACGCCCAAAAAAGTGGTTGTTTATGATTATTTAGGAAGAAACTAAAAATATGCTTTTATAGGAAAAGTATCAACCACATCTTAAAATATTGTCCACACAGTACACCTACTTTCACTGCAAGATTATAAAACTCAAGCCCTTAGGCTATCTAAACCCCCCAGATACTGAAGGGCTTCTTTTCTGGAAAAAAAGTTGTTTTGAATCTAGGCAAAAAGCCCAGAGAAGCCAAATATTACACTTAAAAAGACAAAGGCAATCACCACGTGTTTGCAAAAGCAGGAACTAAGCCATTCTTAAGATTTCTGCACTCAAAGAGTGTGGGACGTTTTCCCAGGTGAAGAAGAAATTCCCATCTTCAAGACAGAGGAGAGGTGATCCCTAATCGCTCCGGGCCTCAGTCTCTTTATACAACTAAGCATTTACTGGCAATTGTAAAAACTAGGCTTTATTCTGGAACCACCATGCTTGAAATAATTACAAACACCAAGTTCATATTTCAGCACAAATGGGAGGTATGTTTTCAACTGGCTTTCAGCCCAATGTGGTTGTCTTTTACACAAGGCTATGGAAAAAAAATAATTTTACGTCTGAGCCCCATAATTGAGCATATCATTCATTCACTGCCACTATTAACTTACAAAATTCTAGTTATACATTCTAATACAGAGCTCTGTGGGAAGGTAGTCTCCTGACTCAGGCACAACCATTCCTGCAACAGCTGGAGCAGAGGAGTGGTCATTTCAAGCTATCTTTTTAAGAGGTCAGATACCACAGATGATCTCAACATGTAGGCGTACACAAAACTGGGGATCTTACAGTGGTAGGTGGAATTTCTTACAGTCATAATTGTAAGCCTTTCTAGCTCTAAACAAACCGTCTTGTATTTAACCCAAACTACCTTAGTTGGGTCCTGCATTATCCGTAGTGATTTCTGTGGTCACTTACACACAGACTCAGCCGTGGCCCATGCAGGTAAGAAGCGGAGGGGCCGGGCTGGGGGGGGGGGGGGGGGGGGGGGGGGGAGTGGGATCGACAGACGAGCACGAGGGGAAATTAAATGAATAATTAATTTTCCCTCTTCGTCGTCTGTTTAAATCACCCTCCCTCCACCCCCGCCACTCTTACCTGCACAGGCCGTGGCTGCACAGACTACTGCATGGACTAAGTGGGAATAAACAGCTGGCTTACTACTACTGGATTCAATTCAATCACTTGTGATATTTTAAACAAGGAACCTCTTTATCACATATGCCCATACATGTTTCTGCCTCTAACATTTTCTTTTTGCCACTTTTTTACTGAAGCTATATATTTGAAACTGTGCTGACATTTGGTAACATAAATGCTGCTGATAATTCTACAAACATGTGACCTTATAATCATGTTGAAAATGCAAACTGTGCTTGCTTTAAGGGGCTTGAACATGTGCTGTGAAAAAACAACTTCATCGAAGGTGAATAACTTCTACTTATGACTTACCACACCATAGGAATATGTGTCACATGTCTCAGACACTGGGAGACTCTGAATAACTTCAGGGGCCATCCACGGGAAGGTCCCCACTAAAGACATGTGTGTGGTATGTGAGTGGAACCTTGAAGCACCGAAATCACAGATCTGAAAAAAGAGCCGTAGGAGAGAATGTTGTGAATCCGGCATGTCAAATACCAATTGCTAAACCGTTTATATATTTACTAAATGAATCCTACCTTTAATACGCCATCGGATGTTATAACAACTGGTAATTGAAAAACAAAAACAGAAAGAGTCATGTTACATACGTGGTGATATCAAACCATACTTTCCACAAACTAAGCAAACAGAAGTGTTAATTCACAGCTCTTCAGAAAACAAACAATTATCTAAGATATGTAACAACATGGTAAACAGTGTAAGTATTATTATACAACAAAGTACACACTAATCTTGGAAGGGTTTAAAAATGTTAAGAAGCGGCACCGTCTCAGAGTTATCTCATCATCCAGTTCTTCCCCACAGTCCTTACAGAACTGAGGCTTGTCAGCCACACCGACAGGCCCTACTCTGACCAACCAAAACTGCAAAGTCTTATAATGCCCTCCTCTACGAAACTCCCTACTGATGGAAGTGGCCCTAAAAGAAGGTCCTGCGTAACACCCTTCTTGACATTGTAAACATTCCAGAGACATGTATCCCGGGAAACAGTCTTCCTCAGTAAGTGTGGAGGGGCTTGTTGAGCTTGGATCTGCTGGCGCTACATTAAGCCTGGTCTTGAGCCCACGTTAAGGAAATGTGAACACACCTTTTGCAGGAAAGGGCGTTAGTTACAGTTGTTGATTAAGAGACAAGCGCTAGATGCAGCTGTTGATTAGAAGACCCTATTTTCAGGGCTCGAGTCGGGGTACCACGCAGGTGGACAGCGTCCCCCCACTTATTTTACCGGGTGGACGCCGTCCCCCCTGCCCAAAAGATGGAGCCGGTACCCGAGTCTGCACCTGCGCACGCGCTCAGCACTCACCAAACATCACCTCCTATTGTCGAGAGAGGGCGAACAGAGCTCTTTAAGTTATTTCACGTTGATGGAGCCATTCAGTATGACAGACGGGCACTCGTGGCCTTATATTAGAAAAGGTCAGTATGTATTCACGCATTTCAGACGGAGACCAGCAAATTTACTGTGGGCAATAAATACGCACCGAACAAGCGCAGCTTTAATTTCCCCGCTCCTTTGAGTGTCAATATGGTGACGAATTCCAACGTAAACATTCTGCTTTGTCCTTTGAACCTGCCGCCATCACCATGTAACCTTTGTTAATGAGAGGGGACTATATTTCGTGACGTCACTTTCTGTCGTAACGTAACTTCGGGTGACACCACCTAACTTGGTGCGTCCCCCCACTTCTTTTTTTAGGACTTCTGCCCTGCCTATTTTCCGTGCTACTGCAAGTTTCATTGCTACAGGACTGTGGTGGAATCGTGGGCCCACTTGTAGGGCACTGGACTGACCCACAGCCGCAGACTGTCACAGCAACCTGCGCTTTTACCCTGAATTGGGGGAATGGAAACAATTCTGAGGCTTGACAGATGCACCCCCATGTGCAGTAACTATACATTCAGCAACACTCAGCCTGCTGAGATTGAGCAACAGCTTGTTAGATGAAATGGTCTAAGGCAGTGGTTCCCAAACTTTTGACTCCTGAGGACCCCTATTGAGTCACCACTGGAAGCCGGGGACCCCCAAGCAATTTGTATGAGTTAAATTTCAAATATTAAAACAGTAATTAAAAAAAAAACACGTGTGCACACAAAACAAATACTCCAATTACTAAGGATTTTGGGGCAAGATGTACGACCATTTCATTTAGCGCCTCGCAATTGGCGACACATTGCGAGTGGCTAATTGCGAGTCGCTAAATGAAATGTACAACAGTGTGTTTAACACTGTTTGGGATTCCCAATGGGGTCGCAAATTGCAAGGCTCATTAATATTAATGAGCCTCTCGCAATTTGCGAGCCCATTGGGAATGCCATCCCTCCCAGGGATGGTGGCCTGCTAGGCTCAGCAGATCACCATGTCTGGGACTGCTTTTAAATAAAGCAGTTTTCTTTTTAAAAATGCAGCTCGTTTTCCATGCATTTAAAAGAAAAGAAAATGAAACGTTTTTGATTCATTTTTTAAGGGCAGAGCCCTTAAAAAATAATTTTGCATGCATTTGCAAAGGGGAAGGGGGTCTCTGGGGAGCCCTTCCCATTTGTGAACTTGAAGTAGGTGGTAATTGCGAGTGTTTTGCGTCTGCAATTGCAGTCGCAAAAAATGTGTACATGGTTTTGAGATTCGCTATTTGGAATGGAGTGCCCCTTCCAAATAGCAAGTTGCAAAACCTATTTAGCGAGTTGCAAAAAAATTGCGACTCACGAAATAGTCTATGTACATGGCCCAATAGGTTTTTGAATGCTCAAGCGGGTTTGTGAATCCGTTTGCGCTTATAAAAACGGGTTGTACATCTGGCCCGTAGTATTTTATATTGAAGGAATAGCCCCTCTGTCACATGTATTTCATTTGTTTTATAGCATCTCTCATACCATTGTAGGATGTCAGAGCACTTTACATCACACATATATAGAGACAATGAATCATACATGTAAATTAGTGTATAGAAAATGTTACAAAAGGTAAAGGGGACTACAAGGTGTAGTATTCACATGTCGTTCATATTGGTAGGCATTTTTAAATAGTGCTTGGTCTGGAAAAGCACAAACTCAGGTTTCCGAACATAACACAGTGGCTAGCACTGACTTTAGCATTAACAATGTATTTCCATCCAAATAAATCTTTTAAGCAGCATCAGGATAATGAATGACTAGGAAAAACATGTTACTAACTGATACCATGCAGTTTGCAAGCAGCTCTTTGATGACAGTTTATAGGTCCCTCTACAAGATTACGATTGTCACTTGTGAAGTACACAGTAACAAAATAATCTCTGTGACAAAAGCAGTAACCACAGACCTATGCACATAAAATACTGCTTTTTACAATGCAGGTTACACTTTGTTTGCAGTAGGCACATTAACCCTCTGTTCTACATTAGTTAAGTCAGAGCTGCCACTGAAAGACACTCTCATCTCTCTCCAGCAGTTACATAAATCACTGGCATTTTCTTGACACTTTTAGTGTTGCTCGAAAGCTGCTAATTACACAAGATACTTTTCTGTGTTTATAAAACTGCTTTCTACGGACCCCCTGGGAATGTTTCACAGACCCCTGGGGGTCCGCGGACCCCAGTTTGGGAAACACTGGTCTAAGGAAACAATTTAGTGCGAGTTCTTACTGATTTCCATGTGTGCTTTTGCCCTTGATCACTGGTACACTGCTCACTTTTGCCAATTTCCAAAACGTTCTGGATGCTTATGCTTTGGTCATATCATGAACGTGTCATATTATGGAAAACTGTATTTTTTCACAAATTCTTTCATGTTACTCTTTCTTATACCCACACAATGAACGGTTCACACTTTAATGAAAGTCTAATTTAAAGAGCAGATAAGCATGGGAAATACATTTCTAAATGCATTACAATAATAGAAAAACTAAAGCTGGGTGTTCACTGTGTCTACACACCAGTTCCATAACGGCTTCCAGGGAATGACCACTAGTTCAGAAACAAACAGTTGCCTGCTTTAGTTTGCCGACCTTGGGCCGCCTATGCAGGAGTAATCCACAGGTGTGCATTTATAGAGTACATTCGTGAAATAGGTGAACACTGGGTAGGTGAATGCTGTGACCTGTTCAAGGCACAAATCACACTTCAAACTGGACAAAGCTGTGCTTGGCAGGCCCCAAATATACAAGGGCAATGTTCTAAATTAGGATCCCATTTCGACCCTAAAATGGAAATCAAATGTTAAGATTTTGTGCTAGGTATCACCTACTCGTTTGATTTCCTGGATGGTATACTTTGAAATCCTAAGTAGCGGCTCTACTGTGAAATATACATTTAAATGCGCTCTTGGGAGGTGTAGGCGATGGGCAGTACCACAAACCAATAGTGTAGGGGTGTTGACAGCGCGAGTGATTTATTTCGTTGCAGGGGATGAAAGACAGAGGTGAGAGAGAGTAGCTGTCAAGAGGGAATTAGATAAGCGGCGGCGCTCGCGCGGACGGCCAGTTCATTATTTCACACTCTAAAAGCACTCTCCCCGTCTCTCTAATCGAGCGCCAGCAGAGAGGGGTCGCTGTTCCAAGCAGATTTCAGAGTAAAAAGCCGATTCTAAACAGTAAATGGAGTCACTGCTGCTCCTGCAGGCAACTGTTTCTGAGGTCGCTCGTTTAGATGTAATGAATCCGCTGTTCTTGTTTTGTATTTGTGGATTTTGCAAGTAATGTAAGCAGGGCCAGACCATGAACAGTCTGGTGGTGACTTACTTCTCCTCGCTGGTTTACCGGGGCAATATTCAAAAGTCAATGGGCCACAAAGCATTTTTGTTGCCACTAATAAATGTCTTTCGGTGGTAACATTCGCTTACCTTCTGCAAAGGGGATTTGTGGCGGTGATGTTACATCATAAGAACGGTTGTGTATTTAAGTAGAAGGACGACAGTACAGATGCAGCATTCACATACTGCGATTCTTTGTAAATCGCAAATAGGAAATCGCAATTCCTCATGTACAAAAATGTAAAAGTTAGCAATAGCAATTCCTAATGGGGTCGCAACAGATCTAACGCATGAATATTAATGAGGTAGGTCGCAATTTGCAATGATAAGGAATCGCAGCCATCAAAGGGATGGTGGCCTGCTGGGGTCAGCAGTCCCCCATATCTGTGATTACTTTTTAACAAAGCAATCTTTTTTTTTTTTAAATACAGCCTATTTTCCTGAAAGGAAATTTGCGAATGGTTACCACCACCCTTGAGGTGTCAGTAAAAAAATGAATGTTTTACAACTGTACTTTAGTGGCAAAATATCCCTGCAATTTGTGCTCTATACAATTAGAAAAGCATTTTTGCGGTCGGTAATGGCCCAATTCTGCAATTAGGGCTGTTTCGACTGCAAAAACTCTTTTTTACATATGCCTCCTAGTCACTACAGGTTTGGTTGTGAAAAACCCAAAAGCTACTTAAAAGTAAATATACTTAATGAGGGATACCTTTTTTGTGCAAGGGGGTGTGATTGCATTTTACAATAGTGTATTTTGGAGCACATATTAACCTTTATTCCAAAGTGCAGAACTCAGAATACCAACTCTGGTAAATACAGTCTTAACCCCTCACACAGGTGGGCCTTATAATGTTCCCCCTCCATTTTGAACTAGGCTGTAACCACCTACACTATTAAAATTGTTTAGAAATAGGACAGATCCAGACCTATTTTAAATTTCACCTCACATGCACCACACTTCCCATGCCCTCTTACCTGCATGCACCCCGCGGCTTCTTCAAAAAGATCCCCGGCAAAGAGCCCCATTTACGGTGAGCCCGTCGGGCATTGCAGCGCCGGCCTGACGAGGAGCAAAGCCCAATGATGAAGCATGACACCTCTCAGGGTGTGTGAGGGCATCATGAAGAAAGACCTGTCTTCCCCATTCCCCCTTCATTTAAGGAACTGCATATCCTCTAACTAGACAGTTCTCTAAGAGCCCTGTGCGCAGGACCTGTTTAAATAACGCCTCCCTTTCCCACCCCTCTCTTTTTTCAAGTGCGATAAAACTATGACATATTGTAGCCTTCTCAGTAACACTTTCCTGTACCCCACCAAGAGTGTCACTGGGAGCAAGTTACAAAACACCTTTACTTATGAGTCAGAGAATAGAAAAGCAAACCCTATCAACTTAAATTTCAGCAGGTTAGTCAAGAGAAGCTGACTCTAGTTGAAAAAAATATGACATGTTGCAAGACAAATACTCCAAGGCCTCTTTATGGTTAATATTCAAAGTGAACCTCTTCAAGTTTTCTAGGGAGATGCAGCACCTCAAGGACACCCAGGGGTCTATTACAATGGCGGGCGGACAAAGTCTGCCTGCCACGGAACGGCAAAAGGGACCTCCCGCCATATGTGCGGCGGTCCCGTGATTCAGATTAGGATGCACCCGCCACACTGGCGGGCGCATCTCACATTTTTTACATTGCTGTGGATGGTGCTTTCAGCAGCACCTGCAGCAATGTAAAAAAGGCATGTTGTGCATTTGCTTGCACAATGTGGCAGGCACCACGCGGTGCCTGCCACTTTGTGCATGCAAATGCAGGGGGTACTTTAGGTACCCCCTATGTGCACCCCCCACCCGCCCCAACACTCCGGGGGCCGGCAACGGGCCCCCACATGCAAACACCGCGTGCCTTTCCAAGGCGACAACGCCGCCATGGAAAGGCACATCTCTGCCTGCATGTTGATATGGATGGCGGTGTCTTGCAGACATAGCCACCCTATTAAACCCCTTTTCTGCCCGGTCGACTTGTCGATGGGCAGAAAAGCGGCGGACGGTCTTCCGGTCTGCCGCGGTGCCCCCCGCCATAATAATATCGCAGGGGTAAACATTATCATAAATCAATGTGTGGGGAGAAAGAATGAGTGATCATTCAGTTTCCTTGGGTATATATCAACTAATCAGAGAGGAGAATGATCACTTGTCCTGCATAACCAGGGTATGCAGTTTGCGTTCTTGCCAGTCCCAATTAAACCCTCATGCACGTGTGTTTGATGGTCGTTCGAGCGGTTTATCTTGATTCTCCGCTGTCCCTCACACGTGTGTGCATAATCATTGGGTCTTTTTTGTTTTATGCACCCTCCACCAGGAGGTTGGACCCTTGGTTAGGATCAGTAGTGATCAGTGAAAGGTAAGTGAAATAGTGAAGTGAATGAGTCAAAATTAAAAATCTCTCTTTCCCAGAATAACGTATTTATTGGTTCTGGTTTGGAGATGATACAATTATTTACAAGTGATAGAGAGTGATTATGACTCTCTCACATTAGCAATAGTGGGGTAGGTCGACATGTTTCAGCCCTTTGTTGCCAGATGGTCAATGGGCTTTCTTCAGGACCAGTGTGAAAAAGGTGAAGAGACCAGGGGCGTCACATCCGGGTCCAGCGAGTAGAGTCAGCACAAGTCGTGCCGATAGAGACCGCAGAAGGCCTCTCTGACACCCTGGTAAACCCGCTGAGGTAATTAAAACCTACAACGAAGGTACATAAAGACCTTCATGAAGTCATTATGAATAATATTTCGTAACCAGACAATAGCAAACTAGGATAGTCCAGTATTGCTTCACATACAGAGAGACGCCCCTGGTCTCTTCACCTTTTTCACACTGGTCCTGAAGAAAGCCCATTGACACCTGAAAATGTCATACCAATGCCGAAAAGGATCCAGTTTCCGCACATTTTTCATGGAGTTAGCTACAGTATTCCATTCAGGGATTGCTTAGTGAAAAACAAACATTCCAAAATTTCTGAAAACTAATCACCCAGGGAGCCCAAGGTGGTATGACGTGTGTGGATCCCACCACTTTTTCTTATCCAGAATAAACTCTAAATGCAAAGTATGGGTGAGAAAAATGTAATTTCTTAATTGGTGTGACAACAGTTCTAAGTCCTACTTCCCTACAATCCTATAGTTCTCCTGATGAAAATGGTACCTCATAATTGTAGGTGGACTTATAGTACCATACAGAAACAGTTTAAAACTTGGACAGAGGGAAATCATTGTAGTGTACATGTAGTACAGTTTTGATCCATCTCTATCATTTATGTTACTTTTTCCCCCTGGTGGTCTGGTGGCCTTTCTGTAACTTTGGGTAGACATATTGGTTTTAATAGCCTCAATCTGTAACCCGTGGGGAACAGTAGGAATCTTTGGGTTTGAGATATGGGGGATCGGCCTAATGTTAGGACAAACTAGCCCCCCATTTCATACCTTTTTTTAAACTCTTGGGATCCCCTTACGATGGCAGGAGGACTTAGTCCGCCGGCCACCGTCTCGGAAAACGGGACCGACCGCCAGAGGCGTGGCAGTCCTGCGGGGGCAATCAGGATGCGACCCCCCACCCTGGCGGTCGCATCCCGCATCCTGTGCATTGCGGCGGGCGGTGCTGCAAGCAGCACCCGCCGCAATGTAAAAGTGGCATGTTGTGCATTGACATGCACAACGTGACAGGCACCGCTTGCACCCCCACCCCCCAACGGGCCCCCAATGCAAAAGACTGCATGCCTTTCCATGGAAAGGCCCTAATCCACCCACATCATAATATGCACCGCCACCATATTACGAGCCAGGACCGCACTGCAGGTAAAAGGTAAAGTGGTAAAGCGGCCGACGGTCTTTCTGTCCGGCGCTGACTCCCCCACCACTATAATGTGGCGGGGTAATTGAAGGGCAGGCGGGAGGGCACAGATGTCTGGCGGATCGCCACCGCCGGTCGGGCGGTGGCGACACGCCCGACATCATAATGGACCCCTAGGTATTTTAGTGGACTCTTTGCGACCCTGGGGTGTTTAAGTCCAATCTGCAAACCCCAAAGTGAGAAAAAGCCCATCAGACCACCAGGGGAGAAAAGGAATGGGATGCAGTACTTGCCAGTTTCTGCAATGAGCTCTACCACTCAAACCCTGGCACAAGAACGTTTTTTATGCCTTTAGGAGGGGGGGATGGAAGGGTTCTCTTTCAATTTTCCATCCCTTAATATTGGGGTTCAAAAATGGAAAGTAATGTAAGTGGTGTGGGGCATAACCCCGTCTTGACACACAGCCTCACCCTGGGGCTCTAGATTCTAGTTTCTCTGCCCTACATATTATACCCTTTTCTACTGGCCCATATGTGAAAGCTAAGCACAAAGAAATAAAATGTCCTCTCATTTGCAGTAGAGGGGGGTGCAGTTTTTGAGCATCTCGGGCTTCTTGAGGTTAGAAAGGCTGTCTTGGGCTATGGATCATGAGGCCAAGACTGGAAAACACCCATTCCTTTTTTAAAAAAAAACATTTTTCCTTGTATCGTGTGGGCTTTTTATCCCAGTGAGATGGGCAGATTGGAAGTAAACCCCCAATCTGCAGAAAGACTGTCTGATGCATGAGGGTGGAGGAGGTCAGCCTGATTCTAGAATGGGATCGTCCTCAGTTCCAATTATTTTCCCTGTCACCAAACCTTGATGTCTTGTGAGCTTTCTGCCCTCTGGAACTGGGTAGATTAAGGTTCCCTTCCACCCTCCAATTTGCCACCACGGAAAATTCTGTCTGGGGCAGCTAGGTGTGAGAATGACATGGTCACCTCACAAATTCCTTTTAACAGAAGAATTTTTTCCTGGGTGACTAGTGGGTTTTCCACCCACCCCCACCCCCCCGAGTAAGCAGTTTGGGAAGGACACCCCCAATCGCCCCCCCCCCCTATTTAAAACACAGAAACTATGGTGCGTATTGATGCTTTCTGTCTACCCAACACAAGGGCCCCCATTAGGATGACGTGCGGACTTTGTCCGCCCGCCATCCCATCGGAAAAAGGGTCCGCCCGCCATAAGGGCGGCGGTCCCGATGGTGGCATTAGGATGCGCCCGCCACAGTGGCGGGCACATCCAGCATTCCTACCATCCTAATGGGCCCCAAGGTGTAGAAAGACTGTGGTACTTTGGTGTGGAGAGTGAAAATGTAGCTCTGCCTAGTGGACAGCTCCTCCCTTATAGAAACTTTGTGTGCCGAATGGGAGGATCTGATTTTGAAATGACCTTCCTTCTGTGATCCCTGAGCAGGGATCCATTAAGGAGAGTTATCGGTGGAAACGGGAGAAGGTCCCCTTTTCAAGGTTACCTGTCCCACTGGGACCAGGGCTTGGTGGATTGAGTGAAAGAAGGAGCTGAAAGACGTCTTCCAATTTATCATTCAATAGTGTCCACATCTACACACTATACAAGCTGATCACTATTCACAAATAAAAAAAAGCCTCAGGCTGCTGGGGAACCTATTTTCCAGCTCCCCTAGGTAGGGAGGCTGTAAAGGGAATTCCTCTGGTGTGAGCACCAGGGGGTTTTAAGCCCTTCATGCAGGTAAGTGAAGTTCACATTGTTCAAATTACAAAGATAGTGTGGAGCATGTGCACATCATGTCACCCACACAAAAGGGGCTAATATTAGAATCAAGTGCCATCTGTAAGGACTAGTGAGGCAACCTGCAAAAACTACTACCCTATTTATAAGCTCATTGGGACCCGGAGCTCAGTAACGGTTCAAATGCAGAGACAGGACCATCAGAGAACCAGGTCCCAAGCTGTGGAATGCCAGAAGAACCTATGGCAGAAAGCAGAATCAGACCTGCTACACTTCAGGGAAGTCATGAGAACTGTACTCTCCTAGTTTGCCTACAACTGACTTCCACTGAAAAGGCAGAGAGTAGTTTAACGATGAAGTATATCATCTATGAGACCGTTCTGCTGATTAGACTTGTAAGAAATAAAATGTTAAAGCAAATTTTGACTTGCACACCGTATTAGCATTGCACCTCAGAATGCATTTAAACCTTTTAACTGAATTCTTTCTTTTGTATTGGCAGTCAGAGCAAAATCACCAATGCTGGTGTTGCTGATTTTGCCTAGTGATTTTTATAAAGAGTCCCGGCCACAGCATTCTGTATCACCTGTAGTCGATTGATGACATATTTTGGACTCCCAGAGTAGAGGGAGTTACCAAAATCCATGCGTGAGACGATTAATCCCTGTACCACCACTCTATGGAATAGGGCAGGGATTTTAGCAGCTTCCGCAGAGTTCTGAGCAAATCAAAGCAACATGCAAATGAATCATCTGCTGAGCAAGTTGGCCCAACACATTTGTAAAGTGCATACAAATCAACAGGATAGTTTTTTTTCTTGCAAAATATCTCAGGAGTTATTAACCGCATGCGTGCGGGCGGAATTCCGCTCGTACGCGGAGTTTTGCGAAACCGATTTTACGTGACGAGCTGGGCTCGTCATCAGCGTAGCAGGAGGCTACCTCATGACGAGCCCAGCTCGTCATCAGCGTGGAAGGGGTTAAGGGAGGTCTCTTTTCAAGTAAAGCTGTACTGAGAAAACAACAGTACCCTTGGAGACACCCAGAGTTGATGCTCAAGCCAATCAGGCATTTTAATAATTACAGGCTGGATTATCAGTGGTGCAGAGTTAGGTTGGGGAATACAGAATGGCTGGAAACAACGACGATTCTGGCTAGTATCCCCACCTCTAAATGTGGCTGTTCTGCTGAGCTTTCCCTGGAATAACGTGGACCCATAATCACTGGGTCCAAATCTGCAAGCAGTGTCCCCATTCCTGGGAAAAATTCCCTCAGAGGAAGGCGAGGAGGCTGGCAGTGTGCAAAAGAGGCTGTGGACTGGCATGGAGAACGGTTTTGTGCTTCCATGTGCCGTAGCATGGGCTCAGATGGGAGCACCTGCAACTCAACTGACACATGTTTTTACCAGCTGAATTTTTCAGCCAGTACAAATTGATCTAGTCTAACTGTATGTGTGAAGTCGGGGGTGCAGGTAGACCAGGCTAGTTGCAATTGGGCATAACAATAGCCTCCTCTCCATCCCATTTCCCTAATTCTGTTGGAAATGGGATGGAATTTAGGAATGTTTAGCCGCACCCGCGCTGCGGCATTCTGCAAGGACTGACGTTTTAATAGTTGGTGTTTGTCAATGCCAAGAAAAAGAGCATTGTACAAACACCCAGTGCTGAAAATCAACACAAACGGCATGACCAAATGCACCCGCGCTGCGGCATTCTGCAAGGACTGACGTTTTAATAGTTGGTGTTTGTCAATGCCAAGAAAAAGAGCATTGTACAAACACCCAGTGCTGAAAATCAACACGAACGCATGACCAAATGCACACTGCCGCTTGTGGAACTCCGCATAGTGCGGCAGAGATTTTGGGCACTACACAGAGCAGCAAACTCTGCCCAGGCCTACTCTACTTCACCCATCCCTATTTTATCCCTCTCTCTCTCCTCAGCTCCACAACTCTCTACCTCTCTTTCATGACTACCCCAGTCTCTCTTCCACACCTTCCTGCATCTCTCCGCATTTACTTTGACTTTGTCACCCTCAGCTCTCTCTTCACCTCACCTCTTTCTTTCACTTCTTCCCTCTGTAACTCACCCTTCAAAGCCTCTCTCTGACCTCTATATGTACTTTACATTTCTCCCCACCTCAAATCTATTTCAACTATCTAATTACCCTCTGTTACACCTCTCTCCCTCTTCTAACTTACCTCTCAATTTTCCTGGCCTCGCATCTCTGTCTCTCTCAGCCTCGTTTCCTCTACCTCACCTCTCGCACCACCTTACACTCTCATTTCTCTTTCCACAACTGTTGGACTTGGCCCTCTTTGCAGGGTCATCCCTGAACTTTTTGACTTCCTCCTAGTCTTTTTTTTGACCTGGTATTGGTGGTTTTAGGACTCTGGGCACTTTAGCACTGCTGTCCAGTGTAAAGTGTGTGTGCTCTTCGTGGTAAACACGGTAAGATTGGTCTACACCTGGGGTGATTCCTGATAGGAGAGGAGCAGCGTGGTCAAGTTTTGGTATGTTTGGAATAGTGATAATAAATTTTGCAAATTGGTGTGTACAGACTTATGATCAGTATTTTAGAAATGCCACTTTTAGAAGTTGGCATTTCTGTGTGCTATGTGTCTTTGCCTGCCTGATGTGTATTGCATGTGTGGCTTTGCAGTGAAAGGGGATGGTGAGGTATGTGGCTCCAGAGGGGCAGGGTGAGTCAGCGCTAGGCTGAAAAGGCAGATCTACATTTAGAGTAGTGGGAGGAGTACCCCCCGAACCTGAATGGGTCTGAGCCTGCCTGGTTCAATGCTGTCTCCACCCCCCTGTGGTGTGTCTGAGAACAGAGCCCAACCTGACAAAGGAGGGTGTGAGCACTGTAAAGAAAATGCTCCCAAACCCATCAGATCCAATTGGGACTGGATCCCCAAGCCCTGTGCCAGGGAAAAATAAAGATACAGCCTGATATAAATATTGGGGCTGTGGCCCCTTATAAGTGTGCTTGTGCTGACTTGTACCTGTCTAGGGGCTGGAAGGACTGCTGGGCAAGGAGGAACCGCTGTGGGACCCAGCTACTGCTTCCTGAGGGTCCCTACGTGCTGGCCTGCCTGTGCCCAGCTCTGCCCTTTTGAGAACTGGTGTCCTAGCGCCTTGCGAGCGCTACATGATCCCAAAGAGTAGGGTTCCACTTTGCCTATGTGCCAGGAGTCCGAGGAGGGGGCTCCCACCTTGCCGCTGTGATGGCGCCGTGGTAGGAGAGCCCAGTGAGCTGCAGAGATACCAAGAAGGTGGGCTCCAACTTTGTGATGAGCACTCCAGCATTACCCTTTGCTGAGTATTGATGAGCCCCGGGTAGAAGGGTTCCAGCTCCGCTCGGTCCGAGCGAACCGGAAGCCAGGCGGCCCTTGCCTGACTGTGGGCGGGGCTCCCCGTAAGGAGGAGGAGAGCCCCACGGGTCTCTTTCTACCATTCACTCTCTCCATTATTTGCTCTTTTTTACTACTCTCTTTCTATACCTTTTCTTTTTTATCCCTATTCTCACTACCTAGCTTCTCTCGACCTTGCATATTTCTATATTTATTTCACTACCACACCTCGTTACCTGTCCACCTCGGCCTCACGCTACCTCCTGTTTTGGTGTACCCCACACCTCTCTAAACTCTTCCTCACCTTACCTCGGTCTCTCATTGCCTCACTCACTCTGAAGCCTTATCTATCTCTCTTCCACTCTTTATATTCCTCTTTATACTTCTGCATATCTTTCTTTCTGGTTGCCTCACCTTTCTTCCTTTACCTTATGTCTCATCGCACTTTACCTGTCTATCTCTACTCTATCGCTACGTCCCTTCTCTCTCTACTTCACCTCTATCGCTATATCGCTCTCTTCACCTCTTTCTCCTTTCTCCTCCCCTGTCATTTATCTCATTGTCTAGCTAGAGAGGTGAGCACATAGAAACAGGAAAGGAGGGCCAAGCCAGGTGAAGAAAATTAGGAAAAAAATCCCATTTCACCTGGTAAAATGGTAAAACGTCTGAGTAGTGCTTTGAATTTTATTGCAGTAGCAAAAAATGGCAGTTGTGAATGGAAATAAGTGAGTGATCTTGAATACTCACAATTAAAGCTACAATGTCTAGTACTATGTGATAAGAGTAGTATTTCCCAGTTCTGCACTAGTTCACTAGACATTCAGTAAACCATCGTTACTGAGTTGTTGAGAGAAACAGTTTGGTTAAACACATACTTCAACATAAAATGTGGTTCGGATATAATATATACATATACACTACAAGTGCAAAAAGGAACGAAAAGGCTTTATGCTGAGAAACTTTCTTGTGATAATGTTTCGATGCTGGACGTCAGGCATCTAGAAATTTTGGTTTGCCTGCATGCTGACAATTGTCAGATATAATTCAGTATTGATTGGAATCACGAGGGTGTACATAGCTGGGAATTTCAGAGTTGTTATAAATAGGTGCCCTCAAAATATGTCCTGCCTGGGGCCCTAAAAGCCTTAAGATGGCACAAAATTTCGTTTAAGTGAATCAAAGCCCACAGAACTTGGCAACGAGACATAGTGCATAAATAAAGAAATGGATGCGTATTGGCAAATAGGCAAAACAAGAGACAGACAATTATTATGTACAATAAATAAGCCAACATTACTGGAAGTGTAAAAATGCATTTCATTGTAGGTGTTTCTGCAGTGAAATCAACTATTTTGAAACAAAGTATACGAGGGTTACTTACCGTTTCTGGACTTGAGATCTCTATGGATGACACGAATTGGGGCTTCCATGTGCAAATAGTGCATCCCTGTAGAAAAAAAGAACAGGTTTTCATAGAAAATATATTTCTGTATCTTTAATACTTTTCTGTGTGCTTTTCTGCGATGCATTCATTCTTCGCCCCTTTATAAGGTAGGAAGAAACTAAACGCATGGTCTAGGATTCACCAAAAATAAATGTGGCAATGTTGGCATGTCAGTCCAAAATCCATGCTGGCTGGGATGCATTTCAATACTCACAGGTGACTTCAAGAATTCAGAACTTAACAGGGGCATTTCCAAAACTGTACAAGGCGATGGCAGTTAGTGGGATATTAACAGGGCAAAATGGGAAGGAAATTTAGGGAACATCCTGTGATCTTCTGTTTATCAAATGACTGTCCTCGTTCATTTACCTCCACACTCTTAAAACGGCACCATATACCAAATTATTGTACTCTGGTCCTTGAGTTACAGATAATGCTCCTGATTTTACCCCTGATAAATACCACCCTTCACAATTCACGACATTTCTTTTGTTTTCGGATTTTACATCATGATAAGGTCAATCATCAGGGTGCGTTGCTAGATTGAGACCTCAGTTTCAGGTAAAGAGCTGTGTCATTGTCAAAGGAAGTTACAGCAGCACTGTTTTCATTTCACAGCCGTGTAAGACAAAGCAACTTCAACTATTACAAGAAATGCCTAATTCGAGGAAATGGATCAAGTGGTCCGCTAAAATCTGTCTCTTAGGAGCCTGCAGTAGCTACTGCCCAAAGCCAGTTTTGCCAAATGGAAAGTCTGCCTCGTCTTGAATTCACCACATGCCTCTTTCTTCCTGTTCCCTGTACTTCCTGTTCTTTTACTCATTCTTGAGTGTTGTTTTCATCCCTGTTTTCTCCCTTTGTCACTCTTTTTCTATCATTATCTTCATCCTCCGTTTTGTCTTTTCTGTTTTTCTCTCTTTTTCTCGAGGCAACAAGTCATATGTGGAAAAATTAGATGCAGTCCACAAAGATGAGGGCCAGTGTAGTGCAAGCACAAATTAAGCAATGCTAACAAGCTCAAAGTAAGTGCACACACACTGAGATGGATGCTAGTCAGTGACTAAGGGTGGGCTCCTCAAAGGGTGTGGCAGGCTCAGGCACGTTGGAGCACTTATATTCATACACTTCATGTTGTCCCTTTCTATGGCTGATCACTGGCAAACGATTTCAATGCGCAAGCAGAAAAGCGAAATTGGGCAACTAAGTTATAGTTTCATATTTTCTTTTGGGGTCATAAGCTGCAGTATAGTTGACAGTTGACAGGTAGTGCTGGATTGAACCATGTGGAAGCCCCTAGGCAGTCGAAATTTCAGGGCCCCCCTCGCAAATGATCTCTTAATACGTTTTTAATTTTACCAACCAAAAATTTAAATAAACCAATTTTATTACACAAAACTAAACATTAAGAATTATTAATGTTATTAAACAAAAATGTATTTTTTATAAATGTTAATAAACCAACAAAACTTTAATTATACACTTTCCTCAATTTGCTTGTGGTGAAATCTGACAGGATATATTAGAAGTCTACCTTTTCCAAGACGTCGCATTCAGTGGCCACTATGGCAAGTGAGTTCAGTCGTTATTGTGGCATTAAAGATCGATGACAATTTTTCAGTACTTTTAACTTCGAAAAGGTTCGATCACCAGTACCGTTGATTGCACCATATTTTCAAAAAGGAGTTTGTACAACTGCAATGCTGGCGGGGCCTCTAAAAGGAGTGGGGCCCATAGGGGGGTGCCTACTTTGCCTATTTGGTAATCCAGAACTGTTGACAGGTCTGACATTATACCCCAACCAGTGTACGTTGAACTTCACAGTCTGACATCACTAAATATGTTTTACTATTGCTGCTTGCACATGTCAAGGAACAAATGATGTTAAGTTTGTACACCAGTCCGAGTCCAAGAGTAGGGTGTCAACAACAACTTACAGCCTGGTTTCCATCCAAATCACGGGACAGAAACCAGCCTAATTAACCACACAGAGAAATTGCTGTCTTCAGTGCACCAAGGCTAACTCTGAATCTGCAAACTAAAACCTTTGGATGTCTCTGTGGCATTCAACACTGTCGACCAAAAGTGTTAATCAATCGCCTGCTACTCACACCTGAACCAGAGAAACAGTCTTGGCTCATTTACTTTTGGGAGAACTAGACACATTCGAGTTAAGACCTTACCTTTCCTTTCCAAAACTGTCTTAACCACTAGCAAGGTGACATAAGGATTATAACTCGCCTCAGTTAATTTAACAAATACATGTCCTGCCTGGCCGAGACCAACACATTTTATAACATCGGGTTTCATAGGTACACTGGTACTGCATCTTGCTTATGGACCATGTGCCCTTAGCGCCCTGCTAAACTGGCTGATGTACCTCCGTCGCCCCCCTTAGTAGTCAAAATCTTCTAAATCAGCAGAGTTTGTGGGCAGCAGATTTCTTTTTCCTTGAGATGCCATCTGCCAGGCCCAGAAGGATAGATCATGTGACCAGCCAGTGTGTGGATTGATTACTTTTGGCTGTAGGTGGGCTAGTGCACCAGGTTTTACTGTTGATTTCTCTGAAAATACAACACAAATTAACTGCAGCAAGTCTAGGTGATGCAATCTTCTATGCAGTGCAAAAAACTATAGAGAGTGTCTTGACCAGTTCAAAACTGCTCTCATTTGAAAATGTGGGCAATTTTATTTGTCTGATTTGCTATAGGAGGGGCACTTTTAGTCAATTTCAATTCAATTCAATTTCAATCTTTATTTCGTTGCGTTGCAACATAAAAGATAACAGTAAAATATAAGCATAACATAGTACAACTCACAACAACAATCGAACTTACAATTCATTATAATTTTAGGACCGTGTTATAAGAACTACATTTCATCATATTTGGACACACAAGTTATAATTTGAATTTATCGCAGAAATTTAATAAATATTTAAAATGTTAAAAAAACTAATTAAAAAACATTAAATTGGTTTATAACAGCCAGGAATTTAAGATAATACAACTAACTAGGCATAATTCATAATTTAAACAAGTCCAGGATAGGCAGTTTTTCTTGATTAAAATGCAATAGTTAGTTTCCGTCTAATAAAATGTACGGCCAATAAGAATTTGCTGATTCCGAACACAATTACTTGGCTAGTATCCGTACTTAAGATCCTGCCAGCTTCCCTATGGGAAGTGGAACCAATATTGCGGCACAAAGGAACTATCCATCTTTTCCTTGCCCTACCATAACTAGGGCAGAAAAACAATATATGAAAAATATCCTCCCTTTGGTTGTTAGTGCACAAGGTGCAATAGTCATTATCTGTCTTCCCCCATCTTTTCTCAGTTACCTTTGTCCTCAGCGTTCCATATCTGAATTTTATATACAAGGATTTGGCCAATGGTGGCTGAATTTCATCAAAAAATTGTTCAAAGGATACCTCGTTTTTTACCATAAGGAATTTTTCTGTAAGAGGACCGAGTGTTCTTGTATACACTGAATCATGGTTCACATATGACCAAAAGGACAGTTTGACTATTTTCTTGGAGGCTGAATTTAAACATTCGGGCTCGTTCCAAAAGTGTGTTAATCCGAGCTTAATCAACCAAGATTTTACATGTTTAAACCAGTAAATTTTACTGTCACTATCTAGCTCAAGGACTTCTTCCAAGCCATTTTTATAGTCGGATAGTTCATGGGTTGTCCACAATCTGACCCACAACAGTACTGGTCTCAATATTACATGATAATCTGTGTGTTTGATGTTTAGATCAAGGAATAAGGGAATCAAGGGGGTATTAGTGGGAACTTTTGAAAGCCCCCTAATAAATTTATTCTCCAGTATTTCAAAGGTGTTCTTGCATACTGGCCCCCAGATTTCCGCCCCATACAATGTAGCAGATTGGACCTTGTATCTAAAAAGCTCTAGTGCTGGGGTGACTGCCTTATTCACGCTTTTATTGTATCTCTGTAGTATTGGAAAACAATTTTGTTTAAACACCAATTTTGATTTCTCTAGTTGTGGGCCCCATTCCATTGTCGAGTCTAGCAGGACCCCCAGGTATGTGAAACTGTGCTCGTAATCTAGTTTCTGACCGTTTAACATTAGATTCCTTTTAAAAGTTTTATGCGGGTTTAGTGCCATGTATTTTGTTTTTTTTATATTAATTTCTAATCCTTTTGAAATACAATACTGTTGGAACCTATCTAGTAGGATCTGTAGGCCGCGTGGCGTTTGCGAGATTAAAATTGTATCATCCGCGAAGAGGAGGGACGCAACACGTTCCCCCCCCAATCGGGGCGAGTCATTGTCACAATTTTCTATATAGGCTGCTATATCGTTTACATAAAGGGAGAAAAGTGTGGGGGCCAGTACGCATCCCTGGCGTACTCCCCTTTTTATGGGGATTGGGTCTGTAAGTTCCCCATTTGGGCCCCACCTTACCTTAGCATAATTCTCCTGATGCAAGCCCATTACAAGTGATAGCAACTCGCCTGGTAGTCCTTGCCTATTCAGAGTTTTCCAGAGTAAATCGCGAGGAATTAGGTCGAATGCTGCTCGTAGGTCTACGAAGGTCACATACAGGTGACCATTGCAGATAATAACGTATTTCCAATACAAGCAGCATAATCTAAATACCTGGTCAATGGTTCCCGTTTTATTCTTAAATCCCGCCTGATATTTAGATAAAACTGACTCCTCCTCCACCCATGAATTGATTCGATTTAAAATATGCCTGGCATATATCTTCTGTGTTATGTCTAAAAGACTGATGGGGCGATAATTGGCAGGATCGCCACGATCCCCTTTTTTAAAAATAGTAATAATTTCTGCGCCATTCCATGTGTCCGGAATGTGGCCACTAGCCGCAACTATATTAAATAGATGATTCAAGTAGGGTGCCCACACGTCAACGTTATACAGATAAAGATCGCCCGGGATTTTATCAAGCCCAGGCGCCTTCCCTTTTTTTATCATGGCAATTGCTGTCTCTGTTTCTTGCAAGTCAAAAACTACAGGATGGGTGTTAGCTGGTAATATAACAGAGGATGCATCTGTTGCCACATCAATTAAAGTTTTGGCTGCATACAGTGATGTAAAATGCTTGACCCATATGTCCTCATCTAAGTAGACCTCCCTGGAGCCTTTCTCACGTTTATTCTCCTTAGCTGCAAGTTCCCAAAATTGTTTCTGGTCTTTGTTTCTGGCGGCTGTTAGCATACTGAGCCATATTTCTTCGTCCCAAGAGGATTTCGCTCTTAATATTATTTTATTGTAAGCCTTCCTTTTATCTCTAATTTCTATTGGACCTTTCCCTTTAACAGCATCAATCAGTGCGGTTTTGGCAAGACGACATTCCTTGTTATACCAAGGTTTACCTATGGATTTGGCATTAGTCGTACCTACACCCTTTTTAGGTTTTTTTGTAAGGAGTTCTAATAATTTGCCAAAAAGCGACTTGTGCAATTTAAAAAATTCTTTAGAATCACAACTATGAGGACAATATGAGTCAAAGGTATCTGCAAAAGTGCAGTAGATGTTAGCCATTAGATCCTCTCTTCCCAGTATGTAGGCCTATTTAACCGCCCTGCGATTATTACTAAGAATAATATTATCTGTTGTAGATAAAGGTACTAGGCTATGACCTCCCTCTGTAGCTCCCAGCCCCTTTAACATACTTTGAAGGAAACTAGTTTCTAAGGGGCAATGGTCGCTTTCGTATCTCTCTTTGACCTGAAGGTCTACTGCAAAAGGCCACAGGTCAAAAGAGACAATGACATAGTCTAGTTTACTCTCATAATCACGCCTCTTAAAAGTGGGGGCTTTCGGGCTATCAGATGGCATACGCCCGTTACATGCTCTCAGGCCATGAGAAGTTAACAACCTTGTGATCTGAAGAGCCAGAGCAGTGCCAACAACTGTTCTGTTTTCATTCAGGGCAGGTATCCCGTTGGCAATGTCCTCATCTTCATACAATTGGGCTATGCCTGTAATTGGTTCGAAATTACAATTCAGATCCCCACATAGGATAACGCTTCCATCTATTTTTAATGTATCCATAAGTGATTCTAACTTCCCTATACATGGTGATTCCTTATGGGAAGAGTGGGGACTGTTGTACACATTAAAGAGGTAGATCACCCTGTTGTCCGCAGTGGTTATTTCCAACCCTGGAATATCTGGGGAGTCGGTGTTGAGTGTTTTTATACCTATTTTGATGGCAACGCTGATCCATATTAATAGACCTCCAGATGCACGACCTCTTAATGAAGGCACGGCCTCTATTTGATAGGATTTGTAGCCAACCCTGTGCAACTGTACTGTGGCCCATGTTTCCTGTAACACACAGATATCAAAGGTGTTCATATATTTGTTCCAGTCAGGGTCACATAATTTCGCTCGCACCCCTGCTATATTCCATGAGACAAATGAAAACAAGGGGGTTCCCCCATTTGACCCAAGGGGCATTACCAATGAAGCAGTGGACAAGCTACTATTAACTACATCACCTGTTGCAACGAAACATGAACCCAACTTTGAACAACTAGTTCCTTTTTTTTCATTACACCCCTCTGTACATGAAATATTTCCATCCCCCCTGACATCATCTCTGCTTTTTTGGTTTGTAGCGAGTAAGAGCAAGGGAGATCCCTCGTTTATCTCAAAGGACACTGCAGGTGAAACAACATGCAAACTACTGGTAACTACATCGCATGTTACAACAGTACGTAAGCCTAACTCTAGACGACTAGTCCCTAGTTCTTCATTATACCCCACAGAGCATGAGACATTTTCAACTCCCCCAACATCCTCTCTGCTCTTTAAACTTCAATCACATTCCTCCATGCAACCAAATACCTCAAACCTGTTTGATAATTCTAAGGGAGTAAATGGTATCTTGTGAGCCATGTTTCCATTTTCTCCTACGTTATGGCTAGTCGGAATAATATTCCACCCAAGCATCGCAGGGGTTGGGGCTGGTTGATGCATGTAGGCAGGATTCCTAGCCATCTCCATATTAAAGAAATGGTTAGTGAAGGGAATATTGTTGGTTAAGCGTTGGGGGGGGAATACTGTAGCTCTCGGATAAAAATAGGTCAAGGGGCGCGGTACAATACAATTGTTTTCATTGCCATAAGGCCAGTTCAGAATGTATTGAACGGCTTTTTTGTCCCTAAAGTTTACAACAACGATATCACCCCCTATATCTTTTGTTCTTCCTCCCAGCCATGATAAGCGACGAACATGGACTATTTCTCCATTTACATGACTGGCTTTGGGTCTATACAATGACAACCAGTGCATTATCTTATTTTTTAATTGAAGATAACCCTCCCGTTTACCACTTGACAGTTCAGGAACACCAGTGAGTACCACCACATATGGTAGAGCTTCCGGCGGGAGTTCCGTGGGTGGTCTCCTTCTCTGTCCCCCTCTTTCATATCTAATCTCGTTCTCTTCCGATCTTGGGGGTCTGTTCGTAGGGATACTTAATTCCCTTACTTGCGTGTTAATTAGAGTATTAGTGTTATGGTTGGGTGTTGTAGTTAATCTACCCATAGATGTTTTTAGCTGTTTTGGTTTATTGGGAGGTTTACTGGCGGATGATGCATCTGTTGGCAAGTGATTAGAAGCAACTGGAATAGCTGTTTTCTGGTTGTTGTCAGCGGTAGAAGTGGAGGATGTTGCAGCCACTATGTGTGTTAGGGGGGTGTGTATCGGAGTTGGGACTTTATGAGGTTGTGATACTTTCAAGGGCCCTAATGGCCTGACAGAATTCCCAATAACTGTCAGGTCCGCCTCTATTTTCCCCAGCCTTAGTTCCACTCCCTTAAGTCTTTCAGCTATGGCCAACATATAACTGCGCACAATCAGTTCTATATTGTCCAAAAGTCTGCTGCCAGGGTTTATTTTCTGTTCCGGTCCTGCCCTGAAGTGGGGGGTGTTTCTTTTCCAGCCTGGCTTGCAGACACAAGTGAGCTCTCTGACAGCCTCTGCAACTGTCTGCAACTCTTCAGCTTACATTATACTACACCACCATTCAACTTTTTTAGCCATATTACACCGAGAACCCAAGGCATGTTCTTCTTAGTCTCAGTATATTTTTAGACGCACTGGCCTCAAAAACTTACTTTGTGCCTACTGCGCAGTGTTGACCCACGATTGATGTACTGTCAGGGCGGGAAACGTCGTTTACAACACGGTCGTTACATCGCGATGCCATTACATCGCGGTTTTTATAACGCAAGTCGTTACAACGACTTGCGCTGGATGACGCTCTAGGACAAGGAATAGTATAATTTACTATCCAACACCTTCCCTACTGTATGTAGACTGGAGTTGGAATAGTAAATTATACTACTCCTAAGTCCAGCGCCCTCCCACGCAAGTCGTTGTAACGACTTGCGTTGTAAAAACCGCTATGTAATGGCATGTAATGTATTAGCATGCGTTGTAATGTCATACAAATGGGTGTAATTTCTGATATTTATGTTTCCCTTGTTTTCATTGCCTGATTTCGCTCGCGAAAAGTGTCACTCATAGTCTCGGAGTCGTTGAATTTGAATGTCACTTATGAAAATATTACACATACCAATCTGAAACCTTGGCAGCTATGTTTAAGGTGAGGCAGTGGAGAGAGAGGTGAAAAAGGGCAATAGGCCATTCAGTATAGAATATTCGCGATCGAAAGGTCAGGGTCCAGGTCGTAACCGCGGGATTCTCAGCCACAGTCCAGTGCAAAAGGCTCTACTCTCTAAGGCTGTTCGGGGATTGGGGCCCGAGCGCGTGGCGCACCCCTGTCTTCGTGATTCATATTTGTGTTCCGTGAAAGCTGCGCCGCTTTTTCTTTTTCTGTTTTTCTTTTTCTGGTTCAAGTACAACCACTGGGCGGCGGTAGAGAGACAACTTTGGATTTTCTTCAGGCAAAAACACGTGTTTCAAAGATAAAGCGAAAAGTGCATTTTTAACCCGTGGCTTCAGCCGAGCATTTCCATACATGTGAACTGCTCTGTTGTACGGGTGTTATTAAATATCGAAATGGAGCGAACGGTCCAGCATAACTACATAATAAATGTTTATGAATGTGGTTTGCTTTGTTATTTAATGATTTAACTAAGTGAGCTGTTGAAAATACAAGACCACAACGGTCTGACTTGTCGGACCCAAAAGAGAGGGAGCTCACGGCTTTAGCAGCAAACGTCCCTCGCCCCTATGGCTACCATCCACCCCATGACGTCTGGACGCTGTGCTTCCGTCCTATGTTGCTCTGATGCAAACCAGATGTGTTAGTCCCATTGGTTCAATTAAGAGAGACACATGACGTACTGACAGATATAGGCACCAACCAGGTAAACAGAGGCATCTGCCCACCTTCCTTTTGGAAGGCCAGGGCACTTAGGTTTCCGAGGTCCATGCCGAAGGAGTTCATCCAGTCCAGGTTTTTCACTTCTGGGACTTGAAGTCCTTTTTAACCCAATATACAATGAATTCGACAAGTATCAGAGAGTGTTCCTCGTATGGTTCGATTGTATACACCTGATGCGACATCTTGGTGAGGTGGTGAACGGTACCCTTGAAGTGTGTCTGTGCAGTGTTTGTTAGAGCTGAAGTGCCAATCTCTGTAAAGCAAGCTAAGAAAGTAGGTGGAACGAAGAGATGGGTAAAACGAGTAAAGATGGAAAGGTGAACACAAATAACAGGGAGAGCAACTGCACACACAAAGTGCCTGCCAGGTGGGTTACTGGAAGAATAAGTCTTTGGAAAATGCCTACTCTTGCCCCTCCCTGGCAACAGAGGCATGTCCGAACATCCAACTTGCCTTTTGGTGCAAGGGTGACGGCCAACATAGCAAGTTAGCAGGGGTGCAGTATGCAGCAGCATTGCAAAAGCATGAGATACACTGCTCTTGGAATCACAGCACAGAAAACCGTGTTGGTGCCAGTTGAAGCTATCATCAACAGCCTCTCGTGACAGGTTTCTCCTCCTGAAAGATGCCTCCTTGGTGACCTGCTTGCAGTGGGCCTCCCAAGAACCTCTAGGGACCTTACTGCAGCAGCTGCTCAGGGGTCTTTCTAGTTGGCCAACAGATGAAGTAAATGAGGACCTTCTCTGAGAGCATCTTTACAGGCGGTGGCCTTCATGGGTGACTCTCTGCTTTCTAGATAATACTTAGGGCATGGAAGTTTCTTGTCACGGGGAAAGATGATAAAGTGAAGGAGATGCAAATGAGGCAGAGCCCGCATTACCTGCAAGAGGTCAGCGTTACGAGTGCAAAACATGGCTGAAACATATAGGACAACATGTGGTTGTCAAACGAAATCCTAGGACTGGAAATAGGGTGTCTTTTTTTTATTTAAAAAAAGTTTTTATTATAAAATGTGCATATCAGAGGATATATACAGTACAGAGTAATGCAAAAAGGGGGGGGGTTAGGGTTCATGTGGAAGGAACAGAAGGTCGGCGTGACAAAAAGGTGCCAGGGTGCATGAGCACACGGGAAAATAGCATACAATTGCATCTTGATGTGAGCTCTAGTTGCATTGCATCACTCTGTGCCAGAGAGGCGTTTCCATGGGTGTTGCCCTGGGTGTTCCCACGCAGCATCCATGGATTTTGACACATTCCCAGATTTAACAGAAGTGGTAGACCTGGGAATGCATCAAAAATCTACGCCTCCCAGGTGAGGCATAATGAGAAGAAATATGTTCATTTATCCTTGTTTTTTCCTCTTTCTATGTGTGCTGCATTCTGCAGCACTCATGGATAGAGGAAAAAGATTTAAGGGGTTGTTTTTGTGCAGGAAGGTACCCTTTTCTGCACAAAAACAACCCTCCTTACAACGCACCATGGTGCAAGGGTGCATGCGCTGGAGCTAGGCAGCCAAAAAGGCGCCAGCTCAGGGGAATTGTATTGCCTTAAATAAGGCGCATTACTGCACTTTCCCTGTCACTCAGTGCAGCAAAGTGACTTGCAGCGCTGCGTAACCTAGCTTTAAATATGGCTCTAAAGTGGTAAGAGTTGGCTGAATCCTTGAAAAAAGGAAAGAAATGGAAGCGAAAGAAGTACAATATAGGAAATAACAATAGAGAGGCCCAGGAGGTCAGCTGCTTCAGTCTTGTGGAACTTTAGATAAGAGATCCCTGCAAAATAATGGCACCATAACTCTACCTCAAGCTGTGAGAATCAAAAACAATGACTATACTTAACATGTCCAGAGTGAAGACACTGTCAGAGATCACAGTCCAGCGTCCAACCAAAAACCAGGACACGCCTGCCAGAAATAAAAGTACTTCTATATCTTGCCTCTCCCGGTTTTTACATTCTCTTGTATATATATTATATACATATGCATATATGTGTGTGTGTATACATAGGATGCCTGCCGTCTGCTGACTTTGAGGGTAAGAAGAATGTGAAGTGAGGCCATTGTCAAGGAAACTAAATGAGACAGAAATCCTGGAAATTGATGTAATATGCATGGAATACAGCCAGGCCCTTGAGAACTTCATGAAGGAAAAGCTGGGAACCAGAATGGATTATCTTTGGAATTTAACCTGATCTTACTTGATATACCAATCCAAATCACTGGACAAATCTACCATGGAATCAACACGAGTAAAGCACCTTCAAATAATGGTGTGAAGGCAGTATATCATGGACTTTCAAACCATGCAAAAATGATGTTACAAATCATATCCACCCATTTCCTTGCTCAATATAGACTCTAAAATATTTGAATCAAGAGGAGATTAAACAGGGTGAGAAACCACTGATATCGCCCACACAGGAAGGATTGTTACCCAATACTGGCATCACTGGTTTCCTGCTAAAACCATCTTTAAAATAAGACTGCATTTCCCATCATCCATGCACAGGAAATGTCATCACTAGTTTCCCAGCCAAAATTATATTTAAAAGATGAAGTGTACTTCATTTCTCATCAACATTTGCACAGGAAGTGACATCACTAGATTTCCCAACATCCACCAGCACAGGAAGTGACAGCACTAGTTTACCACTAAAATCAACTTTGAAAGAAGAAGTCAAGCAAGAGGACTTAATTTCCTATCATCTCTATGAACAAGAGGTGACATCAATGTATTCACCATCATCCATCTGCACTGAAAGTGATATCCCTGGTTTCCAGCTAAACTACCTTTAAAAAGAAAAAGCCAAGCAGCAGGACTTAATTTCCCATCACCGGTCTGCACAAAAGTGACATCACTTCCTGTCCTAATCCTACTTCAGTCAGCTCTTTAGAGCATCCAATTGCCCAGGCGTCCCCAGGAAAGGGAGGATACAGATGCATATTTGCTGTTTGGACCTGTTAGGATCAGGAAGGGCTTTGGTTAGATCCCCTCTTCCGCTAAAACTTGCAAGGCAAGATAAAATCATATGCCTCACACAGCACCTTCATACTGCCAATCCCCACGATCATACTCAGATCTAGACCACACAGACAATCACATACTATTTGCACAAAACTTACACCCATCCCCATCCACATCCCACTGACTACCACGAACCCTCAGACTACAGAACTTGATTTACATCTCATGCTCATTAACACTCTCTCTGCAGTACTCTACACACTAGACATTTCAAGCCTCAGCAACTATCAGAAGATTGAAGCCTTATTCATTGCAGAAACATGGTTCATCCTGACATTCTCACACATCCTAGATATCCTTCTTCCAACAGGCTACAGAATCCATCATGTCGACTGCGTGCATACGAAAGGAGGAGGCCTCACTGCTATCCTCTTCCATAAGTCCTCCTAGTCCTGAATCCTAGGCAAACAATTAATATTCAACTGCCTGAAGCTTCTGACAAGCCATTTCCCACTCTCTGCAACTCATATCACCACATTCCATCCCATACACAGGCCTCCTGGAAAGAAGAATGGCTTAATTGATGAATTATCTGATCTACTCACCACCTTGTCCTTCTTATCAGATGGACACCACCCTTTTGTCTTCTCAGCATCAGCATATATCTATTGCAAGCCACCCATACCCCTTGACTAGACATGCCACTTTGCCATCCCAACCTCCCTGCTCAATGCCCTACCAAACAACCAAGGTGAACACAGCAGAAAAGACAAAACCTTCAGATCCTTCAAATGATTCTCCATAGACAATTTTGTGTTTGAACTAATCTCTCACCCTCTCAGCTCCACATTTGATTCCAACACCATTCGAAACAACGTCAACACATTTTTAGAAAACTATATAAATATCTATTTCTCAAATAAAACATGCAAGTGCAAGCCAAAGCCTGCAGCACCCTGGTACTCTAAAGACCTCGCTGACAATTAATGATCCATCTGTAGACATGGAAAAAAATGGAAGAAAAACAGAATTGCTGATAACCTCATGTTTCGGAAGTCCTCTGCACAACACAAGAACATCTCATCCTATCAGTCAAGGCAAATATAATCTATTTAGCCATTAACATAAGCAGAATGCTTTTTCAAGAAGATCAAGTACTATATGACCCACCCTGCCAAACCCACCTAATCCTCACACCACAAAAAAATGCAATGCCATCAGCTTTTCTTTGGTGAAAAAATACTGAAGATCCAACAGCACATCAACATCAATGTCAGGACTGGAGGCGAGGATTATGCTTATCTTTCGTCTTTATTGTCTCCAGCAGCGATGTGAAACCAAAATATAACAACTACATTTCCCATGAGTCAAAGGGAAAATAAGAACAACAGCCTAACCAATTATTACCAATCAAATCAACAACAAATAAGTGTTTTTCTTAGACTCCATGTTGGGGAGAGGGTTTAATTTAAATCTGGGATTTTTATTGGAATTTTTTCATGGTAAACTTATTATACTTGTGTAGGTGGGTCGCAGGAGCATTTGCAGTGCTCCTTTCACAATGTATCTTGAAATGTTGACTGTTTGGCAGAGTAGTGCGGAAATTGGTCTTCCGATCACCAGAAGGCTTTGTACATATTAGTTGAGCTTAACAGCCTGTGCACATTCTTTCTGTGTACATGAGAGGTTCAGGTTGAATCTGTTGGCTTCAACTGATTTTGAGGCAACGAAGCCCCGAGTACCCCTCTTGGAAGATAAACTAGCAATTAACTCTGCTTGCCCCTAGAGTCTGACGCCCCTTTAGGGTCAGTAGAAAATTACTTGTTTTTCATAGGGTTATTTTTCCAATCACACGCCCTTGCCCGGGGTCCGTGTAATTGGAGGTTTGCAAAGACACGGACCCGGGGAGCTGCCCAGTGAATATTAACCTTTTCAGCGCGACCGCGATTCCCCCTCCGGTGCTGGGCCCTAATAAAAACGGCGTGGTCATGACGGAACGGTTCCGTCATGAGCACAGCTCAACCGTAGCTCATGACGGAACCGTTCCGTCATGAGCATCGAAGGGGTTAAAGGGTGTGGTATCTTGGGTTAATCACTATAAACCTTTCTTAAGGATTATAAAGAACTGCTTGTCGCCCAGCCTTTTAAGTCAACGACCTCATTATGCAATGCTACTGAGACCAGGAGCTGGAGGAGGAAGGCTTCTCCTGAGGAGATGAGTTTTTTGAAGCAGTAGGGACTTCAATTTATGAAGCAGCACCAGTGTTATGGCCCCTATAGAGAAAATGTTAACAATATTAGAGAAAAAATGTAAAGAACCTATTTTCTATCGTGAAGAGTAGCCTGGTCCCTCACCAAAAAACCCTTTACAAGAGCAATATCCTGGTATATCCTGATGATATTCTTCATTCTTGGACCTCCGATTGGACCCCAGGGGAAAACAGTGACACTTATGTAGCTGGTCTGCTTCGTAAGCCATTAGATAAGGAGGTGAGTAGTCGACTTAGGACTGAGTATCCCCATCCATCATTGGATCGTAAAGTGGTGCAAACGCCAAAGATTGATGCACGTATGGCCACCTTCATTACTAAATATATTGGTGACCCAAGGAAAGGTATTGGACGCTCATGGTGGTCGTGCCAAGATAAGTTACTGTATGTTTCTGATCCACTGACTAAGATTCTTTATTTTTTATTCTTTTTATTGTTGACATCTTACATACATTCCAGGCACAATACCAAATGTTACTATGACCACATGGTACATTGTGTCTTATCATACATTCCTATCTATTGACTTACTAAATATTACCCAAACCTGTTGCTATTCTACCTCTAGTGTGGAGTGTCTTGTTACCTGGGGGATTCACAAATATTCCCTCTATACGTGTTCCATTTATCCCAGATCTGTGACCATTTCTTGGGACAGCCTCGCAACATATATACTGTCTTCTCCATTACTATGCACCAGTCCATGTCTTTTTTCCACATGTTCAGTGTAGGCGTATCGGCCACCCCCCCCCCCCCCCCCATAATTTAGCTATGTTTCTCTTGGCCACCATCAGTCCCAAGGCCACCCAGGTTCTTTCCTTCCCTGGTATGTAGGGGGGTCCTATATATTCAGAACACACAGTTTTATCTTGGGTTCTACTTGTTTGCACAGTACATTTGTCATGCATTGAGTCCAAGTTCAAGTTCAAAAGACCTTTATTCGAATTTCATAAAATCCATAAAAGTACCGCGATAAAAACAACAATTCATTAAAATGTACATGCATACAACAATATTGTAATTTAAAATATTTCATGATATAGGGTTCCATACAGTTATAATAAAGTACAATGATATAAAGTTCCATACAATTACAATATAGTGCAATAAGCTCTAATAAGGCTAGTTTCTATTTTTAGGGATTATCCATCGTTTTGCGCACTCGTATAGCCAGTCTTAAAAAAGTGCTTGTGCGAAAGATTAATTCATAAGTATCCAGGGAAACCAACATACTGTACGATTCTTTAAGTGAGAGTGGTCTGTGTTTCTTAACATAAGGAGTTAAGAGCCATTTAATAAATCTAAGATAAAATTTACAAAAGAATAGGAAGTGCAAGTCATCTTGTGTACTAACACCATCACAGGGGCACGGATTAAAATCAGCACTATGGTGATACCCCAAAGGGAAAGACAACAAAACTTTTACTGTACCCGCCCTTAAGCGAAACAACAGTGATCTCTCCCAACTGGTCATAGGAAGGGACAGATAATTCGGGAGGGGTTGTCTACACAGTTCATTCCCTACATATTTTGCAACACTTGATTTCTGCAATTCTCTTCCTATCCTTTCAGTATTATAAAGTGCGTACAGTGCATTTTTAACCTCAAGTTTATCCTTGATTTCAATTGACATAGGATCAATAAACAAAGTGCCTCTATCCACTGCATTAAGTGATTTAAAAACTTCTAGGAGCCATGGAATCGCCATTCCATGATCACAATTTAAACAGTCCTTTATGATATTTTGAGTAAGAACGGCCGCATTATTCATCCAGACTCTAATCCAAAAAAGTGCTGGTCTTGCTCTAATAAAATCACTTATGTATGGAAGATTCAATTCACTATGGCAAACAAAATCGGAGGATGAGATCGGGGCACCCAACATTTTTCTGCAGAAGCGACTTTCCTCTCGTTGTATACAATGGCTTCTTCCCGTCCCCCAGACCTCCGCTCCATACGAGGCAACAGGTGAGCACTGCAATTTAAAAATCTTTAAAATAGCCTTAGTGGCACCAATTTTCTTTGGGCGCGGAAGACTCAAAACAGAATTATTGGCTTTCGAGAACTTGCTCGTGGCGTGGGCCAGATGCCCACTCCATGAGCCGTTCGCAGCGAAAACCAACCCTAGATAGGGAAATGTAGGGACAGATTCTAATTTATCTGTGCCTATCTGTATGGTGTTGAGTTTCCTTTTGCCGGGACCACAGGACATGATAAAAGATTTTTTTTAATTGACCCTCAAATCCAGACCCTCCATAAAATTGACAAAATTATGTACAAGCAGACGAAGAGCATTAGGTGTGCGGGCCATAAGCACCGCATCGTCTGCATATAGAAGCACTGGTAAAGGTTTCCCTAAAATTATCCGAACATCTGTTGTGGCTTTTTTCAGGCAATTAGATAAACCATTGATATAGATGATGAACAACAGGGGTGCTAAAACGCACCCCTGTCTCACCCCCCTGCCTATATTAATGGCTCCTGAAACTTCTCCGCCCACCCCGATTCGTACACGTGCTTTCAAGTCAGTGTGTAGATAGGCCAAGAATCTCACAAGGGTATCATCCAGGCCATTGTGAGATAGGATTGACCAGAGTTTGGATCTATTCACTAAGTCAAAAGCAGATGAGAGATCCATAAAAGCAAGGTAGGTAGGGGATGATCTAGCAATGCTGTACTTATCAATTATTAATTTCAAATTCAGACATTGCTCCACTGTTCCTACCCCACTCCGGAATCCCATCTGGCAAGGGTCCAGGAAATCAGCATCCTCCGCCCATTCAAGTACTCTATTATAGATTATACGTCCCAAAATTTTTTTAAGTATTGTCCAAAAGGGAGATTGGACGATAATTAGCTGGTTCTGACCTATCTCCCTTTTTGTAAATTGGGACGATAATGCTAGTTGCCCATGTGGCCGGCATAGCTGCTGTTGGGAGACTGTTAAAGACATTGAGAAGTATTGGTGTCCACAAATCAGCGTTATGCTTAATAATGTCTATAGGAAGGCCATCAGGGCCGGGCGCCTTATTTCCCAGACTCTCTTTTATGGCTATTTTTACTTCATGAGCTTCAATCTGTAAGCCAATTGTCCTGGGTTTGAAATAGAGTGTTCCTCTAATGGGGCTGCATACATTTTAGAGAAGTGAGTCTCCCATGCATCGCTTGTGATATTACAACTGATTTGGGTAAGCTTCTTGCCCATTTCTCTCGTTTTTCTGACGGCGGCCCAAAAAGGACCGCTGCCACCCAGATTTGCGCTAATCACCAATGATTCCCACTGTTCAGAGAGCAAATTAGCCTTTCTTTCAGATATTTTAGCTTTATAGTGTTTCCTGGCTACTTGAACGGTCACTTTGCACCTGGGTTTGGCAGAAAGTGCCTTTCTTAGCTCCCTGTTTGCCAAGAAACAGGCTGAGTCAAACCACCTTGGCTGTTTGCCTTCCTTGGGTAATGGGACTGACAAGAGAGTTTTTATAGTGGAACACAGTACTTCAAAGTCAGCGATTATGTTATCATGGTTGCCACTTGGAGACAGGCAAGACTCAATCAACTGCGGGTGTGACGTTTGTACATTATCTAAAATTGCCCCACAGTCAACTCCCCTCCACTGTAGACGTAGACCATCAATTGATGGTGTGATATCCCTCGCACCGTTTAGGTTCATAAAAATAGGGCTCGGTGCGAGATTCAAAATTACAGTTAATGGATTATGATCACTGAAAGATGTCACCACCACAGAATTTTTTACTATACAATCTGTTAACAGGGGTGACATGAATATATAATCAATAATGGAACTACTGTCCCTACTTATAAACGTGGGGGCGTGAGGGGAACTAGGACTATACCCTACTCTAATAGCGTCTGCAAGGTCGAATTCAGTTAATATGTTAAATAATTCAGTACCCCTGCGTTCAGCTTCATCTAGGTAGGTTCCGTTCTCAAACCCATATCTCTTTGTTAATTTAGCATTAAAATCACCCCCTATTAGAATTCCTGACTCTGTGTCTAATGATAAACAACATTCCAGTTTACTTAAAGCTTTTGACAATGCCAGAAAATTCTTATTCGGTACATGGTAAAAATCATTGTTATAAAAATTAATTAAATAAATCATGGTCTTTGACTTTAGCTTAAATTCAAGGATTTGAATATTGGGATTATCGCTAGGCAGGTCTCTAATTGAGCCACCTGTCAGAATCTTAATCCCAATAAACAGGCCACCCACTGCTCGCCCAAAACTAGGTTTGGGTGATGTTATACTAAAGCAGTGATAGCCCTCTATGTATAAGTTCCCAACAGCCCACGTTTCTTGGAACATAAGAATATCCATGTCTTCAATTATCTCAGCCCATGCGGGGTCCAGAAGTTTAGATTCCAGTCCTGCCACATTCCAGCTGAGAATTGATAGACCATGGGTAACACGACACTTTCTGGGCTTGCTCCCGATACTCCCCGTTTTATCCTTGGTAGTATTAACAGCAACAGATAATGTACTGTTAATAATCGTGGAGTTTACAGGGGTGTTCTGATCCGGACATTCTTCAATTAGTACTAACTGTTCCTCATAACTATTATTTATAACTTGGCTAGTGGTGATAATACTTTTAGCCATTTTGTCCAGTCAATCCTGCTCATTTAAGTTGGAAAAATATTCGAACCGATTAAGAGTAGGAATATTAAATAATGGCCTAGCTTCAGTTATCGGTTTGAGTTGATTTGGGGTAAAAGCTGGGCAAGACCTTTCTCTATAATCGTGCTGGGGCATTGTTGGGAATTGCGGATAATACATAGGGTAAAAGGGAGGTGCTGACATTGAAACCTGATGTCGCCATGTGTGTCCATTTGGGTAATTAAAATCTTGGTTTTGGGAAAAAAGCGGTGATTTGATCCTAGCTCCAAAGTTCAAATCCTGGTGAGGGATGCTAAAATTATTTACCGTGGATTGTTGGGGCGATATCAAATGTCTATAAAAATAGCCCAGTGGAAGGAGAGTAGTATTAAATTCCCATGGTGAGGTTAATGGGGCGCTAGCAAGTGTTTTCTCCGCCCATTGAGGATTTTTAAAACTTATTGTTACGCAGTCTCCCTCAAACTTTTTCCTCAGAGGGCCTATCCAGCCCACTCTCTGAGTGTGGTTGATCTGCCTTGCCCCTTCTATAGGAAAATTACAATTTGCAATCAACCAGTGTAAGGTTTTGTTTTTAAGGGATATAGCGGTTTCTTCTTGGTTCTTCCTTAATTTCGAAACATTAACCAGGACCAACACATATGCCCCGCACTCAGGTGGTAAATTAATGCGTGAGGGAACCTGACTAATGATTTTTTGGGGGAGTTGAACCATGGGTAAACTATTTGAAGGGTATGAGGTTGAGTCATAGAGATCCCCTTCGATTGTTTAGTATTGTAAAGCCATAGTGGTATCCAACAGCATTACTACTGCTTCCTCGTTCAATGTCTCCAGTCTACCCATGACTCCGTGCAGGCGCCGGAGGTTGAGTGAGGTATTTCTTGACGGCATGAAGCCGGACTGGTCTGGATGTATGAGCTTCGCGATTATCCCCAGGAGATGGGTGGCCAGTCATTTGGCTAGGATCTTGGCCTCTGCATTTATTAATGATATCGGCCTGTATGAGGATCATCTGTCCCTGGGCCTACTACTCCTATGGATAACCACTATTGTGGCCAGTCTTTGATCTTTCGGGAGCATCCCCTTTTCACGACTTTCAAGGAACATGCTGGTAAGATGTGGCACTATCTTACTAGGTGCAAGCTTGTTCAGTTCGATGGGCAATCCGTTGGGACCCATCGCCTTCCCAAACTGTAGCTCATGAATAGCCCGCTCGACCTCAGTATGTGTGAGTTCGTTATCCAAGCTAGAGGAGTCCTCTCCAGAGAGGGCGGGGAGGGCCAAATACGACAGCAGGGCGTTTGCGTCCACCTCTTTGGAGCTCGTGTGCGACGCATATATGTTTTGAAAGTATTCTGAAAACCCTTGCGCTATTTCTTGCGGTTCTGTCAGGTGTTGCCTTTGAGGAATTCTGCAAATGGATTAATACTCTCAATCCCTATTTGAACTTCCACTAGCACTATCTCAGAAACAAAAATCCCATTCCTTGACCTCAACATCAGGCTTTCTGAAGGCCAACTTAGCACTACGCTGTACAGAAAACCAACTGACAGAAATAGTCTCCTCCTGTTTAGCAGCCACCACTCTAGAGCACTCAAAGAAAACCTGCCTTTTGGTCAATTTCTCTGTATCAGGAGAAACTGTAGTGCTCTGGAGGATTACAAAATCTAAGCAGCCAGCTTAGCAAGCAATCTCAAAAAAAGAGAATGCCCACCATACAACATTGCACTTTCTATGAAAAGGGCTTGGAACAATTACCGCGAAGCCCTACTAGAAACCTAACACAAAGATCCCACTGAGGCCCTCACCTGTGTCACCACGTATACCCCGACTCAAACAGGATCAGAAACATTATCAAAAAACATTGGGGTATCCTTACAACTGGCACACTTAAATTGCTTACACCAAGGTTTGCATTCAAACGCACGAGCAACCTCAAAGACATGCTTATACATACAAGACCATACAGACAAGGAGATATGCCTAAATAGACCGGATCTGGCTCTGCAGGGGATCTAATAAAATATTACATCGGAGCACTGAAAGCGCCAGAAAAGACCCTTAAAAACTATTTAAAGCTGATTTTCAGGGCAAAGAGCTCTCCGTGGCAAGGTGAGCTGGACGAAGCTATACATCACCTGAAAATAGAGGCTGAGAGCAACTCCCTCAATGAAATTCCATACCCTGCTTGGGCTAAAGCCGTGAAGCACCAGATCCAGACTCTCTCCTTCGAATTTGATCAATCCTTACTCCACGGGGAGGAGCTTCGCGAGCATCCAAGATGGTCGCGTGAGTACAGAGCTCCTGAGACCCTCACCACCCTTCGCAACTATCCTGAAATATATCCTGATTCCAAATATGGGCTTTTGAAGACGAACTTTGGCTGACCTCAATATTCTTTCGAAAATTTAATTTGGACGTCGGGAGCCGCAGCTACATTGATTTGAACTTTTGCGGCCTGCCCCAGGACGAGGCCGGGGCCTCTATTAGCCTGTACGCCGTGGAGTAGTTGAATAACAACGGCTAGAGGGGCTTCCCCCTGACAGCCTCGTTTCAACTTTCAGTTTCGTTTTCCTACTCCGGGCCTTGTCTGATTGGAAGACGGCTCAGATCTACCCTTGATCCGGCTTGGCTTTGCCTCTCTGCCGTGTGTCAACATCCGTGAGCGCCTCGCATCAAGCTGCTTCGGCATTTACGTTACTTTGGCCCACTTTTGTTGACTTTTGGCCTCGCTACAAACGGCCATTTTCACCAGGTCTCGCGGGCCCCTCCGGGGCACTTTTTCCAATATGGCCACCAGACTCGACAACGAGAAGCGTAAAACCAAGACGCCTCTCCGAGGGGGACCGACTCAAACCAATGTGATGGATCGCTACACTCATCCTAGGGGATCCCCGGGCGGTACCAGCCGTACTCCTGAAGACCCTAAGGCTGACCCTGCCGCTTCTTCTGAACTATCCCTACAAGATGTCATGAGCGCCATTGCCAGCATGAAGGCTTCTATGGGTCAACAATATGAGGCTCTTGCTTCAAAGATCGATACGGTGGCCCTTGAAGTCACCTTGATCAGAGCGGACCTGGCGAAAACCAAAGAGAAGGTCAAGTCGTTGGACTTAAAGACCTCCAGCCTGACTACCGACGTCTCGGACATACAGACCGAAGTCGGCAACCTGCACTCCTTAAACGAACTGATGGCCCACCGACTGGAGGATTTCGAAAACAGGGCCCGGCGCAATAACGTACGCATTATTGGAGTCCCTGAAAACCCCGAAAACTCTGCAACCGATCTCCTGGTGGAAGATCTTGTCTTGAATCATCTCGCCACCACCGGGCTTAGCAAATTCTTTGCTGTAGAACGTGCTCACCGAGTTCCGGGTGGGAAGCCAAAACCGGGTGCCCCCCCCCCGAGACCTATTATTGCCAAGCTTTTCCACTTTAGAGACAGAGATGCCATCCTGCAGGCTTCTCGGGTGGGCGGCCCCGTAAAGTTCGAAAACACATCCATTAATTTCTACCCGGACTTTACCCAGTTGGTTCAAAGGCAGAGGATGGGGTTTCAGGGAGTGAAGCGAAGGCTGCGAGATTTGGGCCTTAAATACGCCATGCTGTTTCCAACGAGGCTTCGGATCGAATACGAGGATCGGACATTTTTCTTCGATCGTCCAGACAGTGTCAGTGACTGGCTTGATTCTTTGCCTAAAAGAGACGATCGAACCGAGCACCCTGGCGGTGCCGAGGGTGGTTTGCCGGAGCAAGAGTGACACTGTGGTTCCCGATGTCTGAACACTTCAATTGTTTCTCAGCTGAGTTCGATTATTCTAGTCTTATTATGTCTTATTTGAGATTGGCCCGAGGGTGGTGGGGGAGAAATGGGACTCTCTCCTCCTCCTGGGTTTCTTTGTGTAGATTAGTTTAATGTCTGGGCGACAGGCACACTGCAAGTTGGGGTGGCTCTTGAGTCGTACGCAGGGGTGCAGGGTGGGGGGTAGTTGTAACGGGTTCAAGTTTGGGGATGGTGGGGGGGTGTTTGTGTGTTTGTTATTTTTCACAAGGCAACGTATTGTTCTCTCCTTTGTTCCCATCATTGTGTTCCGTGTGGGGTGTACTCTGCATTCTTTCCGGAAATGGGGGGTAGTGAGTTGAGACTACTGTCTTGGAATGTTAACGGGTTGGGGGATAGGATAAATCGAGGGGTTGTGCTGCAGTTCCTGCGACGTCATTCCCCTGATGTTGTTCTTCTGCAAGAAACACATTTAATTGGTAACGCATGTCAAGCCATGAATAGACGTGGTTATCGCCTTGTTGCTCACTCCGGATTCACTTCTGACTGTAGGGGGGTGGGCATTCTTGTTCGGTCCTCTCTCCCCTTTGAAATAGACGATGTAATACTTGACGACAGAGGGCGCTATGCCGCGCTCACTGGTAGATGGGAGGGGAAGACACTCTCCATACTCACAGTTTATGTCCCCCCGGGCCTGCAGACTTCCACCTTTGCTGATATTGGACGGGTTGTTCTAGGGCTTCCTGAAGGTCTCTTAATCCTGGGTGGGGACTTTAACTCGGTTGTCTCTGGTACTTCGGATCGCTACCCTCCTAGGGACTTAGCTAGGTCTCAGTCGTGGTTGAGTGGGTCATTGGAAACTTTTGGGCTGATAGACAGTTGGAGGTTGATGCACCCGGTGCAGTTACAATATACCTTCCATTCAGGGGCCCACAAGAGCCTCTCCAGGCTTGACTATTTACTAATGCCAGCAGCCCAATCCTCCTCGATCAGAGAAATTAGACATCTTCCCAGGGGCATCTCGGATCACTCTCCCCTGTGGCTCTGCATGGAAGCCGGGGTGTGTAGCGAGGGCAGGGTGGCTCCCATAAACCCCTGGTTTCTCCGGAATCCTAAGACCCGCTCAGAACTGATAAAGTCTATTTACCATTACTTCCTTGATAATGTGGGGTCTGTTTCTTCATCTGTGTCATTGTGGGAGGCTTTCAAGACTGTTATACGTGGACATTCTTTGTCGTTAATTGCTGGTGCCAAGAAAGCCAAATATGAGGAATTGGTACGTCTTGAGACTGACATAACTGAGCTTGAGAGTGACCTCGAGGCGGGTGTAACCCGTTCTAAACTCCATTCCCTCAGCTTGAATCAATCGGATTATAAAGCCCTGGTGACCGACGCTGCTAAAGTAATGAATAGAGAGCAACAGGGCAGATTGTATGATGTGGTCGACAAGGCTGGTAAATTGATTGCATGGCTTGATAAGAAGGATAGAGTGAATCGTGTTGTCCCTGTGATTGAGAAGCCGGATGGAGTATGTGTTACTGACCCAGCTGGGATTGTTGAATGTTTTGTGGACCATTTCCGAACTGTGTATTCTTCGGTCTGTGGTAGGGATGAGGAGGATTCCCAATTGTTGTTGCGTGACATTGCATTGCCCTGCCTGTCCGACGCAGATAGAGACCTCATGGATGCACCACTCTTGACAGACGAAGTCGCTGTTGCCATTCGTTCCCTTCGTTCTGGTAAGGCTATGGGCCCCAATGGTTTGCCTATTGAATTGTACAAATTACGACCTGACAAAATGGTGCCCTATCTTAGGGATATGTTCATTGAGGCACTGGACTCTGGTTCCCTCCCTACGGATCAGCGGCTTGCCACGATCGTGGTAATTCATAAGGAGGGGAAGCCGCGTGACCGTTGCGCTTCCTATAGACCCATTTCACTCTTAAATGCCGAACCTAAAATTGTAGCCAAATTGTTAGCTAACCGTTTGATCAAGGTGATCAGTGACTTGATCCACCCGGATCAATCCGGTTTCATCCCGCATCGCAATACTACCCTTAATCTTCGGCGCCTCCATGGCGTTCTCGCGAGGGCGGAGACTCTCTCTGAGCCGGCCATTTTGGCTTCCTTAGACGCCACGATGGCCTTTGATACAATAGAATGGCCGTATCTTTGGGCGGCTCTTGCTAAAATCGGATTTGGCCCTGTATTCATCGCCTGGGTGAAACTTCTCTACGAGAAGCCCCTGGCTCAGGTGGTGGTTAACGGAAAAGTGTCCGGCACTCGGCAGGGCTGCCCGCTGTCTCCCCTGCTTTTTGCCCTCGCGCTAGAGCCGCTGGCTGCATGGCTCCGCTGGGAGCCTTCGATAAAAGGTATTCGGTGGACCCCTGATTTTGAGGATCGTGTTTCGCTCTATGCGGATGACATCCTTTTGTACCTCACATCCCCCCAGAACTCCCTGAACGTGCTTTTTGACGTGTTAACCTCCTTTGGGAAGAACTCGGGTCTTATTATTAACTGGACGAAATCCTGTGTCTATGTACTGGCAGGAGGTCTCCCTCCACTGCCTAGTAGATTCCCAATTCAGGTAACCGAGACAGGTTTTAAGTATTTGGGGATTTACGTCTCCCTGGATCCCTCTGTTCGCTATGAGCGCAATCTGCTTCCCCCTCTCCAGCGGCTGAAACTCGACGTTGCGCGTTGGCGTCGGTTACCATTGTCACCGCTTGGGCGTGCGGCACTTTTCAAAATGATGTCGTTGCCGAGATTTTTGTATGCACTCCAAAACTCTTTTGACTCCATTCCCTCTAGCTATTTCCGGGAAGTGGAGAGCCTGCAGAGTCGTTTGATTTGGGACGGGCGTGCGCGTATTGCTCTCTCCAAACTCACGCTCCCTTGGTACGATGGAGGCATTGCTCTCCCAGATATTAAGCGCTATTATTGGGCCTCTCAATTGAGTGCGATTAACTATGCAACCTACGCACCCGGTCCTACCCCGGCTTTTGAGATGGACAAACACCTGTTATCGGGTGGGAATTACAGCAGGGCGCTTTATTCCAAGGGGATTTGTAGGACACTGTCTGGACCCACTAAAATTGCTATGCGAGTTTGGCATGATGCGAATGCCGCTTTGGGATGGAGTGATAGACTGACCCATGCAACCCCATTGTATGCATCTGAAAGATTAGGTTGTCTGTGGAGAACGAAAGGTTTCGAGAAATGGGACATGATTGGCATCAGCAGAGTGGGTGACCTCTGGTCCAAGGGGAATGTTAAAACCTTTGAAGCGTTGAGGAAGGAATATGAGCTCGGAGACAGGGAATTTTTCAGATACGTGCAGGTTCGCCATGCCTTGATGTCGGTTTTTGCTGCGGGCACTGATATTCCTGAGTCTTCTCCTCTCGAGGACAGTATACTAGACGGCTATGTACCCGACAGCACGATTTCATTAATTTATAAAAAGTTGATTAATAATTGGGCTGATCTACTTGTGCGTCTTAGGGAAGTATAGATTGGTGACGGATTGGAGCTGGATGACGAGGACTGGCAATCCGCGTTGTCATCGCCCAAGGAAGTTGCCATACCTGCCTGTCTTCGGTTTGTCCAGCTCAAGATCCTCCACCGTATATATGTCACTGGTCCGAGTCTGGTTCGAATGGGTTATTCTCTGGATGGGTTATGTAAGCGTGGCTGCGGCATGATTGGTACCTTCCTCCACATTCTATGGGAATGTCCGGAGGTGGTTGCGTTTTGGGCCCGAGTGCATGCAGTGATGGAAAGGGTCACTGGGGTGTCACTGCTGCCTGAAGCTAGACGCTGCCTGTTGAATGTGTGGGAGCCGAATGATTACACTGTTGCTCAGATCCGGTGGGCGACCCTTGGTAACATGATAGCCAAGAGAGACATTGCACAGCTGTGGGTTTCCCAGAGGTCGCCCACGGTATTGGTATGGCAGGAGAACATGGATTGGTGCATGTTTAGGGAAAAAACTGTTTATCTGGCTAGGGGTAGACCTAAAAAGTGGAACAGAATCTGGTCGCAGTGGAATGCCTACCGTGGGAATATATGTACTCCCCCGCATGATTTAATCCCCGATGTTTCCTTATCCCCCTGAACGACATTCCATGTATTACTCTTTAAATGTAATTAACGCGCTGTTTCCCCGCTGCCCCCCCTCCACATCTGACTACAACTGTATGATTCATAACGCTCTGCTAGGAGTATCATTCTGCACGGACACATGATTGTAATTACTATGACTATTGCCTTGTTTTTTGTTGTTTATTACTAAAAAAAATAAAAATAAAAAAATTAAAAAAAATCCTTACTCCACTACAATTCTTTCACATTGCCATTAAATAACTCATATATTCCTGGAAAAGCTCAACCTTACATGACCGATGCAATTTCGGCCCCAGCCAGAAGGAACATTTTGTTCTTCCGTCTCACTGCCCTCAGGATCCAGAACTTCAATCCAAAATGGGCACGAACAGACAACAATGTTTCCTGTCGGCTATGTAATTATCACAAAGTATCTTGGCTACATCTCTTAGGCTGCTGCCCAAAACTAGCTGCTGACCTTCAACGTCTGATGTGCCCATCCCTAAAGGCCAAGTACCTCAGAACGTGCAGGGAAGCTTCGGACTGGTGTTTTTGGAAACAACAACCTCCCTGCTGGCCAGAGTTGGGAAGTTCATTCTCCAAATAAGAACATTACTCGACTCCAAGCAACAGGAGGCTGACCTGAGAGCTTCATTAACATAGTAATCAAATTAGCTGGTGCTCCATTTTGGTGGAAGCTGTCTACCTTAAGGACCCGTAGAGTGGCCAAGTAGACAACAAGAGAGCGTTGGCCCTCAAAGGGGGCTTAACTAGGCCTGAAAACAATAACTGATAAACTTCATGCAAATAGGCATTTTTTTTGTTTCACAGGTCTAAGTACAAGTTGGGGTGAATTGAAGCACATACACAACTTATACTCATGGTGACGCAGTTTCCTTTAGGAGCATTCTGTTAAAAACTGTGCCCATGCTGGCATGGTGCATTTTATTGTATTGTAGCTATTTATTGTGTTTTACTTTTACTGTAAAGATTTTAAGTAATCATACAGTACAGTACATATCTTGTACATAATTTGGACTCAGTAGCTATTTATTTGGAGATCTATATGGCATGTTAAGGCATATTTCAGTCATAGAACTTCACACATTATCATGACGTGGATTTGGCTGTCTGAAACAGTGAGCTTTTTCTAAAAATAAAGATCTTTTAAATATGCAAAAAAAAATTACAAAAAAATAAATAAATAAATAAATAAAAATAAAAATAAAATAATTCATTCATACAAGACCCAAATGTAAACCCACAGAGATTTCTCTGGGATCTTCCACCTGTGATGGGACATTACCCATGTGGATCCTGTACTGTCTATCCCTTGACTGAGATGACTAAGGAAATAGTTTTTTCCAACACGTTCAAATGGCAGCTAAGAAAACACACCAACTGCAATACAAACCAATTGTATATACATGATCACCTGCCTTTGTAACACATGCATCACAGAACATAGGTGCAACATCAGGTGCCACCGTGTTAACACCAGGATGTGCACACACTTTGAAGAAGCAAAACACTCACCAGACACTTTACGCTGGGTCATCCTCAAGGCTCACCCGAAAATAACTAAAGGAGCACTGTTAAGGACTGAACAGAGGTGGGTGCATCCTCTACCCACGGATAAACAAGGACTCAATGAGGACATCCCGTGGGATGCACTGAACAGATAGCAGCCCATTGGCGATGACACTACAATGACTATAGACAACTGGGTCCAAGTCCCTTCTACTTAGGGACATACACTGTTAATAGCCTGGCTGTTTCCAGCAATTTTACTCGACTTGGTGGGTGCCATGCGCCAAAGACTCCTTGGTTAGCAACAAACCATAACATGTATGTTCCTTTATTAACACACAGGAACAGTTCCAGCAGGGTCAACCTGGATACATTGGCACCCCCATGTTAGGTTTTTTATCATGAGTATAGCTAAATCTAACCAGTGGTGCACTAGCACCATCTGACCATGGAAGTAGTTGATATTACCGCACCAGTAGCTTTGGGTTAACAACTATCCATTCCCCATATGGTGAGTCATCACGCTTGACAGTCCATTAGCATGGTATTATAACAACCATGCCCACTTGGGGATCATTGGTCTAATCTTCAATGTCCTGCCACCTGGTCCGTGGGGAAACTCTACCCCAGTACGGCATTTCTACCTATCCACCTCTTGCAGGAATAGGTACTGTTACTCCTGGGGCTTGCACGATTTATGCACTCTGATATGGCCGCCACATTTTGTATTTAACACAGGGATTTGGCGCTCCAGTGCACCAACCCATGCTGATGATTACCCCGCCCACAATACTCTTTAGGCTCGCATGAGTTATACATTCCCTTAATATGGCCGCCATGTTTGTATTTAATACAGGGGGTGGCGCTCCAGTGCACCAACCCTTGCTGATTGATTACCCCGCCCACTCACTGCCGGCGACCGGAGCTACAACTGAGCCACGAGGCAGATGGCCAGTACCTCCCAGCAGCGTATGGGTAGGTCCACTGACAACCTCGCGGTTGGCGCCACGTAAAGTAGCAGCTCCATACACAGAGCTTCCACGATTGATTCTCTAAACCCTCGTACGAGAGGTGAGTTTGCCCCTGTTATATAACGAGGCAGCGGACACGCCTTGGACCGCCAGGGGATTCTTTGCACTATTCGGACCAAGGGTACATTGAGGATACAGTTATCTCGGTCCTGCCTTCCACAGATACAGGGTGCACGGATTTCGGAGCACCGTACCTCGTGACTTTGTGAGTGAGCTACTTGTTCTTGATACGGGTCTGTAGGCTGGAGACCTATTAGGAACACGGCGTCCTCCATTCTAGGCCTGATTTTAACCTGCTTAGGACCTTTTAACGAGTGTTGATTTGTGAATCTTTGACTAACTATGCAGGTCCATACAGCGGACCACCAGGTGTAATTGCCCTTTCTATTCATAGAATACTCTGCACCTTAGTGACCCCCCTTTTAGGACACTGGAATAACCAGTGTCTAAACCTGCCGGGAGTCGATGGTGTGAGTTACCAATCTAACTTGGGGGAGTCCGCCGGTTTCAGCTAAAATGAAATTACGGGTTAATGTACCTGTTTGTTTTATTCATAGTTTGATTCTTCTTTTCCTCACAAGCATGTCACAATTGCATGATGCATGTTTTGGGCACTATGATTATAACACCCATGTTGTACCTCCTCCATGTGCACTGTGCATGGTGAATCATGTAGGGGACGCATATGTTATAGACTGAACTGCATTTAACTATTGCTGTCATCTAATCATCTTGATTTTATCTCAATAGGTTGGCCATCATACTTACAGGTACCACATTTGAGGTGCTTCCTGTGGTCTATCACAGTTAATTGACTAGAGAACCCCAATAGTGTAGATAGACTGTTTTTAGGTCCTGATGAATTGCCGCCAGATCTTATAACACTAAGGCAAGAAACATGTTGACCACATAGTAGAGTGCGTTATCCTGACACATCATATCAGGAGTGCGCCACTTCTATTTTTTAACCAGGTTGGAAGTCATATTCATTCAAATTGTTCTGTCAGGACTTCCATCTCCTGTTTTAATCCTTGCACGGTCCATTGACCCTCACTCCACACATCTTCTCCTTTAGGCCCCTAACACCCACGGCAACAAACGGCATGGAATAAAAGATCTCCGCCAAACAGCCCCTCATAGGGAGCCTGTCAGGTATTGCAGCGCGGAGCAAGCCCTATGAAGCATGACACCCAGCTGGCTGGGTGTGTGAGGTCCCTAATTCCGAAAGGAGGAATCCCTCTTTCCTCCCACCATTAGGTGAGGACATTCCCTCACTTAGCTGACCTTGCTTCCCTTGCCCTGTTAGGAACTGCATATCTATTTTGTTTGAGCCCAGATTCCGTCCTCAGCGCTGCCACTAGTCCATTGGCTTGTTCCCTTCTGTCCAACAACGGCAACAGTCTACTTGCTTTGTTCCCTAGGTCGTATATTTTATTCTGCGTGGCTCTATATTGCTCCCGGGCTGCCTCTGTGGCCAGGTCTTTATACTCTTTATTCTTAATTTCCAACATGTGCTTAACTTCAGCCTTATCTTCTCCCCTCTAGCCGGAGCAATGCCTCCTCCAGCCCCATCAGTTGGGCGGCTTTCTCTTTGCGGGCCCCTGCTATCTGGGAGATTGTGGGGCCCTGATTACTGTTTTAAAGGCCTCCCACAACGTTTGTGCTGATTCTACCGACCCCTCTCTTTCCTGAAAGTACATTTCTAGTTCTTTGGTTACTGAGTTTTTGACTGTATGATTTTTCACAAACCAGGGGTTTATTGGTGCCACCCTACCCGCCTACCGTTCTCTCGTCTTCACTAGGGCCCATAGTGGGGAGTGATCGGATATACCTCTCGCCATGTGACTTACTTCTCTAATATGGCCCATCTGTGCTACTGGCACGATGATATAGTCTAGTCTGGATAAAGATTGGTGGGCTCTAAAATGATACCTGAATTGGGTGTCTCCCGGAACTGACTAATATTCTTGATATGGCGGAGGAGGCGAAAGAGACAAGCTCTTTGATTTTCTCAGAGAATCTGCCTGGTTGGGTCCAAAGAGCAATAATGTTCCAGAGTAATGCAAATTGTGCTCTGTCCATGGAGCGACGTCCTTCACTTCTTATTAAGGTGCACACTAAGCTAGGCGATTTATTTGGAGATCCCTTTATCAAAGAGCTGGGAAAATGTATGGCCATATTTAGGGCAGGCGTCTATGAAAAGGATTTTTAACCCAAAGGTTTTTTCAGGGGTTGGCGTGGAGGGGGGCACATCGCCAGCCGTTTTTCCAACAAGCTCTCTTCAGAGGTCAAGGCGCCCTCAGAGGACAATGGCAAGATTCAACCATATTTGAAGGTTTCTTCCCTGTGAGAGCCAAGCACAGATTTAGAGGCGGAAGAGGGCATTTTCGCAGAGGAAATGTTGGTTCCTCTACCATAGGTTAGTGTTTAACCTTCTTCCCATATAAGGGTAGAGGGCAGACTGGCATATTTTGTACACAATTGGTGGTTTCTAACGTCAGACGCATGAGTTATACAGACTGTCCACAGTTTTCACATATAATTCCTAGGGTACCCCTGGTAGACCCACTCTCGTTTTCTCAACAGGAGGATTCTGGTTCAGGAGAAGATAGCAGCCTTTCTGGCAAAGAGGACAATTGTCCCACTTCTGTTCATCCCAAAGGTTTTTTTAGCAAGATTTTTCTCGTGGAGAAACGAGGTGGCAGCTAAAGGCCATTTATAAATTTACAGGAATTCAACAAAAGTTTGATATTATGGCATTCCAAAATGGAGGATATTCATCTACTCTGAGATCTACCCAAGACATGGCGACTGGTTGGCCCGGTAGGACATGGAGGATGCATATTAAACAATTCCCATCTATCTGCCATATCGAAGGTTCCTCCAATTTTCATGGGGTCTCCAAACCTATGAGTTCACATACCTTCCATCTGGTCTATCCTCTGCTTCTTGGTGTTTCACCGAGATTCTCAGACCAGCAATAGAGTTCTTTGTCAAAAGGTTTGCAGCTCATAGTTTATCTGGGCAATATTCTCGTAGTCAATCAATGCCCTGGAACATTGGTGAAACAAGTGCAACAGGCAATTTCTCTGCTGAACAGCTTAGGTTTCATCATAAACAAGAAAAAATCCATACTGGTCCCTTTGCAAAATGTTACCTTCTTAGGTTTCATGACAGACTCAATACTCAGCCTTGCAGCCAGGAAGCTGAAGAACATCAAGCAAGAGTTGTGCAAAGCTCTGGCAAAGCAAAATAATTCTATACGACAACTTGCACGAATAGTTGGTCTTCGGTTATCTTCCACTCAGGCCATTTATATGGGTCCTCTCCATTATAAGGCTATTCAATGCCTGAAAGCATGTAATCTCAGGATGTGTCTCACGTATTGTCAGACGGTTGTTCTAACTCAGGGTGCAAATAAGGAGATGATCTGGTGGTTAGCCAACATGGAAGCATGGAATGGACAAGCCACATTTGGGTCCAGACCGAATATTGTAATAGAGTCCAACACCAACAGAAAAGGCTGAGGTGCTTGTTGTGGTGAGTTATGAGCATCGTCGTCCGCAGAGAGGCACCTCCATATCAACTGCAGATGAGTCACGGATGTCAGAGCATTAGAAGTAACAGGTAGGATGTTTAACCCAGACGGGGTTACATTTAATATTTATAGAAGAACAAAGTGCAATTCTAGGGTGGTGTCCTACATAGCATTTAGGAATTCCCCAAAGTTGTGTGTTGTGGAGTGCATAAAAGCTTATGAAAACATGACTGTGGAACTTCGGCCGGTGGGCGAGAAGCAATTGTTACATTTCTATTTGAAAACCCCATAAGGCAGTGTCCTCTCCAACTATAGCCAGGTGGTTATGTGGAAGACGGGTATTGAAACAAGAGTTTTTGGTGCACATTCAGTAAGATGAGCTAAGGCCTCTTAAGCTTTTTCTATAGGAGCTAGACTGGAAGATATACTAAATGCAGCTGATTAGTCTTCGGACTCTACGTTCAAAAGGTTTTATTTTAAACTAGTGAATGATGATGCCTCAGTGGTGGTAAATAAGCTTGAAGCTAGCATAATCCTTGCCTCCGGTCTTGACTTAGAACGAAAAACGTCCTAGCTATCATAACGGAAAGATTCAATTCTATCAAGGACTCTGAGATGAGGATTATCCCTCCCGATGATCGTTAACGATATACTCACCCATAGGATTCAACATGAAGAATATGATTCTGCATTTTCAGTAAGAATTGTACATTTTCATATTCTGTCAGTCCTATTCCGTTTGAATAGTTTAAATGGGATGATGAGAATTGTTCTTGATTCATTTTTGTTAGCTTGTTTTATTACACAAGACAGATTTAACTTAAGGTTATTGGACATTTTAAACTATTTTATATATATATATATATATATATATATATATATATATATATATATATATATTGACATATATATTGAAATACTGACCATATCGTTGTATCAACAGAATACTAATAAAAGCAATTATAAAAAAGTATATATATATATATATATATATATATATATATATATATATATATAGAGAGAGAGAGAGAGAGAGCGAGAGAGAGAGAGACAGATAGCTAGATAGATAGATAGCTAGATAGATAGATAGCTAGATAGGTAGATAGATAGATAGATAGATAGATAGATAGATAGATAGATAGATAGATAGATAGATAGATAGATAGATAGATAGATAGATAGATAGGTAGGTAGATAGATAGATAGATAGATAGATAGATAGATAGATAGATAGATAGATAGATAGATAGATAGATAGATAGATAGATAGATAGATAGATAGATAGATAGATAGATAGATAGATAGATAGATGATAATGTGAGCCGGACAATCTTACTCTTGGCAAACTATGGCGGATTATGGGGCACATCGCCAAGTTTGGGGACACCACTGGGTGTTCTGTAAGTGAGCAAGTGGTTGTGATGTTGGGCCGGTATCGCTGACACCGGCATAGGACACACCCTCTCGTTCAGGAACACTGCGGGAGTCAGCAAACCTTGGACTGTGCATCGAAAATGCAATGCAGAGCCCCCCAAGCAGAGTTATTGCCACGGAGCAGTTATTTTCTGTATGGGGCAAGAGGAGGCAGAACTGTACTGCCTGATAAGGGGACACAAGTGGTGTGAGTCAGACAATCTTACTCTTGGCAAACTATGGCAGATTATGGGGCACATCGCCAAGCTTGGGGACACCACTGGGTGTTTTGGACTCACTCCATCACTGTATGAGGTTTCCACGATGAACTACATTATCCAGCATGAAGCCTGTCTGGAGACGCCGCGTTAGGAGGTACTTACCTCTAATTATGAGGAGGAGCCATGAGACTGCTACACTGGGAGTGGTCTCAGAAACGCTTTAAGAGCTCCAGGTGAATCGACCATGCCTGGGATACCGGCACTGATGAAAGCCGCTCCGGCTAGAAACGCGTCTGCCATAGCGTTTCGCGGAATTTTCCATGCTTGAATTTGCTCTAATAAATCCACTTGTACCCCGGAGCTGTGTCCTGCCTACTTCTAATCTGTAAGTGAGCAAGTGGTTGTGATATATATATATATATATATATATATATATATATATATATATATATATATATATATATATATCTATATATATATATATATATATATATATATATGTATATACATATAGAGCTATATATATATATATATATATATATATATATATATATGGAAAATGCTACTTACCAGTATGCATGTGTTCTTGGCATGTAGAGCTGCAGAGTTGCACACTTAGCATTAGATCGCCACCTGGTGTTGGGCTCGGATGATTGCATGTTGTTGTCGTCTTGGAAGAAGTCTTTGTAGTCACGAGAAAGGGGACTCCTCCCTTGGACGATAGTGCGCATGGGCATCGGCTCCATCCTTAGATTGTTTTTTTCCGCCACTGGGTTCAGATGGGACGGCTTGGCGGCAGGAAGCAGTTGGTTCCCTAACCCGGAACTGCTAAACTACATTGCTCCGGCGAGGAGTATACCGCGGAAAGCCCCTGGTCTCCATAAGAAAAGCCTGCTTTGTAACGGGAGCCGAGACACGTCGGGAAGCGGTGAAGAACCAACGACGGTCCAAGGACAGCCCTTCTCAAGGTAGGACGTTGGAGTGACCAGTGGGGAGCAGTGCGATTCTGTTAAACGCGCAAACTAACCGGTGTTTCTGGATAAAGTCGCGTTAACAGACACAGCGCAAGCAAGCAGTATTACCCTGATTTTAGCAACGCAGAACTGTTGCAAGCAACGATGTCCGCTGATACGTTGCGTGGGAGGGAGGAGGCCGCACAAAGTATGTTTGACAAGTCACCGGCTGGGGGCTTAAACATACAGGGACCAACATCGTCCAGCAACACAAGCAACACCAATCCTTCGTTGAAAGACATGTACAGAAAATTGGAAAAATTAAAAAAGAGAGAGCAATCCAAGTGGTGGGAGAATAAGTCTCTATCCCGATACTTGGAAGTCGGCAGGGTGCCTAGAGGGCTAAGAATATCATTGGCCCCTAGTTTTGAGATGCCGGATCCTTTAATGCTTACCAGATGGGCGGAAACAAATTTGGAGTGTTCAGCTAAATTAATGGTGATATTGGTAGAGTTTGCAGAAAGTGATCGTTTAAAATTTCAGGCTGAGATCGAGCAACTAGAAGCTGAAATTGCAAATTTAGGTTTAAGTGAACAATCTGACAAATTACAAGCGGAAATGATGCAAAGAATAAAAAAAGAGGAGGAAATAATAAAAAAGAGAAAAACATTTAAGTTTGAACGTGACCGCCTGGACTATCAAAATGGTCAGATATTCACATATGCTAAAAAATATGACAGCGTAAAGGTACGAGCTAGAAAGACACGATTGATTGGGATGGACAATAGAACTCCTTCAATTTCCTCAACGGATGCCAGTCTGACATCAGGCAGCGAAGCGGAAAACGAGGCTGCGGGATCCTCCACGGTAGGATCAGTAAAGCTCTCACTAGCCCAGGAAGTAAGCTGCCTATGTCAGGAACGACGCGATACCCTGAGGCCAAGATTACCTGGAAAAACACAAACAAACGGCTCAGGGACAACCAGAAAAGTTGTGCAAGGAGAAAATGCCGCAAGTTCAAATCAAACCAACAAAAGTCAATCGACCAGGGGCAGGTGGAACAGAACCAAGAAAAGTGCAGCCAAAAATTAAACTATATTTCCAATCGAAATTCGATAATCAACCTCTCTAATGTCATCTTAACAACAGAAGATGAAATGATTTTGGGACTTGGATTATCGTACTGCCCACCATCAAACTTTAATTATGCTGATGCAAGAATGGACGCATACCGGTTTGTGAGGAAACTGAAATTGAGTAAACATTTCCTCCTCCAGCCCAAAAGGAAAGATGTTTCACGGGCGCCGGATAGCCCCTCGATGTTGGAATCAGCAGATCGACCAGCTTTTGAGGAAATTTGGAGCTTACAGCAGGAGGGGATAGACACAGAAGATTTACCCCTGTTGGTCTCAGCGGAGGACAGAGCGGCCAGCGCCACTCCTTTTAAACCTAAATCAACCTTTCGGCCAATCTCTACCAATGATAACATTGATGTTTACCATGATTTAGTAACGAAGGAGTTGAAACAACTATATACTGACACAAACAAAAGATTTGGAGTTGCCAATAAAAAAAATCAGTGTTACCACAATTTGATAAAAAAACTGGAATCAAATAAGAACTTAATTGTCCGCCAGGCGGACAAAGGTGGGAACATTGTCCTCTGGCCACGGGATATGTATATTTTGGAGGCAGAAAAACAGCTCCAGGATGTGGCGTGCTACAGAAAAAGCAATCTAGTAGCTCTGAAAACAGCATGGCAAGACCAAAACCTAAAACTAACAGCCTGGAGAAGTGCAAAACTATTATCGGACAATGAGTACAAATTTTTGAAAAAAGAACACCCAGTTGTACCCAGTTTTTACCTTATTCCTAAGGTTCATAAGGACATTACCGCACCACCTGGACGCCCAATAATATCGGCTATAAATAGCTCCACTGAAAACATTTCCCGCTATATTGATTTCTTCTTGCAGGAATGGGTGAAAAGTCTGAAATCTTATGTACAAGACACTGCTGATTTTATCAGGAAATTGAACGATGTATGTTGGGGTTCTGACTGCCTACTAATAACTTTAGATGTTACTTCTCTGTATACTTCGATCAAACACTCTGACGGGATACGGGCAGTAGAATTTTATCTGAATAAACGCCCCATGAATTTTTCTGCCCACAACAAAATGTTGTTAGCTATGATTCGTGTCTGCTTAGAACAGAATTATTTTCTGTTCAACACCCAAATATACCAACAGGTTAGAGGGGTCGCAATGGGGTCATGCTTTTCTCCAAGTTTGGCATGCCTCCATATGGGACTTTGGGAAGAACAGGTCTTGGGGGGCTCATTAATGGAAACTGTGCAAGAACATGTCCCACTATATTTGAGGTATATAGATGACCTATTCCTAATCTGGCGGGGTTCAGAACAAGAAGCAGAATCATTTGTGAATGAGTTAAATAAGAACAACTTAAATTTACAATTCACGTCACATATTGATAATGAGAGGGTGGTTTTTTTAGACACCGAGGTATACATTATGGACAACAAATGATCCACAAAAATGCACAGGAAGCCCACTGCGGGCAATACTGTGCTACATGCCTCTAGCCAGCACCCCTTTCATCTGATTAGTAGCATTCCCTTCGGGGAAATGCTACGAATTAGACGTATATGTAGCTCTGAAGTTGAATGCCGGAAAATTCAGGAGGAAAGCAAGGCTCGCTTTTTGGCTCGTGGGTATTCTTTGAAAATGATACAACGGGCGATCAATAGATCCTTAGCGATAACAAGAGAAGAGGCACTTAAATGTAAGGTGAAACCAACTAACCCACAGATCGGGGGGACGATTGTCAAACCTAGAGTTATAACAACTTACAGTAAGCAGCACAAGGAGATACGACGTATCTTCTATAAGAATTGGAACTTAATCACAGGGGATCCTGTCATTGGCAAACATGTTCCAAATAAACCAGACATCACTTTCAGAAAATCCATGTCTATGTCCGACAGATTGGTCAGCAATTTTTTGGAGAAGCCCGTTTCAGGAACATGGGGTGCGCTTGGAGGGGGTTTTAAGAAATGCACAATATGCAAAGCATGTAAAAACGGCTGCAATAAGACCCAATACAAGGTACCTTTCAAGGATGAACCGGTTAAGATCAAGAAGCGCATGTCATGCAAGACTGATTTTGCGGTGTACGTGCTACAATGCCCATGTGACCTGCAATATGTGGGTAGCACACGCTTGCAAGTACACAAGCGTGTGCTGCAACATATAAGGGCAATCTCCGGCAAAGACCAGACTTACCCGGTGGCTCGCCATTTTGAGAAAGTGCACAACAGTGATCCTGCAGGCTTGCAGTATTTCACAATAGATTGTGTACTCCGAATGAAAATAGGTGGCGATAGAGATGCCGCACTGCGAGTACTAGAAACAAGATATATTATCGAACTCGACAGTAAGGCCCCACGAGGCCTTAATGCGAGCGAGGATTTATATACTTGTTTGTGAAAAACCAATATAGCTACATCTATGGGTTTTTCAATCATTATTACGGCTTTATGTGATATATTATCTCTGGCATAATGTGTGCTTTCCAATGTATTTTTTCTGTAACGTTTTTAATGTTTTGACTCTGAGGTTGGGATTGACTTTCCTTTACAACTAGGATAAATGTGTTGTAGTATCATAAAAGGAATAGATATGCTGCTTTCTGTCCACTTATTGAAGAAATGAAATGATCCATAAGAAAATGAAGAAAATATACTGAAAAAAAGAATGATGATAGTAACAATTGAATTAACAAACTACACAGTTATGCACTTTTTTTCTTAAGGGTTTTTGAGATGGTTTATAAGGGTGATGTGCAATTTGGTGAGCAGAAAATTGATTCTATAGACACACAATAAATGCTTGCTTCCTTGGGGTTTTTTGATACGTGGTAAACAGTAACACGAAATTTGTTCCTGAAGTAAGTAGATATGATTTTGCAGGTTCTTCTAGTGAACATAAAAGGCCTTGTTTACAGTGAATCTCCTTCAATTAATATTAAGTTATGGATTCATGATTGGGAAATCAGTTGGAATAATTTTGGAAGTTGGACACTATGTCTTTTATTCTGTAAATAGTGTAGATACTTTGTATATATTATGAAATGAATATTATAAAGATTTGTATTATATATTTTTTCATGTATAGTGTCTATACCTAACGATTTCTCTCCAATCCAGTGCCTCCATTACGCACAATTTGGACACTTGTCCTGTAATCGATGTTCCGTAATGCATAATATGGCTGTTGAAAAGATACCTGCAGAAAACAGCCTTGTGTGCTTTTAAAGGGGTGGAGCACTAACTATAGGACGCCTCCCATTTTTTTGCTTGTCAATGCTATATAACCCTTTCACTATGTTTAAGCGACGTATCATGTGATCAAGCCTCTGGCTAGAGGCGAAACGGGTCATGCGGCTTGCTTGGGTGTAACTTGAAAATAAAATTGCGCTGTTGCACAAAGAATTGGGTCTCACTTGTTCGTCTTTGAACCAGCTCGACATTGTGACTGGGATGCTGTGGCGTCCGACGGAGTGAAAGTGATATATATATATATATATATATATATATATGTATATACATATAGAGCTATATATATATATATATATATATATATATATGGAAAATGCTACTTACCAGTATGCATGTGTTCTTGGCATGTAGAGCTGCAGAGTTGCACACTTAGCATTAGATCACCACCTGGTGTTGGGCTCGGATGATTGCATGTTGTTGTCGTCTTGGAAGAAGTCTTTGTAGTCACGAGAAAGGGGACTCCTCCCTTGGACGATAGTGCGCATGGGCATCGGCTCCATCCTTAGATTGTTTTTTTCCGCCACTGGGTTCAGATGTATTATTGTATTTATAATTGCTTTTATTGCCATTCTGTTGATACGATATGGTCAGCATATCAACAACAAGAATAGAAAACATACAAATTTAGAAAGAAAAAGGAGGAAGGAGATAAAGAAGGGGAAGAAGAATCCAGGGTAAGTATAAAGAGTTGTTACCATATGTACATGATTCAATGTAAACAACATGCGTTGGCAGGTATAAATATGACAAATCTGCTGAGCTCCACAGACACAGTTTCGGGGGAGTCAATGATTAGCCTGCATATTACAATGCAGGGCTCCTTATTGACTGGTTATATGGACAGCTCGGATAAGCAAGGACTCTGAATCCTGTTAACAAAGCCATGATGTGAACGGTTCCCAACTATTTCTGGGTCGGGATCTAAGAGGCAAAAAGTTCCCAAAAAGTGGAGCGTTGCTCCTGGCAGAATGTAACATTGTGCTGCCATGCCTTGATCTTAGATGTCGTCTGCCCCAATGCGTGGCCACTCTGCGTTTAGCCAGTAGGAGCAGCATGGCGGTGAGGCGGCGATATGTAGATGGAGTATCCTTTACATAACCCAAGAGACTCACCAAGGCAGGGCAAGATATCCTGTGATCTGTAATCATTTGGATATGTGCACACACCTCCTTCCAGAGAAAGATGTAATTTTCGGGCACTGCCAAGCAAGGTGAAGAAAGGAAGCCTGTATGGCCCACATCTCAGACAACATTAGTCAGGGACTAACCCCATTTGAAACAATTGTAAGGGAGTGCGATATATGTAATGTAAAAATGTGAAATTGATTAAACATAATCAATAATTTGGGAGCTGGAGCTCTAGCTGTCCACAGGAAAAAAGCCACTGTGCATCTGTAAGAGCTGAGTCAGTGTCCACCCCCCAAAGCTCTAGAGCTTTAGGAACAGTTTTCGGAGAGCAGCACTGCATGGAATTTTAGAGGTGTGTTATTAATTTGTGTGGAGAGGAGTTTGTGAGAGTGTGTTCCAGTGCTGGGAGGGTTGGAGGTGTGGCAGAAATGTGTTGTGTAACGCACAGCACAATGCACACATCTCATAATAAAGGGGGGTATCAAGAAACACAATAGATGGCGCCGATGTAACCTGTAGTGACAAGAGGAACTGTCCATCTGGGTGCAAGTCTGAAAACTATTTTATCTAGTGTTTGTGTGCACGTGTAATGGTTCCTTTATCTAAAAGTGGTGGTATCTGGGGATTATTGGCAAGTGGGACAGAAGAGGCATAAAGTAGCGCATGTTTCGCTCTTTTCCGCAATCCTCCCATGCCCATTAGAGATTTTCCACAGTGTTTATTTCCCTCCCGGGATTCTTACAGGGTTGGTATAGTGCCATATTCAAAGGGGGTGGCGCGGTCCGCCTCAATGGCCATGTGTGGTTGATAAGTCGGGTATAACCAAAAATGTAAATGTTGGGCTTGGACACAATAAGCATATAGCATCAAATCCGGGGGGCCCATTCCTCCTTGTGTCAGTGGGAGGGTAAGGAGTTCCCAGGATATTCTTGGTTGTTTACCCACCAATATTATATTTATCATAGATGATTTTAGCCGTTTAAAAAATTGAGATGTGATTGGAAGCGAAATATTGAAAAACAGCTAAAGGAGTTTAGGGAGGACGACCATTTTCGTTATGCAATTCAGCCCACCAGTGATAGGGACAATTTGGACAAAATACCTGCGCTCTCCTCCAGCCATGTTACAGGCCGGCAATAGTTTGTAGTTCACAATTCCTCCTTGTTGTGACTAAGCCTTTTCCCCAAATATTTAATTGGGCTGTCCACCCGTTTTAATGGGAATTCAGTTGGAAATTGTTGTGTGTGTTCAGTAAGGAGAAATAATAAAGATTTGGCCCAATTTAAATGTATACCCTAAAAACCACCAAATCGGATCACTTCTCTTCTCTGTGGAGTTATATGTGCCTCCAGATCACAGGCGTAAAGTGTGATGTCTTCGAACATTGAAATTACCACCCTCTGGAGAAAAAACAATGCCTCTGTTTGCATGGTGTTGCCCTAGTCTTGCTGCCAGCAGTTCTGTCATGATGCCTAATAGGAGCGGTGATAATGGGCATCTTTGACATGTGTCCTGTGATATCGGGAGGGGATTGGAAATTAGCCTGTTCAACAGCACCCGTGAGGTGGGAAGTGTGTAGAGTAGGTGCATTTGTTTAATAAAGGTAGGGCTGAACCCGAGCCTAGCCAAGAGAGGAAAGAGGTATGCCCATTCCAACAAATCAAATGCCTTAGTGGTGTTGACCAAGGTAGCTATCACAGAAACATGGGTGGGCAAGGTACTGTATTACCACAAATAACGTGCACAGATTGTGGAACGTTGAATGGCCCAGAATGAACCCAGACTGATCGGGGCGTACTATCATGGGTAATAGTGGTTGTAACCTATTTGTCAGTATCTTGGCATATATTTTATTATCAACATTGATTAACGAAAGGGGTCAGTAGGAATAACAGAGGTTTTGAGGTTCTTTAATTTTGACTCCACCTTACATTTGTCATAAATTTGCGTTGCCTTTACACAGGCTGCTCTATTCATGAAGTGTCTCTGCCCTTTGGACTGCAACGTGTAGAAACCCCCCCTCTGTCCTTGCTTTGAAATCAATCTCAGACAACAGCTGGCCTAACTGCATACAGACATGTTCTGCCATTACTTATTGACCTATAAGTGCTGTAATTGATTGACTTATGGTTTGGGCAGAAATATGACGTAAGGGGACATTCTGGTTACATGATGTTTTTCTATTGGCTAATATTTTGCAGATCTTGTATGTCCATATTAGGTATTTTGCATGCTTGCAGAAGCTAGGACTGCCCATTTCTTTTATGCTGAGTTTGTAATCCTAAGCATATAAAAGACCTCTGTGTTCTGTATTCTTTAGACTGCCTCATTCAGTTGCTAAAGGCTTCTGTGTGACGTAGTCTCACCTAATTAAGTATAATAAAGATGTCTGTTCATATTTCAGCTTATGTGCCAAGTTCTTTGTATTGTGAGACCCCTGAGAATGAAGATTACAGTTCTCCAGATGGCGCGGCCAACGTGGGCTTCATCAGAGAAGTGACTTTCTGTGGGAGTGATCTTGTCAGAAGACTGAAATCTACTGAGGAGGACAGAACAGGATTCTACTAAGAAGGTACTCTGTGCACAGGGATTCTGGAGATTCTTCGTCTCTGCAGCCCAGTATATTTCTGCTCTTCCTGATTTTGATCCTCCACATAATGTCACTCCTGACTGAGAACCTTTTTGGCGTGAGTATTAAAAAAAAAAAACAAAGAGACCGTTAGGTCATTTAGAACTTGACAGTTAGAATTTAGATAACCTTTTTGATTGGTAAGAGTAAGGTAGTTTAGTAACCCTTACTGTAGCTTTGGAAGAGTAAGGTAGTTTAGTAACGCTTAACTTTGGAATTTGTGTTGGCAAACTTTGGATTTGTATAGGTTTGTATATGCGAATTGCAATTTGTGTAGAACAGGTAATGAGGAGAATTTTCTCTATTTGGTTTAGTTGAACGGTGCACGTACGAAAAGTACATTAAGCAATACTTTGATTATAATATTGTATATTTTGCAATATTTTTGGCTTGCCTGTTTCAAAGCTCACATAAGAAGAATGTGTTGCTTTATTTGAAAGGTACCATGTTGTGATGAGAAACTAATTAGCCGGCTCTCCTAGAAGAAATACCTAAACAGGTAGGTATACAAACATATTTCTTCCTTGGTGATTCTGTAATCCCCAGGGAATTAAAATATGACAAAATACAAACAAGGATCCTTTGTTTTGTGCATTTTTTTTTTTGATATGTAGAGCGATTTTTGGTGTTCTGCTAGTCAAAGCTAGTGAATTGAGTGTATTTTCGCTTCTTGGACATACATCAGTCTGTTGTGCTGTTTTTGCAGTCTTTTGGAACACAATTGAGAAGCGTTTCTTGTAAATATGACTTACAACTAGTATTTACAAATGGTTTGGTTTAAGTACAGTCTGTAGGCTGTCCTTTGATTCTGTTCTGAGTATTGGTTTGTGGGTTAAATGTGTGTTTAAATGTCTATGTGGTTTTCCCATTAGTGCAATTTCTGTAAGTGAATAGCGTTGGCGCTATTTATGAAATACATGGCTAAAGCGCGCCGTATTGTGTGTCCTGAGTGTTTGACCCCTTTCTGTTTATGTCTGAAATGAGCTCAAATGTGTGTTTGTGTTTCTTTTTGATGTTTTCAGTCTATTAAGCAAAAATGTCTAAATGCTTAAAAACTAAAATGTAAATTCACATTCACTAGGAATAAAAAAGGCCCCAAAAACGAAATTGGGTGTTTTGCAAAAAATAAATAAGCGTACAGCATTTTCCTTAGATATATTGTATTAGATATTAACAGGCAAACACATTATCTGAATACATTGGACTTTTCTGTATTGCACACGCATTTTGAAACTTGAAATGTCTTAGTTTTAGTTTTAAATAGACAGCCACCTGCTTATGTTATAAACCTTGAGAGACAAGCTACATAAACAGGAATATTTATTCAGCCAGGACTTTCCCCTCAGTTGCATGAGTGAAACTTTGCATTTCAGAATGTTGTTTTAACACCTTGACTGCGGCGCCGTAGCCGCGCCCTGTGCTGGACATTCCAGAACAGGGCGCGGTCGTGACGGAACCGTTCCGTCATCAGCACAGCTCAGCCGTGACTGATGACGGAACGGTTCCGTCGCCAGCATCGAAGGGGTTAAAAAGGTTTCAAAACTAAGGTTCATTATTTTGTATTATAGGAAGACATTTCAATTAAGGATTTTCCTCTCTTTAAGCATTTCTGTAAGTATATTCTTGGCTCAGTTGCTAAATAATAATTAACCGATGTAATGAAGAAACATTTAACAAGAAAGAAACAGTAACAGATGCTGAAACAAGATAATGCAAGTCCAAGGAAACTAAACAGTTAACGATGTCTTGAACATTGATTAGCAATCTCAGATAAAGATCAATCAGGGAAATTGGCTTTGCAGGTCAGTTTCGGGTGAAGAAGTTAGTTTCTTACAGTTTAAAACTGGTTAATGTGTACATGACCTGGGGAGGCCAGGCCACTTTGTTCGTCGGCCTACGTGGCACAGAGCAAAAAAAAAATATATATATAAAATTCGAGGAATTACAGAGCCTTAATATGTGGAATTATCAAAAATGATTGGGTTATAAAAATAAGTGCTACAAAATTCGTTTTTACTATTCATGAAGCTTAATACTTATACTGTGACCTCCTATCATTATAATTTAATTTAAGTTATGTTATACTGCATTATGAGGACATTAGCATATAGAATTTCACTTGACGCAGGCGTAAAAAACTAATTTTTCTCAGGATTTGCATGAGATATGTCAAATGTCCAATCTCTGCAATTTGTAAAGAACATTCTGAGGATGATTAATAAGTAATGCAATTGTAGGATCTTTATTTTTAAGTGCCCCAAATATCAAAGTCGAATTTGGGTAAAATGTGGGCATTTTTGCCATTTACAATAGCTTTAAAGTGCTTTAGGCTTCAGTAAATGCATACATTTAGGTATAATACAAATTTGCAGTTTGTTCCCATTTAGGTTTGCTTTTAAATGGCTCAGTGAGCCAATGTGCCGGGTGCAGAGGTTTGAGTATAATATCAGGGTGGAAGGTTTTAACTTTTGCTGGCCCTAACTGAGACCTTCATCCATTTAAGGTTGATGAAATGAGTACCATTGCAAACAAGCATTTGTTCTAAAAACTGGTATGTGTGTTATTATGTTTTGCGAATTAGTCACAGTAACTGTTTTAATAATCTAAGTATAGAAATAAATTGTAGCCCCTAACAGGACTAATATATATATCATGTGTTTTAAAATAGGGTTGGTTATTGCAGGTTAGAAAGAGTTGGGAAGGTTTTTTGTCTTTTTTCAGCCTTAAGAGTGAGGAAGAGATAGAGGGCTGAGGAGCCCGCAAGGCAGATTTTGACCTTAAGGTCAGTGAGGTAGGATAGGAGTAAGTGTAAACAGATGGAGAAATGATTGCTTGGAAAAGCAGGGCCTCAAAGGGTGTTGGCGCACGGGACACGCAGAGTGTCTGTGAAAGAGTTTTTGGGACGTCGAAATTGGGGTGGTTTAGCATGTTTTCAAAAGATGGTTGGTAACAGTTGATATTTTGTGTATGTGCAGTGTTTTACATATTTTTGCATTTTATCCTTTTATGAATTGTTCCTGCTGGTCCTGTGTGTCGGCAGCGACACAGTTAGTTGTGTTTGACAGCCAAATCTCCACTAACTGGTGATCTCCTATCAAAATTAAGCAGGCCTGAATATTCTGTTTTGGTTTGTGGCTCTTGCTGAAGGTGACCTAAACTTTTCATTTTTTTTTCCCTGAAAAAGGAATTGAAACATTAGCTGAGATTACCGTATATGGTGTAGCGGCCAGCTGTAGAGTTTACATTTGTGTACTATTTTGACTTTTTGTGTATCACCCATACTCTTAGTATTGTGTCACAAACTTTACTATCACCTGAGTAATTTCTTGTTCTTCCTCTAGATTTTTCTTTTGCCATTGCTCCCCTGGTTGATGTCACATTGTGCCTAGTTATTGGGGATTTTAGCTGTGTCCTAGTTCCATTTCCCTTTTCCATATTCCTTTCACCAGTTAGCCCATTTTTTTTTTATTGTTGGTGTATTATTCAGGTTCACACTTCCAGATTGCAGTAATGTACCATGGACTCCCATATTATGTATAATTCCCTTTTGTATAGCCAGACTTTTTTAAAGAATTTTCCTTAGGCCTACTTTGATGTTTTCCAGTCTGACTGTCAGGGTAGTGATGGACTGGTTAACTGACTTGATACTATAGTAAGACAAGTTTTCCACTTCAATAGGAGACACCTTACGTTTTTTTTTAATATGCCAAATTCAATGCCTATTCTAATTTGGTTTTTAGTTCCTTTTTTCTGCTGCTTTAATTTTTGATGGACCAGATGTGTTTTAATAATGGAAATACCAGGACTCTCTAGTTCTTGTCTTTTGTTTCCACATTTGATCATTAGCCTTTGTATTGTATAGTGCACCTGATGCACAGTTATTAAAAGGGAGGTATCTACATGTCTTTGATAATATGTATTATGCGATTTCTCTTTTGAGGTGTTGTAGATAAGGAATTAGGGAACACCTATATGTAATCATTGAGAAAAAAAAGTGTTTACCCCATTAGATGATGCCACCATGTGTGAGGACATCTATTTAGATAGAATTCCCATGTCGCTATCTACCCTTAGATGGTAGATGATATGCTCTCACATGGAAACCAATTGAAGAGGCTAGAGACACTGTTTTTCCTACTGCCTTTGTCTTTGTATTGCCTTTGAGAATGACAGTGTGTTCTAGACCAGAATTGTCCCATGGCGTATGGCCACTCCCTCGCAGATTGCAGGCCACCTGCTTGCAATCCCCTTGTTAAAACACTGAACTGTTTTTGTACTTAATTGAAGGAAACTGTGTCACATTTCCTACGTCACTAGGTTCTGCGGGATTAAGTCATAATAACCTGCGGAACTCACCCACAATCCCATCAGTGACAGCTAACAGATGAAAAGTCCCAGCACCCAGACAGCGATCGCCAGCGTGTCATCAGTGGTATCTCCAACGTATTGTACTTGCTTCATCAGAAGGCGTTGAACATCAGAAAAGAAGGAGGAGCTGGTTTTGCCACAGAACCAGAGTTTCAGTGCAAAAGAGCGACCTGTCATGTGCTGGTAACCTCTGACAGTGTGCAGTCCCTTGAGCCCCTTGGCCTGAGTTTTGGCCACACACCCCCTTTTCTTTGCTCCAACGGAAGTGCAGTGCACCGGAGGAACCAGGATTGGAAAAAGGCACTACATTGTGGTACCTATGATTAAGTGAAAGAGCAGCCTGAGCGTTCTCTGACACTGAATAGAGTGTTGGAGCCTGAAAGTGTTGCTGAGAGTGACAGTCTGTTGCTCTTTCCCGATTGATAGTACTTGGGTCTGCATGAGATGATCTGTGCCCATGATTAATGAAGAGCACACTATCTGTAATGCCTGCAGCACAGGAAATATTGGTGCACTGCATTGAGACATTGAGACTTTCAAGTGAGCTGTGAGTGTTTGCCAGGAAGGCACTCCAACGGATACTGAGAAACATCATTTTCATGAAAGGCCTGAATGAAGAGGCCCATGCGGAAGAAAACAACAGAAACGGATTTTGATGGACAATAGAAGTCTGCCAGAGAGGCTTCTACGAACTCTGGGTATTTCCCATGCGATTGCATAGAATGGGTGTTTGGAGACTGATTCTTATTGTTTTATTGGCATTGTCAATAGTTACTGAAATACATAATGTTTGCAAAATAATTTTAGGATTTGCCTGTGTAATGGCAAAAGGAGGGTCTGAGGTTCTTTAATTTTGACTCCACCTTACATTTGTCATCAATTTACGTTGCCTTTACACAGGCTGCTCTATTCATGAAGTGTTTCTGCCCTTTGGACTGCAACGTGTAGAAAACCCCCCTCTGTCCTTGCTTTGAAATCAATCTCAGACACCAGCTGGCCTAACTGCATACAGACATGTTCTGCCATTACTGAATAACCTATAAGTGCTGTAATTGATTGACTTATGGGTTGGGCAGAAATATGACGTAAGGGGGACATTCTGGTTACATGACGTTTTTCTATTGGCTAATATTTTGCAGATCTTGTATGTCCATATTGGGTATTTTGCATGCTTGCAGAAGCTAGGACTGCCCATTTCTTTTATGCTGAGTTTGTAATCCTAAGCATATAAAAGACCTCTGTGTTCTGTATTCTTTAGACTGCCTCATTCAGTTGCTAAAGGCTTCTGTGTGACGTAGTCTCACTTAATTAATTTTAATAAAGATGTCTGTTCATATTTCAGCTTATGTGCCAAGTTCTTTGTATTGTGAGACCCCTGAGAATGAAGATTACAGTTCTCCAGATGGCGCAGCCAACGCGGGCTTCATCAGAGAAGTGACTTTCTGTGGGAGTGATCTTGTCAGAAGACTGAAATCTACTGAGGAGGACAGAACAGGATTCTACTAAGAAGGTACTCTGTGCACAGGGATTCTGGAGATTCTTCGTCTCTGCAGCCCAGTATATTTCTGCTCTTCCTGATTTTGATCCTCCACATAATGTCACTCCTGACTGAGAACCTTTTTGGCGTGAGTATTAAAAAAAAAACCAAAGAGACCGTTAGGTCAATTAGAACTTGACAGTTAGAATTTGGATAACCTTTTTGATTGGTAAGAGTAAGGTAGTTTAGTAACCCTTACTGTAGCTTTGGAAGAGTAAGGTAGTTTAGTAACGCTTAACTTTGGAATTTGTGTTGGCAAACTTTGGATTTGAATAGGTTTGTATATGCGAATTGCAATTTGTGTAGAACAGGTAATGAGGAGAATTTTCTCTATTTGGTTTAGTTGAACGGTGCACGTACGAAAAGTACATTAAGCACTACTTTGATTATAATATTGTATATTTTGCAATATTTTTGGCTTGCCTGTTTCAAAGCTCACATAAGAAGAATGTGTTGCTTTATTTGAAAGGTACCATGTTGTGATGTGAAATTAATTAGCCGGCTCTCCTAGAAGAAATACCTATATAGGTAGGTATACAAACATATTTCTTCCTTGGTGATTCTGCAGTCCCCAGGGAATTAAAATATGACAAAATACAAACAAGGATCCTTTGTTTTGTGCATTTTGTTTTTTGATATGTAGAGCGATTTTTGGTGTTCTACTAGTCAAAGCTAGTGAATTGAGTGTATTTTCGCTTCTTGGACATACATCAGTCTGTTGTGCTGTTTTTGCAGTCTTTTGGAACACAATTGAGAAGCGTTTCTTGTAAATATGACTTACAACTAGTATTTACAAATGGTTTGGTTTAAGAACAGTCTGTGGGCTGTCCTTTGATTCTGTTCTGAGTATTGGTTTGTGGGTTAAATGTGTGTTTAAATGTCTATGTGGTTTTCCCATTAGTGCAATTTCTGTAAGTGAATAGCGTTGGCGCTATTTATGAAATGCATGGCTAAAGCGCGCCGTATTGTGTGTCCTGAGTGTTTGACCCCTTTCTGTTTATGTCTGAAATGAGCTCAAATGTGTGTTTGTGTTTCTTTTTGATGTTTTCAGTCTATTAAGCAAAAATGTCATAAATGCTTAAAAACTAAAATGTAAATACACATTCACTAGGAATAAAAAAGGCCCCAAAAACGAAATTGGGTGTTTTGCAAAAAATAAATACGCGTACAGCATTTTCCTTAGATATATTGTATTAGATATTAACAGGCAAACACATTATCTGAATACATTGGACTTTTCTGTATTGCACACGCATTTTGAAACTTGAAATGTCTTAGTTTTAGTTTTAAATAGACAGCCACCTGCTTATGTTATAAACCTTGAGAGACAAGCTACATAAACAGGAATATTTATTCAGCCAGGACTTTCCCCTCAGTTGCATGAGTGAAACTTTGCATTTCAGAATGTTGTTTTAAAAAGGTTTCAAAACTAAGGTTCATTATTTTGTATTATAGGAAGACATTTCAATTAAGGATTTTCCTCTCTTTAAGCATTTCTGTAAGTATATTCTTGGCTCAGTTGCTAAATAATAATTAACCGATGTAATGAAGAAACATTTAACAAGAAAGAAACAGTAACAGATGCTGAAACAAGATAAGGCAAGTCCAAGGAAACTAAACAGTTAACGATGTCTTGAACATTGATTAGCAATCTCAGATAAAGATCAATCAGGGAAATTGGCTTTGCAGGTCAGTTTCGGGTGAAGAAGTTAGTTTCTTACAGTTTAAAACTTGTTAATGTGTACATGACCTGGGATGCCAGGCCACTTTGTTCGTCGGCCTACGTGGCACAGAGCAAAAAAAAAAATATATATATATAAAATTCGAGGAATTACAGAGCCTTCATATGTGGAATTATCAAAAATGATTGGGTTATAAAAATAAGTGCTACAAAATTCGTTTTTTACTATTCATGAAGCTTAATACTTATACTGTGACCTCCTAGCATTATAATTTAATTTAAGTTATGTTATACTGCATTATGAGGACATTAGCATATAGAATTTCACTTGACGCAGGCGTAAAAAACTCATTTTTCTCAGGATTTGCATGAGATATGTCTAATGTCCAATCTCTGCAATTTGTAAAGAACATTCTGAGGATGATTAATAAGTAATGCAATTGTAGGATCTTTATTTTTAAGTGCCCCAAATATAAAAGTCGAATTTGGGTAAAATGTGGGCATTTTTGCCATTTACAATAGCTTTAAAGTGCTTTAGGCTTCAATAAATGCATACATTTAGGTATAATACAAATTTGCAGGTTGTTCCCATTTAGGTTTGCTTTTAAATGGCTCAGTGTGCCAATGTGCCGGGTGCAGAGGTTTGAGTATAATATCAGGGTGGAAGGTTTTAACTTTTGCTGGACCTAACTGAGACCTTCATCCATTTAAGGTTGATGAAATGAGTACCATTGCAAACAAGCATTTGTTCTAAAAACTGGTATGTGTGTTATTATGTTTTGCGAATTAGTCACAGTAACTGTTTTAATAATCTAAGTATAAAAATAAATTGTAGCCCCTAACAGGAGTAATATATATATCATGTGTTTTTAAATAGGGTTGGTTATTGCAAGTTAGAAAGAGTTGGGAAGGTTTTTTGTCTTTTTTCAGCCTTAAGAGTGAGGAAGAGATAGAGGGCTGAGGAGCCCGCAAGGCAGATTTTGACCTTAAGGTCAGTGAGGTAGGATAGGAGTAAGTGTAAACAGATGGAGAAATGATTGCTTGGAAAAGCAGGGCCTCAAAGGGTGTTGGCGCACCGGACACGCAGAGTGTCTGTGAAAGAGTTTTTGGGACGTCGAAATTGGGGTGGTTTAGCATGTTTTCAAAAGATGGTTGGTAACAGTTGATATTTTGTGTTTGTGCAGTGTTTTACATATTTTTGCATTTTATCCTTTTATGAATTGTTTCTGCTGGTCCTGTGTGTCAGCAGCGACACATTTAGTTGTGTTTGACAGCCAAATCTCCACTAACTGGTGATCTGCTATCAAAAGGAGGGTGAGGATTTTAAGCCTGACAAATTAAGCAGGCCTGAATATTCTGTTTTGGGTTGTGGCTCTTGCTGAAGGTGACCTAAACTTTTCATTTTTTTTTCCCTGAAAAAGGAATTGGAACATTAGCTGAGATTACCGTATATGGTGTAGCGGCCAGCTGTAGAGTTTACATTTGTGTACTATTTTGACTTTTTGTGTATCACCCATACTCTTGGTATTGTGTCACAAACTTTACTATCACCTGAGTAATTTCTTGTTCTTCCTATAGATTTTTCTTTTGCCATTTCTCCCCTGGTTGATGTCACATTGTGCCTAGTTATTGGGGATTTTAGCTGTGTCCTAGTTCCATTTCCCTTTTCCATATTCCTTTCACCAGTTAGCCCATTTTTTTATTGTTGGTGTATTATTCAGGTTCACACTTCCAGATTGCAGTAATGTACCATGGAACCCCATATTATGTATAATTCCCTTTTGTATAACCAGACTTTTTTAAAGAATTTTCCTTAGGCCTACTTTGATGTTTTCCAGTCTGACTGTCAGGGTAGTGATGGACTGGTTAACTGACTTGATACTATAGTAAGACAAGTTTTCCACTTCAATAGGAGACACCTTACGTTTTTTTTTAATATGACAAATTCAATGCCTATTCTAATTTGGTTTTTAGTTCCTTTTTTCTGCTGCTTTAATTTTTGATGGACCAGATGTGTTTTAATAATGGAAATACCAGGACTCTCTAGTTCTTGTCTTTTGTTTTCACATTTGATCATTAGCCTTTGTATTGTATAGTGCACCTGATGCACAGTTATTAAAAGGGAGGTATCTACATGTCTTTGATAATATGTATTATGCGATTTCTCTTTTGAGGTGTTGTAGATAAGGAATTAGGGAACACCTATATGTAATCATTGAGAAAAAAAATGTGTTTACCCCATTAGACGATGCCACCATGTGTGAGGACATCTATTTAGATAGAATTCCCATGTCGCTATCTACCCTTAGATGGTAGAGGATATGCTCTCACATGGAAACCAATTGAAGAGGCTAGAGACACTGCTTTTCCTACTGCCTTTGTCTTTGTATTGCCTTTGAGAATGACAGTGTGTTCTAGACCAGAATTGTCCCATGGCGTATGGCCACTCCCTCGCAGATTGCAGGCCAGCTGCTTGCAATCCCCTTGTTAAAACACTGAACTGTTTTTGTACTTAATTGAAGGAAACTGTGTCACATTTCCTACGTCACTAGGTTCTGCGGGATTAAGTCATAATAACCTGCAGAACTCACCCACAATCCCATCAGTGACAGCTAACAGATGAAAAGTCCCAGCACCCAGACAGCGATCGCCAGCGTGTCATCAGTGGTATCTCCAACGTATTGTACTTGCTTCATCAGAAGGCGTTGAACATCAGAAAAGAAGGAGGAGCTGGTTTTGCCACAGAACCAGAGTTTCAGTGCAAAAGAGCGACCTGTCATGTGCTGGTAACCTCTGACAGTGTGCAGTCCCTTGAGCCCCTTGGCCTGAGTTTTGGCCACACCCCCCCTTTTCTTTGCTCCAACGGAAGTGCAGTGCACCGGAGGAACCAGGATTGGAAAAAGGCACTACATTGTGGTACCTATGATTAAGTGAAAGAGCAGCCTGAGCGTTCTCTGACACTGAATAGAGAGTGTTGGAGCCTGAAAGTGTTGCTGAGAGTGACAGTCTGTTGCTCTTTCCCGATTGATAGTACTTGGGTCTGCATGAGATGATCTGTGCCCATGATTAATGAAGAGCACACTATCTGTAGTGCCTGCAGCACAGGAAATATTGGTGCACTGCATTGAGACATTGAGACTTTCAAGTGAGCTGTGAGTGTTTGTCAGGAAGGCACTCCAACGGATACTGAGAAACATCATTTTCATGAAAGGCCTGAATGAAGAGGCCCATGCGGAAGAAAACAACAGAAACGGATTTTGATGGACAATAGAAGTCTGCCAGAGAGGCTTCGACGAACTCTAGGTATTTCCCATGCGATTGCATAGAATGGGTGTTTGGAGACTGATTCTTATTGTTTTATTGGCATTGTCAATAGTTACTGAAATACATATTGTTTGCAAAATAATTTTAGGATTTGCCTGTGTAATGGCAAAAGGAGGGTCTGAGGTTCTTTAATTTTGACTCCACCTTACATTTGTCATCAATTTGCGTTGCCTTTACACAGGCTGCTCTATTCATGAAGTGTCTCTGCCCTTTGGACTGCAACGTGTAGAAAACCCCCCTCTGTCCTTGCTTTGAAATCAATCTCAGACACCAGCTGGCCTAACTGCATACAGACATGTTCTGCCATTACTGATTGACCTATAAGTGCTGTAATTGATTGACTATGGGTTGGGCAGAAATATGACGTAAGTGGGACATTCTGGTTACATGATGTTTTTCTATTGGCTAATATTTTGCAGATCTTGTATGTCCATATTAGGTATTTTGCATGCTTGCAGAAGCTAGGACTGCCCATTTCTTTTATGCTGAGTTTGTAATCCTAAGCATATAAAAGACCTCTGTGTTCTGTATTCTTTAGACTGCCTCAATCAGTTGCTAAAGGCTTCTGTGTGACGTAGTCTCACTTAATTACGTTTAATAAAGATGTCTGTTCATATTTCAGCTTATGTGCCAAGTTCTTTGTATTGTGAAACCCCTGAGAATGAAGATTACAGTTCTTCAGTTTGCGGGTTTACCTGGTTTCAGAAGTGTTATGATCGCAGCTTTCCATAAGGAGGACAGCAGGCCTCCTGATCTCAAAGAATCCTGATACACAGCAAGGAGATGTGGGGCTAATGAGGAGGCAAATTCCTAATAAAAGCTTGTGGTGAGCCGATCTAAACCCGGTGCCTTATCTCCTGGTAGGCCTTGTAAGACCTGCATGATCTGTTCAGGAGTGATGGGTTCATCGAGATAAACTTGGTGCACCTGATTCAGCTAAAGCAGTTGCACAGTATCAAAATAGTCATTTAATACTGTCTCATTTGGCGTCGGAGTTACGGAGTATAAGTGGACATAGAAAGATGAGATAACATCTAGCATTGCCGTCAGGGAGTGAATTGGGCTAAATTCAGCATCAAGCACTTCAGGAATAAAGGCGGAGTATCTAGGAAGTCGTAATTGTATGGCGAGTGTTTTACCCAGACGGTCACCTTCCCCATACCGTCTAGCCAATGTGTGCCGATTTAAGAATCGAGTTTCACGGAGTGCTTCCTCCAGAAACTCTGAACGTTTGTCTCTATTACGGACCAGCACATTGGGGTAGTTTGTGTGGAAATATGTCCCTCTTTAACCCAGTCAAGGTTCTCCGTATAGCTCTCAGCACTCCGGCTTGTTTTGCGATGCAAGCTACCCATACCACTACTTTGAATGCCTCCCATGGTATAGATGGCAACTCTACTGAGTCTGTATTGTGCGTAAAATATTCTAATTTTTCTTTTTGAATTTCCACCCTAAATACCACATCCAACAACCCATTGGGTGGAAGCCATCAGGTAGAAGCAAAGGGAAGTGTTTGTGGGATCTGTAATCTCAACAAGGCCGGGGCGTGATCTGAAAGGGTTTGCGGTAGGTGAGACACTGATGTGAGCCATATCTGGACATCTCTGGATACCAACTAAAAGTCTAAGCTATACCAGGCGTTATGAACAGCCGAAATACAGGTGCCCTCCCCTATGTGCGGATGTGTCTTTCTCCAGGCATCCAATAAATAATTGTCATGAGTGAGTGCCCACAGCAACAGTGTGGCCTGTGGGTCTAAGCTTTTAGAGGTACCAGACCGATCTAATTGATCAACCATTAATGTGTTAAAGTCATCCCGCCATAGGATAGTGTTTGTACCAAGATTTGCGATTTTAGCCCATAGCTGAGTAAAGAAACCGAGATCATCCTTATTTCGTCCATAAACCACAGCTAATGTCACTGGTCTCCCATGCAGGGATACCACCAATATAATAAATGTGCCTTCAGGGTCTACTATGGAAGGGGACGAGAGCCATGGAAGCCCCTTGGTCATTAACACTGCAACACCCCTAGCATAATTCGAATAAGCGGATGAGTAAAGTTCCCCCGACCGGCAAGCAACAAGGTCTGGGGGCTAGTAGGTCACGTAGGTGCAGCTCTTGTAGAAAGCATATGCCCACCATGTGTCTTTTAAAGGTAGGAATGGAACAATCGCAACTTTCTATAATCGTTGAGCCCACGTATGTACCATGTGATGCATGTAATGTTAGCCATAATATGTGCCAGGTAGTGACATGTTGTTCTCTGCAGGTGTCAGGTCGCACTCAGCCAATCATAGGCCACTATGGATGCAGATATAGCAATAGAGTGGTCTGAGCGAAAAGGGCAATAATAGGGACATATAGAAAAAAAAAACAATACTGTAGTATAACTTAGTGACTCCCCTTAACTCCCCAATCAAGCTGTAAACTACCCCAAAACACAGAGCCATGCCAACCCCCTTCCACACCAACCCCCCAATCAGGTTGTGACATATTACTCACCCTCAAACCCAAACCAATTTGCTGTCTAAGAACACGGGCTTGGTGGCCAAGCTATTGATTTAGGGGCGACCTTGTATGACATAGTAGCATTCTCATTTACACAGTATAGAGGAACGTAAAACAGTGGAAGCAAAGGTCTCAGAAGTCTGTTATGTATACTGTGGTGGGGTGCTCTTTCGTGGTGGATCTCCTCCCCCAACGCCCTCCAACATTGCCTAGGGTTATCTGTGCTCAACACAATGGTCGTTTAGTCATTGTCGCACAGCAGGGCCCCCTCAGATGAGCGAGGTGAGGTCGTTGGGGATCGCTAAGTCTTGCTTATATGTTTGGCAAATTTCAGGGCAGCTTTGGCCTCGGCAAAAAAGTATGTTTTTCCCTCAAAAGAGACCTGCAACTTTGCCGGGTATATGAGGGTACATGGTACTCCAGCTTGTTGGAGAAAAAAAGGTAAAAAGTCCTAATGAGTCGCCTGTACTGATAATGTGAAGTCTGGATAGAATGATATGCTATTATCTTAATATTGTATCGCCTTCTGCTCACGAGCCAGCCTCGGGATCACGTCACAGTCCAGACAGTTCAGCAGGCAGGCTATGATGGGATGAGCCAGAGCGCTTACTGGGGGTCTGGGACCGAGAGAGCAATGGGCTAGTTCCCCAATGAAACCAGCTGATTGATCAGAGCCAAAGAGTTCACGCAGTAGGGTCTCAACGTAGTCCTCCATCTGCGAGATAGCTGTAGTTTCCGGAATGCCCGTTATGCGGAGATTGTTACACCTGAAGAGGGCTTCCAGGTCTTCACACTTTACTTTAATAATGTCAAGCATTTTGTCCATTCACAATAAATGTTCTTTTGACTCTGTTTGTAGTTCATCTGCATCACAAACCCTGTTTTCTAGATTGTCCAACCTTGTTTTGTATTTATCGACTCGTTGTTTAACATGGTCCAGGCAGCTTGTAAGGAGATTCAGTTTAGAATCAATAGTTTTTAGGCTGGATTTGACGTACTTGAGTATTGTGTGGAGTTCATCATCTTGCCCGGCGCTCCCTTCTTGCTAAGTCATGCTGGGTTCAGGATCATGGCCGTGCTCACCCTTGCGTGTAAGGTGTTTGGCTTCAAAGGAGATCTTAAGTTGTTTTTTTGTCATGGGTACCCATCTTGGAGCAAGCAGGGGGCGTTCAGATTGTATCTAACACTATCTGTGTCTGGCAAACGGAGGAGGCGTGGAGGGGGAACCACCACCACCCAAAGTGCAGGAGCCGAAGCAAGAAGCGTGATTAGCTGATACGAAGGCCTCAGAGTGCCGCCACACCCTGGCACTTTGCCACACTGGGGGCATAAGCAGACTCCATAATCAGACTGGTGTTAGATATTCAAGGCGTGTGGATACCACTGGGAGGCCGCTGATTGTCAGTTTAATAGGATAGTTGACTTTGATTTTGCTATACAGAGTCTTTTTGCACAGTTATCCAAAGATGGACCCTGCAGGTCTTCTCAGCAGTGCAGGTGCTGATGTGGCATCACCAAGTTTGGGGTTCTTTCATGAAGCGACAGTTAGCAGAATGGGGAGTAGCATAATTCAAGGATGTCTGATGCCACTTATCTCTGAGCTAGCCCCTTATATATATAGTCTTCGGGCCAACAGGTAATCATCACTGCTGAATGGAGGCCTCAATCGCCAATCCGCCAATCAGCCACCCACCGGGAATCAATTGTAAAGTTCTTTCACTCACCCTCTTGTTAAAGCGGGCAAATCTGCTATGCAGGCTGTCCGAGCACTAGATCATGTCAGGTGCAGAGGGAGCGGAACAATCTCCTATCAGTATCTACGGTCATCACCCTAAGGACAAAGAGGTCACCACGCTCTGCAGTCTGCCGCTAGAGGCATGGGGCCATAGTTGCCAGCCCACGCCTGCCACTAACTTTGCAGCGCTCCTCGCTCCAGCAGCCACAAGATGTTGGCACCGACCTCGCTGCCCCAACAGGTCGAGGTCCACCCTTCCCAATGTGGCCCGGCCTGAAGTGCCTCCAACCACAAGGGGCACGGATGGGCGGTGAGTGCTCCCGCAGCCCCCGCAAGAGAGTTCATGGTGTTCAGTGCTGCCCAGCATGGCCCACACAGCCAGGCAGCACAGGCCCGCCACACCCCCCAACAATCGCTGCAATAGGCTACAGGTAGGCCTGGCTGTGCTGCCTTCTTTACAGGCACCAGGGGGAAGATGCCAGCCCCATGAGATATCAATCGGGTACAGGTGCTATTTTGTTGCTGTGTCCTTGGTTACCGGTGTCAGGCACTCCTAGGTACGTCAAATGTTAACAGGTTTTTGTACTTGGCCGGCAGAGCCCTCTCAATGAGCGACCATCTTGCTGCCCAGTGAGCACACACCCTCCAAGCTATATTTAAAGCCAATTTTAATATGGGATTGCTAAAACGTTTCTTTACGCAAATATGCTGTTCAATTGAATGTCCTACCAATATATCATAACATGTAGTGGAAAATAAATAATCAACCAGATACAGCATTTTGGGGATTTGGTCATCTTGAACTCACTTACTTTAAAACAATTGGTGAATAGTGACATACATGTGAGTGGACAAAAACTTAGCTTTTTAGTGCTCTATTTGGATTGTCTATTAACCTGGTTAAGCTATCAGTGTTGTTCTGATCAAATGTTAATAGACTCTCCTTCCAAATAATAACACCTGAAGACATGAGAATTTGATTACTAAAGGTTGGTGTACAATAACCAACTGCAAAAACTCGTTCATTGTTTTGCCTTACATTTCTATTAGCCTGTTCTGGTTCTGAGGCACCACCCTTATAAATTAGATTTCTTTAGCTTTAGACAACTTGACACTCTTTAGTTTAAGGAAAGAAACAGTGAGACTAAAACCTGAACTTTTGTTTTCCTAATCTGTGTCCAAATTGAGGTAGCAAGATACGACTTCTGAATGCTTCTGGCAATGGTATTACAATCCTATTTTTATTATATGCCCTTCAGGGTAAAGCTGAAATGCCCATGCATATTTTTGCACTCTACTAGAATCATAGTAGCCAAGAACACTCAAAAAGACATTTAAAACTGAAAGGAAATAAATAGAGTATGCCTCCATTTCTCGACCTATGCAATGCCTTAGAATCATACTGGTCATTAAAGTGTTTCATGTCACAGAGCTGATTGCAAACGGAAAATATTCAATACATTGTGCTGCTTTCCACCTTCTATCCATGTTTCTAACATATTTCCTCAAATTTGATTGCCACCATTCGAAACTTACATTTGGCACCCCCTCTTCCCAATCCATGTCTGACACTCCTGATTAAACAATTTGGTCCAATGTTCTACCCTCCCTTCTGTGTGACTTGGAACAGCTCCTTATATTTGGGAATGATTTCTAAAGCTTTGAAAGAAGTTGTGGTGCTCCGTCAGTCAAAAAAAAAGCAGAGCTGTATCACTGTGTGCCCACTAACTATCACTGCATCTGTTAGCTTCCTAGGGTATCTAAACCTGTGGAAAGTCACGTTACTGGGCAATTCTTCACTTTCTTCGAGGCATCTGGTAGACTGGGTGATACTGTGGAGGCCCTCTGGCTTAACCGCAATACGCAATCAGTTCTAATAGCAGTGTTGCATGGTTTTCTTATGCCAGCTGATGACAGTCAATACCCTGGTTTTAGCACCATGTGGCACTATCAACCACGACCTACGTCATGCCAGGCTTGAGTAAACTAAGACTGAAGGCCGGGGTATTAGCTGGCTCCACCCATTCCTCTTTGATCTCACTCGGCATATCTCTATTTCACCTATGTCATCAGTGGTTCACCCTCTCATCTCTTTAGTGTGGCATGACTGGGTTCCTGTTCACTCTTCACAGCTCATAAATATCTCTGAAAGGAGCTTGTAGGAATCGTCCACTCCTGTGGTCTTTTTCGTGTCTGCAGATAACACCCCGATAACTCATAAATTGGAGAGCATTTTGGAATCAGTGTCATCATTTTAACTAGTGAATCTTAAGTTTGAAAAAACTGAGTTCATGGTGACAGGAGATGGAGCCAACCTCCGACCTTCTAGCAACAAGTCCAGCGTAAATGCAGGTAACTGTTAGTGAAGTTAGGAACCTCAGCGTTAACTATGACATCAGATATTGGCCCAGACTTCTGCAGTTTGTCCACCTGCTTTGTAACGTGTACAACTGCATTAACTAATGTCCTGCCTAATAAAAGAGGGCCAGCACATGGCAGTATTTTCCATGATAGATGTCCAGCCTGACTATGGCAATGTGTCTACCAGAGGCTTGACAATCATCTCCAAAATGGCAGAAACTTTATTCGACATGTGGCTCCCCTCATGAAGAAACTTAAATCCCCACCCTATCATGCTAGGGATCCTTTTAAAGGTGCTTTTTTATGGTCCATAAATCTATTTGTGGGTGCGCCACATGTATTTATCTAAGTGCCTAGCCGAGCATGCCCATTTACAGGCCTGGTATTCATTTAATCGATGCATGAGACTTGTTTTAGAAACAAGAGCTCGATAGTAGGGCTTTCTCAGGTTTGGCCTTGATCCTCTTCAATGCCCTCAAAGCATCTGCTGTATATGCTTGCATTTTTCACATTAGGGAAACATTTAATTCCTGACTTTTCTCTAGTATCTAGCCAAGCATTCTGAACGGGGTTTTAGTTGGGTTTTCACTTTCCTTGCACAAAGACACCCTATGTGCTGACTGTGAACATTATGAAAGCAAGATAAAATAACTAGATGAAGGAAGATGGAATTCTCTATGCATTTCTGAGTAATTCCAGGGTGGGCAATGCACCCCACAATAGATGGTAAAATGTGCTAGAGCTGAGGATTATATTTTAGGGTGTGGATTGAAATGTAGGAGAAAATGTCCGAAACCAGTGCAGGCTATCAGGGTGTCAATATGTCAAACTGGCAAGATTTTTAAACTCCTTCCCTGATGTGATTAGTTGAAGAAATATGCCAGAATTTGAAGATTGCGTCAATTAACCCAAAACTTCCAAGAAGGACAGAGCAAAGTGATATGGCCTGTAATGCAACTTGGAAGGCAAGGCAGTGGCTCCACACTGGAAGATCTGGCACAAATGTGTGCCAATTGTAGAGTTGCCAATATTTTCGGCAGGTATCTATTAATTCACTACTTTATTTGATCCACTCTGGCCCACTTGAAGAAAAGACTTTCTTTTTGATAAACCAGATATACTGATTTGCAAAAAAGGACTAACTCCATAACTGTGGAACGTCCTAAATGTAAACAAGCTAATATGAATGATGTACACATTTGTGACATATTTACTGCTGCATAGATTCTATGAATACATATGTAGGAATTGTCATGCTGTTACGTGGTGACTGCACAGGCTATTCTATCTGGTATGTAGAATAATGATGAGATGTGGTATTAATCAGTGACGGTCTTATGAACCAGTCACGGGTAGAAGCTAGTGAGATTAGGCACAGACAGTTATGAACAAGCATTAACAATGCAAAAGGTCTCTCCTTTCATTAAGATAAAGCCATTTGCTTTGCTATACAATACCATTAGCAAATCAAATGGCTTTAACTTAATCAAAGGCGAGACCTATTGCCTTTTCAATGCTTGTTTTTATTATTTCCCCTCCGCCCGCCTGTCCATTTCTCCCTCCCTCCCCAACCCCCCACCTTCGTGTTGTGGCGGCCGCCACTGTCCAAAAGAAGGGCAAACAGTAGATTGATAAGCTGAGACAAATAAGAAGCAGGCAAATAAGACTGCCAAGGAAAGCCAATCAATGTTTAGCAATGGTGAGGACCCAAGCCGCTCTATGTTCTTGTTAAGCCACAATAGGCATAGCAACAGACAGCCCATGCGCTGTCTAGTAGGCTTGAGCTAAAAAAAGGGAAAAGTAGATTCCTGAATGTGAGCAGTGGAAGGATGCAAGTCATTCAGCCAACAGGATGGATAAGAAGCTATGCTATAGGGATGGGACAAACGCAGAAGGAGGAAGGAAAGTCATTGAATAAGAAGCATGCAAATGAAAGTGACAAGAAAGCCAACCAATTATCATCAACAGGATGGCTCAAAGTCCACTGTAAGCTTTTGGTATGGTCCACAAGAGGTAGTTCGGCAAGGCAGCTAAAAGCTGTCTGCAGGCGAGACCAAAACGTCAGCAACATCATTAGGGTAATACCAGGCACTGAGGATCCCAAACATGATTGGAAATACTACCAACTAAAGATAAGGACCTCTAAACGTTAAACCTTACCCCTAACTCCGACTAGGAAAACTAACAGAAATACCCAACAAAGCTACTTATTTAGCAACATAGAGCTTTAGAAGAATACAACACCCACCAATGAGAACTGCTTATTGAGGCTGCAAGTTGGCATGGATGTGGTGACACCCTCACCAACACTTGCCATTCACACAGGCTGGGCTAGAAGGTTGCACCTGACAAGGATAACACACACTAGACATCAACCTATGATTCTGGGAGGAAATTATCAGCATCTCCAATGGGTGAGCCACAGATTGTAGACCAAAGTTCATACAAAACCCCAAGAGCCCAGTAATAGACAAATATCCAGAAACGTGAGATGTAAGGTATGGATGAAGAGCATGTTTTTTTTATCTTAGCACATATATCACATATGTGTGAAACATGTCGATCTATTTTCATATAGAGGCAAGGTTGCGCCAATTTTGTATCAGTGGTGAACAGGATGGCACATGGCCGTTTCTTGACTCGTATAACTTGGGAACGTGAGTTTTAGGCACTTTCTCACATCAGTTTGATCGATAAACAAGCATTGGCAGTGCCAATCGGTCTCGCTTTTGGGACCTTATGTGTTTAGCCAGAACTTTTGGCTATGTTGTAGAGCATTGTGGCTGATGTGTGTGTGTCTGGTCCCCATGCACGTACCCTCCAACCCACCTCCACAAGAGTGCGCATAGTAGAACTCGCACAGAGTAAACAAAAGCAAGGCAAAGCTTGAAGCATGTAGCCACTAAGTAGAGTTGTGCTAATCAGCGTGAGGAAAAGTTGCACAAACCAACAGAACAGAGCTGGCGAAAACAAGGATAAATCAGCTAAAAATATGCTGTGCGAGTCACCGTAGAACGACTCAGTTGCCAAACGTCACTGCCTGGGTACGAGGAGCAAAGTTCTGATTGCCTGGGCCACGTGAAGAAGAGAAAACCAGCCAATGACCCGGAGGAAGCAGGCGAGGACTCCCAATGAGGCTGGAAGAAGCAACACAACTTGCCTGACCTGCACGTAGTACCAAGAGGCAACACAGGCAGCCAGTGGCAAAAGGAGACAGCAGAAACCGGCCAATAGGCGGCAGTCAAGAAAGCTCCGCAGTGAGGAGAAAGGGCTGAAGAGGCAGAGCCGAAAGTGGGGAGCAATAGAGTTAAATTTGAAAAGAAAGAAAAAAAAACAGTCTCAAGTACCTGCAGGACGCGTCGTGTGGACCAGACACACACAGCGGTTTCCTTGCGGGAGCGAGCAGGGTCACCATTCGTTTTCAAGATAATTACAAACAGATGGTGCCGATGCTCCCTCCCACAAGTGAAATGCCAAACGTGCACGCGTTGCAATAGAAAGCAATGCAAAATGTGCATGCTTTTAGTCAAAATGCTGATCGATTGCAAAAGGTCCCCTCCTAGGCAGCGCATGCGCGCTGCGTAGGCGAGACCTAAAAGGACACAGTGAGACAAATTGATCAGCAAAATAGCTTTACTCTGAAAATATCCTAAGATTTTGCCATCAACCATTAACTCATGAGAGCTCTGCATTTAGCATTTAGACTCTATCCATAAGGTAGCATAAGATATCATCAATAGTTATCAACACGCCTGATACATTTAAAAACTCAGAAAGACCTGGGAAGCAGACATAGGCCCCTTGGAGAATGTAGAGTGGAGTGGGGAGAGGAAACGGCTCTGCCCAGGGATGTAGAGTGGAGTGGGGAGAGGAAACGGCTCTGCCCAGGGAAATAGCAATAGCGACAGAATTTTATCTTATAAAATGTAATTAATTGCACCGAAGGTACTAAACTCTGGCGCTTTCAGCGTGACTTGTCACCTCTTTGCCTCAGATAGCCCAAACATAAGTTAGCAAATTATTTCACACAGTCTGGCAGCAGTTTCCTAATGAGCTAGGAGCCGTATTAAACGTGGAAAATAAAATGGCAATGAATTGATTTAATTGCCATTTTATTTTTCAGTACGGAGTGCCGCAGCCTCCAGCCGATTGTCAGCAGAGGACTGGAGTCGTGGCTTTAGTGGATGCTCCAAAGTGCCCATGTCACTTTGGCCAGCTGTCTTGCACCGGCCAAAGTGACGTGCGGACTTTGAAGCTCTACACCCAGCTGTATTATGAAGCTGGGTGGAGATCAGGCACAGGCCTCCAGGGCCTGAAGAAGCATCGACCCAGCCCGCTCCATCCAACCCTGATGCTGCTCTCATGCGGATTAACAGTATGAGAGCAGCATCTGGATTGCTTAGGGAAGTTAGGTCTTCACCTTGTGCTCGGAGCCAGAGACTGCGGTGGACACAGAGGATGCAGCCCCGGTAAGTAACATTTTTTAAAATGTATAATGTTACTGTAATGCACGCCAGTATTTTATTGTTTATTTATTGTGCATGTTTGTTTTATTTATGTATTTTGGGAAGCGGAAGGGCACTACGCTCGCCCTACCACTTTCAAAGGATACCAGCCGTCCCTGATTTTCATACAAGCGGTGAAAAAGTATGTTGAATAACTGATCTGTAATTCCCAATCACAATAAACATTTACAAAAGAAAGGAAGGACCCTAGGCTTTCCCCGTTGTCTTTTCTAGTATCCCTCCCAAAAAAAGGACCTTGATTAAGAGATGCAAAGGCACTGATTGTGACCGCAATATGTTGTGCTTCTTTTGTCCCGTTATCTATGATGTACACTGCTAGCATGCATCTCTAAAAAGTCAGAGTTGCCAGACAAGGGGTGTAAAGAGGATTCCAGTTCACTGACCCCAATGGATGGTGGATTAACTAAGCGAATTACAATATTTACTGAAAGCATCTTCAAGTGGTGGTGTTTCCCAATTAAGCTATTAAGTATAGCAAAATCATATATATTTCATTGAGTCACATTTTTACAAGAAATATACCTTTGGCAGAAATTTTAAATCTCATCTCCTTCCACAGATTATTTTGCACCACAGCACATTCCATAAATCCAAGATGCTACTACGCCTGGTTCCAGAAGAAACATTGTCTCCACTAAAAAGTATGCATCAAAACTGGAATTTGGAAGAATGTCTCACATAGCCTAAACTGCACCAGCTTGCAATGACTGATGCTTCAAATAACCGCCTTTCTCAGAGGCTAAAACATCTAGCCTCAACAGCAAAAACACTTTGAGCACCTGAGATTTTTTTTATACTCACAAAGAACTCTGTTTCGTATTCCTAGAAGAATGCCTCTAAGAACAACCATTTCTGAACACACTCTTCTGAAGGCACCCAAGTCTAGGATTTTCAAACCCAGTTGGTCTCACCTTTGGCTACATCTGTCGACCAGGCCATGATTTGATCAATGTCCATCTCTTCACTGCGCGTGCTATTGATGTAGTCATAGAGAGAGCCTCCTGCGGCGTATTCTGTAAAAAAGCACATTCCGCTCTTTAAAAATGGAGTCAGGGTTTAAATAACATGGCACTTCTGAGTCAGGTGAACATGTGTGATGTTTTCAATACAACAGTTAAAACTCCAGCAGGAAAAGACATATTGCTTTTGCCTACTGTGACACAAAACAACCCGATGAAGTGATGGCAAACTAAAAGGCTTTTTCTAAAACAGGTTTATGACAAGGTGGTGTACTTTCAAGAAACGAAAAATTTCGTAAACATCACCAACACACTTTAATTATATTTCAGAAGCAGTTTACATGATATGATTGTCCAACACTTTCACATGCATTCAAAATAAGGAACTCTTAAGATAACTTTCAACCAAATAAAGACATATCACCAATTCATTTCACTTAGTTTAGAATGTAAAAAGCAGTACAATAATTAACATCAAAACACAAAATGCACAAGTCATTAAAAAAAATCTAAATGTATCTAGGGGAGTTGGAAAATATGAGAATGAAGAAAAAACAGTAAGTAAAACGTAATCCTTTCAGCAACAGTGAAAAAATATTGAAATAAACAAGATAAATGAGTATTCATCTAAAAACGTTTCATAAACAAATAATATGCGTATCTTATTCAGAACATTAATCAAAGTGTAAAAGCACAGATTTTTTTTTAAAGTCCACAAAACCTGATATGTACATTGTATTGCTGCTCATGGGTAATGATCATGTGTTATCAAAGTACCAGCACAGGTCATGCAAGTGTCAATGCGCTTGGTGCAGCATAAGCAAAAGCGCTGCGCAATTTATATGTACATTTTTTCAATCATAATAAACGAAAAAAGCATAGAAATGCAGCACAGAACTAAAGTCCCAGCGAGAAAAAAAAGATAATCCCGCTCACGTCGTTAAAACATGGGGTGCCGCCGACACATCAGTAAAGTTTAATCTTGACTGTCTAAATACAAATAACTATGTGCAAACTCTATCTCTCTCTCTCTCTCTCTCTCTCTCTCTCAGAAATTTAAGAATGGGCCGGTAGCCATGATGTAGGAAAAAATGGCCTTAAGTGTATTTAATCTGGTTATTCAATTGAGCTCTCCTCCTCTAGCTTTTGTCCTATCCTACTCTCTGTTCAACATTGGTCTTTGCAAACTCTAACCTCTCATGAGGTAATGTAAAGAAACCTTAACTGGGGTTTGCAGTGAATCTGTTCTGAGGTAAAGTGCTCCATTTGGGTATAGTTCGTACATTATAACTGCAAATAGACACAGAGAGAACAAACACGTGCAATCCACATAATATGGTTATCCTCACTCACCTCAATATCACTGGGACTTTTAAAGATTGTGGAAGAGTATATTATTCCACATATGGTACAGATAGCAATACTGTATATATTCAATAAAACGTCGGCTCAAGGTCATTAATCTATTGGCGAATGTTAGGATATGAATCTAAGGGGGCGTGGCTTGCGCGCCATCTGCAGAGGACGTCTCTCCCGTGAGCTCCGCTACGGACTGCTCCGCGGATGCCGTGAGGACCCTTCCTGCCGTTTTTCGGACGGCTTTTCTGGTGTATAACAGTGTCGGAAGGTGGATAGTCTACAATGGAGCGCCTGTGCAGCCTCTTTGAGCGACATTTCACCGCATATTCACAACGGTAACTTTTCTCTGTCCTTTCACCACGGACGGCCGCCATTTTGTTTACCGACTATGTGAATGTCTCTCTTCATCGCTTCTTCAATCCCCACTTCTTCGCTCCAGCATTAGCTCGTTCTGGATATAATAGTATGGCGCTACTCTCTCTGCTGACTGTGTGCAGTTTCTTTCTACTGTGTCCGCTTTACCTACTTATGCCTGCGGCGAACCTGTTTCCATGAGGAAAAACGGCCGCCATTTTGAGTCTCCTGACGGCGATGTTTCTACTTCTAAATGTGAGCTTTGTGGTGATTGCCTCATCGTCTTTTCGTGACATTTGACCTCCTGGTCTCCCATAACCATCTGCCTCCTGCATTTTGACATTACTGTACCTATACTTGCCAATACTGACCATATTGTGTTCCGGCTTTTACTTCGTATTTTCCTCCGGTCTGACACCTTACTATACTGCTGTGTTGTACCACCTTGTCCATGTACTGGTCATAGTTGATACCTTTCCCACGGTGCTGTGTGGCTTTTTGTTGACTCCGCACTGAAGTATAGTGCGCTTGTTTGGCGATTCCTTTTTTCTTCGCCTTATATTTGCCACACGTTGTTTGTCCCCGTTGTCATAGTGCATCTCTAAATCAGTTCCAGCATTACAATTTTTCTGGACTCTGCTTCTCACGGTGGTACATCTCTACTTCATATCTGCTTCTGGTATCCTGTACCATGGCGAATGTCTCTACCTCGCCGAAGTTGTCGCAGACCGGAACAAAGCCTAAAAGACCTAAAAATGACCCGCCCTCCCCCATTAACTCTTCGACTAATCCAGTACTTGATTCCATCCTCGAAGAGGTGCGTGGTCTTCAACCTTTTATGTCTGCTACTAATGCTAAACTTCAACAGATTGAGGAGCGCTGGGTGGTTATGGAAAATAAAGTTTTGAATTTAGAACAGCGCATGAGCGATGTCCAAGACCTTTCAACTAAGATTCCACTATTGGAAAAAGAGATCCACAAGCTCAAGCTGCACACCGAGGATTTGGAAAATCGCAATAGACGTAATAATCTACGTGTTTACGGTGTTCCGGAAAATTTGGAGGGGGCTGACATGGTCTCCTTTATTCGGAAATTTCTCCAGGAACTTTTGGAACTCCAACCATTGTCACATCCCCTCAACATCCAGCGAGCGCATCGCCTTGGCCGCATCACTTTACTGCCTCCAAACCACGTGGCATCATCATGCTGTTCTTGGAGTTCACAGAGTTAATGGCTGTCTTGAAGGCTGCCAGGGCCAAACGTCGTCTCCAGTGGTCTGGTCATAACATTTTCATTTCACAGGATCTTTCATCTGCTACAAATGCTCGGCGTAAAGAATTCCTGAACCTCCGTCCCATGATGCGACAGCTGAACATTCAGTATGGAATCTTACATCCCTGCTTCTGCAAAATCACACACAACGGTCGTACCAGATCCTATGACGATCCACAGAAACTTCGTGACTATCTGCTAAGTGTCTCTCCTTCTACAATGGACACTGCTAGCTAATGCTTTTATGTATTTCTTTGTTCTTCCTTTTCATTTCCATTATTCTATTCTATCTGACCTCTCTTAATTTTATCTTCCTTTCTACTTTCGTCAGATTCTTCCCTCACATCCTTGTGTTTTTCCTTTTCATATTGTCCGTCTCTTGAGTGCTCGTGGGTCATGTCCTCTCTCTGGTGTACCCTCGCCTCACATGTTTTGGTTGCTCTCTTTTTCTCAGATCAAGCCTTCGTGCCTTGATCTGTTCCCTTTTTTTCTCTCTATCTTTGCCTATCTTTCTTATTTTTCTCTTTTCTCTCTTTCTCTTTCCTATCTTCTTCCTCAGTGGTCTCTACTTTTTTCCCTTCTCGTCCGATTAATTCCTCCTCATTTTTTAACTCCTGTTGCTTTTCTAATCGTGAGCGTCCTACGAATCCACTGTTTCACTGATATTTTTTGTCTCCCCTTTTATAGTGCTTTCCTTGCCATGTGTCGCCTCCAATTGTCGCCCATCCCTCCCTCCTCCCAACATGTGTAATTTTGTTTCCTGGAATGTTCGTGGTCTTGGTCATCCTGTCAAGCGTCAGAAGGCATTGTCACATTTAACCAAATTTCATTCACAGGTTGTTTTCCTTCAAGAAACGCATTGCTCAGACGTTGAATCGCTTAAGAGACATTGGGTGGGTCAGGTTGTGTTTTCTCCTGCTGTTCAGAAAAAAGGAGGGGTCGCTATATTGTTCCATAAAGCTTTAAATGTTCAAATCATTTCCTCTCAAAATGATAGTGAAGGACGTTGGGCAATGGCAAAGGTTGTTATACACAACAAGACAATGGTTTTATTGAATATTTATGGCCCTGTTCGCCCAGACCCAAAATTTTGGAAAGATATCAAAGTTCTCATTGCGTCCATAGATTGCCCTGATTTTATAGTAGCTGGTGATTTTAACCAATGGCTAGATCCTTTTTCAGACCGACTGTCCTCTAGTAAATTTCAACCTGAGAAATCTCATAAGTGTTTTCAGTCTGCCATTGCCTCTCGTCCTTTATATGATTCCTGGAAAATGTGTAACCCTGATTTATTGGAATATACTTTTTTTTCTAATGTTCATCACACACGTTCGAGAATTCATTATATTATGGTTAGTAAGTCTCTTCTCCCCTCCATCCAAAAATCTGTTATTGGTTCTATTTTTATCTCTGATCATGCTCCTGTATACACTACCCTAGATATCTCCCTTACCTCCTCTAAATTCAGCCGGTGGAAATTCAATTCTTTTCTTTTGTCCGATACCACTTTCATGAAGAAATGTACAGAGTTTTTCAACGAATACTTTTCCTTTAATAAGCCCTCTGATACCTCAATTCCCATCACCTGGGATGCTTTTAAAGCCTCCTTTCGAGCTTTTACGATTTCTTATGTTTCTACAAAAAAGAAGCTCAATAAACAAAAGTATGAAGATCAACTTAAACAGATTAAAAACCTTGAACACACATATTTTACTTCTAAATCCTCCTCTGCCCTTCAGGACTTGATTCTTGCCAAAACAGAACTCAACAAAATTATCACTAATGAAGCTTGCCACACCCTCCTTAAAATAAAATCTAAATTTCATGGTGGCCAGAACAAAGCAGGGAAAATGCTGGCCAATTATTTGAAAATAAAATCAGAACGCAAAGCTGTTGGTCCCATCTTTAATGATAATCTTAATAAATTGGCTACCTCCGATGAAGACATTGCTGAAGTCTTTCACAATTATTATCAAACCCTTTACTCTGATGATACACACCCCTCTGATGCAAACTTATAAACGTTTTTTGAAGGTCTTCCTTCCCCTCCTTCCCTTCCGGTGGACTTCTCTTCCTTGGAATGTGACATTACTCTTCAGGAAATTAATACAGCCATCCACTCTCTCAAAAAATCAAAAGCCCCTGGTCCCGATGGTTTGCCTGTCGAGTTTTATTCCTCCTTCCATTCCTTTTTTGCCCCTAAACTCCTCCAGTTATTTAATTCCTTTATTTCTGAGGCTAAGGCCTATGGGTCCTTTTTGGATGCCCTCATTGTAATCATTCCCAAACCTGATAAGGATCACTCACAATGTAAAAATTACCGCTCCATATCTTTCATTAATTATGATTGTAAGATTTTCGCTAAAATCCTTGCTTCTCGCCTTGATTCCATTATCCCTCGCTTAATCAAAACTGATCAGGTGGGATTTGTTAAGGGTAGACTTGCTGCTTATAATGCTCGTCTCTTTTCCAATGTTCTTGCTCATAGTAAAACTGTCAAATCCCCCTTGGCAGCCCTTTCCCTGGATGCTGAGAAAGCTTTCGATCGTATTAATTGGCAATTTATGTTCCGTACTCTCCATTGGTTTGGTTTTGGTCCGAAATTTATATCCTTGGTTAAGCTTCTTTACTCATCCCCCCGTGCCAGTATTTTTGTCAACAACCAATTTTCCAGATTCTTTTCACTGACCAGAGGCACAAGACAAGGTTGTCCCCTTTCCCCTTTATTATTTATTTTATGTCTTGAGCCCTTTTTAGAGCGCATTCGTTCCAACCCCGATATTACTGGTATAAAATTTTCCTCTGTTGAAACTAAATTGTCTGCGTATGCTGATGATGTCCTAATTTACATGTCTAATCCGGAATCTTCCCTTCCACCTTTTTTAAATGAAGTTCAGTTGTATTCCTCCATATCAGGTTATAAGCTTAATTTATCCAAAACGGAAGTCCTGCCCCTTAACTCACTTTGTTTTCAATACATGTTTCGTAACACTGATTTTGCATGGTGCCCAACTAAAATTAAGTACCTTGGTATATGGTTTTCTTCTTCTCTGAGGGATACCCTTAAATTGACCTTTGACTCCCTGATTGGCAAAATTCAATCTCTTCTTCAAATTTGGTCCCCCTTATTTCTGTCCTTGTGGGGCAGATTGGACACTATCAAAATGATGATTACCCCACATGTTTTATACACAGTTTCCATGCTCCCTTTAAAAATTCCCAAATCCTTCTTTTCTCGTATTAATTCTGTATGTACAAAATTTCTGTGGAATAATAAACATCCTCGCATTGGTTTACATAAGTTGACCCGACCTAAAAATGAAGGTGGTGTTCGATTCCCTGATTTTAGCTCATACCACTCTGCCTTCTTAATCAAACAATCCTTCTCCTTGGCTTATGATTTCCTTGTTACTCCTGTCCCTAAGTGGGTTCTTCTGGAACGCTCTCTTCTGAAAGATTTCTCCTTTCAACATATTACCTTTATGTCAAATTGTACCTTTATATCCAAATATCCCATTTTGAAATATTCCCAATCTCTATTACAAAATGTTTTTTCCTCTACCCTCTCCCCCTTGCAATGTTTTTTATCCTCTGTGGTTTGGTATAACAAATTTCTTAGATATAAAGGTAAATCGTTCTATTTTAAACATTGGAAGGAAAAGGATGTACTATTTGTTCATCAATTTTTTCTTGATTCCTCCCTTATTTCCTTTCCAGTACTGCAAAACATGTTTAATTTACCATCCTCATTTCACTCTGAATATACTATTATAATATCTGCTATTCAATCTCACTTGTCTTCTCTACCTTCTTCTTCCGAATCTTTTTCTTCCTTCACTCCTGTCACTCCACTTTATCCTTTATTTTCTACTCAACTTCCTAAAGCTGCTCTTGTATATTCACTTTTACTATCCAATACTTCTGTTCGCTCTAAATCTACAGTGGAGACCGTTTGGGAGACTGATCTTGCTGTCTCCTTCGATACTGTACTGTGGGATCGTTAATGGTCTAGGATTTTTAGAGTCTCCGTTGCTGCACGCATTACCCAATCCTTGCTTTTTATATATCATAGAGTTGTTATTACCCCGGTTACCATTCATAAATTCTCTCCTACTTCTTCTCCTTTATGTTGGTCTTGTTCCACAGTTCCAGGTACCCTAAGACATCAACTATACGACTGTTCCCGTTTTATCTTTTTGGACTGATGTTTGGAATATTTGTATGAAAATGTTATCTATTTCTTCCCCGTTATCTTTTATACACATATTTTTAGGTTCTTTATCTGCTGATATTAATATTGTTACACCCTCTTCAGCTAAATTGTTAGACCTATTTATTGCCCTTGCACTTACAGTTATTTTATCGTGTTGGAAAGACAATTCTAAACTCTCTGTCCACACATGGTGGAACTACATTTGTGATGAACACAGAATTTCTATTGCTTCCTCCACCTCTGTTCCTCTGAAAATTAAATCCGATCTGTTATGGCTTCCCTTCACTTCCTATCTTTCCTCTAATCCTTCTCCTTTACCACATGCTATTATTCCTACATGATCCCTCTGGTTACCCTCACTCTCTCTTCTCTCTCTCTTTCATTCTTTCCTTCTCTTTTGCTTTCTTCTTTCTTTCTCTTTTCTTCTCTCCTCTCTTTCTTTTTTCTTTTTCTCTTTTTTCTCTCTTCCTTATATAAATTCCTCTGAACTGATGTCATTCGATATTATATTCATCGATACTTGTTTCTAATTTCTCATGACATGTCTTTTGTATTTCTTTTTAATGCTTAATAAAAATTTTCTTAAACAAAAAAAAAAAGGATATGAATCTAAACTTTAAACACTTCGAACGCTTTATAGATAATGCTGCCAGCAGATGTCTCAAAATACGAGATCCAATCTGTCAACAGATTAAATATTCATATATATATAGTAATAGCACATGCGAAATATGAATCTTGCTCTCCATCGGTGCCGTCCAAACAAATGCAGAACTGGAAATTGTTCAAGGGACCTTAGTAGAGTAAGAGTGCGAGTCGTATATTTAAATATGTGGTCTTGAGAGCCTTAACGATATTTTGCTTCTAATTCTATATATTTTTTCTGTAAAAGAGAACATTTGTCCTCTATTCCAGCCACCAAAGCGCCAAACACTAGGTTTGGTGTAAGAAAAATATATAAATTTGGTGTGGGCTTATAAAGCATTTATTCTTATAGGTGTTCATGTGTTTCAGCATTGTATGATTACATATTAACTGAATACACATTAAGCAACCAAATATTTTATATCTTCAGAAAAGAAACGTAAATAAATAAAGCATAGCTGCATGAGTGAGAACATTCAGAGACTGTTAGGAGTTGTTTTTAGCAGGAGTTACTTTTTAAATGAGGGGATGCATTGAATAATGTTTGACTCCACATTTAAACACATTTTTCAGGGAGGGCCTGATCACAAGTTGAGTGGAACACTTTTGGACTTAGACTGTGCTCAATTGTGAGTGAACTATTGTTCAACAATTGTATTTATTTTACTGGCCAGAAAAAACAGCCGTTAAAATCACCTTAGGAATGGATTGCAGGGCAGTCTGGCCACATTCCCTGTCTCCACCCAAACCTCTTCCAATTCAGATGTAATGATCCACTCTGAGACGCAATGCCCTCATCTTCCCTCTCTCTTCCTCCCACCTACCTCAAACCTCTCATGTACCAGCCACGCCTGGTCACATATACTATCCAATCAGAGGACGTGGTAAACGTGAGAGTTAATCCCGCAGAAAAGTGAATACCATGAACAATTCCACCCGATACAGCTGGGTCCACCGATATTGCCCATTAAGTGGCGACCAACTTGGAACTGCACGATACTGGTCAGGTGTGAACACACAATACCAGTGATTAAGGCGGCCAAGTTACCACCCCACCGTTATCATGCAACCAGTATTCTGGGACCAAGGTGGTATGTGCTACTCTTAAAGATGACTATCATACTTGTGGGGTCTGTAGTGACCTTTAGACAAGTCCTGCAAGAGTAATGATTCATTTAGCTCCTGCAGACTAGCAGCGCCAGTGACCCGTTGCCTTTAAGGTGATGTCTAAATTCTTCCAACCTATATCAATGTTTTTGAATAAAAGGGAAAATGAATGAATACACAAGGTCCTTTGGAAATGATGAGCTGAGGAATTTAAATCTATACTGTTATTTCTGACATATGTTGTTTGAGTGTTTGTACTTTGTATTTTACTATGTTGGATCTTGCCACGACAAATAATATGTTTTAGCTCTTGTAATTAGAGGACTGGCACCTTTTTTACTTTATTGTGGCTAGTTGTTATTGTGATCATGTTAAGTAAGCAAATAACAAAATGGAAATAACTATTACAATGTTACTGCTAGACAACTAATAATAATATTAATAATAGTTCTAAATTTCACAGTGTATCCATCAACAAGTAATGATGTTTTGACACATGAGCACTGAGCTGTTGCTTTACTCTGTTGTCGCACCCTGAGATTTATCATTTTTATTGCAATATAAAAAGTGTTCATTGCACTTTATTGATTTTCGGTAAATTCTGTTTCACCTGATGATGAGAACATACGGACCTGTAATGGACTTCTGCCTTTTTTCACAATCCATCTATAAAATACCTAGGACCCAAGGGCTATTGGGATTGCTCTTGTTGATTTTCTTCAAGATTGATAAAGAGGCATCCCAGATTATGTTAGAAGGAACCTCTTTCTGAAGCCTGCATGGTCAAGCTTTGGGTGGTAATTTTACCTCACCAAAATTATGTGGTCGACCTAGATAAAGTCCTCTCACTAGTGTTGAGATGTCTTTTCCTCCTATTGATACGGAGTCACCTTCCACTAGCATGTAGGACTTCACCCTGGAAGGAAGTGGGCCAGTCATCAGAATGCTACTGTTGTGATGGTATAATTTATTTATTGATTTATTTTTATGTTTTATAGAGCGCGAACTTGACCCGTTAGGGTATCAGAGCGCTTTACAGAGTCATAGAGTTGTACAAGAGGCATGGAATCACGAGAGAATACCATAAATTGGGAGGGTGGGGGGTGCTGAGTACAAGAGAGATGGAAGGATACAAAGTACAGTTAACATTACAGTTGCTGAAGACAGGCCCCAGGTTTCTTGGTGGGGCGAAAGGTCGACGGAGGGAGGCAATAGTCTCTGTGGTGGTTGAAGGACAGGGTTTAGACAAGGGATTTACCCATAAGGAAGGATTTGGCCTCCTTTTTGAAACATGCAAGAGAGGGGATTCTTCTGATAGCGGGTGGGAGGGAGTTCCATATTATTGGCGCAGCCCCAGCAAACGCCCGATTATAAGTTTTTTTTTTCTCGAAAGCGTGCAGGCTGGAGTAGGAGGTCTCTGGTGAACCTTGAGTTTCTGATTCCTCCGGATACCACAAGTTTCTGTGCAAGATATGCAGGGGAGTTTGAGTATAAGGCCTTGTGTGTGATGCGCTTTCAGGTGTGGAGAAATGTGATCAAATTTTCTTGTGCCGATAAGGAGTCTGGCGGCCGCATTGAGGCAAGCTTTTAAGGGTGCTAGGGAGATCTTGGGTAAACCAGAGAGGGTGGAACAGCCACATTTCCAGTCTAGAAATGACTGGTGCTTGGACTCCCAGTTTTAGGTTGGGAATGTCAAGGAAGGGTTTCAGTTTGCATAGGTAGCTCAGGTGGAATCTGGCAGCTTTGCCCATCGAGTTGATGTGGTCTTGCATGTTCAAGTTGCAATCCAAGGTTATTCCCAGTGATTTGGCCCAGTCCACAATGGTCGGTGGTCAATTTAAGGCTGTGATGTCCATAATCCATATCTGAATCTCAGGGTCGGTTTTTGGAGGGGAAATTAGAAAAAATTCTGTTTTCTTTGCGTTGAGTTTGAGTTGATTGGAGGAGAGCCATTGGACGGTCAGCTTCAGGGCCTCATTCAGGGAGAGAATCTCCTCGAGAGATGAGATTTTGATGTAGATCTGAGTGTCTTCAGAGTACATATGGTAGGAGATATTTGCGGTGCGATGGACTTCGGCAAGCGGTTCTAAATAAAGGCTGAAGAGGGTGGGGGACAGCGTTGATCCTTGAGGGACTCCAACCATGACCGAAGAGGGAGCGGACAGGTTGCCGTTGATTAGGAATCTCTGAGATCGGTTTTAGAGAAAGGATCTAAACCATTCGAGGACAGGGCCATCTAATCTCGTCTTGAGTTTGAGACGTTCGAGTAGCTTCCCATGGTTTACCGTGTCGAAGGCTGAGGATAGATCTAGGAGGATTAGGAGACAGGTTTTGACTTGGTCAAAGGCTTGGAGGGCATCATCAATGATGTGGAGCATGGTGGTTTCAGTGCTGTGTCCCGGTCTGAATCCAGATTGGAAGTCATCGAGTAGGTGGAAGTTGTTGATGTGATGACTTAGCTGCAGTTGCACACACTTCTCCAGCACTTTAGCTAAGAGAGGGATGTTGGAAATAGGTCTGAAATTGTCAGGGGAGGCTGGATCCAGCGACGGCTTTTTCAGAATGGGGAGGACTTGGCCAGCTTTCAGAGAGTCAGGAATTGATCCCCGATGGAGAGAGGCGTTAATTATCGCAGTCCAGCTAGGAATAATGGATTGGGCGGCGGTAGCTAGGCAGTTAGAGGGGAGCGGGTCAGTGAAATGGTTGTTCCGGTTTAAGGTAGATAAGATTTTGGAGACAGAGTCTTCGTTGTAGAGTGTGAAGTCGGTCCAGCGTGCTTGATTTTTAGGTAAAGCCTGTTGGGGTGGCGTTGGTGGAGGAGGCAGGTCGGGGGAGTAGATAGTATGAGACGGAACTAAGTTCGTTACCTAAGGTTTTGATTTTGTCTGCAAAAAACGAGAATTCCTCAGATGAAATTAGAGATTTGGGGTTTTCTTTCGATGTTTTGGCCAGTTTGTTGAATTGGTGTTTGACCAGTTCGAAGAGTTTGCAGGGTCTGTTCTGGGCATTCCTCAGATCCGATCTGAAGAATTCTTTTTTGAGTTGAGGATGTTCCTGTTGTATGTATTTTTGGCCTGGCTGAGAAATTTTAGGTGAGCGGCAGAGCGGTGCTGTCTCCAGGTTCTTTCGGATTGTCGGACGGATCTCTTCTCATTGCTGAGGGATCCCGTGAACCAGGGGTTTCTATCTTTGATTTGAGTTCTTTTTAGTTTTAGTGGGGCTAGGTCACCCAGAATGTTCGACATAGTTGCAGAATAGTGATCGTTGAGGTCACTGACCATTGTGATATGCAGGGGGGGGAAGAGGTCAGATTTGCACCGAGCCTCGAGTTCCTTGTGGTCCAGGTTCTTGGTGTCTCTGACCCAGCGTTTAGGAGGCACCGGCTGTGGTGCCCTTGTCTTGTGGGTCCCAGGTAGTAGGGAGGCAATGGCGTGGTGATCAGACCACTCACAGGGGTCTATAGAGATAAGCTTTACGGTTGCTTCCTTAGAGATGATCCAGTCAAGAGTGGCCTCTTTCGAGTGAGTTGGGAGTGAACAAGATTGGGTCAGGGTTTGATCGATCAGGAGGTCTTTAATGGCGTTAACATGAGGATCCTTGGGGTCATTCCAGTGCAGGTTGAAATCGCCGAGGAAAATGTCTTTAGCATTGGAGGAACTCTTTGCTGTGAGAATTTCCATGAGGTGGTCAGTGAGTCGTTCATGCCTGGGAGGGGTGGGGGTGGTAAAAGATGTGCAGGTTGCACAGTTGGGTGGAGTTACTGCAAATTGAGAGGGCGAGGTATTCGCAGGAGTCAGTGATATCCGCCAGAAGTTTAGTGACAAGAAGGTTAGAGCGATAGATGCAGGCGATGCCACCTCCTTTCTTGCTATGTTGTTTGTCCAGCCTAGCAATGTTGTAGTTGGGAGGGACTAAGAGATCCAGTCATGGGGATGGGAATCGTTTAGCCATGATTCTGTTAGAATTGCTAAATCGAAATTATTGTTCAGGATGAGAGCAGCAACATCGGCGGCATGCTTTACTGCCGATCGGCAGTTAATTAAGAGACCAGTCACGGAGGGGTTGTAGGGGGTGTCGGGAGTCGGGGCAGACAGGTGTACGGGCGCTGGATTGCTCTGATCACACATCTGTTACAGAGGGTAGCTGATCTGCAGGAGTTGATAGCGACTGTGCAGATGGGATGTTCTGCACTCACGACTGATAGACAAGGGGTAACTGGGGCTGCATTGTGGTCCTGGAGAATGGTGAGGATTTCCTTTTCAGTGAGGTCTAGCAGATTTGGTGAGGCGAGGGAAGGGTTGTAGGAGAGGACGAGAGCTAGGGTTTCCTCCTCCCATAGGTGGCAAGGGTGCTTACGAGGGCGAAGGTGCCTCAAGGATGTAGGTAGAGGGTGTTTGGGGAGCTCTGTGTTAGGAGTGGAAGTGGAGTTCAGCAGGGGCTTGAGGCTAGCGAAGGAGAGTTCGGCGAGGGGAAGGAGGTTTGTTAGATCCAGGATGGAGAAATTGATGCTCTGAATTATTTTGGTGGCTCTGGAGTGCAGAGTTTCGATATCCATATAAGGGGGGGGGCGCGGTAGAGGTGCTAGGAGGGTAAGGAAGGACTGTGTTGGGAGCAATAGGGGGTGGGTTGGTGGGCTAGCAGAGCTAGCTTGACCTGCATCATAGGTCATTGGAGGCGTACCGGTCTCAGAGAGTCCGAGAGGTGAGCTAGATAGGAGGAGAAACGCGAAACAGTATTGCATTTGCTATTTTACCCTTATGACAAATGTATGTGAAGGTAGTGGCTGGTTCCACCCTTTCACACTGAAATGAAAAGCACAGTAGGCACATATTGTCTCTTCCTATGGTGTGGGGAGAACAAGGTGAATCAGAATACAAGGACTCTAATGCAGGTGTTCACAGTCAGAAATCGTTGAAAGAATGGTAAATAAATGGAGAGAACCTCAAACTGATCGGAGTATTGTTTCCCTGAGGTCCTCATATCACAGAATAGAATTTGTAGGCTGCAATTAAAGGTGCAAAGGTTGGTCGCTCTTTCGGTTGGTATGGGTCTCAAGCAATTTTAAAACAATGGGGAAGAGACATTAAGGCTCTATTTTGGGGGTATTGCCCACATTTGAGGGCAATAACAGCTGCGAATTACCCTACCCACCAGCCTGAGCTGCAGACAAGAGCCTATAACGAAAACAGGGTAATAAAAAGCAGTATTTTCTGCAAGTAAGGACCATATGGCTAGAAGCAGCAATCAAGTAATGCCTCTTTTTTTCAGAAGGTGCTCTCTCTGTGGCACTATGCTGGCTGTTTCCCTTGAGGAAAGATAAGTTATAAAATCACAAAGCTTAGAAGTTACTTAGTATATTGTCTATTAAATAAGCATATGATGGTTGTTTGCCAGACTGTGCACATGAGAGTCAAACTGAATTCTTAGTCGCAACACTTTTATATTTATTTTCTAATGGGAGGACTCGTATTTCAAGAGAATAATTGGAAATTATGTTAAAATGGGACTAATCGATAAAAGCTGCAATTTATGTACTGGTCCAACTCAGGATACTATGCATATATTAGTAATCTGTCCAGCATTGCTTCTTAATTAAAACCTATTGAGAAAATCTATGTTTGTTAAACAAGAAATGGATACAGTAACAACTTGAACAATGAAAACAAAGAATGCAATCTCACTGTAGTATTCTCCCGATTTCTAGGGCCACTTACTATGCCCAAATCTGGAGAAAAGCGACTACAATACTCGAGGGATCATCTCCTCCAATACCGCTCGACCGTATCTACCCTCTCCCCCATACCGCTACCTTCTGACGAAACCAGAGGGAAACACCATGCAACTACATCGGTCAACCTAGCATTACTGAATTGTAGATCCGCATCTAAACATTCCGTAGAAATTAATCAGCTTATCCAGGATATGACATTAGATGTCCTTTTCCTTACGGAAACGTGGCTAACGCCCCACTCCGAAGCCGACATCGTCAACATGCTACCCACAGGCTACCTCATACTATACCAAAATAGAATTAAGGGTAAAGGAGGAGGGTTAGCGATTGTTTATAAAAACACTCTTACCTGCAGGATACAAGATGGAGGAATAGAGGACTGCGAAAATATCCACTTTTCTCTCCAAATAAATCCCAATAAAACTCTTTCGGGATTTCTCATCTATCGTCCTCCCGCCAGCCTAGGAAATTTTGTCAGTTCACTGCTAGAGGCCACCATCTCCACTGGCACATCGACCTCCAGCTTTCTCCTTCTAGGAGACTTAAACCTCCACTTTGAGGATAATAAAGATAAAGCCGCCGGAGATATAATTTCGGAATTAAAAGCATTCGACCTCCTACTCAAAAACTCCGAAGCAACTCATGCCAAAGGACATCTTTTAGATCCACTCTTCACCAATCTTCACAATCTAGAAGTCTCTCACCCACATCCCCTTCCATGGTCAGATCATTTCCTTATCCCTTTTATTTGGCAGATTACTCCTGACACCCCCCAGATCCCAATTCCCAGACAACAGGAAAGAATTTGGTCCAAATTGTCATTTGAGAATTGGACGCAAAATTTAATCCATTCTGCCCCCTCCGCAGATCCCGACCCAGAAAAATCCGACAAAAAATTTAACAATTGGCTCATCTCAACTTTAGATCAAGTCGCCCCTAAGAAAAATCTAAAAAAAAAATGCACTTCTTTTAAATCCCCCTGGTATTCCCAAGAACTCAGGATTCTACGAAAAAATTGCAAAGTTCAAGAACGCAAATGGAGAAAAAACTGGGACCCACTTATCAAAGAAGAATATAAAAAATCAATGAAGATCTATAAATTAGCCCGAAAGTCAGCACAGGCCTCCTTCTATGAGGAAAAAATTAAATCTGCCTCCAACTCGTCCCGCGAGACCTACAAAATTTTTAAAAGCCTATTAAAAATTCCTAACCCTTCCCCCACCCAGGTACCCTCTGTTGCTAGATGCAATCAAATAGCAACTTTTTTTCAGAGTAAAATAACAACCATCCTTCAAACCCTCCCCCCCAAATCTGACAAAATCCCCGCAGAAACCTCGGCATTTCCAACGAACGGCCCTATACTTGACAGTTTTGATCAGTTGACCAATGAAGAATTTCTTAAAACTCTCTCAGGCATGAAAAGTGGCTCTCCTAATGATCCAGCCCCCATTCATATTCTCAAACGAGTGGGACCCACTATCTCACACCTAGCTACCAATCTTATTAATGCCTCCCTTAGCCAAGGAGTGGTCCCCCGTAGCTGGAAGCACGCAGTTGTGAAAGCCCTAAGGAAAAAACAGGTCTTGACCCACTTGACCTCTCCAACCTCCGCCCAATCTCCTTATTGCCAGGGTTAAGTAAAATCACAGAGAAGGTTGTTAATCAGCAACTATCGGCTTTCTTAGAAACCAACAACCTTCTTTGCCCTTCTCAAACTGGGTTCCGTCCTGGTCAGGGGACCGAGACCGCCCTTCTTCAAGTGGTGGAGGAAGCCAGATGCATCTTGGATTCAGGGGGATCGGTGCTACTGATCCTCCTGGATCTAAGCGCTGCATTTGACACGGTTGACCACGAGATCCTGATACAGCGACTGTCTAATTTAGGAATAAGAAACATGGCACTTCGCTGGCTCACATCCTTTCTTAAAGACAGAACCTTTCAGGTCTGTGAAGGTAATGAGCGATCTGACTTCTTTCCCCTCCAGTGTGGGGTCCCTCAGGGCTCTTCATTGAGCCCCACACTATTTAATTCCTATATGGCCCCCCTGGAGGAAGTGGTTACCCCATTCGGGATAAAAACCATCACATACGCTGATGACACCCAAATGGTGGTTTCATTTTCGTTAGAAAATGCCCAAATCAAAAACCTTCATGACTGCCTTGAAGGGATCTATCAGTGGATGTGTGATTCTAGGCTGAAACTGAACGGCTCTAAAACCGAGCTTATGCTACTTGGACCCCAAACATCACCCCTCCCCAGCGCAATGTGGCCATCCTGCCTAGGTACCCTTCCTCAACCCAAGATGGAGCTCAAAAGCCTTGGTTTCTGGCTAGAACAGGACCTTTCACTTAAAACCCAGGCCAAAAAAACAGCAGGTACCTGCGTAGGCTTACTCCGTTCAGCCAGGAAAATTCTCCCTCTGCTCCCTGCACCCTCTCAAAAACTCTTAATACAAGGGCTGATATCATCTAGGCTAGATTATGGCAATGCCCTCTTCCTGGCAGCCCCTGAAACAACTTTGAACATCCTGCAGAGAACTCAAAATGCCGCTGCTAGGCTCCTGACAGGCACTCCCCGTAGAACATCAGCCAAACCTGCATTGAAGGCACTTCACTGGCTGCCTATCCGTGAAAGGGTCAAATTTAAGGCCCTATGCATTACGCACAAAGCTCTACAAGACCAGGGCCCCCCCGCTGCATAAATTCAGGCTCTTCCCATACAAACCCAATAGGTCTCTGCGCTCCTCCCATGGCAATTTGTCCACAGTACACAAAATTAAGAAAGCCCGTACTGGAGGACGCCGTTTCTCAGTTGCAGCTGCAATATTGTGGAACGCTTTACCAACCCATCTACGCGCGGAAACGAATCACAACAAATTTCGCAAGCTACTCAAAACCCATCTTTTCCCACAATAATCTGCGCTTTCCCCTCCCGTCTCTGTTTCCCCCCCTCAGTTGCTAGTACAATCCCAGCGCTGGGACGCCCCCGGGCAGCCATGCGCTCTAGAAATCCCGCTTTCATTTCATTTCATTTCATTCATTTCATTTCATTCATCTCTTACAGTCAATGATTATTATACATATTTTAACATGTTCTGTGTCTTATTGAATAAATAAATGGAAAATAAAAAAAGTAAAACATTTTGTCTCAATTTCTGTGATGTGCATGTAGATTAAGAACTGGGAGCCTTGAATGTCATGAAGGACAATTAACTTGAATCATATTATTTTTTAGGAACTTTTATAAAATGTTACTTTTGTTTTCAGAAAGAGGGTATTTATGGCTGTTTTATGTTGTTTAACAGTGCCTTTGAGTTGTGTTTGTTATTTGTGTAAAAATGTTATATTTTGCTTGCATTGTTCTTTTTGTAATTGCTTTACCAGTAATAAATTTGAGCTAGACATGCCCTATAAAAGCATCATCCAGGCAATAAAAAAAAAACAGAAAATATGTGCAGCAAGGCGAATGAGGGTATCATCACGAGTCAGACAACCCTTTTACTCAGGCTAGTGGTGCAACTTGATTAGTTACCCTTTTAAGCTTGTTGCAGTGAAATCCCCATCTCCCAAAATCAATCTGAAAATGTCGAATAACTATTTGAGTTCTTAACGGACTCCTAACATGCCCAAGATCCCCACTTCTTGGGTTACTTACCATGACAAACTATTTGGTTGTGTGTCACGATTTCGACTAAGATTTCAAATTAGCATTATTTTAATTCTCTATTTTGGATTATTTAATATATCAATAAATACATAGACAAAAAGGTGGGGTATGGGGAGCTTAACAAAAAAAAGACTATTTAATGGGGGTAAACCCATGTTCTCTTTTTTATATAACTAATGTTTTTATGTTTTCTATATTTTTATTTCAACTGATGGGTTAGCCCCTCCAAGCCTCTCATTTTCTTTTTGTTTGTCCTCATACCACCATTATATGCAAGTAGTAGCCTGTCAGCCGATCTGTACCTCTGCAGACTTTTGCAATATTTCCATAGTTCCAGCGCTCGTGCCCTTCCAGTGTCCTGGCTGCACAGGTCACGCAGGTGTAATCATTGGACAAAGAAAAGGGTTAAACACTCATGTCCCATCCCAGTTTTGGAAGGCCACCCATATCTTAGATTGTATATTGGACTCCAGTTCGGTATCTATTTTTGCTGCTCTTCTTAGTGCTCATAGCCAGTCCATCCCTTGTGATGGGGTGGGTTCAGTCCATTTCTTACAGATTTCCCACCTAGCGAGTAGAATTAGATAAAATAGCAAGGCCTGCTTATCCCCAAAAATGTAATTACATAGCTGATCTGCTACCCCCAGCAATACTAGTAGGAGGCTAACTTTGATATTTGTCTCAAAAATTGTATTAATTGTCTTTTCGACCTCGGACCAATACTTCTCCAACTGAGGGCATACCAAAAACATATGCTTATCATTAGCACTAATTTCACTGCACCTGTGACATTTGGGTTGGCCACCTGTTACGAATTTTACCAGAGTCCAATATAATCTATTCGCTGTGAAGAAATGGTTCCTCTTCAAATTCGATGGTTTTTCTACTTTATACAGTAACTTAAACGAAAGCTGCCATACTTTTGTTGGGTCAGGAATCTGCATCACCTCGTACCATATTTCATAGGGGGCTTTGATTTTTTCATCCTCTGAAGTCAATAGTGTGTGATACCATCCACTTATTTCCTTCTTTACCATTGTTTTGTTCTTTAACTTTTTTCAAACTCCCAGAGACTCTTAATCTCATGCCTATTTGCTTCCCCCCAAAATTTTAGCTGGAGAAATTCTTCCCATGGGACCACTTCATCCATCACTATCAAGTCCCCCCAAACCTCTATACCTGCCTTCCTGAGTGGAACGCTCAGTTGGTCCTGCAGACATTCAGGGGTACCAGTTGAATCCCATATTGGGGTCTCTACTGAATAATATCCGATTCCTAATATGTTCCTGATCTTCACCCACAAAATCAAAGCTGCCTTCAATATCTTTAACTCTACTCTTTTGAAAAATTTCTTGGTGCCAAACTTAAACAAAAAACCTTTCCCTCCCCACTCCTTAATCATCTCCTCACACAAACCTCCCCACACCCTGTGCTCTGTTGTGTGGAATGCCAGACAATATTTTTTCACGTCTGGTAGTGCTAGCCCTCCTTCTACTAATCTTCGCCTAAGTTTCTTCCAAGACATGCGTGCTCCCCTATCTGCCCAAACAAAACTGCCCATTTTACCCCTGTACTTTATCTATCAGCTTACTTGGAAACCTTAACGATATACAATAAAAAAAGGAATGTAAGTTTCGGCAGAGTGACCATTTTGATCAGTTAACCCTTCCGTATATCGTCAATGGGAGATTCTTCCACCTAGCTAAAGTTTTCTCAATTTCCTTTGTAACTCTTTCCAAATTATGCTGAGGGACATCCTGTATAGCATTGAGAATGTTGATACCTAGATATCTAATTTCTCTCTGTATGCTCCCCCTCCAATCCGGGATATTCCAGCACATAATCCCGTTTTTTTCTCTATTGATCAAGTATCCCGACAGAGCCCCATATTCATCCGCCAACTGCTCGACCCTTGGGATCGTAGTAGACAGGTCTGTTGTATAGATGATCAGGTCATCCGCATAAAGTGAGATTTTTTTTCAGAACATTCCTATACTGAAGGCCTTCACCCGATTGTCTTGGCGGAGCACTGGAGCAAATGGCTCAATATATAAATTGAATAGCAGGGGTGAGATTGGACATCCCTGTCGTGCTCCTCTTGTGATCATAAAACTCTTAGTGAGGGCTCCATTTAAGAGGATCCTGGCTGTAGAGCTGTTATATAGTGTTTTTAATGTAGTTATAAAATGAGGCCCAAACCCCATATGTTCTAGAACTGCCCATAAATACTCCCAACAGACTTGATCAAATGCTTTAGCGGCGTCCAAGGAGACCACCGCCAAGGGGACAGATCTTTCTGTCGCTATATCAATACACCCTATTAGTTGTTGGGTTAACACGCACATTTGCCTTCCAGGAATAAACCCCTTTTGATCCTCATGTATTAATTGAGGTATTATTCTGGATAACCTCCCTGCCATAATGCTGACAAAGATCTTATAGTTAGCATTTAGCAGGGAGATTGGCCTGTATGATTCTGCTTTAGCGGGGTCCTTCGCAGGTTTCAAAATTACATCAATAAAGGCTTCACGCCACGATTCTGGAGCCTGCACTTCCCCTCTATATATCAAGTTAAACAGCGTCTCCAAGATAGATATTATTTCATCAGCTATGTGTTTATATACTTCTGCCGCCTTCCCGTATTTAGACTTTTTGATTGCTCCTTTTACTTCTTCTAGGACATCTTTTCCTTCTTCACTTAATGACGGAAGATAATGTGTACCAAGTCAACATCTACTCTTTATAATGTCAGCAGTAATATTTTCCGTATAGAGCTGTGAGAATATTGTAACTATATGCTCCTGCATAGAATCCCAACTGCCCAGCTTTTCTCCTGTTCCCCTTTTTAACTCTTTTATATTGTTTCTTGACCTTTCCACTCTCGCTTTCCAGGCAAGCAAAGCACCAGCTTTTACGCCATATTCAAATTCCTTCATATTCGCTGCTTGCCATCTAACTTTACACTTTTGATCTATTTTCCTTTTGAATTTTAATTGTGCCTCATACAACCTCTCTTCCATCCTCACTTTTTCTTCCCCTGAACTCACAGAGTGTAGGGCCTCCTCTAAGATCCCAATCTTTTTTTCACTGTTCTCTAGTTCTATACGTGCTTTCCGATTTTCTGATGAGTTTAGACTTTTTAGGATGCCACGAATATATGCCTTAGAGGCATCCGAAACAATACCCATGGGGGCGGTATCTTGATTTATAACAAAATATTTGTTTGTTGCTTCCTTCAATGCTATATCCACCCCATCTTCTAAAAGCAGTAAAACCCTTAAGGTCCATCTGCTGGGTGGTTGCGGCGTCAAAGCTTGTATGGTTGCCATTACAGGTGAGTGGTCTGAGATATGAGCAGGGAAATGCTTAATCTTCTTAATATTTACTAAAAAGGATCTATCAACTAAGAAATTGTCAAGTCTTGAAAAATGATGATGTTTTTTGCTATGGTACATGTATCCCCTTATCTTACCCTTCAAATGTCTCCATACCTCCCCTAAGTTAAAATCACGTATCATACTTTTCAAAGCCTTCCTCATCCTTGGGACGTAGGTATACTCTCTCTTTGTAGACCGATCTAACACAGGATCTAGCAAAACATAAAAATCGCCACCTATGATTACAGGAGCTGATAATGCTGCTATCCTCAATTCTAGGTCTACAATATATTGAGGATTATCCTCATTCGGGCCGTAATATCCAATACATAGGAAGTCCATGTCAGCCCACCTTACCCGGGCTACCGCCCACCTACCTGAGTTATCTGTACTTGACTCTTTCATTTCTATACCACAACCACTCCTAATCAGAATAGCCACTCCCTTGCAGCACAGTAGTGTATCTGGCGCAATAAAATTTTGCAACCAACCACATTTCCTGAACAACTCTTTACTCTCACTTGCCATAAGGTGCGTCTCCTGCGACAGCATTACCAGTGCCTTGCTATTTTTTAGATACTCAAGTATTCTCCTCTGTCTAATTCACATTCCAAGTAAAAAAAATTATATTTGGAATGTTAGTCGAAGACATCTTTCTTAGTAGGTTCTCTTTTAATTTCGATCCTGCACTGGAAAGACTTTCCTGCAAAAACGGTGTTGAGGACTTTCTTTTTGGGGTTTTTCTCCACTGCTTCCCACCCGTGCTCCTCCACCACCCCCCCCCCTCCCCTCCACTACAGTGCCCCCCCTGAGGAACCCTCCCTACGTTACTAGGCATAATAATGCCTATAGGCGTGTAGTCCGGGGCGTGGAGGGGGATTTATTAACACACAGCGTATTTATACATTACAAAAGTGCTGGAGAGCTTGAGAGCTATTTTTTACTTTGACTGGCTCCCATTTTCATAAATATGTGCATAAGCCTATGTTTATGGATGTTTATATAAATATATACATACACACATATATAAATGTATGTGTATATATATATATTACTGAAGCCATAATGTCAAATATATATACACCCACACATACACAGCATCACATTTTGTACTAATATATACAATGATGTGTGTGTGTGTTGTGAATCTAATTGAAACACTATCTATAGCTCTACTGCTCTACTCTAGGAGAAGTGTGGCTCACTGGTTAGAGGCGGCAGACCCTGAAGCAGAGGTCAGACCCGGGACCAGGGTTCAATTCCCGACGCGGCAGGGTCTTGAGCCCAAATATCCACGGACTCGATAATTCTCGTTTCGGTGCCTACTCAAGTCACAGGTTCACACTCTGCAGCTCTGGGCATTAGCTTGCTTAATCTCCACTACGGCCCCCCTGCGGCGGGATGCCTGGCTTTCACCTTGGGGATGCCCAGTACGGGTATCTCACAGGGAAAAACCAGGACGGGTTCCCAAGGCAAGCGCCGAGATGCCTACGGGTAATTGAGCGCTATATAAGAACGCTTATTAATAATAATAATAATAATAATACTGCTCATACTGACATACCACAGCTGAGGATACAGATCATGGTGTCCATACAAATAGAACACATGGTCCTTGATATTTGGAACTGCCTTGATCTAGAAGTTTTCAAGAAGATGAGGATTATAAATCAATAATTTAGGACCAAAGATAATGAAGTAGGTTTTGGTCCTGTGAAACAGAGTTGAATTGTTTTAGTTGAATAATGCATTTTTGAATGGCAACGAGTGAGACCCGAGTTTCCACTATTCATGACCTCTGAACAAAATCATAATGGCTTCCAATTATGCCATATTGTTCAATTTCAGCAGAGTGTCTAGAGTTATACACATAGGTACAGATATCATTAACCACCAAAGGTTACGTGGGGGTTCAGCTGAAGGTTTCAGTTTACAGTATAAGGCGCTCACACAGTGCAAGTAAATAGCGGTGATGATGGACAGGTTGGAAAAGAGTGACGACGGTGCAAACAGTATAGAGGGAAACCTGAAAGCCTCTCTACGGTGAACAGGCACAAAGATGCCCGGACACTTGAAACAAATAAACTACAGGTACTGTGCACACGTTATATAAAAGCAGTATTGGTAATGTGGTAGTCTCTTGAGACAAAGAGAAATGTGAATAACGTTGATGGATTGAAGACAGTTGTAGTATTGAATATAGGTCTTTAATTCTTGTCTTTATTTGAAAAAACGCCAGCCGACACGTGTTTCATCACAGGTAGGAGACTGTGACTCATCAGGGCTGTAAAAACATAGTAATAGTGAGAAGACGGACTTATGGCAGCAGTCCAAAGCATAAAGTAAAAGAACAAAATTGATAATACTGTACAGAGAAAACTATCTCTGGTTGTGACAGTGCGTGCAGGATGCGATATGCAGTGTAGGGCTGTGTGGGTGAGGACACATGCACGGGAGTCATGTGAAAGTCTAGTATTCGTCGGGCGAAAAAGTGAATGCACAGTGGAGAATACTATGGGGATGTGCGTATAAAACCAGATAGTGGTAACCAGAGCTCGTAGTGTCAGTGATGATCAAGGAATGATGAAAAAAATCAGTGGGACAACCTGAAAATGTCTGTGGGCCCAAATAATAATCATGCAATACAATGAATATTGTAATCGGACGTACGGGCGCACATGCAAATAAAAAAATCCAAGGAGCGCGTGCATGTGCGATTATGGTAAAAAACACAAGTAGAAGATGCGTCGTGGGCAAAAACATCGGCATACAAACGAGTAGCAAAAAAGTGATGGACCGGTATGTCGCACAAAGAGTCATAAGTAGACCAATTTAACCCAGGGATGAGGGGAACAGTATTTGACCGAGAAGTGCCTGCAACACATGCATGTGACTTTTAAATAATGAAAAATGACAGCAAGAAGCACTTGAAACAAAAGACTATAAATAAAGAAAAATAAGCACCCTAGAATGACATTTCTAGATCGTCATAACATGTAACTTATGAATGATAAGAAATGACAGCACGAAGCACTTATAAACTGAAACTATAAATACGGTGAAAGAAAAAACAAGCACCCTAAAATAACATTTCTTCTAGGACGCCATATCAAGGCTATGAGCTGAATTGTAATATGCCTAATCTGAATAGTGGCGCGGGCAAAAAGGCATGGAATCAGATATCACATGAGTCATCCAAAACAGAATGCACGATAATAGTCATAGATTACATTTTTTGGACACACTTATATAAAATTGAAGACTAAAATATGATCCCCAAGAGGGTCGGGAAAACTCACCAAGTTGTCTTGGGGTACGAGATTTATCCAAATAACATGAGGTCAGCAAGGGTATGAGCTGAATGGAGATCCGCCGTGCATAAGGGTACATTCAGCTCATACCCTTGCTGACCTCATGTTATTTGGATAAATCTCGTACCCCAAGACAACTTGATGAGTTTTCCCGACCCTCTTGCACTCACCTTGTGGCCATTTTCACATCCCTCGTCCAGTTCTAAATACATCCCCGCTTTTATTTTCCAACAGATATTCATCACGCCTTCCACAGGTACCTCAACTCTTTGTACAACTTTTTGGGGATCATATTTTAGTCTTGAATTTTATATGTGTGTCCAAAAAATGTAATCTATGACTATTATCGTGCATTCTGTTTTGCGAGCGAGCGCAGCGAGCGAGCCCGAACCCCAAAAGGGGGGTTTGGGGGGATAACCCCCCCCAAGAAAATTTTTTAAAAAAAGAAGAAAAATTGTGCATTTTCAAGCAAATTTGAGAAAGCAGGAAGGTTAATAAAGCAATTGTGAAAGTGCAGTTATTACATTAATAGATGGCATAACATAGGTAGCTGCTTATTCAGTATAACCACAGAGCTTCATACATTCCGTCCTATTACGCTCAGGTGCTGAATTCAGACTATAAGACTTTCATGAAAATCTCAGCTCTAAGAGTAGAATAATTTGTTGTGGGTGATGACACAAGGAAAGATCAAATCATTGCAATTGGTGGCACTGACAGAGTGAAGTTATTCTAAGATGGACTCAGCAACCATGGATAAGGCAGCATGATGGAAGGATGGCAGCCATATCAAGATCCTGCCCTACAACATTGGTACTGACTGTTACCCCATTACCAATAAACAGTTTTTGATGTGGAGTAAATAGATTCCTTGTGTTTTCACAGCTTTAAATCAGAATATTTAGCAACTAGAATGGGATGTCAATGACCCATGACTGATGCCAAGCAAGCAACAATGGTATATGCAGAGGAGTAAAATGTATTGAACCGTTCTCAGACCATCCCCAAGGATCGCTTATAGACTAGCATCTGTCCCACCTATTAGTCATGAAAATGCACATGAGCTACCCAATTATAAAACTTTGCCCACAACCACAACAGGAGGTGCCACTGATGTTAGTAGTAAAGGCTAAATTTAAGGTGAGCATTACATAACAGACACATTTCAGACTCAGATACTGCTGGAAGGGGATCCAGTTGTCTTTTGGCTGGGAAGTCACTGGGAAAGCAATGAGGAATATATGTGTGACAGATTAATTACAAATCACTTAATCAGGATATTTCCAAAAAACTCTGAGTGAAAGCGACAAAACGGGAGAGATGAGCCTTGTAATTCAAACGCACCAGCAGAAAAGATGTGACTGGTTTCCTTGCCATCAACATACAATAAGCCTTTTTTTTAATGCACAAACTCGACCCAAAGGTATTGGAGCACTTTACATGAGCACCGGTTATGTTACACAGGGACACATTCAGGCACAGGGAGATTAAGTGATTTGCCCAGAATCACAGTCCTTTTAAACCCATAAGTAATTTAAACCGTGCCCCCAACCAAGGTCCGCAACAGATGCTGCTGCACCCGTCTCACCGCCCTAAAGCCGGCTCTGTATGTACTCCTCCAGGTGCTCGGAGGCCAATGTTGGGCGATTAGCAGTGGCTTACACGCACATCAAAAATAAAAGATGTGATGGATAAAGAACAAGTTGTGTTTTACTCCCACCACACATACAGCTGAAGAAGAACTGGTCCTTCGAATAACTCTCCCTAGGTCCTCTAGGCGTGGCTGAACCCGTACACAGCGCCTGGATACCCTCGTGGGCGGCGGAGCGCTCTACAAATACACATAACCTACCCTTAAACATGAATAAAGGTGATGGGGCAGTCGACATGTGGTGTACTGTGAGAAACCACCATGTGCTGCAAACATTAATGGGTACTCGAGCCTTCAGATCAGCAAGTTAACAGCTAACACTGAAAGCCTATCAGAAGCCAGACTTGGGCCAAGACAGAAAAACAGAAAGAAAACACTGACAAACGACACCATAGGGCCAACAGTCAGGGCGTAGGCTAAAAACAAATCAATAAAAAACCAGCCCGTGAATTCACCACTATCATTTTTCAGACTATCATTTGTTTAGCGACTATTAGTCATCATCCTCAAGTTTTTTTCGGATTTCAAAAATCCTTAACACCACATACAGTACAGTTTCATAATTCATCAAAACAATTAAAACATTGTTAAAATAGCAACATGATTAAAAGCAGAAGGGAATAGCAACTACACTGCCTTTGTGAATGATACAGGCTAAACAATATTTCATTAGATAAAAACTACTCTTACAAATGTGTGTAAAGAGTTCACGACACGCAGAACCAATGTATGATAAAGTGTGTGGTTCTTTTTATTTTAAATTGGGCAAATAATATTGAAACCATCACCTGCAGGAACAGAAATCGTAGCCCCGGCCCTGTAAAAGAAGTGCTGGTGCTGGGCACCTGAAAGCACCTGCTCAAATTGAGCACTGGTGATAAAGGTATTCACACAACAGGCACATTCATCCTTGGCCTCTCTGCGAGCATCTTGAAAATGGTAGTGTGCCAATTGTGAGTTCGCATATAAAGGGGGTCACACTACTGTCAAATATGTACCCAAAGAAAGGAAACGAGGATGCAGTGCTCACGGGTGAGTGGAGGGGCATGTTCTGTGCGCATGGGACATGGAAAGGTAGAGGAAATGAAAGGAATTATGCACAAAAAGGAGAGAATGGAAACTGTTGGAGAGGAGAACGACTGCTTGAGAGGCATGCAGGTGCAAGATTCCAGGAATACATGGGGAGGAACATGGGAGCATGTTTCAAAGAGAGAAAGAGTGCAGAGGAAAATGGTGTGAAAAAGAAAGCGAGAGAGAGTGAGACACACTGAAGACCTTACCACATACACAGAGCTTAGTTATTTAATTCAAAGTGCTTCACTCCTTTCAGAGAACCCCACAGCTTTCACACCAATAAAAGTCACTTTCATTTTCAGTTGTTTGTTGCTAAGCGTGAATTAATTTGACAAGAAATGTGGTCATTTTTTTTGTTTTCTAATAAAGGTGCCAGGAAGCCCCTCTGTGCTCCATGTAACGATACATAAATGAAATAAAACAATTGTGTTTGATAATAAACCTTATCACAAAATTTGAATAAATACCCTGTTGCCGGTCAGTTTAAAATCATTTAATCCATCTTAATCAAAGGCCCATTGAGAAAAAAACTTGACTTTGAAACAAATAAGTGAATCAGAGCTATTGCGGACCAACAATCTGCCGAACTAAACAACTGAATTTCCAGCGTCTTTTAGAGAGGGACAGACAGAGGGACGAATATAGGGTGGCAACAAACATTACCCGGGGCTTCACTGGTACCCACTACCCAGTAAACAAAGGGGTCAAAGGTTTACATACTTTAGTACAACACACGCACTGCAGTAAAAAACGAAAGGATGTTTAAACATTTAGGGGGTACAATTAAAAAGACCTTTGAATATAGCTGCAGTGACACCTTGCACTTTCAAAACGTGCAGTTCACAATTGATATTGTAACAAGTCACCGCAGCATATACTGTTCCCCTGCACTGGGGCGTGAATGAGCTTCTGGAGTTCAGTGCCCCTCTGCCTGACAAAAGCCTGCCCCTTACTCCATCCAGCTCAGAGCCGAAGATGAAATAAAACCCACACACCACGTGCACACACACACACACACACACACAACACCCTGCGAGCACCCAGAGCTTTAAGCAAACGTGCTAATAAAAATAGACACAACTGAATTGGACCTACCAAAAGAATAGCGAAGTGTTCTCACTCGCTGACTTTTCTTGTTTCCCAGAATAAAGTGGAGCCACGTGAGAGACTGAGTTCAGGCTCCCTTCTCCGTTTAAGTGGCTGCAAAAGAAATAGTAAGAGGGAAATAGTGCGGTGTTGTCCTCGAACAGATTGGGCCATAATAGATTCGAGAGACTCAAAAGACCCACTCTACTCCACTAAATACTGCAATCGCACAGTCTACGTTGCTGGCAGGAATTGATTTGAAAATAAAGTTACCTTAGATTAGAGGAGTGAGTCCCAGATCATAGTTCCCATACTTTTTTACGCACATCAACTCTGTAGAACTGCGCTGCAAGGACAAAACCATCCGTGCTGACAGGATGCTCCCTCTCACTGCTGCTGTGAGCGCGCTTCCGACTCCAGCAGAGGCACGGAAAAGGGCTGGGATTAGGCGAGGTGTGGAGAAGGGTGGTCGGGAAGGTGTCAGTAGGCCTGGTATTTTTATTTAATATGTTGATTTGAGCAGTCACCTCGGGGTTTTCAGTGGCTTCATAGACATCTCGAGTTTCGCTCTCCTTGCCTCTTTCATGACATTCAGAAACCCCGCAGTGAAAAACGTCTCTGTTATTCACCGTTACAATAACCACTTGTGCCAATCTGCGCGTTAATACCATGGCACCGATACCAAGCAAAGTATGGCCGGATGTGGTTTCAGATGGCTGCCTCTCATTGAATGCACCATGGTACCTAAACAACCTCTAGCCCATCACCTGCTCTTAGCTCGAGGCACTCAGCACCGACCTTGGAGAGAGTGAACATTCCGGCAACTCCGGGGCACAGCATTGGAATTATCAGCGCCGAGTCAGACACGAAATACCCATAGCTGCCAAGGTTTCAGAATGCTTATGTGTGACATTTTCATCATTTCAGTGTATTTATGAGTGACATTCAACGAATATGAGTGACACTTTCTCACGAGCAAAATCAAGCAATGAAGATGAAGGTGAGGGAAACATAAATATCAGAAATTACTCATTTGAGCAACGAGAAATACTAAGAATATCTTAAAACAGCGCAAAGCGCCAGAAACAGAAGTGCACTAACCTAGTGCCAGGTTTATTTTGGCTCAAGATCATGAGGCACTAAAAGTGAAAGTAAATTAAATAAGGATTTGAGAAGGTACTATTAGCACTTACTAGTCTGTAGTGAGCAGCACCTGACTGGACAGACAATAAACCAATCAAATACTGCAGTGAGTGTTTAATTCTTATGACCAGCATAGGTGGCAAGTTTTCAGACTGCTTATGCGTGACATTCTTGTGCTTTCAGTGTGTGTATGAGTGACTTTCTACTGCCAAACGAGTGACTCTTCCTGCAAGTAAATTAAAGCAGTAACTCATATTTTTGTGCTCGTCTGTGAAGTTTTGATTAATATGCAAGATAAAAACCCAGCTTCAGTAGTTATCCAGTGAAACCAGCCAAGGCCATGCAAATGGAAAACCTAGCAGTACGAGCAACTCCTCAACGTGTCCCAGATGGCAAATTCATTAAGATATAACGAAGGCAAGCATGTGTTCCAACATTTGCTGCAACTGAATTAGCCTTCCCGTAAAATGCCCCTAGGTTACATAGTTTAATCACCAGAAAGACCCAGAAATTTGTTGCACCTTAAAAAAAAACTAAAGGGTCCGTTCTGCTGACAACAAAACTGTCCACCCAAACTACCAGCTGAGATGCGCCCCCGCAGATCTCAGCTGCTATTATCAATCAATACAGACAGTGGAGTATCAGCTGAGCCAAGCCCGCCGGGGCGCCACCACCGTCTGAGGTGAGCAGTGAACCACAGGCTGAGGCTCATGCTGTAAATCATTATCAATCATAAGTAAATATACAACAAGCACACAGACCTGAGTGAGGCAAGCTGGCCGGTACAGAATCTTGCAGCACGCTGGCACACCAGGGTGTGACATTCGGGTCAACTTAATGTGCTGCAGCCTCTGGGATAGCTCTGGTCACCAAGTGAATGAATGTTCGCAGAAGAGGCTGGCACTGTGGCACCAATTAAACTGGCGTACTGGGCGCAGGCAGCGGTCTGGGCACTCGGCTGCAACAAAATATGAAACATAACTGCCGCCCGATTATCTGCCTACAGGCTGTCACAGTAATCGAACACAAGAAATGGGTGATTATCGGCTACATGACGACATGCCACGTGAATGCTGCCGGCCCAAAGAAGTCTCAGCAACAGTATTATGCGAGGTATTACTGAACTGTTTGATGTATGCTGCCAGCGCAGCTCAGACCCAGGATAGCGCGAGCCTCGGTGAGTCTGCAGACCAGTGACCGAAGTCTGTCCTGGGCGGCCGATGCTAGATCGGTCACCGGCTCCGTGACCTGAGGCTTGGCAATAATTATATTTCACATCAATCACATGGCGATTTTTGACGGCCCACCACATGTTGCTGCAGTCACGCCGCTCTGATGCGCTCCACATCCTGTTAGCTCCTCAGCTTGCGGCTGCCACGTCACAACAAAACCAGCCAATTCCAAATACCCCACACGCGCGGCATCCAATGATGGAAGCTGCGGGGCTGACAAGCCAATCCTGGCACTGCCTGCAGAGCCAGGATTGGCTAGAGGGGCATTTTTGCTGCTCGCCCTGTCGCCCTTTGTGAACCCGGGCTGTGGCAGGCGAACAGCACCCCTGGGTCCCGATGGGGACCTTACAGTGCGCATGCTTGAGGAAGTATCCCACTTTCCCAAGCATGCGCACTGTAAATTCCCCATCGGGATTGCACAACTATCGGGATTGCGCAACTGCAGCAGGCCACCTGGCGGCTGATTGTTGCAATGAATGTATTGCAATGCATTTATTTTATTTAGAGAAGGATTGCGGCCGGCGGCAGCGATGCGGGTCCATGTGGTGGCTGGGGGGGCTACGCCCCTACGCCCCAATGGACGCACCGCTGCTGCCGACGAATACTAGACTTTCACATGACTCCCGTGCATGTGTCCTCACCCACACAGCCCTACACTGCATATCGCATCCTGCACGCACTGTCACAACCAGAGATAGTTTTCTCTGTATAGTATTATCAATTTTGTTGTTTTACTTTATGCTTTGGACTGCTGCCATAAGTCCGTCTTCTCACTATTACTATGTTTTTACAGCCCTGATGAGTCACAGTCTCCTACCTGTGATGAAACACGTGTCGGCTGGCGTTTTTTCAAATAAAGACAAGAATTAAAGACCTATATTCAATACTACAACTGTCTTCAATCCATCAACGTTATTCACATTTCTCTTTGTCTCAAGAGACTACCACATTACCAATACTGCTTTTATAATAATAATAATAATAATAAACGGGTTTATAAAGCGCATGGTGACGCCATCCCGGCGTGTCCCCGCGCTGTGGAGAGAGAGGCAGATGCTAGTCAGAGGCTGGAAACTAGAGGGTATACAGGTAGGTCTTCAAGAGTTTCCTAAATTTAGTTTCAGTGTCCGCTAGCCTGATATTCATTGGAAGAGAGTTCCATTTGTTGGCTGCCAACACACGAAAGGAGTGGCCTCCTATTCTTGCTTTTTTTATCCAGGGGATTTTAAGTAAGCCTGTTCCCCTAGAGCGAAGAGATCTATTAGGCTCATAGGTGATGGCTAGATCTGTCAGGTAAGGAGGGGCTTTGTGCGAGGTGATCCTATAGCACATTAAGAGCGCTTTGAATAAGATCTTCTTTTTTATTGGAAGCCAGTGTAGAGCCGCCAGGGTAGGTTTAGAGGCTGCTCTTTTGGGTAATCTGAGGACTAGTCGTGCTGCCGTGTTTTGGAGCACCTGCAATCTCCTGATGTTCTTTTCCGTTGTTCCTAAAAGTAGCACATTGCCATAGTCTATTCGGGAGGTCACTAGGGCTTGGGTCATGGTTCGCCTGGCCTCTAGAGGAAGAAGGTCTAGAGTACGGTTAAGGGTCTTCGGAACCCCGAAGCATTTCCCTACTACTTTATGAACATGACAATCAAAAGAAAGTTTTGGATCAACCCAAATACCCAAGTTCTTTGCTTCCTTACAAGGAGTGGGTACAGGACCAAGGCAGGGTGGCCACCATTCTTTTGTCCAGCTAGCATCCTTTCCTCCTATCACTAAAACCTCTGTTTTAGAGCCATTTAGCTTCAGGCAGTGTTGGTTCATCCAACCTGCAAGATCCTGCATGCAGGTTCTGAAGTTGGCAGCTGCCATGGTGGGCGCTTGGGACAGGGAAATAAGCAGTTGGGTATCGTCGGCGTAGGAGACTAATTCTATGCCGTACGATTGAACCACATCTGCCAACGAAGCCATGTAAAGATTGAACAGGGTGGGGCTCAGGGCAGAGCCCTGAGGCACCCCCTGTTCTAAGGCTATGCTATCTGAGAGGTAGGTACCTCTCTGAACCTGAAAGCAGCGGTCTATGAGGAACGCCCTCAGCCAACCCAGTGCCGCCTTATATAACGTGTGCACAGTACCTGTTGTTTACCACCAAAGGTTGTAAAATATGTTATCAGAACAAAGGGGGTCATTAGGATGGCGGGCGGATTGCCCCTGCCAGGCTGGCGGTAGCCACCGCCAGCCTGGCGGGGGCAACCCGCCCGCCATCTGCACCTAAATTCCCCCCCGCCATATTAGGATGGCGGGGGGACCGCGGCAGACGGAAAGACCGTCTGCCGCTTTTCTGCCCCGGTCGCCTTGCGGCCGGGGCGGAAAAGGGTTTATATGGTGGCGGTGTCTATCAGACACCGCCAGCCATATTAGGATAGGCAGAAAACAATGCCTTTCCGTGGCGGAGGCATGCGGTTGCCCCCGAAGTGAAGGCAAGGTGGGGGGTGCACATGGGGGGTACCCCCCAGCATGTGCATACACAATGCGGCAGGCACCGCGCGGTGCCTGCCGCTTTGTGTATGCAAATGCATACATTCATTTTTAGCATTGTGGCGGGAGGTGCTGAGAGCACCGCCCGCCACAATGTTAAAAATGCAGGATGCTCCCGCCACTGTGGCGGGCGCATCCTAATACCCCCCACGGGACCCCCGCCCCGCGGTCCCGAATTCCGATAGGATGGCGGGCGGATTAAGTCCGCCCGTCATCCTAATGACCCCCAAAGTGTCCTATACTTTGAAATTCTATTCTGACACCCTTAAGAGCCCTCTCCTAGTATTCCACCTTTATATTGACTACAAAATATCATGCTATCAAAATATCATGGGCAAAATATTGAGAACCAAAATATCGAGACGTAACTATATACAGGTAAGTAGATGTTTGCTTTATTTAAATCTATGTTCATGATTTATATATATATATATATATATATTAAACCAACTTTCTCCACCAGGAAGAAAAAACGGGTCGCACTACCGATTATAGTATTTACAATCTTCTTTTATTCAGCTTCGTTACAGGGCATGTAGCGCAATTTGAGCAAGGTGGAGTCACACCGAAACGCGTAGATCAAATTGCGCTACATGCCCTGTAACGAAGCTGAATAAAAGAAGATTGTAAATACTATAATCGGTAGTGCGACCCGTTTTTTCTTCCTGGTGGAGAAAGTTGGTTTAATATTAGTGGCGTGGGTTCAGCCACAGGACAACACACTCACACGAGCGCTGCATATTCCCGAATGGTGAACCGATGTGGAGGTGATATATATATATATATATATATATATATATATATATAAATATATATATATAAAACACACAAGGTTGCCCCCAAAGAGAGAAGCCAGCCGGCAGTGCTATCATCCATTTATTTAGCAATGAGCTTTGCACGCAGACAGTATGGCACAGGCTCGAGTTCAGTCAAAATATGCAAAGCTTGAAACCAGACGCGTTTCGGGGAATAGGATCCCCTTCTTCCGTGGTAGCTTGCTGAGAAAAGATGATTGTACTCACGCACTTTTTGTAGATTAGTCCGCACCCATGTGGGCGTGGCCATTCGCTAGGCCATCTGGATCTTGTAGTGCGTGATAATTAAACAACTCCAGTGAGTTCATCTATGGCAAAGTTTAAGTTTCTCATAATCCCCAAGTGGGTAGAATCCCAATACTGCGCCAATCTGTCTGTTCCGCTTTGTAGCAAATGCCTTGGACACTGCCCCTGGTACACGGAGATCACGTTGTGGCGATCTCCCAGGCCCACTCTCCAGTGGTGAGCTTCTCTCGCGGCCGGACACGCCGCTCAAATACAAAACACACAAGGTTGCCCCCAAAGAGAGAAGCCAGCCGGCAGTGCTATCATCCATTTATTTAGCAATGAGCTTTGCACGCAGACAGTATGGCACAGGCTCGAGTTCAGTCAAAATATGCAAAGCTTGAAACCAGACACGTTTCGGGGAATAGGATCCCCTTCTTCCGTGGTAGCTTGCTGAGAAAAGATGATTGTACTCACGCACTTTTTGTAGATTAGTCCGCACCCATGTGGGCGTGGCCATTCGCTAGGCCATCTGGATCTTGTAGTGCGTGATAATTAAACAACTCCAGTGAGTTCATCTATGACAAAGTTTAAGTTTCTCATAATCCCCAAGTGGGTAGAATCCCAATACTGCGCCAATCTGTCTGTTCCGCTTTGTAGCAAATGCCTTGGACACTGCCCCTGGTACACGGAGATCACGTTGTGGCGATCTCCCAGGCCCACTCTCCAGTGGTGAGCTTCTCTCGCGGCCGGACACGCCGCTCAAATACAAAACACACAAGGTTGCCCCCAAAGAGAGAAGCCAGCCGGCAGTGCTATCATCCATTTATTTAGCAATGAGCTTTGCACGCAGACAGTATGGCACAGGCTCGAGTTCAGTCAAAATATGCAAAGCTTGAAACCAGACGCGTTTCGGGGAATAGGATCCCCTTCTTCCGTGGTAGCTTGCTGAGAAAAGATGATTGTACTCACGCACTTTTTGTAGATTAGTCCGCACCCATGTGGGCGTGGCCATTCGCTAGGCCATCTGGATCTTGTAGTGTGTGATAATTAAACAACTCCAGTGAGTTCATCTATGGCAAAGTTTAAGTTTCTCATAATCCCCAAGTGGGTAGAATCCCAATACTGCGCCAATCTGTCTGTTCCGCTTTGTAGCAAATGCCTTGGACACTGCCCCTGGTACACGGAGATCACGTTGTGGCGATCTCCCAGGCCCACTCTCCAGTGGTGAGCTTCTCTCGCGGCCGGACACGCCGCTCAAATACAAAATACACAAGGTTGCCCCCAAAGAGAGAAGCCAGCCGGCAGTGCTATCATCCATTTATTTAGCAATGAGCTTTGCACGCAGACAGTATGGCACAGGCTCGAGTTCAGTCAAAATATGCAAAGCTTGAAACCAGACGCGTTTCGGGGAATAGAATCCCCTTCTTCCGTGGTAGCTTGCTGAGAAAAGATGATTGTACTCACGCACTTTTTGTAGATTAGTCCGCACCCATGTGGGCGTGGCCATTCGCTAGGCCATCTGGATCTTGTAGTGCGTGATAATTAAACAACTCCAGTGAGTTCATCTATGGCAAAGTTTAAGTTTCTCATAATCCCCAAGTGGGTAGAATCCCAATACTGCGCCAATCTGTCTGTTCCGCTTTGTAGCAAATGCCTTGGACACTGCCCCTGGTACACGGAGATCACGTTGTGGCGATCTCCCAGGCCCACTCTCCAGTGGTGAGCTTCTCTCGCGGCCGGACACGCCGCTCAAATACAAAACACACAAGGTTGCCCCCAAAGAGAGAAGCCAGCCGGCAGTGCTATCATCCATTTATTTAGCAATGAGCTTTGCACGCAGACAGTATGGCACAGGCTCGAGTTCAGTCAAAATATGCAAAGCTTGAAACCAGACGCGTTTCGGGGAATAGGATCCCCTTCTTCCGTGGTAGCTTGCTGAGAAAAGATGATTGTACTCACGCACTTTTTGTAGATTAGTCCGCACCCATGTGGGCGTGGCCATTCGCTAGGCCATCTGGATCTTGTAGTGCGTGATAATTAAACAACTCCAGTGAGTTCATCTATGGCAAAGTTTAAGTTTCTCATAATCCCCAAGTGGGTAGAATCCCAATACTGCGCCAATCTGTCTGTTCCGCTTTGTAGCAAATGCCTTGGACACTGCCCCTGGTACACGGAGATCACGTTGTGGCGATCTCCCAGGCCCACTCTCCAGTGGTGAGCTTCTCTCGCGGCCGGACACGCCGCTCAAATACAAAACACACAAGGTTGCCCCCAAAGAGAGAAGCCAGCCGGCAGTGCTATCATCCATTTATTTAGCAATGAGCTTTGCACGCAGACAGTATGGCACAGGCTCGAGTTCAGTCAAAATATGCAAAGCTTGAAACCAGACGCGTTTCGGGGAATAGGATCCCCTTCTTCCGTGGTAGCTTGCTGAGAAAAGATGATTGTACTCACGCACTTTTTGTAGATTAGTCCGCACCCATGTGGGCGTGGCCATTCGCTAGGCCATCTGGATCTTGTAGTGCGTGATAATTACTGTTATCTGCCCAAATACCCACAGCGCTCACTGGAGAAAGATCGTTGTCTTCAAAACTGCAAATACCAGAAGCACTCTGCTGTTGACGCCCTATGGGCGGGACTTTCAATGCGGATATGAAGCACAACGCAGCTGGTGGGCATAGCCAGATAATGCCTGTGAACAAGAATGAACTGCATTCGAAACGCGTCAGGCTGTTTTTGTGAAAGCGAGGTGCCTCGCACTCTTACCTGAGATCCTGAATAAAGACGGATTTAACTTTCCCGTGTGTGGTAATCTTCAAATGGGTTCTCTTGTGTGTTGAATTTAAAGGCGGCCGGCCCGGTCGCGAAGATGCCCCTCTGCTGTGGCGGATCGTTGTGTGTGACCGACCCAGGTTGCGCATCAAGAACGGGAAAGACCACAATTCAGGACTGTTAAAAAAACAGGGAGTTGTCGCCAGCGCCCCCCTTTTCAAAACCCACTGGGGTAATACTGTTATCTGCCCAAATACCCACAGCGCTCACTGGAGAAAGATCGTTGTCTTCAAAACTGCAAATACCAGAAGCACTCTGCTGTTGACGCCCTATGGGCGGGACTTTCTATGCGGATATGAAGCACAACGCAGCTGGTGGGCATAGCCAGATAATGCCTGTGAACAAGAATGAACTGCATTCGAAACGCGTCAGGCTGTTTTTGTGAAAGCGAGGTGCCTCGCACTCTTACCTGAGATCCTGAATTAAGACGGATTTAACTTTCCCGTGTGTGGTAATCTTCAAATGGGTTCTCTTGTGTGTTGAATTTAAAGGCGGCCGGCCCGGTCGCGAAGCTGCCCCTCTGCTGTGGCGGATCGTTGTGTGTGACCGACCCAGGTTGCGCATCAAGAACGGGAAAGACCACAATTCAGGAATGTTAAAAAAACAGGGAGTTGTCGCCAGCGCCCCCCTTTTCAAAACCCACTGGGGTAATACTGTTATCTGCCCAAATACCCACAGCGCTCACTGGAGAAAGATCGTTGTCTTCAAAACTGCAAATACCAGAAGCACTCTGCTGTTGACGCCCTATGGGCGGGACTTTCAATGCGGATATGAAGCACAACGCAGCTGGTGGGCATAGCCAGATAATGCCTGTGAACAAGAATGAACTGCATTCGAAACGCGTCAGGCTGTTTTTGTGAAAGCGAGGTGCCTCGCACTCTTACCTGAGATCCTGAATAAAGACGGATTTAACTTTCCCGTGTGTGGTAATCTTCAAATGGGTTCTCTTGTGTGTTGAATTTAAAGGCGGCCGGCCCGGTCGCGAAGATGCCCCTCTGCTGTGGCGGATCGTTGTGTGTGACCGACCCAGGTTGCGCATCAAGAACGGGAAAGACCACAATTCAGGACTGTTAAAAAAACAGGGAGTTGTCGCCAGCGCCCCCCTTTTCAAAACCCACTGGGGTAATACTGTTATCTGCCCAAATACCCACAGCGCTCACTGGAGAAAGATCGTTGTCTTCAAAACTGCAAATACCAGAAGCACTCTGCTGTTGACGCCCTATGGGCGGGACTTTCAATGCGGATATGAAGCACAACGCAGCTGGTGGGCATAGCCAGATAATGCCTGTGAACAAGAATGAACTGCATTCGAAACGCGTCAGGCTGTTTTTGTGAAAGCGAGGTGCCTCGCACTCTTACCTGAGATCCTGAATAAAGACGGATTTAACTTTCCCGTGTGTGGGAATCTTCAAATGGGTTCTCTTGTGTGTTGAATTTAAAGGCGGCCGGCCCGGTCGCGAAGATGCCCCTCTGCTGTGGCGGATCGTTGTGTGTGACCGACCCAGGTTGCGCATCAAGAACGGGAAAGACCACAATTCAGGACTGTTAAAAAAACAGGGAGTTGTCGCCAGCGCCCCCCTTTTCAAAACCCACTGGGGTAATACTGTTATCTGCCCAAATACCCACAGCGCTCACTGGAGAAAGATCGTTGTCTTCAAAACTGCAAATACCAGAAGCACTCTGCTGTTGACGCCCTATGGGCGGGACTTTCAATGCGGATATGAAGCACAACGCAGCTGGTGGGCATAGCCAGATAATGCCTGTGAACAAGAATGAACTGCATTCGAAACGCGTCAGGCTGTTTTTGTGAAAGCGAGGTGCCTCGCACTCTTACCTGAGATCCTGAATAAAGACGGATTTAACTTTCCCGTGTGTGGTAATCTTCAAATGGGTTCTCTTGTGTGTTGAAATATATATATATGTGATCAAGGCTCCACGAGAGCCGAAACGCGTCGTGGCAAACTGGTGTTGGGCAAAATAAATTTCTAAGAAACACCAAGAATTGGGTCTCGTCTCGTCTTTGACAGAAATTAGCTGTTGGCGTCACATACCGTATATATATATATATATATATATATATATATATATATATATATATATCTTCAAGATATGCAGATGTGGAGTTAAGAATAGTTGATCTATATTTACCTATATGCACTTACCTTCTTGAAATGTTAGTGCTCGATATTTTAGTTCAAATTGTTTGACAACACAATATTTTTGTAGTTTATAGTTCAAAATGCAACCACTCACCTTGATTTTACAATCTTAGATTGTTCTGTGTAGATTTTAAACCGGCTTTGCTTTTAGCTCTACTTAAAAAGGCATACCATTTATTAAGGCTCTTGTTAACTTGTATAGGGAAATTCTGTTTCTTTTCAACATGCCTGAATTAACAGAGTTAAGAAAAAGTAATCATACAAAAGTTGAAACAAATTGTGGCTGGCACAATGTCTTTAAAGGAGCATCAGCAGCATACCATCATCACAAACACACATACACGTGGTTTTAGAAATTACATGTCAAAGGAATTGTTGCCTTGGAAAAAAGACGAGTGAAAGGTTTCTCGCATGACATCTGAGCTGTACTGTAAAGTCAGAGGTTTTAACACTGTGTACCTGCCCGCTACAGCATACACCCACCAGTGCCAACAGTAACACTAGTTAGGGTAGTCTTATTTCTGCTGTAATCCACCTTCAAGAACAATTTGAGAATTACTTTGCTCAAGTTCCCTTTTAGATTAAAAGATTCGCAAAAAGTGAGAAAAGGAAAAACCGAGAAACAAATATTTGACAATATAAGTCTGAACAAACTAAACAGTTAAAAATAGTTTGAAGGAAAAGGCATAGTTAGAGTTAGGATTACAGATGGATGGGGGAACAGAGTCACAGTTAGGGGTACCGTAAGAAAAAGTCCTTCAAACCAATCTAGCTCCTAATAATTGAAAATGTTTCTGTGAGGAATACCAGACTTACCCTTGGAAGCTTGGCAAAAGCAGCAAAGCCTTCCTCAGAAAAGGTTTCAAGTAGTGCATGAACAGCAACACTAACATAACTTTACAATTAAGAAATTAATAAATCACAAATTGCCAAACTAATTAAAAGAGAGAATAAATTGATAATTAAAACGATACCAAACTGAATAAACTCAGATTCTTGGAACAGAAGTTATTAAGTTATCAACAACTATTGCCAGAGGAAACAATAAGAACCAAAGCCTAATGTAAGTCAAGGGAGCGTAGCTGACTGGAATCTAGGCATCCTATGACCAGTGGTGAACTGAGGGCCGGAGGATACAGGCTGTTGATTCACAGTAGTAAAGAGTTATTGAGAACAATTACTTTTAAGTTGATCAGTGGGCCACCATTCTTCAAAGATAAAGAGGTGCAAAAACAATTGGAGTTCCGAGACACAAAAGGGATAACTAGAGGGAAGGGATTAAGCCACCACGTCAGATTAGTCAAGTCTAAAGGTATAAGGAAATTATGCTAATCTTTGTGCTGGAAATAGAGGTCACTCCATGCTGAGACTAATACAGACTCCATTGAGTGTGCTGGCCAGAAGCTAGATTGTTAACACAGCCGTCACGTCTAAATAATGGGAGGGCTGCTCATAAACAAAGTTATTCATAATCTTGGATAAGAAATGTGAAAAAGAAATTGATCTGCAATTGGAAGGATTAGAAGTTTTGGTTAATTTTGTATTCAATGCAGGAATAACAAATGCATGTTTCCATTCAGTAGTATATGGTCAACTTGTAATTATCTATTGATATTGGTAGTTAAAGTATGGCTACTCGTTTCTCTAAGTGAACTGTTTTCATCCTTCAAGGATCTGTAGGGGAGCTTATTATGGTTTTTATGAGTTGCTTAAAGGCTATAAAGACATTCACAAGCTCAAATTTGCTTAGACTACATTCTCCATGAGTATTTAAGAGCTTGTATATAGTTGGGATTCCACCTGTCTAGTGGCCCTAATTGTTTTAATCTTTGCTTGAAAGAAGCACGATAGCTAGTCAGAAAACGTTTGGGTTGGCAGGACATTACCCAATTCACAATTTGGTGAGGAGAGTTCTTTTACTATATTAAAAACTTTGTTTATTATTCAAGGGTAAAAAGTGGACCTTTCCTTTCCTTTTAAACAGCTGTTTTAAAGACTTTTGAGATGTTCTATATGAATCATTTAAAACAGGATACATGATTTTTCCCCAGGTGTTATTTATTTTGCAGTTTCTGTAACCGATTAAGTCTGTCATTAAAACAGAATGTATTGAGTTAGTAATGCATGTCTGAACAGCCTTTTTGGGGCAATGTTACCAAATATGTTAGAATTCCATTAATGACATTTACTAGCCTTCTGATTAATATCACCACTCAGTTGAACAAGCAGAATCGGATAGAGCACTATCCAACCAGGTATTAGTAACTTTTGCCCACATACGGCCAGGGTATACAGCCAAAATATTGAATCAAAAATATAAAATAGCACTAATATCGAAGTCAAAATATAGAATGGACAAAATATCGAATGGACAGAATATAGTCAACAAAAATATCTAATTTAAGGTAAGTAATTTAATATCGATTTTCATAAATACAGAAAGTCAAAATATCGAAGTATATAATATAGATATTAAATATATCGAATTTTTAATAATATTTAATTTGTATGTTTTGTATGTTAGTATATGTGTGAAAAGTGTATATTTTATTTTAAGTAATGAATTTTATGTTATTTAATTTTTGCGTAATTTAATTCTGTAGCGGGTTGTGGGTTTATAGGGAAATAGGGTGGGAAGTAATTTAATTATAATTAATTAAATATTTAAATTTATTTATTGGTATTTATTTTGAATTCATTGTTAATTAATTTGTAATTGGTAATTAATTAAATTTTAATTGGCAATTAATTTTACTTAATTGATTAATTGATGATTATGTTAATTTTATTAATTTATTTTCCGGAGCGGGTTGTGGGTTTATAGGGGAATAGGGTGGGAAGTAATTTAATTGTAATTAATTAAATATTTTTATTTATTTATTGGTATTTATTTTGAATTAATTGTTAATTAATTTTCAATTGCGATTAATTCATTGTTAATTAGTAATTAATTTGTATTAGTAGGTAATGAATTTTAATAATTAATTTGTATTTGTATTTTTAATTGATTAATTATTATATCATATTAAATTGGTAATTACTTTTAAATAATTTTTATTGGTATTAATATTTAATTTATTTTTATTAATTTATGACGTATTTACTTTCCCTACTGTTGCACTCACTGGAGTGGGAATAGTAATTGTTACCCCTACGCTATCCAACGCTTTCCCTACTGTTGCACTCTCTGGAGTGGGAATAGTAATTTTACCCCTATGCTATCCAACGCTTTCCCTACTGTTGCACTCACTGGTGTGGGAATAGTAATGTTTACCCCTACGCTATCCAACGCTTTCCCTACTATTGCACTCTCTGGAATGAGAATAGTAATTTTTACCCCTACGCTATCCAACGCTTTCCCTACTGTTGCATTCTGTTGGAGTGGGAATAGTAATTTTTACCCCTACGCTATCCAACGCTTTCTCTACTGTTGCACTCTCTGGAGTGGGAAGTAATTTTTACCCCTACGCTGTCCAACGCTTTCCCTACTGTTGCACTCACTGGAGTGGGAATAGTAATTTTTACCCCTACGCTATCCAACGCTTTCCCTACTGTTGTACTCACTGGAGTGGTAATAGTAAATTTTACCCTCCCGCTATCCTACAGTAAAAATATTGTATATTTTTTTTATTAATATTATGTTAATATATAAATGTTTTGAAAAATAAAATTGTATGTTTTTTTGTATAACTTTAATTATTTAATAATTTTAAGGTTAGGTATTTTTAAGTATATTTTTGTTATTTTTAATATTTAATTAATTTTAAATTATTTTTAAGACATTTAAAAAAATTCGATATTTTGACTAACTATATTTTTTTAAACTATAATTTTGATTCGATATTTTGTGCTTACCTGTTTGCAGATAGGAATTCGATATTTTTGCTTTCTATATTTTTTCTTCTATATTTTGGTAATTCTATATTTGTGAATTCGATATTATGTCAGTGATCCACGGCCAGAATTGGGGACTCTCTTCAAATTGTGCTTAATATAAAATAGAATATAATTGTGATCAGAGGCTGGGATAAGAATTGCATTCTCCACAGAAAGTGCCTGACAAGATAATACAATTATGTCTAGAGTGCGACGAGCTTTACCCGTTGCACATATTACCATCTGATGAAGTCGAAAACTAAGCACCCATCTATGTACTCGACTGCTCATGAAGCTACGTAGCCTTTGATCCATAAACTGTTAGCTCCTAATAGTAGAAACGTAGCACCTGCAATACATATGGTCACAGGAATTTGAAAAGTAATGTGGATAAGGAAGAATTCAAACCCAGTGGTCTGTATAAGTGTCTATGTAATTAAGACCATGTTGGATATACCTATGTCTATTAATAATATTGCATATTGGGGAAGGAGAAAAACTAAGCAGGGAAACTATCACAGCACATTAAAAAATACAGACCAGTCCAACCCCCATCCTACCTTCGTGATCGACATGAATTATACTGTAACCACAAGGAACAGCAACAGCTAGGTCAAGTCCTGAGCATTCCTTATGCAATGTTTCAAGACAAAGCAGCGGGTGAGCCACGAAAGGTAACATGTGCACAAAGCTGCCATAGCCTCCATGCATGTGTGTGTGTGTGTGGGGAGGGTGGAATGATTGACAGTGAGGTGTGTGTGGTTATGAAGGCATTGAACGAACCAATCCCTCCAACAACAGTTACTGTAAGTCAATGCATAGCTATGAATCGGATCCCAGCTGTGGATGCACCATGACCCTTTGTGAAAGCAGGACGTGCGTAGGGGGTAGGGGTAAGGGAGGTGGGGGGCACCGCTTCTGCAATGAGAAATAACTTCCTGCAGGTGTGCGCCATTAAAATGGCCAAATTAGTATCACATACATTTTCTCTTTCAGCCGGGACGTTGCGGTGTACCATTTGCACCAACTATCTTTCTAAATAGAGTCTCGAAGGGCCTGTTATATTATCCCTTGCGTTAATGGTTTTAGAAACATTCAATGATTTCACCTGTTCAGGCGCACTATTTTGGGTTTTGTATTATTTATACATGCGGGATTGCTTTTACAATTATATGTGCATTATCTATAGCACAATGATTTCAAACGGAAGCTTGACTGATGGATGAGAACACGAAAGCTTGCTACCAGGGGCTGTATGAATGGTAGATGTCACATTTCTGACCCACACACTGAGTAACTTCATCTTACTAAGTGTTTAGCAGCAATTATCTCACTTCTTCTAGAGCAATAATGAAAATGAGGTCAAACTGTCTGAAACAAACCTTTTATTGTTATATTTTAAGTTTCACCTCTCCTTATTGTTCCTCGAGTGAACTTCCAATATCACGAATTGGATAATTTGCTGCGTTTATCTAATTTACAGGCATTTATTTAATTCCTTTTTATTCAAAATGCCATTATTCTGCTCAAAGGTTTTTTTCTTGGGCTAATCACCCACATAACCTTCTGTTGGCACAATCATTTATATAAATATCCAATGTAATACAGGGCAATTCCTAGGAAAGGCACATGCTGCCCTTGTGTCTCTTCCGACAATTAAGAAGGGTTTCGGCTTGTCAATCAAACCTCACTGGGACGGAAGCAGAGGGCGAGGAACAGGTCTCAGGGAGCTAGCCACGAGACAGGCATTTAATTCTATACAGGCTGTTTCAGCAAACCTTTCCGCAGGTACGGCTCCTCCACTATGGCGGAGGAGCGTCGCCCCATTTCTTTGGAGAGGAAAGGAAATATAAAATTATAATAACTTAAAGTTATTATCATTTTATGTTTCCTACGGCGTGCGGTGCTGCTCTGCTCATGGAGCAGAGCAGGGAAGGAGTGGTTTGCCCACTCCTAAGTGCGCAATGACTGTTTGGTCAGCCCTGCCGGGCCGCACAAACCAGTCATGCACTCTTTTCCCGTTCTCCAGCAGGCTACATTACAGGAAGCTCAAAATCAATCAATCACAACACAGCATTGAAGTGTTGTGATTGGTCAGGGGAGCCTGGCTGTGCTTCCTGCGCTTCGAAGAGCAGGAGCAGAGACTCAGGATCGGCACGGCACGGTAAGTGTGTATTTTATTATTACTATTTTTTTACCTTGCTCCCTATCCGCCACCCCCCGCATACCCGCACCCCACTTGCGAACCATGCCGGCCACCACTGCCTTTCAGAGGCCTTATTATTGCAGTCTGATAGAACCTGCTCCAGTAACTTTGTCAAAAATGACTCAACAAAGTATTCTTTCAAAATACGTCATGTCGACGTTCTTACACCCTAAAGTTATTTAACCCACTTTAGCTACTCTCTTTATCACGGTGGCTATATTGACGCATTTATTTCCCCCTTCTAGTGCCACAGAACTCAGAGACGCAGTAACTTATTGGGTTTGACTCAAAAAAGCATGTATAAGTATGGGAGGTAGTACTGCAGGAGTACTCTTCTGTGTACTCTTAAATGCCTTTGTATATCGGACTGAGATGTCCAGCTCCCAACTAGTAAAAGTACACAGAAGAGACAGTCATTTCTATGTGCACTAAATGCACATGAATATTCCCTCAGCCTTTCCATTTTATTCCCTTTATTAGATGTTTTAGGCCACTTCAGGTACCTAAGGAACAGTATGTAAAAGAGTACTACCGAGCAAAAGATGTATTTAATCAATTATAACTTTCTGTGTCAACGATGAGGATAATTTTTTCAAAATTATTGCATACCTAGGGGCATATTTTTGATATTTGTGGCGCAGGACAGCACAGCAAGTTACCTTGCTGCGCTGCCCTGCGTTACAGGGAAAGTGCAGGAATGCGCTGTATTAATACAATATAACGCATTTCTGTCCGCCCCCCCCCCTGCGCTGGCACCATTTCGGCAGGCTAGCGCCAATGCAAGCACCCTTGCACCAAGGTTTTAGGGTATCTGTGTTGTTGGCAGGGTTGTTCTTGTGCAGGAAGGGGCAGAGTACAGCACACATGTTGAGGCGTATCTTTTTGGTGCAATCTCAGGTTTACTAGGTTTGGTAAATCTTGGAATGAGTCAAAAACCATGGGATTTGTGTGGGAAGACCCACTGCAAAGCCCATGAAATGCCTCCCTTGCGCAGAGTAATGCAACACAGCGATTTGTGTTGCATTGCATTACTCCATATCTTTGAAGCCATTCAAAGCCACTCAAAGTGGCTTTTTTGTGGGTTCCCAAATATGACTTAGAGCTTTGCGTTGAGCATGTACCACCTTGCATGGTTCAAGCATGACGCAAAGGTTTCATAAATATGCCCCCTAGTTTTTACTTGGTATCACATATTATTGTGCTTGATATGGCACTGACTGTGCACCAACCATAATGGACTATTATAAGTGATCATGACATGAGTTATTTTGACCCAACTCTAACTGTATTTACTAATCGCTGGCCTAACTTGTGACTGACTATGTCCCATTAATATACTAATTTTACAGAAAGGCATCTGAGAGGTCACTAGGCGTAACCCCGTCCTAGCAGCATTTGATAGGACAACTTGAGGTATATCTGACTTTTTACCATCTTTTCAGAGGTAAAAGGAACATGTGACTAGACTCTGGTAGGTGCACTGCTTGTCAGTGCACATTAGTGTTTGGCCTGCCATCTCAGGCCAGCCAAACCCTCATGGGCACTAAAGAACTCTCCAACCCAGCTACGTTGCTGGGTTGGAGAGACCAGCAGGCACAGGCTCCCAGTCTCACTGGAGCGCAAATCATCAGCGCTCAGGTCAATCCTGACGCTGTTTTCATGCATCGTCAGCATTTGCCTAGGGGATTCTGGGAGCCTGTGCCTGCAGTGCATCGTGACGGAGCCAGAGAGAAGTGTCGGAGCCTCGGACAAGTAAGATATTTTAATACATTTCTTTTTTGTTCGTCTCTGTCCCTCGCCCCTCCCTCCACCCGCCACTTTGCCACGAAAACTGCTGCGACAAACCATGCTTAGTTATCGGGATACTCATGTATGAGGCTAAATACAAAGTTGTTTTTCACTGCAGTTCGCAACATCCCTGAAGAGTGGTAATCAAAGAAACCACCGATAAACAATCCTAATCAAAGAAACAACCAATAAACAATCCTCTCTTTATATTTTATGGCAAGTAATAATGATGATTTGTTTTTATGAGGATCCTCCACACACTTTTTTGGCTTGTGGGAAGCAACATTTTTGTATTCATCATTCACCCATCTGTACCCAAAGTTCCCCAAAAACGGTACTCAGCAGCACATGCAATACAATTGTATAATAAGCATCTGAAGGATAGGTGCTGTTAACAATTTCAGATACTATTTTAATTAACAAAGGTGTAGCTAGCACTCGCAGGATTATTTACAAACCTGTAAATCTACAATGTCTCTTCTCCTTGCAAAAACACATACTGAACCTTTTCACTACTTCTATATCAAAACCTAAGTATACACCTCATATTAGACAACATTTTCTAGGATGGCTCACCATACACAGTAGTTGTGAACTTGTTATGAGGTACAGCTGTACCACAGACAGCGCTCAGGCAGAAATCACTAGGATTTCATAGGGGATGTGACCACCCTGTCAATGCAGAAGCCTTTCAGCTGTCAGAAATGGTACCACTTTAGTATCTTAAAATCTCACATTGACAGGGACTACAGAGAGGAAGTAAATCATGCTTTACTTAATGCTTGTTTAAGTTCAAATACAACCTCCATACAAAGAACTTGACCGATGGACTCTCTCCAGAACTCTTTTAAGGCCTAATTAAGAGTCTGGCGGTCATCATACAGCCGCCGCTGCACTGGCGGTCCGACCACCCCATTATGAGTAGAGCAGTTACACTGCCATTGCAATGCCGCAGCCCTCAGAGAACTGCCATTCCCTGGCAGTGGTGCGGCGGTTAGGGCCGTAGCAGTATTCTGGTGGTGCTGCTGCGGAACCACCATGCATATTACAAATTTCAGGACCGCCAGCGGGTCATAGAGGTCTTTCCTCCATGAAAAGGCTGGGGGTCCTGAAACAGGGCTCCTTGTTGCCCATGTGCAATAGGATACATGCAGGGGAGCACAACATATGCCCTCTGTGTGCATGCACCAGAGTTCATGCAAGGCATGGACTTTACTGTCCATCCCATCCAGGAACAGTTTTTGGCTTTCCCATTGCGGTGCCCATTTTCAGAGGCACCGCCGTGGGACCCCCATAAACAGCCCGCCAGACATGAGGAAACTCGTAATCTGGTGCAGCCTCGGGTTTGGCGGTGCAGGAGCAGACCACCACACCGGCGGTCCGCTCCCGCACCATCAAACTCGTAATTAGGACCTTAATGATCACTGACAATTGCCTGCCAGAACTAAAAATCATGCACCATGGAATATAACACTAAGCCAGGATAAAATTCTGTAGAAAAACAGGCACTATTAAGCAGCAAGGTGAATGGATACAGGAGGTAGCGCTTGGACGCCTCAGGGCAGCAATCGCGCTGTTATAAATCCACTTTCATTCATTCATTCATTCATTCATTCATTCATTCAGGTGGGGTAAGAGATGTGAACAACCATTGTCTATACATTTAGACTTAAGTAATTTTCAACATTTCTAACGTTATTCAGATTGCTTTCTAATATGGTTTAAAATGTGCACACTGTTAGCAATAAACATGGATAGTACCTACAGGATTTGGGAGCTCCAGTTCTAAACTAATAGCGGAGCCATTAGTCCAGAATATGATGTTCACTAATCATTGCTTACTAGTTTGAGACATTGACATTAGGGTAGATGTGCCTCACAAACAAAAGGCTAAACGTTGTTTCAGTATCATAGACATGTTCCCTCAGCTAGTCTTCTTTCCTACCCACAATAATTGTGTTCACAACCACAGATCAGCTGCCTAAAAGTGAATTCTTACATGAAGATTGTATCCAGGGAGGTGGCTTGGATTCACTACAATAAGTGAACAGTTGTTCTGCCACCTACTAGCTTTAGAAAGCGTGAACATGGTTTGTACACTTGGTCCCTCTATTAAGATGAGACTAGCATTCAATGAAAAATATCAAAATGAAGTCCAAACAAATGAAACTCATGTACTACTGAGTCAGTATATGATTGTATAGCACTACATATAGGCTCTTAGTAGAGGGACCAATCGTACAAATAATGTTCACGCTTTCTAAAGCTAATAGGTGGCAGAACCACTGGTCACTTTATGACTAATCCCCAGGAACTGCACTTAACTGAGTTTCCCCATTACTTTATAATGGATTCGCCACAAGGCAGAACTTTTTTTTTAATCTTGCAGAAAATATCGAGAAACCAAGCCCTGCTTATCATTTCTAAAGAGACAAGTGAAATATTACAGCGCAGCACCTTAGTGAGAGGCTAGAACAGAATTTGGAGTCAATATGTTATTTTTTTCTAACCTAACTACTTTAATCATGTTTTAAGGGGGGTTATTACTATAATGTTCAGCTGCAGAGATTTACAAATAACTCACTTCTTTCCATGATCCCCTTTGGAGCCCAAGTCCTTACATCAAGTAAATCAATTGTTAAACCTGATTGTTTTGAGTACATTGTTTTAAGGTTCTACAATGCCAGGAAGGAGAAATGGACATGTTTCCAGAGAAATTGACGTCTAGAAGTGAAACCCCTATTCAGATTAGTTGAATGAATGAATGAATGAATGAATGAATGAAAAGATTCTTATTGTGCGCAACTTTGCCCAATGGGCGTCAAGGCGCCTATATCAAAATAACAGCACATCACTACATGAGCATTCTATCATAGGTAGGCCCTCCTAAAGAACAAAGTCTTAAGCTCCTTTTTAAACAAGTCAATTGAGGGTAGCGTTTTTATCTCAATTGGGATGGAATTCCAAAGCTGCGGGGCAACAACTGAAAAAGCCCTGGCTCCCCATCTTGTCAGCCTAAAGCGGGGCACGACCAGTTGGAAAAGTCCAGCAGATCGAAGACCTCTTATTGGGACGTAGCGAGTGAGTAAGGAACTAATCGCATTCGTTGATCCCTCCGCCAGTGCTCTATACGCCAAGCAGAGAATTTTAAAAGAAATTCTGTGCTGCACAGGAAGCCAATGAAGGTCTTTCCTGGCCTTAGTGGCAGATGATGTCTTAGGAAGAGCCAAAACAAAGCGTGCAGCAGCATTCTGCACAATTTGCAGCCGATGGATGAGGCTCTTGTTAGACTCCATGTACAAGGAGTTACAATAGTCCAACCTGGAGCCAACAAGAGCGACTGCAACCTGTTTGCGCGCCTGGGGGGAGAGATAACCACGGATTCTATTAAGTATCCTAATCACGCCCCAGCACGTGGCCACGGTCCTGTTAACTTGTAAGGACAGAGAGAGTGAGGTGTTGAATATCACACCAAGATTTCTGGCTGATTGGGATGGAGTGGGGCAGGTGCCAAGAGAAGATGGCCACCACTCACTCGACCAAACATCCTGGTCCTTCCCAAAGACCAATACCTCTGTCTTTTCGCCGTTAAGCTTCAGGGAATTGATAGTCATCCAGTCTGCCACATACTGCATGCATACCCTAAAGCTAGAGGCGGATGTCATGACAGAGGAGTGAGCCAGAGACACCATGATCTGGGTGTCATCGGCGTAGGACACCACCTCCATCCCCTGCGATCTTACTAGTCTAGCAAGGGGGGCCACATAGATGTTAAACAGGGTCGGGCTCAATGCCGACCCCTGTGGCACCCCACATTGCAAAGACTTAGCAGGGGAGAGGTAGTTCCCAAGCATCACTCTCTGCTCCCTTTCAAGAAGAAAGGAGTTCAAAAGTCTCAGGGCCGGTCCAGTAACCCCTGCCTCCCTAAGCCGAGATGTTAAGATGGAGGGAGACAGGGTATCAAACGCGGCCGTGAGATCAAGCAGGACCAGAACAGTAGTATGGCCAGAGTCCACTTTGCGCCGGATATTGTCGACCACAAGGGTAAGAGCGGATTCTGTGCTGTGGTGTTTTCGGAATCCGTGTTGCGTATTGTCTAAATATTCTGACTCATCGAGAAAGGAGGACAGGTGGAGGTTAAGATGAGCCTCCAGTATTTTTGCTGGGGCAGGGAGAAGGGAGATAGGCCTGAAGTTTTTCAGAAGGCCAGGATCAAGGGACGGTTTTTTGAGGAGAGGCTTCACAATAGCCTTCTTCCACACAGATGGAAAAGAGCCCTGGACAATAGCTTTATTCATAGCCACGAGCATGGGAGGAAGAATACTGCTTCTACACTCTTTAAGTTTTTTAAGAGGTAGAGGATCCATGGGGGAAGCAGATTTAATCCTGTCAAGTAGAAGGTTCAGTCCCTCCAGAGACAAGGGAGGAAACTCCATAAATGATTTAGGAGGGGCTTTGCCTAGAGACTCAAAATTTGATATGACAGGAGAGATGTTCTGATCCAAAGAGTGGCAGTGGGCTTCCAAAGAGACATGAATATCCAGGATCTTTTTATGAAAAAAGTCTGAGATATTATTGCATAGTTCCTGCCTACTAACTACAGGATCCGGGAGTTGGAGGGAGCATAAAGAATCAGCCATTTTAAAGAGCTCCCTAGAAGATGTAAGAGAGCTGGTAAGATTGGAGAAGTAGTCCTGCTTCTCCATCACTACTCTCTGTTTATACTCCCGCAGAGCAGCCTTGTGAGCCTCTCGATCCTTAGGGTCCCAAGATTTTCTCCAACTTCTCTCACTGCTCCTGCAGGGGATTAAGAAGGAGGAAGATATTAGTTGCCTGTGAGTAAAGCAGACTTTAGTGGGACAATCCAACCCCATCCACACACACCCTCGCCCCCACCCATCCTCATGTAGAGCTCACCCCTGGTGGGTCCTGGGTGCGCCCTGGAGAGGTTCTCAAGTGAAATGTCTACATTTATAAAAGTGGATCAGCATATTGTCAAAAAGTGCAATATTCTGATTGGCTGCTAACTGGTCAAAATCAACTGAAGCGTACATACAGTTGTGGCACAACATGTTCTTGAGGAAAGAGGCCCTTGTCTGCCTACACACACCCAAAATAGTCTCGTGGAACTATATTGAAAGAAATTAACACATGTCTGAGGACAGTCCCAGCTCCTATATGCAACCGATTTTCAAGTTAGGAAAGCTTCTGCACACCCTGAAATTTGTGATGGCACTGCACCAGTGCCAGTGAAAGAAGGTCAGTTGGGGGCAACAGCAAGGAAAGACTTTTTAGGGAGGCTGAAGCAGATGGCAAGTAACACTACCTCCACAGCCTTTCTAGGTCAACCCGTTCTTCTCTGAAAACAGGTTTGGCTTCTTCACAGTGGCAATATCGGCAACCAGACGTTGCACTAACATATCTAAATTGACAAGTTGGCTCTTATAGGCTGACGTGTTGCTGCAGCCATTAAGAACTAATTACCAGGGAGGAGCCACGCACTGGTCCAAGATGGCCGTGTGAGTGCTTGGCTCCGCCGGACCTGGCCCCCTGTCCCAATATCCTGCCACTTATCCTGTCGCCAGACCCTGCCGCTAGTCTGCTGATGTGAAGGGGTGAACGGTAACGGGACTCCGGCCCCGCTGTGACATCGGGAGCCGGATATACACCTCCCAACGTCAGAGGCCAGCCGATTGTCTGGAGCCTGGGGCTCGATTTCTGTAGGAGCCGGCCACGAATGCGACAACACCGGTGCCGAAACCAGAAGTTGCCGGCCGGGCCCCGGTACCTACGAAATACTACCTGTGGCCGCGGCTGAGGAGCGGCTGGGAGGTGGGCTGTGGTGAGACCCCCGCCGCAAAGACAGAGGGCTGAGTTCCGGCGGGGGGCGGCACATGTGGTGAGAGCGCGATCGGAGCTGGGGGGCGGTCGGAAATCTGAGGCATTGACCGCTCCCGGGAAGGCCGCGCTGTCGGAGTGGCCCACCCGCACTGACCCGGCGGAGGGGCCATCAGACTTAAGACAATCCCCCCCCTCCCAGCTAGTAGACCCCCTGCTGCAGTGGGGAGTACAGCGGAGGAGCTGTGGTGTGTCTTAGCCCTGGGGGGGGGGGCAATCTACATGGGGGCCCGCATTGGTTTGCCGCTGGCTGTCAGCGGTTGAGACCCCCATGCCTGGGACCCGCACTGCTACCTGGTCACAGGCCTGGCTTGGCGCCCGAGTGGTCTCAGCCTGGAGTGATGGCCGGATTTCTCTTGTGTGGTGGCAGAGGTGCGTAGATATTGGCCGATGACTGGCTGTGTGGAGGAGAGCCCCCTGCTACGCCATCCTACTTGACCGCTGTGTGGAGGAGAGCCCCCTGCCACGCCATCCTACTTGACCCCATATGCGGGGCCGTCTCCTCCACACGGGGGTTTTGGGGTTTGAAGATCTGTTTGTGATTGGTTTAGTTTTTTTAACATCAGGTGACGAAGATTGTTTTATGTTTGTGACATCAAGAGATAATGTGGTGACACTTTCATGCCAGCTTAATGTCAAATGGTAAGAGGGGATCGGGGATCAAAGTGCTCAGCTGGAATGTAAACGGGCTGGGTGACAAAATCAAAAGGGGGATGGTTAGCCAGTTCATTAGCTGTCACTCCCCGGACGTGGTGCTGTTGCAGGAGACGCACCTCATCTGGAATAGGTGTATGGCCCTCCACAGGGGAGGCTACAAACTGGTGGCACATGCGGGGTTCACGTCTGGGTTGAGGGGGGTCGGCATTTTACTAAAAAATTCCTTTCCCCTGACTATTCATGCTACTTGGTATGATCAGCGAGGTAGGTATGTCGGCATCTCGGGTCAATGGGAAGGGAAAGTCGCCACTTTGGGTGCAATCTTTTTAACGTTGCCTCTGGGCATCCTGGTTCTGGGAGGAGATTTCAATGCCGTGGTCGATGGTGAAAAGGATAGGCACCCAGCCAGAACGCTGCGACCGGTGCAGAGGTGGCTTCCTGATTACTTGGATACTACTGGCATGGTTGATAGTTGGCGGCAGTACAACTTAGGAGGCATGCAGTATAAACACGTGTCGGCCGCACACCACAGTATGTCCAGGATAGTCTATGTTTTAGTCCCGGCCGTCCAGGTATGTGCGGTCCGAGAGGCCCAGCACCTTGGGAGGGGCATCTCGGACCATTCACCGGTATGACTGTAACTGGAATTTGATCAGGTCACAGCCGGCAAGATTGCCCCCATCAACCCTTGGCATTTGAGAGACCCCGCTGTCAAGAAAGATATACAGCCTGGTTCATCAAGCCGAAATCGGCTCGCAAAGGGCCAGATTCTGAGAATCTGGCCCTTTGCGAGCGCTATTTTTGCATTTGGGATTCATCATCCCAAATGCAAAAATCGGTAATAGCGATTTCGCTATTTTGTGAGGAATTACATTTAAGGAATCTCTATTTGAGATTCCTTAAATGCAATTCATCATCCATTTAAAAATTGCGAATTCGCAATTTCGGCCCGCTATTTACCGCGAGGTCAAACCTCGTGGTAAATAGCGAAAACTTAGAAAAATGCTTTTAAAAGCATTTTTCTAAGTTGCATGTTGCACACACACATGTCCTTTGGAACACCTGTTTCAATTTGCATTTAAGGGGTGCTACAGGGTGTCCTTTGGACACCCCTGGCACCCTTTAAATCGCTATCTTATTTGCGATTAGCTAATTGCTAATCGCAAATAAGGAATACTCCCCATTATATCGCTCGGAAGGGCTGTACACAGAGGAAGATAACAAGGGAATGATTAGGGAACCTCTGCTGACCTGTTAACGCTTCCTGTGGTAATTGCTGCCAGTTTCTTCCTCTGTCACCGGAACCCCCCGCCTGCCTCCCGCCGTCCCGCTGGTCCTAACATCTTGCCGGCGCGACCGCCGAGCGGAGTGCGGGCTGGGGACCACAACTCCCAGCAACCCCTGTGGCCCACGCATCACCTATCGGCGCCAGGAGGCGCATAAAACTGGTGTAAGCCCCTGCCGAGTGGGGAACCTCTGCTGACCTGTTAACGCTTCCTGTGGGTAATTGCTGCCAGTTTCTTCCTTTGTCACCGGAACCCCCCGCCTGCCTCCCGCCGTCCCGCTGGTTCTAACATCTTGCCGGGCGACCGCCGAGCGGAGTGCGGCTGGGGACCACAACTCCCAGAAACCCCTGTGGCCCACGCATCACCTGTCGGCGCAAGGAGGCGCATAAAACTGGTGTAAGCCCCGACTCGCGGGACCCCGGGCGAAGCCCGGGCAAAGGGCGGGCCCTCTAAGGCCCTCAGAAGCCTGAGGAGTCTGGGCTGGACCACGTCCCTTGGTTTTACAAATAAGACATCGTGTAAAAGTAAATTATTCCTGTTGATTTGTGTGTGATTTAATTGTGGCCAACGATAGAACTGATTGAGGCAACAAGTGGAACCATGGTTAAAAAGACACCAATGTCTACCCGATCAACGTCAAGGAAATTAGCTCTGGTAACAACCCCACTTCCAACTTTAACTGCAATTGACAAAATGTTACAACAAACAATTGGGGTTGTCGTCACTGCCATAGAAAACACCGAAAGACGACCGTAAATATCTTGACTCCCAGCTCACGAATGACGAGGTAGCGCTGGCTATTTGAGGAGTACGCACTGGCAAGGCCTCCAGACCGAATTGGATCCCTGTAGAGCTCTACAAGTTGAACTCCAACAGACTTGCTCCATCCCTCCGTTCGATGTTTAACGAAAGTAGAGAAAATGGGCAGTTTCCATATGACCAACATATTGCCAACATAGTGGTCATCCATGAGGAGGGTAAACCCAGAGCGTGCTGTTCGTCATATAGGCCTATCTCGCTGTTTAACGTAGAACCCAAGGTCCCGGAGGAGCTGTTGGCTATGAGACTGACCAAGGTTATCACCACTTTGGTGCAGCCGGACCAGTCGGGCTTCATGCCACACCGAAATACTGCCCTTAATTTGCGCTGACTTCACGGGGTCTTGGATCGTGCCATAACAATTCAGGAGCCGGCGGTGCTGGTGTCGCTAGATGCCACAATGGCATTCGATAGAGTAGAATGGACCTACCTTTTTGCGGTCCTAGAGAAGCTTGGCTTTGGACCAGATTTTACTGACTGGGTGCGCCTTTTGTACTCGGCTCCATTGGCCCGGGTAGTGGTGAACAATCGCAAGTCCCCTGATTTTTCCCTTAGCAGGGGAATCAGACAGGACCTTTCAATACGTGGGATGAGATGGACTTTGGAGTGGGAGGATAAACTCTCACTCTACGCTGATGATATCCTGCTTTACCTCACCAACCCGAAGTGGTCCCTGAGCTGTTTTTGGATGTGTTGGCTATCTTCGGAAGGTACTCGGGCTTTGCCATTAATTGGTCTGAGTCGGTTCTCTTTGTCCTCACAGGTGACCCGCCAGACATCCCGAACGCTTGCCCGATACAGGTCGCCCCAGAGGGTTTCAAGTATCTTGGCATCTATATTACCTTAGATCCTAAACTCCGCTATGCCAAGAACCTGTCTTCCCCGCTCATGCGATTTAGAAATGATGTGGCGTGATGGAAGGCGCTCCCACTCTCCATTCTAGGGAGGGCGGTACTATTTAAAATGTTGGCCTTGCCCCGGTTCCTGTATGCACTGCAGAATGCAATGGACCCCGTTCCAGCGGCCTATTTCAAGGAGATAGAATCCCTTCAGAGGCAGTAACTTTGGAATGGTAAACCCCGCATTACGTTTCTTAAACGTACTCTTCCCTGGTATGACGGGGGCATTGGCTTGCCAGACCTCAAGAAATATTACTGGGCCTCGCAGCTGGCGGCAGCAAACCACGGGATATACGGTGCTCCGAATGACCCCGGATATGCCATGGACCGTTGGTCAATGCCAGGAGGCGACTACACTAGAGCGATCTATGCTAAACCCCACAGATTTCCCCTCACAGACCCTACGGCACATGCCGTCCAGGTATGGCACCCGGCTAATAGGCTAATGGGAAAGGAAGCTCACGCTCGCCACTCCATTATGGAGTTCAGAGAAGTTGGGTAGCCTGTGGAAGTTGAAAGGCTTTGACAAGTGGGACCTCATTGGTATCACGCACATGCGGGACGTTTGGGGGGGAAGGCACAATACACCCGTTTGCTTCCCTTAAGTTACAATATCACCTGAGTGGCGGTGAATATTTCCGTTATTTACAGGTGCGGCATGCACTGCTTACTCATATCCTAGGGGCACAGCGCTTACCGAGGCCTCTCCCCTCGAAGACAGAGTGTTAGACGGCCATCTCCCTGAGAAGGCTATCTCTTTGCTATACAAGAAGCTTGTCAACAATATGGAAAACCCGCTGGTAGATCTTAGACGGCATTGGCAGGAGGATGGGCTGGAGCTAGATGATGAGGACTGGCAGGAGGCAGTGTCGTCCCCGAAGGTTGTGGCAATTCCAATACGACTCCGACTGGTGCAACTAAAGATCTTACATAGATCGTACGTCACAGGACCCCGACTGATCCATATGGGCCGCTCGGAAACCGGGGAATGCATGAGGGGGTGTGGGGAACTGGGGACCTTTATGCACATCCGGTGGCATTGTACGGAAGTGCAGGAGTATTGGGGTGAGATCCACAGCACGTTGCGCACAGTCCTAGGTACAGAAATGCAGTTGGAAGCGTGCAGGTGTATTCTGACTATATGGGAACCAATCGACCTTAATTCGTACAAGAAGCAATGGAAAACACTGGCATACATGATTGCGAAGCGCAATATTGCGCAACTGTGGGGAGCTCGCCTGCCGCCTGGGGTGGAAAAGAGGAGGGAGGATTTGGACTGGTGTATGTTCAGGGAAAGGGCAGTGTTTTCCACCAGGGGCTGCCTGGGAAAGTGGTGTAAGATCTGGGGGTCATGGAATCACTATAGAGGGGATATCTGTACCCACTCCCCCCCCCGCCCCCACCACAGGTCCCGAGGATACGGAAGAGCACACGTCCCCTTGATCCATTCACTGTTATACCTGCACAATATTTTGATGGTATGGAATGTCTGTTACTGTCCGATATTATTCTGTAATGTGTCCCCTGATGTCCTTTTTTTGTTGATTTTGATTTAATAAAAATAAATAAAAATAAAAAAAGAACCACTTACCACCATACTCCAACTAGGCAATCGTAAATAAAAATAAAATGGGTTGACAATACTTGCAATGCCACTATTAACCAATCAGTCAGGATTTATAGAGCGCGGCTAATCACCCGTGAGGGTATCCAGGCGCTATCAAAAACATCCCATGAAAGTACTTAAGAGAGGACATTTTTTACAAGTTGAGGGCCAGATTCACAAAGATTGTACTGAATTGCCCTCGGAGTTCTCATGCTACTAAAACAAGTAAGACCTGCTTTCAGCAGAATATTGGTGAAATGGGCCTTAACAGTCTGTAGGGACAATAAAAGGAGGCCACTTTTATGCACCTGAAGTTCCGAAAAAATACATCCTCTTTTTCTGGCTGCATTGCTTTTAAGAAACCTAACTGGTTAGCAAATGTATATTGTTGTAATGGGTTTAAATTGGCTTCAAGATAAGATAAAAGCATTGGAAGGACATAATCGAGTGCTTAAAAAGATGATAAAACTTTAAGCATTCTTAGAAATAAGACATGAAGCTAAACAATGATAAAATGTCCAAAGTAAACCAACACAGAAACAGTCTTTAAGAGGGCATTAGTGTAATCCTCCCAGAGCACATGCTGCTAAAAATACCCCAGCTGCATAGCTTTTCCACATGTACCGTTCGTAGCCCTACATTCCTGGTATTTACAAGGACTTGAACATTTAAGAGCCTTCTAAAGTGTCTACACTTGATGGCAACTTCCTATGAGACGAGTATTCCACTAGGAATAAAGTGAACCTTTGCGAAAAAGAAAATGCATTAAGGGGAAATATGATTTCTGTCGTTTTTAGGGGGTAACGCCATCAAGAATGGTTCAGGGCACATTCACAAATTATTATTTAAGAAACCACCTATATACTAATTATGAATGTCAGATAGAGCATCGGGCATCACAGCCGAAAGGTGATGGCACACTTTCCTGTCATATAAGATCTTCTGTCAGCTACTCTCATCCATCGCTTTCTAGCTGCACTAACACAAGTGCTTAATTTGAGCAGGTGGTTTCCGGTGCTCACACCTACACTTAATTGTAAACACCGGCACTTATTGGCTGCTGCCACATGGTGGCGCTGTATGTGTAATTTAGAGATATGCTTAACAGTAGTTGTTTATTAATTCAGTGTTCATGTAAAGCAAATAATACCGGCCTGGCAGGCAATTCGTATAACTTTGGGGGAGTCAAACAGTCTGAATTGCCACTCTTATAGCAGTCTGATAGTTAGTATTTGTGCAGGTACCGTAATTGGCAGCACTGGCAGTGGAAAGGGGTAGTGATAGCTACAATGGCCTCCTGACGAGGACCCTAGCACTTACTTTTTTGTTACAAATTAAGCACTAACTAACACATATGTCTTCGTAGTCTGAGTTCAGAACAATTAAAGTGCTGTGTAAAAAGTGAAAGCCTTTTTTGGCACGTCGATTTGATTATGTTCTGGCTAGTTTTATCACTACAGTAATCTCCTACTGACATATTTTAGCAGCCAACTTTGGATCCGCTCCCTGCTATATTTGTTAATCATTTGTATGCTGTCGTGATGGTGTTTAGTCATAAATACGATTTATAAACCTTTTAAAATTTCTGATCAAAATTTCGTCGTGCATGTTTAAAATGTGTTTAGAAAACATATCAATAGTGGTGCTCCTTTTTTGGTTCAGTCACATAAATTCAATTAATACTATCTGCCTAAACACTTAAAATCTTTCTGAGAGTACAGCATTGTTGTGAATAACAACATGGGAATTAGGTTGTTTCTTGAAGTAATTTAATCATTAGGAGAAACACAGGACGATCCCTACCAGACGCAGCTGGTTAAACAGTAACTGTCCACTGTTTGATGACCTCACATAAAAAATGCAGGTACATCATAAGTACCATGACACAGTCAAGAATAATAAAAACTAGTATATTATAACATATCTCCCCATCTTACACTAAAACACATTAAAAGAAAACAAAGGTAAGAAAATAAAATAAAAATCAAACAGACACTAAGTAATCTTTAAGATATTGCGGAGCTCTCCTTTCCCCAACCTGTCTCAAAACACGAGAAGATTCAACTACATCTCCTGTCCTTCCATTATCACTTTGTCTCACCTCCCGATCTAAAACCACCCCCCTAGATCTCTCACAGACCCTATTTCCACAAAAATCTTCATCGCCCATCATCATCCAAGGTGACCCACCTATCCTTTCACATTCTCCCTCCATATCAAACTTACACCTTTTATTCTTCCTTTGATAAAGAGCCACTCGCCTCAAATTCCAGGTCTGACCATTCATCAATCTCACCCAATTCCCACCAACAGCTTTCACTTTGAACGGACCTCTGAACTTATTCAGAAAATTAGTGTTGAGACCAGGCTTAACCTTAACCCAATCACCAACATTGATAAAATATTTATCATTCTTATTCAATGATGAATTCTCCTCTTTTCCTTTAATTTTGGCACGCATCTATGCTGGAAACAATTTTGTGCCAGCTACTCTACCACGCATCATATCAAAGGGACTCAAACTTAAATCAGTGTTTACTGTTGTCCTGTAAGCCCACAACATCTCAGACACGGCAGTCACTACATCCATATGTGAATTATAAGCCAACTGCATAGTACCTTTTACCATTCTATTCATGCGCTCAACTAAGCCATTGCCTTGTGGGTTGTATAATGAGCAACAAGAATGCTTGACACCAACTGAATTTAAAAACTCTTCCATCTCATAAGATCTCAACTGTGTACCATTATCAGATAATCCCAACCTCGTCGCCAAAAATGTTGTGAATAACAACATGGGAATTAGGTTGTTTCTTGAAGTAATTTAATCATTAGGAGAAACACAGGACGATCCCTACCAGACGCAGCTGGTTAAACAGTAACTGTCCACTGTATGATGACCTCACATAAAGAATGCAGGTACATCATAAGTACCATGACACAATCAAGAATAATACAAGCTAGTATATTATAACAAGCATGTCTTTTGTGCTCCACCTGACCCGGGGAACCACCTTTGTGAGGCTGTGTTAGTGTTTAATGTCAGTCTGTGGTGTATCTTTGTGAGGGAGGGTGTATTCGTGTTTAGCAAGAGCCAAGTTTTAGGACAGATAATTGGTGAGCTAAGTGTTTCAGTCAAGAAAAAAAACTGCTATACTTTAATGGAAACCTCCTCCTGTCTGCCTGTCTTCCACTTAAAATGTGCATAGTGTATGCTATAAGCCAGTGGAATGAGGGTAACACACCTACAAGTAACAGTAGGAGTCACTGTCCATAAGTTGGAAGGCTCTTCCTTCTACAGGGCTCAAGAACACAAACGCACGGTGGTCGAATGATTGTAGACTACCTCCCTCATATAACAAAGAGTACCCACACAGTACCTCGGAGGTTGAGTATGGTCAGGTGATTTGCTGGGTTCTTTGTTTTTTCGGTGGATAATGCTACTCATTGCAGGTGGTGGGCTAGTTCTTATCATCCCTCAATTGGCTGGTCCCTAAGCTGCTACTTAACATCCAGTGTCATTCCAATTGGTCTTCAGGGTAACTAGAACCCTGTCTACACCATCCACTGTATCTTGTTCAATATCAATGAATTTAATATAGTTAGAATTACATTTTGTGTTATAATACAAGCAGATCTGCCATTCCTCACTACATTGTGTTATACCTCAACTCTAAAGCAAAATCTAGAAATGTTAAGTCTACTCTAAGAACAAAACAAGTCTAAGATAATATCCAATCGTTAAATGACCCATTTAAGACACATGAACTGACAAGTTATTCCTTTAGAGAAAGAATTTAGTACATTTCCAATTTCATGTCAACGAATGTCTTCTAAGAACTACAAAGTAGGAACTTTTACTCAACGTTTCCAGGAAGTAAAAAATGATCATCATTTTACTCTTATGACACAGCCCATTAGTCCAGTAGTAAACAAAATAATACAAAGTGCAAACATACACAAATGTTACTATATATTCATTTAGGGTGCAAAATGGGCACACTTTGTTGTATACCTGTTACTTTATGTTTCACACTTACAAGGGAAACATCCTTCACAACGCAACTTTTACTCCGCACTACCATTACGACGCAGCTATTACAACGCAAGTCATTATAACGACTTGCGCTGGAGGGCGCTGTAGGATAGGGAATGATTCAGAAAAGGGGGTGGTGATGAACAGAGTGCCTGAATTAAGCAGACCACTCTTACCCAGTCCAAAGATCAGGGCTTGATCCATCACCGTTTTTTAGCTCACTGCACCATCCCAGCTCAGAACTTGTCTATATGCAAATTAGTCTGTTCCTGTCCCAGTGCATGATGGGAACAGGGCAAACCAAACTACCAAGCCAATTCTTATACTGGGAAGGAAACAAGCTTCCGGGGACCGGTTTCTGCCATTTCAGGCGTCGTCGCCCCGGCTTGCTTGAATCCTGATGGTGCAATGAGCAAGGGACTCACATCTGAGTATACCCTTCCACGCTTATGGTGGACAAAATGATTCAGAAAAGGGGGTGGTGATGAACAGAGTGCCTGAATTAAGCAGACCACTCTTACCCAGTCCAAAGATCAGGGCTTGATCCATCACCGTTTTTTAGCTCACTGCACCATCCCAGCTCAGAACTTGGCTATATGCAAATTAGTCTGTTCCTGTCCCAGTGCATGATGGGAACAGGGCAAACCAAACTACCAAGCCAATTCTTATACTGGGAAGGAAACAAGCTTCCGGGGACCGGTTTCTGCCATTTCAGGCGTCGTCGGCCCGGCTTGCTTGAATCCTGATGGTGCAATGAGCAAGGGACTCACATCTGAGTATACCCTTCCACGCTTATGGTGGACAAAATGATTCAGAAAAGGGGGTGGTGATGAACAGAGTGCCTGAATTAAGCAGACCACTCTTACCCAGTCCAAAGATCAGGGCTTGATCCATCACCGTTTTTTAGCTCACTGCACCATCCCAGCTCAGAACTTGGCTATATGCAAATTTGTCTGTTCCTGTCCCAGTGCATGATGGGAACAGGGCAAACCAAACTACCAAGCCAATTCTTATAATGGGAAGGAAACAAGCTTCCGGGGACCGGTTTCTGCCATTTCAGGCGTCGTCGGCCCGGCTTGCTTGAATCCTGATGGTGCAATGAGCAAGGGACTCACATCTGAGTATACCCTTCCACGCTTATGGTGGACAAAATGATTCAGAAAAGGTGGTGGTGATGAACAGAGTGCCTGAATTAAGCAGACCACTCTTACCCAGTCCAAAGATCAGGGCTTGATCCATCACCGTTTTTTAGCTCACTGCACCATCCCAGCTCAGAACTTGGCTATATGCAAATTAGTCTGTTCCTGTCCCAGTGCATGATGGGAACAGGGCAAACCAAACTACCAAGCCAATTCTTATACTGGGAAGGAAACAAGCTTCCGGGGACCGGTTTCTGCCATTTCAGGCGTCGTCGGCCCGGCTTGCTTGAATCCTGATGGTGCAATGAGCAAGGGACTCACATCTGAGTATACCCTTCCACGCTTATGGTGGACAAAATGATTCAGAAAAGGGGGTGGTGATGAACAGAGTGCCTGAATTAGGCAGACCACTCTTACCCAGTCCAAAGATCAGGGCTTGATCCATCACCGTTTTTTAGCTCACTGCACCATCCCAGCTCAGAACTTGGCTATATGCAAATTAGTCTGTTCCTGTCCCAGTGCATGATGGGAACAGGGCAAACCAAACTACCAAGCCAATTCTTATACTGGGAAGGAAACAAGATTCCGGGGACCGGTTTCTGTCATTTCAGGCGTCATCGGCCCGGCTTGCTTGAATCCTGATGGTGCAATGAGCAAGAGACTCACATCTGAGTATACCCTTCCACGCTTATGGTGGACAAAATGATTCAGAAAAGGGGGTGGTGATGAACAGAGTGCCTGAATTAAGCAGACCACTCTTACCCAGTCCAAAGATCAGGGCTTGATCCATCACCGTTTTTTAGCTCACTGCACCATCCCAGCTCAGAACTTGGCTATATGCAAATTAGTCTGTTCCTGTCCCAGTGCATGATGGGAACAGGGCAAACCAAACTACCAAGCCAATTCTTATACTGGGAAGGAAACAAGCTTCCGGGGACCGGTTTCTGCCATTTCAGGCATCGTCGGCCCGGCTTGCTTGAATCCTGATGGTGCAATGAGCAAGGGACTCACATCTGAGTATACCCTTCCACGCTTATGGTGGACAAAATGATTCAGAAAAGGGGGTGGTGATGAACAGAGTGCCTGAATTAAGCAGACCACTCTTACCCAGTGCAAAGATCAGGGCTTGATCCATCACCGTTTTTTTTAGCTCACTGCACCATCCCAGCTCAGAACTTGGCTATATGCAAATTAGTCTGTTCCTGTCCCAGTGCATGATGGGAACAGGGCAAACCAAACTACCAAGCCAATTCTTATACTGGGAAGGAAACAAGCTTCCGGGGACCGGTTTCTGCCATTTCAGGCGTCGTCGGCCCGGCTTGCTTGAATCCTGATGGTGCAATGAGCAAGGGACTCACATCTGAGTATACCCTTCCACGCTTATGGTGGACAAAATGATTCAGAAAAGGGGGTGGTGATGAACAGAGTGCCTGAATTAAGCAGACCACTCTTACCCAGTCCAAAGATCAGGGCTTGATCCATCACCGTTTTTTAGCTCACTGCACCATCCCAGCTCAGAACTTGGCTATATGCAAATTAGTCTGTTCCTGTCCCAGTGCATTTTGGGAACAGGGCAAACCAAACTACCAAGCCAATTCTTATACTGGAAAGGAAACAAGCTTCCGGGGACTGGTTTCTGCCATTTCAGGCGTCGTCGGCCCGGCTTGCTTGAATCCTGATGGTGCAATGAGCAAGGGACTCACATCTGAGTATACCCTTCCACGCTTATGGTGGACAAAATGATTCAGAAAAGGGGGTGGTGATGAACAGAGTGCCTGAATTAAGCAGACCACTCTTACCCAGTCCAAAGATCAGGGCTTGATCCATCACCGTTTTTTAGCTCACTGCACCATCCCAGCTCAGAACTTGGCTATATGCAAATTAGTCTGTTCCTGTCCCAGTGCATGATGGGAACAGGGCAAACCAAACTACCAATCCAATTCTTATACTGGGAAGGAAACAAGCTTCCGGGGACCGGTTTCTGCCATTTCAGGCGTCGTCGGCCCGGCTTGCTTGAATCCTGATGGTGCAATGAGCAAGGGACTCACATCTGAGTATACCCTTCCACGCTTATGGTGGACAAAATGATTCAGAAAAGGGGGTGGTGATGAACAGAGTGCCTGAATTAAGCAGACCACTCTTACCCAGTCCAAAGATCAGGGCTTGATCCATCACCGTTTTTTAGCTCACTGCACCATCCCAGCTCAGAACTTGGCTATATGCAAATTAGTCTGTTCCTGTCCCAGTGCATGATGGGAACAGGTCAAACCAAACTACCAAGCCAATTCTTATACTGGGAAGGAAACAAGCTTCCGGGGACCGGTTTCTGCCATTTCAGGCGTCGTCGGCCCGGCTTGCTTGAATCCTGATGGTGCAATGAGCAAGGGACTCACATCTGAGTATACCCTTCCACGCTTATGGTGGACAAAATGATTCAGAAAAGGGGGTGGTGATGAACAGAGTGCCTGAATTAAGCAGACCACCCTTACCCAGTCCAAAGATCAGGGCTTGATCCATCACCGTTTTTTAGCTCACTGCACCATCCCAGCTCAGAACTTGGCTATATGCAAATTAGTCTGTTCCTGTCCCAGTGCAGGATAGGGAATAGTTTAATTTTCTATCCAACACCTTCCCTACTATCCACGGGGACTGGAGTTGGAATAGAAAATTTAACTATTCCACTATCCTGCGCCCCCCAACGCAAGTCGTTGTAACGACTTGCGTTGCAAAAACTGCGTTGTAATGGCATGAGGAGTAAAAGCATGCGTCGTGATGACATGCATCCCACTTGCAATCATGCAGATCAGGGGGACCTGAAGAAACTGTCCTAAATGTGGCAGATGGTACGATATTGTGACTGAGATGGTAACCAAGGCTCAGACTGCAAGTGAGTGCATTGGGAAGAAGATAGGTGGTGGGCGATAGCATATGCGCTTAAAGTTTGTGCTTAGGACAGGATGCTAGAAACTGTAGATAGTTTTACATATGCCACAATTCACACAGAGTACAGCCCTTATCTGTGGGACAAATGATGTAGCATAGCCTGCAGCCGTGCATTGCTGCTATCCTCAACGTGCTTTATGCGGCTGTGGCCCAACACAACTTTTGTGCACCATGGCATCACTTGTAGAATCTGTGCGCTGCACCCCAGCATGGTAATTGCTGAGCGTGCGTGAGTCCAGTAGGCACCACGATCATACTTAACCGGCATTGGCAGCATTACGGCTGTGGACAATGCCTGTGCTACGGCAGGCAGAGTCACAGCAAGCTGAGCAGTGGATGCCGATGCCGTCGCCATCCCTGGACCTACTAATTACAGGCAGCACTAGCAGTGACATCACCTGCTGTGCTCGAGCAGCCGTCTGTTCCGCAATAAACCCAGTCATACTGCTCTGATTCATATCTGCAAAACAAGCATTTTCAATTGGTGTAAATTTTGGTGTAAAATTTGTTTTTTGCACTTGGTGTAGGTAAGAAAGTAAAACACGCCATATTCCACTTCTTTAAGAATGACAACAGGAAAACGCAGAGTTTAAAATAGCAGGGACATGTACAGGCTGACGACTGGGATCACAGGCAGCAGTAGTGTTACAGATGAGCGAGAAAGCGGGAGTAAAGAGGAGAAAGAAACAACAGTAGAGGAGAGAGATAAGACGGAGCTAAGTAGAAGAAAAGGAGAGCAAATCAGATACAAAGAGAAAGCAGCCATGATGTGAAGAAGAGACCATTAAGAAGAGAGAAGAAATGCGTTACTTACCTGTAACTGCAGTTATCCAGTATTAGTGTCTTTCATAGATTCACATGCCTGAATCATTCCCCGTCGTCGAGACGGGAGCCTCCGGTATATATAAAAGTAATGTCCCAAGACATACATAGAAAAGAATAGGCCTAAGGGTCTCACCATAGTGTCCTATCCACGTCCTTATGTAAAAAGGACCAAAACAGGGTAGGCCCAAGGGTCCCACCTTGGTGGCCTATCTGTGTCCTTTTGTACAAAGGACCAAAGTAAAGAGAACCAACCAATCAGCTACCACCTCCTTCTAGAACCTTCCTGTCAGGAGCCCAAGTCTCTCAGATTTTCGTACGCACCAAGCTAGTTAGGCGTAAACTTGCTAGAGAGATAGGTGAGTCCTTCCAGGGGAGGCGGGAGGGTGCATGTGAATCTATGAAAGACACTAATACTGGATAACTGCAGTTACAGGTAAGTAACGCATTTCTTATCCAGTATTTGGGTGTCTTTCATAGATTCACATGCCTGAATCAGAGTAGCAAGCAATATATTATGCACATTTCTGATGGAACATCATATATGAGTCTGAGATAATACATATCATGCGACTGCAAACCACCAAAATGCATTGTCATGTAAATAGTAGTAAAAGAATGTGCATACCAGTAAAGGATGGAGGGATGTAGGAAGGCTCACCTCACTGGAATAGATGACGAAGCACTGCTCGGCCCACTGCTGCATCCTTCATCTGCTCAGTATCCAGGCAGTAGTGCCTGGTGAAGGTGTGCGGGGACTTCCAGGACGCCGCTCTGCAGATGTCCAATACCGGCACTCCAGCAAACAATGCCGCAGACGTGGACATGGCTCTAGTCGAATGAGCTTTGACTCGTGAGTCCAAAGGCCGTCCGGCCTTGTCGTGACAAAAGGTGATCGCAGAAGAAATCCACCTCGAAATACTCTGTTTCGTCAGGGGCATGCCCTTACGTGGTCTACTAAAGGCAATAAAGAGTTGAGATGACTTTCGGAAGTGTCTTGTCTTGTCGATGTAGAATTTAAGACATCTCTTCAGGTCTAGTGAATGCAGTGTCCTCTCGGCTGCAGTGGTAGGATTTGGGAAGAATGATCTAAGCACCACTGGTTCGTTAAGGTGGAAGTCCGAGGGGACTTTTGGAATGAACCGAGGGTTAGTCCGCAGAATGACCCTGTCTTCTCTGAATTGCATAAAGGGATCTTGGATGGAGAGAGCCTGCAACTCACTGACCCTTCTGGCAGAGGTGAGCGCCAGGAGGAGGGCCGTTTTCCAGGAGAGGAATTTGATCTCCGCTTTATGGATGGGTTCGAAGGGATGCTTCATTAACTGATGAAGTACCACATTGAGGTGCCACGATGGAGGAATTGGTCTTGGTCGTGGAAAGGACCTGTATAGACCTTTTAGGAATTGTTTTATAAGCCTGTCCACCCACAGGGACGGGCCCGTAGCAGTCCTTGTGAACCTGGAAATCGCCGCTAGGTGCAATTTGATGGATGCATGTGCGAGGCCTGATTGCGCAAGGTGCAATAGGTATGGCAGCAGCTGCTGTGGAGTGGTGTGGAAGGGGTGCAGGCCACTATCCACACACCAGGAACAGAATCTCTTCCATTTTAGTGAGTAGGTTTTAGTAGTGCTGTCCGCTCTAGCTTTCGCAAGGACGTCTCTGCACTCTTGCGGGATGTTCAGGTGGCTGAATTCGCGGTATTTAGGAGCCAGGCTGACAACTTCAGAGAGCTCAGATTCGGGTGGAGGACCTGCCCTTGGGACATCGTGAGCAGGGCTGGAAATTGCTGTAGGCGAAGAGGGGGCCGGGCGGAGAGGCGATGAAGGTCCGTGAACCAGTGCTGCCTCGGCCAGGATGGAGCAATTAGGATCAGAGTGCAGGGCTCTGACTTCATCTTCCTGAGAACCCTGGGTATCAGTGGGAATGGCGGAAAGGCGTACGCAAATACGTTGCGCCATGCGATGGAAAATGCATTCCCGAGGGTTCCTGAGTGGTGATGCCTGCTTGCGAAGCTTGGGCATTTGGCGTTCTCTCTGGTGGCAAAGAGATCGATTCGCGGGGTGCCCCACTCCTCTAAGATCTGCTCCAGCACCTCCGTGTCCAGCTCCCATTCGTGGGAAGGAGACCTCTCTCTGCTCAGGGCGTCCGCCAAGACATTGTCCTTGCCCGGGACGTACTCCGCTTGTAGTGTTATTCCATGTTCCAGAAGCCAGTTCCAGACCCTTTGCGATTCTCGCGATAGTGAGATCGAACGCGTCCCCCCCTGTTTGTTCAGGTAGTGCATCGTTGTGGTGTTGTCCGTCCTGACGAGCACTGGGGAGTTTCGAATGCGCGGTAGGAACGCCTGGAGAGCCAGGAAGACCGCTCTCAACTCCAGTAGATTGATATGGAGCTTGGTCTCCTGTGTCGTCCACTTGCCGTTGATTTGAAGTTTTAGGAGCACCGCACCCCACCCTTCCAGGGATGCGTCCGTTGTTATGATGTGTGGTTCTGCAGGGAGGAGGAACGGCAGTCCCCTTGACAGGTGTTTGAGTGAACTCCACCATTGTAAGTGGTTGATCATGGGTCGAGTGACGCGTATGCGATCCTCGAAAGATCCCGTAGCCTGCGTCCATTGCTTTGTTAGTTGCTCCTGGAGAGGGCCCATTTTGAGGCGGCAGTGGGGAATGAGCAGTATGCATGAAGACATCATGCCGAGGAGGGACTTGAAGGTGCGGACCGGCAGAGTCTTCCGCGAAGCCACTGACTTGGCCAGGGAGATGAGTTTGACCTTTCTCTCCTGAGAGGGGAAAGCTCTGACGCGTACCGTGTCCAGAGTCGCTCCAAGGAACGTGATGACTTTGGTGGGTTCCAGTGTCGACTTTTCGCGGTTGAGGGTCAAGCCTAGTCGTCGGAAAATATCCAGACAGGCGCTGGAGGATGAGACTGCGGCGGTCGCGGATGGCGCTTTTACCAACCAGTCGTCCAGGTATGGGAACACCTGGTGGCCCTGTTGACGAAGGAAGGCTGCCACCGGGGATAGGCATTTGGTAAATATCCGTGGGGCAGATTTGAGGCCGAATGGAAGGACACGAAATTGGTAGTCTTGTCCTGCTACCGCAAACCTGAGGAACTTCCTGTGCCCTTTGAGGATAGGAATGTGGTAGTAGGCGTCCTGAAGGTCTAAGGACGTCATGTAGTCCCCTTCCTCCAGGAGACCCAGGATTTCCTGTAAAGTTACCATGCAGAACGATTGTTTCTTTAGGAACACGTTGAGTGCCCTGAGGTCCAGGATTGGCCGCCACTTTTTTCCTTTTTTGTGGATTAGGAAGAAGTGAGAGTAGAAACCTTTCCCCTTGTGGGCCTGTGGAACTCTCTCTATCGCTCCCTTTTGTAACATGGAAGCTATTTCCTGAAGAAGCAACCGTAGGTGCCTGTGGGATCGTTTGCAGGGTGGTGTCGGTGGGGGAATTGAGACAAATTCTAGGGAATTTCCAAATTGAATGAGTTGTAGTACCCACCGATCCGTTGTTATGGTTTGCCAATTTTTCAGAAAGTATGAAAGTTTTCCTCCAATTTGTAAAGAATGCAATGGTGGGTGGGCTAGCCATTGAGACGAGTCATTGGCGGTTGCCTGCAGGGCGTTTTTGATTTTTACCTCTGTAGTTCGACTTGCCGTAGGAAGTCTGGCGCCCCTGTCGGTTTTGCCGCTGTTGGAATTGTGGTTTGCTTTGTGAGTACGAATAGGACGATCTATTTTGGTAGGAACCTCTATATGAAGGTTGTCCTCTTCCTCTGTTGCCACGAAAGGACTGGTTCCGAAATTGCAGGGTACCAAGAGTCTTGGCAGTGTCTGTGTCCTTTTTAATAGTGGTGAGGGCCGCGTCAATTTGTTCACCAAAGAGGTGCTGGCCATCATAAGGCATATCCAGGATTCTAGTTTGTACTTCCTGGCGAAAGGAGGTGGACTTGAGCCAACCCTATCGTCGCAGTACTGCAGCACCTGCCAGTTGCCGAAAACCAGTCATGGCAGCGTCAATCGCGCAGTCTATGAGTTCGGAGGCAGACGTTTGGCCTTCTAAGAGGAGCGAATGAGCCTCCCCTTTGAGATCTTCTGGCAGATTAGAAAGGTAGGGTGCAATGTCTGCCCAGAGTTGGCGATTGTAACGGCCCAGAAGCGCAATTGAATTCACCACTTTCACTGTCATGGCCGATGTGGTAGTGAAGCGTTTGCCAACCGCATCCAGTTTTCTGCCTTCCTTGTCAGGTGGCGTCGACAGAGGCGATGCTGGATTTCGCGAGTTCTTCTGTGCCGCTTGAGTCACTACAGAATCTGCCTTGGGGTGACCTGTGAGGCATGCTGGCGCCGAAGATGTTGCCTTGTACTTTTTATCTAGTCTGGGCACCACCACTTGTATAGAAGCTGGTGTTTGCATGAGTTGTTTGCCTTGCTTCCAGATAAAGTCAATGATTGGGATAGATCTTGTTGACTTCTTAGTAGGCTCCTTGAAATCGTAAAGGAAGCATTCAGTCTCTTGTGTTTCCATAGACATATGGAACCTCTTGGCAGCCCTCTCTATGAGATTGTGGAATCCACCGATGTCTGCGGGTGGTGATTCCGAAGACTGTGGTTCTGGAGAGGCCGGAGAATGTGCCACATAGTCCTGGTCTGCATCCGGGTCCGATTCGTCGTCCTGGACTTCACCCACTTCCTGTTCTCTCTCTTCTTCTTCAGAAGAGAGAACGTCTTGTATGGGCACCTGTACCTTCTCAAGCACTAGTGGAGATGGTTTATGGCGAGGCAAAGGAGCGGGCACCTGTGCAGCTGGAAGTGCAGGTGCAGTGGGTTTCTCTGGAAACCTCTCTTTATAATCCCTTATTAGGACCTGGAGATCCGAGACGATGGATGCAGGGAGACACACCATTGGAGTAACCTGTGGCTGGGTGTCGACCAATTGCTCTACGTGGTCATCCTCTTCCGGCTCCTCATCTGTGGTTTGGCACTTAAGCACCAGGTCTGATGGGCTAGTTGCTTGTACATATGAGTCCTCATCCGACTCCTGGCCTTTCAGAATACAGGCTGGAGGTAGCTGTTGCACCTTACTGGGCGACGTGAGGACTGGCGTAATCGGCCTTTTTGTGATTTTGACCGTGACATGGCTTACTTGAGGTGGAAAAGCATCCATGGCATGTGATAAAAGTGCAGACTCTTTCCATGGCCCTGTGGTCGTCGACGCTTGAGTCGACGGCTCCGTGTCATGCGCCTTCGTCGACGGTAATTTACCCGTTGTCGGCGGGTCACTGTCGACGGTGTCTTCGTCGACGCCGTTTTCGCCGACGGCAATTTCTCCACCGTCGACGGTTTACCCGTCGTCGACGGTTTTCCTGTCGTCTACGGAATGCTCCTCGTCGACGAGGTAGGCTTCGTCGACGGTGTGGTTTTCGTCGACGGTGTCGTCGTCGCTGGCTTCGACGACGGTCTCGTCGTCGACGGTAATATCTTTGTCGTCGACGGAGTGACTGGGATGGTCGACGGCGTAGGTCTACTCGCCGACGATGAAGGCGTCGTCCTCGTCGTCGAATAGGTAGCCGACGATGCCGTCGTCGTCGACACTGTCGTTGTCGACGTCGAGACAGTTTTTTGCGCTGAATAAACCATCGACGATGTCGTTGTCGTCGGGACCAGCTGCTGCTTCCTGGTGACAGGAAGTTCCTTGCCAGACACTGAGGTCTTGCCCTCTGAGGAGTTTTTGGAAGTCTTCATAGGAGGGGTGTCTGAGGGGCTAGGGGAAGTAACCCTTGGCCTCTTCAAGGAAAAATGTGAAATTCCAGAGACACTCTCACCTTCCGACACCAAGTCATCTGTTTTGTCCTTGAGTCTGTTGAGCCAGAGTAGTAGGCGTCCTTCTCGGTCCTTGAGGGTCTTGTTCGAGAAGGTCCTACATATCTTGCAGTCCTTGGCCTGATGGTGAGGGTAGAGACAGTATAAACAAGTTTCATGTTTATCCTCAACATGAAGTATTTTCTTGCTGCAGGAGGAACAGGCCCTAAAAAGACCTTTCTTCTGGCTATCAGACATGATTATCCAAGTTGAATAAAGTCGCTGTTTTGAAGAAAAAGAAGTTTCCTGAGGAGAACTCAGGTGGAGACTCCCTAGCACAACGTGCGGTAGAAAATCTGAGAGACTTGGGCTCCTGACAGTAAGGTTCTAGAAGGAGGTGGTAGCTGATTGGTTGGTTCTCTTTACTTTGGTCCTTTGTACAAAAGGACCCAATAGGCCACCAAGGTGGGACCCTTGGGCCTACCCTGTTTTGGTCCTTTTTACATAAGGACGTGGATAGGACACTAAGGTGAGACCCTTAGGCCTATTCTTTTCTATGTATGTCTTAGGACATTACTGTTATATATACCGGAGGCTCCCGTCTCGACGACGGGGCATGATTCAGGCATGTGAATCTATGAAAGACACCCAAATACTGGATAAAGAAGATAGACTGAAAGGATGTAGAGGACAGGACAGAGGAAAAAAAGAAGACAAATGATAAAACGGAGACACAGTAAATCACTGATAGAAGAGTGATAGAAAAGAGCCAGGATCGAGGGGAGAGAGAGCAGAGCATGGATAAAAGTGAAGAGGAAAAGGGCAGGTCTAGAATGAATAGAGGGCAAATCAGAAATACAGGGAATAAGGTTACACATCAGGTGTGACAAAGATGATAGAAAACAATTAGAGAGGTGAGAGGATAGACTCTTAGAGCAAAGACTTTGGGGACTGACAACAGATCAAGGTTAGAAGATAGAGACTGAGGCAGTGAGAGTGTTGAAAGTGGGGCTCACTGGAGGAAGACGTGAGCTGTGGCCTCCTTGGCAAATATTTTCAGCACCTGCACTTCTTTTTTTTACAAATTAAGCACTGCATGGGAGTCCTTTCCTCCTCAGATTACCTCTGCAAGATAATATGTTTATATACCCAAAGTGGTACCCTCAAGGGTTCTACCAAGCTAGAAGTGTAATAGAAGGGGGAATATAAGCAAAAGGTTAAGTTGCTACCGGAGCCTATTTACGGGTACCTATATGAAACATAATGCGTTCCACAACACTCCTTTGGAGACATTTTCCAAAATTAAATTTTTCATGCTGCCAATATGACCCTGGTGTCAGTGGCGGGTTGAAAAGTTTTGAAATGCACATCACATCCTTCATTCCTCCTCATTTCACAGAAACTTTGAAGAAGTAAAAGCTCTATTATTTTTATACCCAGGTTTCGGTATGTCAACCACTTTTTTTCATGCTGGCACAACATTTTTAAAGAAGACTATCAAATTTTTCCCATAATGGTCAATGGTCATTGATTTCAGTGTCCTGCTGACTATATGAAGGTCTTGGTATGTACCAATTTCCTTCAGAAACTGTCTAAATTATGTTAATGTCAAACCCTTTTAATCTCCTAAAGCAATCCCTCCAGCACGGACTATGGTTCAAAACATCAGCCACAACAATACTTTTCAAGGTCATTATCAAATACAGGTGATAAAATATATATACATATATATATATATATATATATTTACACACATACAGAGTAAATATAACACAACCAACCTGTGCTGTAAAGCAAGACCGGCTGGGTTTGCCAATGATTTTTCATTCTGACAATAAAACCATAATTCCTAGCTCTGTTATTTCATTGAAATGTTGGCCTTATACATTATGTATTCCCTTGATAAAAGTGAATGTCTATACAATGTCACGACCACGGTATACACATTGGGATTAAAATTGTTGAGTCTCTCCTCAATTGATTTATGGTTAAATCCTTGTAGGATTTAGTTGACCTTTAATGGATTAAGTGTATTCCGTATTATTTCATGGCTCCTCTTTGTCTTAGCCTTTTATGTCAAGTTCTTTGAGTTCACAAAAAAATGTGGAATACACTCAAACTAATATTTATTCTTTCATGTTGTACTGTGTAGGCATACATGGCAACTCAAGTTCAACTTAATTGATTCCAACTTTAAAATAAAAATAAACTAGTAACTATATTATAGTTTAACTGGGGATATAAGCATCAGAATGTATTATTGTTATATATCTTTGTAGACCACATTCACACTTGAGCTTCTTGGCGGTAAAATATATAAATCAACACAGGACAAAAACAATAAAAAACATTACATGATAAACAACACAGGACCTGATATAGAGTTTGGCAGTTGGGTTACTTAGCTCGTCCGCCTTATTACAGGTGCATTATATGTTATGGCGCAGGTAATAATACAGTCATAGAGGTGGGCGAGCCAACAAATTAACACTGCGAGTCGAGACACAACTGAGCCAAGAATCTGGCTCAGCTCTTAGAGCCTGTGCACAAGTCGAGCCTTGAAATTGTTTACTATGTAAATCATGCAACAAACATTGCGCATAATGTGATAAAATCTCTACATAATTTAAAAAAAAGTGTATTTCTGTAACATGTGGAAGCTTTGACATTGATACGTCACATTATAGCACTGCCCTGGGAAGTACTTATTAAAAGTGTTTCAAACATGAACTTAGAAACATTCTCGCCCCGTCTCCACACTGGTGACAGTGCCATTAGTGAACTAAGAGGCAAGACAGTTGTCATGTGAACCGTGTAAGAGGCCCTGATCATCATCGAGCAATATTATAGTCTATTAAATCAAACACAACAGTATTTTACACAGCCACTGTTCTGCACTCACATATTTGAACGCAGGGTCAGATTGGCATCAGAAATAGGTCCAAGCACAGCAAAACCATTGGTCTGCACTTGAGTTTCCCCGTTTCATGAGACACTGCTTGATTAAAATCAGAGGACTTTCTTAACATCAGCAGCCTGCAACCCACTGGTACATCTCCCTTTCTCTGCGGGTATTTGAGATCATAGGCATGCCCCATGCAGCTTAGACTGCAGCACCTAGGTAAGGGGCGGAGAGATGATGAATGAGGGATGGAACCAGTGCTTAATTTGAGCCGCTAGTTGCTGGTGGGGGTGCTGGCACTTATGTTCTGGGGACTGACACTTAATTTCTGCATCACGTATTTGCTGCAAGCAAAAGACACATATTGGAAAGGCGGAAGAGAAAGACAGAAAAATGTCACAAAGGGAAAAAGCAGAAAGGTGCAATAGTGAGATGAAGGGACAGGGAGTGGCTGTAAGTGGATTAAAGAGGCCCGAGATTGATTGTGGATTACTTGACTCAGTATTCTGTGCTTGCACATTTAATTGCAGCAGCCGCATGTTTCAGAGGAGAGGTTTTTTTTATTTGCAAAATAAGCACTGGATGGAACACATGTTTTACATTAGGTTATTCTTCTGTCTGGTTGAAAGGGCATGGGTTATTAGTGTATGTGTGGCCTTAGCGGGAAGTGATTTAGTGCCTGTGCGTGATAAATAGCGTAATGCACACCCCCTGGATTCCATGATTGTATAGTTGTGCTTGTTCCTGGAGTGGAATGAAGCAGAGAGAGTGGTTGTTGCATGCTTGACTACCATCCTTGATGGTTGCAGCTATGGCCTTGGCTGTGGGTCTATGCTGAGTGCCTTGAAGCCAGAACATCTGACCACAGGGAGTCAGCAAAGTGCTTGGAGCACTGGTGTGATGGGTTCTATAGTGGAAGGTGTAGGGAATGTTTATCTGTGGAATTTGTTAATCATTTGCACTTTTTAGAGTACAAATTGTCAGGTTAATCAATCAATCAGCTGCTTCCTGTACTACCTGAAAGATGGGGGTGTGCGCAGGTGCAGGTCGTTTCAGGATTTGGCAGTGAGGTAGGAGAAGGCCTGGCCAGTGCATCTGCTGTGACGGATGCATGGGATGTGGACTAAGTCAAGGATGGCGGGGCAGAGATCTCTGGTCAGTTGGTAGAAGGTCAGGCGCTTGTTGATGTAGGTGGGATTGGTTTTGTGGAGGGCTTAGTAGGAGAGAGTGAGGAGCTTGAAAGAGACATCTCTTCTGCACGGGGAGCCAGTGGAGGGCTCTGAGGTGAGGGGTGATGCTCGTTCTTATAGGAAGGTTAAGGATGAGTCTTGCCACCGAAGTATGGATGGATTGGAGGTGGTTGAGGAGCTGTTTAGTGGTTCCGGTGTAGAGGGCGTTATCATAGTCAAGTCAGATGGAGATGAGGGCCTGGGTTACTGCGTTCCTGGTCGAGGTGGGAACCCACTGGAAGATCTTGCAGAGCATGCAAAAGTTGTGAAAGCATGCGGTGGAGACGGCGTTGATCTGTTGTTTCATTGTCTGAGATAACAACAATTTGCATCATCCATTCGAGGTCTGCCAAGGGCGTGCATGGCCTGTACTTTCTTAGGTTAGATTAGAAAGGAGGGAAGATTTGTGGAAGAGCTTGCGTAGAGTAATGGGCACTTTTGACACAATTTATTTGAGGAATTGAGGGAAGGTCAGGGTCAATCATCATTCTGAGTTTTCCTATTTTGTTTATTGTCAACTGTGTGTACTCTCTTCCTTGGGCCAGATGGTTTTAGATCAGTAGTCCCCTCTGTCACAACAGTGGATTAGCATAATGTCCATCAGTGACCATGTATCATTGGTGGATTGGTATTGTGAACCCCGGTGTCTCTGTATCAAAGAGGAATTAGTGACTCAGTGTCTGCAGCGGCATTAACAGTGTAAAGATCAGTGGCTCATTACCATCAGGGGTTGATTCTGTGCCCAGCAGTGACTCAGTGTCTTTACTAGATTGTGTTCCTCTGTGGCTTACTATTAACAGTTTTCTGACATTGTGCCAACCAGGGACTCAGTGTCATCAGTGTATTGGTATTGTGCCCAGCAGTGGCTCTCTGTCCTTGGTGGATAGGTGTTCCATGCACTGGTTGTGTGAAGCAGGAACAGCCGCCAATGAAGGCACACTCAGCAGCATTAAGGATCCAATGGAGGTTAAAGGAGCCTCAGGATTGGCTCCACAGTGTCTAAACCGGAAGCGCATGTCCAGGGCACCTCTGCCCCCCTCCCGGTCACAAAAGAGGAGCCACATAAAACCGTGAATGGCGCAGCTAGGACAGTGTGAGAAAACCCCAGTATTGTAGTGTAATATTGCAGTTGACAACAACAGCACTTGGGGTCTTTATGTTTGAGGGAAGGGGTGGGGTGTAAGAGAAGAGCCAGCAAAGCGCTGGCAGCATGCCAAGAAGTGAGCGAGGACTGGAAGTGCAGCCTACCTGGAAATTCAGTATCAAATAAATACCTGCAAACAGTGGTTCTGCTAGTTAAAAAAAAGATGAGACTACAGCGATACGCAACTGCAGTTCCCACTTTCATGGTGGACTTTTTAAAGTGAGGACGTGGATGATGCTGTAACTTCTAAGAAGATGGTCTGATAAAAGAGATTGGGAGAGCTTCCCTCTCACATTTAAAAAGTTGGAGGGATGTACATGGTGTAAAGAGTGAGATGGAAGGCTGCCTGGGCTATAGAGCAACAAAAAAGGGGGTTAATACACCTTCTGGAGAAGTGTGGGTTTGCAGACAGAGGTTCTGGGGCTTCATGTTGGCTGCCAGCTCAAGTGTCCCTCACTAACACAACTTGTTGCTCCAAGGCCCCTTTGCACTTACTCCGATCCCCCACTGTGCACTCAATGTGTTGGCCTGGCAGGGGAGGTGGTCAAGGGAAGGATAATCTCACCTTCAACCGAAGTTGAGTGGACTGAAAAAGTCCACCACCAACACGCCTGGTTTCTAAAGAAGCCGCCCCTCCCCAATCAGCACACATCTGTGTGCTCATATCATTCCGCCAAGCCAGCCACATATGACAAAGGGATCGCCTGGCAAAGGGCAGTAGAAGTACACTGGCATCTCCTGAAAGGGGAATGAAAAGGATGACAGAGGCCCATCTACCGCTTGCTGCAGGTCTCTAGTTGAGACAGCTGCTAGAGATGGCCGAAAGGACGGAAACAGACATCACCTCACTGCCCCAAAACATGGGCCAAAAGGCCTGACTGCCTTACCAATCTGATCTTGTTTGATACACTTTTATACACGTTTATGTAGAAAAATGAGTTTTTGTGACATAGAAAATGTGCCCAAGAATAAGCAATTTAAGCGGGAAAGACGCAATTCTTCTAGGTTTTCTGGTTTCACTTTGTAAAAGTCAGCCACCAAATGGGTATCTACATGGCTCTTCTATTTATGTTACTGCTTTGTTTTGACCTCTTTGTTTATTTTGTCTGCAGTTTTTATATAGCACAAACTCAACCTGAAGGTATTGGAGCGCATAAAAATAGCTCCAGTTACTTAACACAACATCACTTATTTTTTTGTGTGTTTTTTTAGGCTGGGAGGGGAGTGAGGTCACTAGTATAACAAGATGTTGAGCCGACGCAGAAATGTGAACCTAGATCCCCACATCCACAGTTGGCAACTCCGGACCTAGTGCTAAATCTTGGGAACAGCAGAGGACGGCAGGCAGAAGCTACATGAAAGCTCAGCTAGTTATGGGCTTTTGGTTCCAACAGAAGCTCGAGCTGAGACAGAGGCAGGCTTCAGGCTTGAGCTTTCAGTGGCTTGCCCACCTCTATGCGGACGTAACCAGTCCACCAAGCCTCAAAATCAGGCTCCAATGTATCGAATGTTTCTACTTTTTAAAAAGGAACTTTTGTCTGCAGGCATGGAGGGAAAAAATCCCTAGACAAGGACAACAGAAAATAAACTGGCTCCAGTCTTTGCTATACAAGTGGATGGAATTTGAGGCAGTGCAGAGCGAGCTGATTCAAAAAGGCGGATTCAGGGAAAGCAAATTTAGCCATGATGAAGTTTAGTGCTTGAGTACATATAGCTTTGATTATGTTATTAAGTGCTATGAATTGTACTCTCTTATGGCTTTGCTGCCATACCACATGTCCAATGATTTTAAGACAAGATATCCACTTAATGGTTAGCTAGCAAGCCAGCCATTTTAATATCCATAGCTTTACAAAGCCGACAGCTAATAGGTATAGTGATTTCTATGTGTGTATGTTGTGGAATTTTAGGAGAAAATGGCTCTGTGCCACATATAGTGAATATTTCATATTATAACAGATCACTCTAAAACCGAATCCATCCAGTATCTCAAAGAGATTTTATAAACGTGTCAACACTGAGAGCCACGTTTATTCAGCTGAATTACATACACCCAGCTGTTGCACAAAGAAAGTCTGACACACTAACTCTAAGCACAGATAGATATACCTTTTCCTAGCAATTAAAAGTTACCCAGCAGTTTGGTTCTCAAGCAATGAAGATGTGCATTCATTAAACATGTAACTCCCACTTATTACAATTGATAGCCTTAGCAAAACAGTGTATTCTTCCCACTGCAAGTGCAACCTTGAGAAACATTTGCCAACAAGAACATCATATCTCACTCCCTAGTCTTCCGATGCCACCAACAGCTGAGTTCTGCCAAGTACCATTTTAATTGTTAATCACTGAGGTCTATGCGTGTGTTTGTTGTAGCACTGTGCTCTTGTGATTAATACAAGATGGAACTGGGTTACTTTCATCATTGTGTCCTACGCGCACACATGAGCACATTAACCTACATTCTAAAAGAAATGTCTAACTCCTGGAAATATGTGAAGATGTGGGTACCTTGAAATCTAGACTTCCACGAATTCCACCTTCAGAGGAAGAAATATACCTGCGCTAAAAATCTATTAAGCAAGAGTAAATCCAATTTATACTTTCCACCTTCAGAGGAAGAAATATACCTGCGCTAAAAATCTATTAAGCAAGAGTAAATCCAATTTATACTTTTTTTCTTTACAAGGAAAATATATTTCTCCAAGGAGAAACCCCTAACCAATTTTGGAGTGTTTCTTTCCTTTATCACCTTACAGAGGGATTTACTCCTGTCTTTCTCAAGTGTACATTTCTGACTTTTTTCACAGTTGCGAGAGCATAGTGAGTTTTTAGATTTTCAAAACACTGAAATGACCGGTCGCTGCACATTCTCCACTCATATGAGTTGATGCACTAATCTGAAAAGCTTCACATACATCCATTTACAAATGCAAAACTTTTCTAAATTTCAACAATCGGTATGAGCTCGAAAAAATGCCATTTGCATGTGTAAGATAAACACACACATGCAAAATAAATATGAAACAGGTCCATCATATAATATTGTTTCCACTCTCCATCTAAAGGTTCAGCGTTCCCAATCATGGCACGTCCATTTTGGCATCTTTAAGCACCTCCCGTTCCACCTCTTCTGAACGATGATGTCACAGTGAAAACAGCCACAAACATGATCCTTCATAGGATATAGGCATTAAAGATTTTGGGGCTTATTTACAAGGCCCTTGCGCCGCCGGTGCGCCACTTTTAATATGGGAAAAAGTGGCGCACCGATGGCGCAAGGGGCTTGTAAATAAGCCACTTTGTTTTCTAAGCCTCCCTATTAGGCCTACAACGTTTAAGCAATCAATTTGATAATTCCATTTGATAATTTATGTTTTCTAAATGACTCTGATACCTGCTCCTTTCACACCTGCAAAGCCCACAGTAGATGTACTGTTGATATAACCTTATGAAGTAGTTTAGATAAAGGTCTGTAGTAAAGCCAGTCCAACATTTGACATCACACACATACAGTTCTAGGTTGTGAAATAAGCAATTCAGTTACTTATATCCCACTTCATTGAAAACTTGTCACACAAAATTGATAAAGAATTTTTTTTTCATTTTATTATTTCATATTTTATAAATTTGTTAAGGGTCATGATTCTATATATTGACCTCTTACTCTATATAAATATACTGATTAATCTCATACATTGATATTATCTTATAAACATTCTTTAAAAACTGCAAATTAACAGTAGACTTGTGTGTGAAGGAGGCAATGCGGTAGATAAAACAACGCGCGTTTCGGCTTGTCGGCCTTCATCAGGTTACCGTCTATTGCACTCATTCATATATAAATTATGTTTTCACTAATTGTAGCAGAAGCGCATAGATCTCAGTTTCCGGAAGAAAGATTTTTTCATATCATTCATGTCCATTTCAGCGGCATGATAACCAACAGCAACAATGTCACAGCAACAGATATAACCTTATGAAGACATGAACCCATTTTACACATTTCGTGGCCTACCATCTTACAAGTTGGCAAAGTATCCGTACATTCTCAACAATCCTCCTTCTCAGGCCCCACACTCTGACCAAAATAAACCTACAGTAAAGACAGGCACACAAATGTAATATATATCTCTTTATCATGAATAAAAAAATAGAATAATCCGTCCACATGCACATTCCATTCTTCTGTCATTTCTATCACTGGACAGACATTCTATAAATTGTATTTTATTGTGTATTTCTATATAGGCTTCTCAGGAAAAGACATAGGGCTTGATTCACAAAGATAAACCTACACTTTTGTGTAAGTTTACGGTTGTTTGCTATTCACAAAGGGATTTATAAGTAGTATCTTTATGAGTGTGGAGTCTCTGCACATAAAAAGGTAAGTCTTTTTATGTGCGTAGACTCCAAACTAGTAAAGATACTAATTATAAATCAGTTTGTGAACAGCAAAATAATTGTAAGGTTACACCAAAGTGTAAATTTACCTTTATAAATCAGGCCCATACTTTGTAATCCATAAATAATGTAGGAAGTTGAAATACGTAAGCGTGCAGACAGATAGGCCTTTGCTAATGCAATAGGTCGAAAATATATTTTTGTACTGAGCATTCAATTATCCTTTTTTCTACAAATTAATCAAGTGGTCATCTTCAGAATAGAACTGTCTAAAAAATATCAGACTATTTTACTCCACTGACCCTTAAATCCTGCACCAAACCGTATGCTATAACAGGATTATGGGACTGCAATGCACGTAGATATTCCTGACAAAAAAACAAATTGCAAAACACTCATAGCCTGTTTGCCTGTTTCAATGTCCACTTAATGTCAAAAGACTACCTCAGCGGTACTTAAAACACCCTTTACTAACTTTTGATGGAAAACAGCATTAAATTCAATATTCTCTGCCCCGTACACCAAGCTTTTTGGAACTAGGGTTCTTTGAATATTACATATTGAATTACCAAACAGAAAGATGTCGGAGATCAACCACAGGCTACCAAAATAAATACAGGCGAGAACAGAACAGAAAGAAAAGGTGAAGAGACAACAACTTTGGTTAAGTAACCATTCAGAGTCCTAAGGAGGAAGAAACGAGCACTATAAGTGTCAGTGAGGAAAGCTGTGTAAGAAGTGCAATATTTTTCTGATCCATTGGTCCTCTGCTTCAAATTTCGAGAGGCATGTTGGAATGGGAGCACTAATTAGTTATATTCACCAGTGACGTAAATCAGGTGCCACTGGCAGCCTCACTTTCCAGTCTAGAGGTGCTAAAATTACACCTCTTCTTTCTTGTGAAGTTCATTGATTTTAAGAGGGTGGCACTAAGCTACATCAAGGATCCAACATATGATCAGGATTGTGAATGTTGAGAATGGTATATAAAGTATAGCTAAAGAGGGCAGGTGCACTGAGAAGCACCATGCTATGTCCTGGTGGATTTGAGCAGCATCTTAATGTATTTGTACACTACCTCTTAAAGGAGGGCACATTGAGTGTCAATTCATTAAATGTCCCTTGTAATATTTGTTCCGTACCCTAATATTATTGTCAAGATCAAGGAATGTTTTAGCAACACCCTGGTTTAGATGGTACCCAGGCATATGATGATTATAGCAGGGATTCTGGTGCTATTTTTGTTCTAGCCTCAACTGTAAATATGTTATCAACTCGCAAATGAAACTTGGAGGGCCATATATTTCATAGGCTGCTCTTAAAAGCTGTGGTGTCAAATCTCAAGGCATGATTATTACAGCCAATTTTCCCCATGATGCAAACAGTATCAAATAGACAGTACTTCTCCTGTTACCCACATATTCTCTCTAGCTTTCTGGTAGGCACACACGTGATTTGCTTTCACAGAGGAATAAAGCCCTAGAGTAAAGACGAAGTACAGAAATATGAGTTCATTAGGATTGACATTGAAAAATGCAGAATTTAGGGCAATATATTTGAAAAACAGTGCTGCTCAATGTATTGTTTCGTCCAGCCCTGTTCTGGCAATCTAGAGTGAGTATTGAAACGCGTCCTGACAAGGGATTCAACCCTGCCAAGTACCACGCATCTAAAATGAGAAGTCACGCATATTAGCGCCTTCTCAGCTGAGCCAGTCAAGTGCTGCAGCCTGGAGAGTATTGGCTGCTTAATTATAATACTCTGCAGGAGAGTTGAGTGTGGCAGACATCATGGATGTTGCAGCATTGCTTACATTTGTTATGTAGCGTAATGCTTTGATAAAGGTTGATACAGTATTACTATCTCTCATGTACATTTAGGCAACTGCTCATAAGAAATCCACACATTTCAATGTTACACCTTACATCACATTTAACAGGCCTGATTCTTTCATACTTATGCAGAGAAATCGTACACAAGTCAGATACACAGGCATCTCGACAGAACAGATCTTCAGGCTTTGGAGGGAGCATTCAAATCTACAAACAGTCTGAGTAAAGGTCACTCACTGGCGCTATTTGTTCCTTTCTCTGCCAAGGCATGACTAAACAAATACAGAAACTGACCTCACTTATTGCACTAATAAAATAATGATTAGATTACTCCTACAGACAGAAATACATAGGTCACAGAATAGTCAGTCACATGAGCTGCACTACAGCCACATCTCAGCCCTTGATCCTGGCGTGCCATTAGCTGCACTGTCCGGAACAACAAATCTCGGCTGCAAGCACACATAGGCACTGTCCATGAGGTGTCGTAAGCTGCACTGTCCAGAGCAACAAACCTCGGTTACAAGCACACATAGGCACTGTCCATGTGGTGACGTAATCTGCACTGTCTGGAGCAACAAATTTCAGCTACAAGTACCCATAATTCAGACACTGTCCATGAGGTGTCACAAGCTGCACTGTCTGGAGCATTAAACCTCAGTTACAAGCACACGTACCGCAGACACTGTCCATGAAGTGTTGTGAGCTGCACTGTCCTATGCAACAAACCCCAGCTACAAGCACACATACCTCAGACACTGCCCATGAAGTGTTGTGAGCTGCACCGTCCTATGCAACAAACCTCAGCTACAAGCACACATACCTCAAACACTGCCCATGAAGTGTTGTGAGCTGCACTGTCCTATGCAACAAACCTCAGCTACAAGCACACATAGGCACTGTCCATGAGGTGTCGTTAGCAGCACTGTCCGATGCAACAAACCTCAGCTACAAGCACACATAGGCACTGTCCATGAGGTGTCGTTAGCAGCACTGTCCGATGCAACAAACCTCAGCTACAAGCACACGTAGGCACTGTCCATGAGTTGTCATAAGCTGCACTGTCCAGAGCAACAAACCTCGGTTACAAGAACACATAGGTAATGTCCATGTGGTGTCGTAAGCTGAACTGTCTGGAGCAACAAACCTCAGCTACAAGCACACATGCCGCAGACACTGTCCATGAGGTGTAATTCGCTGCACTGTCCGATGCAACAAACCTCAGCTACAAGCACACATAGGCACTGTCCATGAGGTGTCACAAGCTGCACTGTCTGGAGCAAGAAACCTCAGTCAGCTACAAGCACACATAGGCACTGTCCATGAGGTGTGGTTAGCAGCACTGTCCGATGCAACAAACCTCGGTTACAAGCACACATAGGCACTGTCCATGAGGTGTCGTAAGCTGCACTGTCCGGAACAACAAACCTCAGTAACAAGCACACATAATTCAGACACTGTCCATGAGGTGCCACAAGCTGCACTGTCTGGAGCATTAAACCTCAGTTACAAGCACACATACCGCAGACACTGTCCATGAGTTGTAATTCGCTGCACTGTCCAGAACAACAAACCTCATCTACAAGCTCACATACCTCAAACACTGCCCATGAAGTGTTGTGAGCTGCACTGTCCTATGCAACAAACCTCATCTACAAGCTCACATACCTCAAACACTGCCCATGAAGTGTTGTGGGCTGCACTGTCCTATGCAACAAACCTCAGTTACCTAGCACTCTTTAAAACACTGCGCACAATTTAAAAATATGTAATTTTCGTATGTTTCCTTAAGGCCATTGGGAGGCTCCAGGAGAACCAGGTAAAAAGCAATCTGTGTGGCCAGAAAACAACTGGTGAATTTTGAAGCGTTTTCGTAGGTACACTCTTATTCTTTGGATAAGCGTGGTGGTAAGGGAATGCCACTGTTTGTCTGAAAGGACTATTCCACGAAGGAGGGACGCCAATCACATACATTTCCTAGACGGTCCAGAACGTAAAAAATATGTAGCTTTGATACTTTTCCTTGTGGTACTTGATATCAGACATTTAATGACCTAAAATGTATTAAGACTATCATCTTAACACTTCTCAATGAATTGTAGCAGGTGGCGGGGAGAACAGCGGCTTAGTGTCAGACATACCTGTCGATGTACATGTCTGGGTTAAACTTAATAAAATGCGTTATAAAAAAAAAGACTGTCTGACACAGGTGTTCCTTTGTGCATTCATTAGAAACAAGGAGATGACTAAGGGAAAGGCAGGTAAATGTGAAACAGAGCCCTGCACCTGCTTCACAAGGTGCAGGAGGTGCAAGGACCAGCCAGTGGCATTTAAGTGAGAGACTTACTCCTCGGGGATGAATTCTGATATGATTGACAAGGTCTGAAGCCAGTGGCTAAAAGAGGCTGGCCAAAAAAGCCAATGGATGAAAGGGGTGGACCCAAAGGCCACTGACAGTATACCGGCTGTGACCTGCACGGACCGCGGCTGCCAGGCTCCCATGCCCAATTTGAGCACCGAAGCACGGCGTTCAGACCAATCACAATGCTGCATTGCACCATTGTGATTGGCTGAGGGGAGCATGGGTGCTTCCTGCTTCCTATTCGAAACGAGGCCAGGAAGAGGACAGAGAGGATGGAAGATAGGCGCTGACTAGGCAGGTGGCCGGCCAGCAGGTAAGTTTTATTTATTTTTAACCCCCCCACCCTACTACTGCTTCCCGGGAGCAGCCGCCACTGAGTTCCATACCTACTGAAAACCTACACAACTTGTATCCCTGCACTCAAGCTAACCAATTAAACGGTCTCACTTTCTACACTGAAAGGACCTGTCTGAGGAGACTAGAAGACAAATTCTATATTTTTCAAACTGAATTGTAAGAACCATGAAAATGAAGCCTGTGTTTTGCTGCACCTTTTTGCTAGCTGTTGTGAATAAGCAAAATGAGAACCCCGCCGTCAAATGATTTGGGTGCACAATTAGAAAATACTTGTTTTTCTCTGATTCCTTTTCGTTCAACTTTGAAAGAAGGCCCAGCTCATCATAACCAGTGATTCTACACATGTGAAGAACAAGTTCCGCATGAAAACCTATACCTATGTGATACTGTCAAACTGAGGACATTCAAATCACCTCCCTGATTAGTATTCCCACATTTATATTCATAGGTCTAAAACGCACAACAAAGTATGACCAATGTTCTTACAAAAAAAGATTTAAAAATCTTTGTGATAGTGTGATGAGAGTGAGTCTGTGGATGTAAGACGCTCGGTCAGGGACAAGGAGTGTGGGCCTTTTCTCCACCCGGCTGTGCAGCATAGCCCAAGTGGAGAAACCAAAGTGCGCATGTCAGTTTGGCCTGCCTAAGATGGCCAGCCAAACTGACATGTGCACTTAAGTGCACCTACCACTCCTTCTCCTAGTCCAAGTCCCTGGTCAACTGACGTGGGCCCGCCCCACTCTATGCTTGCGTTGACTGCCAGACAATGAAAAATAAAATGATAATAAAGTTGTTTTATTATTTTATTTTTCGGTTTCTGGCTTTTTGCAGGGGGGGGGGGGGAGAGACGGTGATGCTCCTCTGCCATTGCGGAGGAGCCGCTGCTGGCAAAAGAGATCATTAAATGTAATCCTCATACTTTACACTAAAGTGTACAATAACCATGCTGCCTCGCACTTCTGGCTGGGTAGGCCACACCCAAAAGGTGGCAGGTTTATCAGGAGGGTTGTTCCTAATAAAACTAATGTGGAGATGTTGGTGTACATGCATTGGTTAGGTTATAACTACATGCTAGTCACAACGAGTATACACCTGGATGTCCAATGCACTATCTGTTGGATTCTGTCCTAGGGAGCCAGCGGACGGACATTCAGGAATATGAGGTCCTAGCATGATGCAGATGCTTGCTGTTGGAGGAGTCATTTTCCTTCTCTGCACTGTACTTTGTAGTCTCATATCTACCGTCAAAGCTGCAGCACTCTTGACTATTTTTGCAGATGGATACATCTTATAATAGTTTCTTTAGACAAAAATAATATTTAGATAGTGAAATTGCGTCGGACCTTGCAGCTCAGTTCTGGAATGTTACTGGTGGTGTTGAATATGCCATCTTGTTTCGCAGGTTTCTTTTTTCTTTTTCATGTTGACATCATTTTGCATTGCATTAAGAATTTCAGGAAGTAGCCATGATCTGAAGCCACCTGGTGTTTTGAAGAAAAGAGAGTGGGTTGTGTGCCAGGCAGTGAGCCGCATGTATGCAGGGACAGAGTGGTGGACTGCACCCAACAGTATGTCAGGTGACCAATGGTGCCAAGCAGTCATGTAGTGCCACTCTAAGTTGATGACCTGCAGATGCAACTCATGCACAGGTACCCTCAGTAACCAGACGACGGGTAGAGATGGTCACTGTCTCAGTCTTCAGCTCATATTACCTGCCCCAGTAAATATTTGATGGCGGCCAGGAAACAACTATGAGTCTGAGCTGCCTCCATGTTATGCGATTAAGTGGCAGGCGCTACAATGGACACCCATCTGACCGAAAGGATGTGGTGCGTAGGAGAAGATGTATTTGCAGTCTAGGGCCCCAGCTAATTTCATGTAGGGCAAAAGGCTGGCAGAAAGATGCATGGTGAGGTGGGCTTTCCCTACCAGGTTTTACTAGCTGATGGAATTAGTCTTTTGGTCACTTATTCCAGTTCAGGCAAAGTCAGTGGGAGCGGCTCTACAGGAACTCAAGCTCGGCTGTTGATTTGTGCAGTAGAAGGCAGCTGTGACTCGTGCCCCGAACAAATTTAAATTGCGGGAGGGGTGAGGTATGAGGGGTCAAAACAGGGGCTGGCCAGGCATAGCCTCTGTGTGTGAAAAAAACAGGCAGGTTGTTGGGGCATGAGGCTAGGTATTTGCAAATTTAACCAGCCCTTGACTAGGCAAGTTGTTGGAGCATAAGGGCTCCATCAGCTTCTCTTGACAAAATGCACTCAGTTCCTATAAGGACTCACGAGGTGGTTTGGCCTTCTGAGGTGGAATTGGGATGCAACAGGACATTTTGGTAACGTCCTTAATGTTTGTTTAAAGACCCTATTTCAGCCCATAAAGGTCCTTATTTTAGGGTGAGGGCTGACTGAAGTGACAGAGTGGACACATCTTTGCCAGTGTTAAGGGGCCCATGAGTACACGGTGGCATTAAAAAAAAATTAAACGATCATCATCACACACATTGGGCCCGATTACGAGTTTGGTGGATGGGTTACTCCATCACAAACGTGACGGATATCCTGTTCGCCGCATTACAAGTTCCATTATGTTTCATTGGATATACTGGAACTCATAATACGGCAGACGGGATATCCGTCACCTTTGTGATGGAGAAGCCCATCCACCAACCTTGTGATCAGGCCCTGAGTGAGGTAAAGCATGTTTTACACGAAGTCACAGACCAGTGAGTCATGACAAGGGCTACACTAATCAGGCTAATAAACAACAAACTTAGGGTTCTAATTAGAAATCCAAGTATGATTCCATGCTTTTGTAATCATGTCAATTGTACATGAGGACAAACACAGCAAGTCCAACAAACCATACCACCAACAGTGAAGCACCAGTAAACGTGAGTCACCCCTAGTTTAGGATTCCCATCAAAAGTCTTGTATGGATCAATATTCTCATTTGGTAGTCCTTATCGGGTATTGTGTCTCTTGATCATTGAGACCAGCATACCCAGATAGCCAGTTCGGGGTAGCGACCCACAATCACTCGGTACTACCACATGATGTTGATACGATGGGAAGTGCAGTGCAAAAGCAAAAAGTGGTGATTAAAAAAGGATAGGGAACTTAACATAAACCAGTTTTAATAAACGTTAGCCCCTTCCCCTTTAAAAACAAGAACAGTATAACATCATCAACGCAGTCCACACAAATAGCTGCGAGGAGACCAACATGTTTCAGCCCCAATGGGAAAAGATCCCCAGGCTTTCGTCAGGGTCTCTGTTCTAAGGATATGCTACTGCTTATGAGTGAATAAAGTGTGAAAAAATTATACAAAAAACACACAAGTGAAAAACCAGTAAAGATATTATTTTCCTTCAACTGTATCAACTCCTCTCTTCGGCACCTGGTCGATTTAGTACTGTGTTTTGGAGACAAACATACCGGTGAATCACGATCAGCTATCATGGTCTGTTGGAAGAGATACAGCGTTTCTCAAATATACAAGTTCTTTACTCACCCAGGGTGTCCGGGGAGTGGACCTCACCTCTTCCTGGACCTGGCTCAGGATATGTGAGACCCCGCTCTACAATAACAGAAACCGACTCCATAAATACAAAGGACAGAGGGATCAAGCGTTGATCTACTCTGGCATTTAAACAGTATGAAGTCAAAAGGTCTTCTGTGCATGGAATACACTTACATCTATCAAAACGTTTCAATTACAACCAGCTATCCACACCCTTGCAAGCCACAAACTGAGAAGCCATTGGTGTAATAGTCACTAAGGTCAGACATCAAGTGACAACAGCCTTGATACAGAACTATTAAGAGAGGTAGAGATATGTGTCCTACCTGTCCGTCGTTGTCTCAGGATGTGAGACTGAGTCAGGGGGAGGCACCGAACCTCCTTCGTTCTCCCTACTTCATTCGCCCGGTCTGTTGAAATGAACCAATCGGTGCCGGTGGGGGAGGGGCAGGGCCGAAAGGCTGCGTTGGTTCCCATTGCCCTTACAACTTATTTCACAGCATCCGCTGGTATACGAGATAGATTTGAGACCAGGGGGGAGCGGGTCTGTGTCCCCGACTGTCAGCAGTATTCAGGAGACTGGCACGCGTAATCTCGCGAGATTACCTAGTCGAAACTACAAAATGACGTCACGCGTCAGTCTAGTGTAGTTTATTCGTATCGTTTCCGCCCTCTGAGGCAGAACTCGAGCGCTCGAGCGCTGAAGCTAGGGAAAGAACTACCGGATGACGCGGTAATGCTTAAAAAAGTAGTTCAATGTTAGCGAAAGTCGCTGTAATCAGCCTAGCATGCAGTATCACTCATTGACTATAAACTATGACCCTTCTTATGTGCAGCACCACACAAAAAGTACATCCTTTATTAAAGGGAAAGTCAAAAGTCTATCTTAGAAAGCAGATCACTGTTTATGAGTGAAAAAAGAGTGAAAAAAGAGTGAAAGCCCACAGGGGGGCGACAATACACATACAATCATCTGTCAGACCCCTGTGGTGTCCATACCCTCTGAATAGTGTAGTGCAAGTTTAAATTTAAGCACTAGAGGACTACGGGGCAGACGTGAGACACGGTAGCAGTGAATCTAATCTTGCTATAAACCTACTATATAGGAGGTCGTAGTCACTAGCATTATTCCAACCAGCATTATGCAGAATACTCACGCATACCTACATGTAAATTCACGACAGATTAAGCCAGGGTATGTCATCGTTCAATCCTCGTCTATCTGTGCCCAATTTGAAAACCCACTTTTGTTCACTTAGGAACAAAAATCTAGACACATCACTCACATGTGGTGAAATGAACGGTTTTTCCAGGACATGCCATTTAAAATCTGTTTCGGCATGATTGTGTGTTATGAAGTGCTTGGTGAGCTTCGAAACATCTTTTTTGCACCGAAAAGTACTTCTGTGCTCTTGCATCCTCACGCGCACCTTCCGCGTGGTCATACCCACATACCATTCGTTACACGTGCAGGTAATGAGGTAAATTAGGTTGGTACTGTTGCAGTTGGAAAACTGCCGCAGTTCCCAGGGCCGATCGGTACCAATGTCCACGCTGGTGATTTTAGTAGTCAGAGGGCAAACAGAACAACCTCCGCACGGATGGTGACCCACCACAGGAGGTAGGTCCCATAGTGTGCCTAACTCTCTCCTAGGTGTAGCTTTGGGGCGAGTGTGTACCAAACAGTCCCTTAGGTTTCTGGAGCGTTTGAAGGCAAAGAGCGGAAGAGCAATTTTCTCCTTGCCACTGTTCAGAATTCTCCAATGTTTCTTAATCACTTTCTGAATGTAATTGGACTTTGAGTTAAAAGTACTCACTAGTGTCAAGCGATCCAGAGATGGTTTCTCTGTGCGAGGTTCCAGTAATGCAGCCCGATGGTTATTCGCTGCTCGTTTGTATGAACGCTGGACTAGTTTTTTGGGGTAGTGTCTTGCGATCAACTGCTTAGATAAGTCACCTGCATGACGTTTAAAAGTCTCTGGGGTAGAACAGTTCCGACGAACTCGAAGGAACTGTCCGAAGGGCAGATTATCCCTTAAAGACTTGGGGTGTTGGCTTTCGTACAAGAGCAGGGAGTTCCTTGCCATAGGCTTACGGTATAGTTCACTCTCTAGGCCGCTCTCGGTACTGTAGATAGAGAGGTCTAAGAAGGAAAGCCTGTCTTTACTCATTTCCATGGTAAAACGAAGGTAGTTGTTCTGACTATTGAGCCATTGGTGGAACCTAAGGGCCGATTCGCTAGTCCCTCTCCAAACCATAAGAATGTCATCGATGTATCTTTTCCACCAAATTATAGATGAAGAAAACGGATTGGTGGGATGCAAAACTATGGTTTGTTCGAAATCATGAACATATAGGTTTGCTAGGGAAGGGGCAAAAATACTGCCCATGCTGGTCCCAGAGATTTGGTGGTATATCTGGTCCTCATACATGAAGAAATTTTCTTTCATGGCTATGGTCGCCAGGGCCATGATGAAAGGTACCGGAGTGATGGAGTCCAGTTCCGATTCCTCCAGGATGGATCTAATGGTGTCCAGAGTCGCATCCTGGGGAATGGAGGTGTACAAGGACTCTACATCGAGAGAGACTAGATAGTCAGTCTCTCGAACAAAGGCTATGTCAGGGATGACTCTCAGGACATCTGTGGTGTCCTTGAGAAACGTGGGCATAGTGTGTACCAAAGGTTTGAGGAAAAAATCAGCAAAAGCCGAAAGAGGTTCTAGAAGTGAGCCTAGGCCAGATATTATAGGCCTACCCGGTGGTGGTCTCTGGGGTTTGTGCACCTTCGGTAGGGTATAAAAATAGGGCATGGTGGGATGCTTGGCCTGTAGGAATTGTGCCTCTAAGGGGGTAATCCAACCCTCTCCTAGGGCCTCTTCTACCAGGACTTTGATTTCACTCGTTAATCTAGGAGTCGGATCAATAGTCAAAGGTCGATAAGCGTTACTGTTACTCAACTGGCGGAGACACTCAGTCCTATATGCTTCTACATTTTGGACAACAATGGAGCCCCCTTTATCAGCGGGCTTCACAATTATGGTCCCATCTTGGGTCAAAGTTTTAAGAGCCTGTCTCTCCGCGATGGTAAGGTTGTTGTAGCGAGACCTCGAGCAGTATTGCATCTGATCTATGTCATTTTTGACAGCCAGTTCAAACGTTAGTATGTGAGGTTGTATGGCATGTGTGGGAGGAGAGAAAGTGGATTTAATCCTCAAACCTGTGTTGATATCTCTGTCATGCTCTGATTCCTCAGTGTTCTTGTCCTTGAAGAAATAATGGAGCCTTAGTTTGCGGAAAAACTGGGCTAATTCAATTTGAAGGACAAATGGATCTCCCTCATCTGTCGTCACGAAACCTAGGCCCTTGTTAAGCACACCTTCTTCAAGGTCTGATAAAGTTCTTTGACTTAAGTTGACTACCAAACTCTTTTCAGGTATACTTATTGTTCCTGGGCACTCCTTCTCGTGTGGCTCCGTGTTCCTGCATGGGGGCCTGTAGTATCCTCCCATTGGACCTGGGGTTGTCCTTGTGTCGGTCTTCTTTTGCCCCGTGACCGTCTGGGGCCACGCGCTAAAAAAGGCTGACTGTTAAAGTTCTGAAAACCGGGAAAGGGGGCCATAGGTGGCGGGAAATTGCCTGGGTATCCCCACGGTCCTGGTGGCCACCAAGATTGAGCCACCGGGACCGTGGGGATACCCAGGCAATTTCCCGCCACCTATGGCAAAGAACTTTATCAGACCTTGAAGAAGGTGTGCTTAACAAGGGCCTAGGTTTCGTGACGACAGATGAGGGAGATCCATTTGTCCTTCAAATTGAATTAGCCCAGTTTTTCCGCAAACTAAGGCTCCATTATTTCTTCAAGGACAAGAACACTGAGGAATCAGAGCATGACAGAGATATCAACACAGGTTTGAGGATTAAATCCACTTTCTCTCCTCCCACACATGCCATACCACCTCACATACTAACGTTTGAACTGGCTGTCAAAAATGACATAGATCAGATGCAATACTGCTCGAGGTCTCGCTACAACAACCTTACCATCGCGGAGAGACAGGCTCTTAAAACTTTGACCCAAGATGGGACCATAATTGTGAAGCCCGCTGATAAAGGGGGCTCCATTGTTGTCCAAAATGTAGAAGCATATAGGACTGAGTGTCTCCGCCAGTTGAGTAACAGTAACGCTTATCGACCTTTGACTATTGATCCGACTCCTAGATTAACGAGTGAAATCAAAGTCCTGGTAGAAGAGGCCCTAGGAGAGGGTTGGATTACCCCCTTAGAGGCACAATTCCTACAGGCCAAGCATCCCACCATGCCCTATTTTTATACCCTACCGAAGGTGCACAAACCCCAGAGACCACCACCGGGTAGGCCTATAATATCTGGCCTAGGCTCACTTCTAGAACCTCTTTCGGCTTTTGCTGATTTTTTCCTCAAACCTTTGGTACACACTATGCCCACGTTTCTCAAGGACACCAAAGATGTCCTGAGAGTCATCCCTGACATAGCCTTTGTTCGAGAGACTGACTATCTAGTCTCTCTCGATGTAGAGTCCTTGTACACCTCCATTCCCCAGGATGCGACTCTGGACACCATTAGATCCATCCTGGAGGAATCGGAACTGGACTCCATCACTCCGGTACCTTTCATCATGGCCCTGGCGACCATAGCCATGAAAGAAAATTTCTTCATGTATGAGGACCAGATATACCACCAAATCTCTGGGACCAGCATGGGCAGTATTTTTGCCCCTTCCCTAGCAAACCTATATGTTCATGATTTCGAACAAACCATAGTTTTGCATCCCACCAATCCGTTTTCTTCATCTATAATTTGGTGGAAAAGATACATCGATGACATTCTTATGGTTTGGAGAGGGACTAGCGAATCGGCCCTTAGGTTCCACCAATGGCTCAATAGTCAGAACAACTACCTTCGTTTTACCATGGAAATGAGTAAAGACAGGCTTTCCTTCTTAGACCTCTCTATCTACAGTACCGAGAGCGGCCTAGAGAGTGAACTATACCGTAAGCCTATGGCAAGGAACTCCCTGCTCTTGTACGAAAGCCAACACCCCAAGTCTTTAAGGGATAATCTGCCCTTCGGACAGTTCCTTCGAGTTCGTCGGAACTGTTCTACCCCAGAGACTTTTAAACGTCATGCAGGTGACTTATCTAAGCAGTTGACCGCAAGACAAAAAACTAGTCCAGCGTTCATACAAACGAGCAGCGAATAACCATCGGGCTGCATTACTGGAACCTCGCACAGAGAAACCATCTCTGGATCGCTTGACACTAGTGAGTACTTTTAACTCAAAGTCCAATTACATTCAGAAAGTGATTAAGAAACATTGGAGAATTCTGAACAGTGGCAAGGAGAAAATTGCTCTTCCGCTCTTTGCCTTCAAACGCTCCAGAAACCTAAGGGACTGTTTGGTACACACTCGCCCCAAAGCTACACCTAGGAGAGAGTTAGGCACACTATGGGACCTACCTCCTGTGGTGGGTCACCATCCGTGCGGAGGTTGTTCTGTTTGCCCTCTGACTACTAAAATCACCAGCGTGGACATTGGTACCGATCGGCCCTGGGAACTGCGGCAGTTTTCCAACTGCAACAGTACCAACCTAATTTACCTCATTACCTGCACGTGTAACGAACGGTATGTGGGTATGACCACGCGGAAGGTGCGCGTGAGGATGCAAGAGCACAGAAGTACTTTTCGGTGCAAAAAAGATGTTTCGAAGCTCACCAAGCACTTCATAACACACAATCATGCCGAAACAGATTTTAAATGGCATGTCCTGGAAAAACCGTTCATTCCACCACATGTGAGTGATGTGTCTAGATTTTTGTTCCTACGTGAACAAAAGTGGGTTTTCAAATTGGGCACAGATAGACGAGGATTGAACGATGACATACCCTGGCTTAATCTGTCGTGAATTTACATGTAGGTATGCGTGAGTATTCTGCATAATGCTGGTTGGAATAATGCTAGTGACTACGACCTCCTATATAGTAGGTTTATAGCAAGATTAGATTCACTGCTACCGTGTCTCACGTCTGCCCCGTAGTCCTCTAGTGCTTAAATTTAAATTTGCACTACACTATTCAGAGGGTATGGACACCACAGGGGTCTGACAGATGATTGTATGTGTATTGTCGCCCCCCTGTGGGCTTTCACTCTTTTTTCACTCTTTTTTCACTCATAAACAGTGATCTGCTTTCTAAGATAGACTTTTGACTTTCCCTTTAATAAAGGATGTACTTTTTGTGTGGTGCTGCACATAAGAAGGGTCATAGTTTATAGTCAATGAGTGATACTGCATGCTAGGCTGATTACAGCGACTTTCGCTAACATTGAACTACTTTTTTAAGCATTACCGCGTCATCCGGTAGTTCTTTCCCTAGCTTCAGCGCTCGAGCGCTCGAGTTCTGCCTCAGAGGGCGGAAACGATACGAATAAACTACACTAGACTGACGCGTGACGTCATTTTGTAGTTTCGACTAGGTAATCTCGCGAGATTACGCGTGCCAGTCTCCTGAATACTGCTGACAGTCGGGGACACAGACCCGCTCCCCCCTGGTCTCAAATCTATCTCGTATACCAGCGGATGCTGTGAAATAAGTTGTAAGGGCAATGGGAACCAACGCAGCCTTTCGGCCCTGCCCCTCCCCCACCGGCACCGATTGGTTCATTTCAACAGACCGGGCGAATGAAGTAGGGAGAACGAAGGAGGTTCGGTGCCTCCCCCTGACTCAGTCTCACATCCTGAGACAACGACGGACAGGTAGGACACATATCTCTACCTCTCTTAATAGTTCTGTATCAAGGCTGTTGTCACTTGATGTCTGACCTTAGTGACTATTACACCAATGGCTTCTCAGTTTGTGGCTTGCAAGGGTGTGGATAGCTGGTTGTAATTGAAACGTTTTGATAGATGTAAGTGTATTCCATGCACAGAAGACCTTTTGACTTCATACTGTTTAAATGCCAGAGTAGATCAACGCTTGATCCCTCTGTCCTTTGTATTTATGGAGTCGGTTTCTGTTATTGTAGAGCGGGGTCTCACATATCCTGAGCCAGGTCCAGGAAGAGGTGAGGTCCACTCCCCGGACACCCTGGGTGAGTAAAGAACTTGTATATTTGAGAAACGCTGTATCTCTTCCAACAGACCATGATAGCTGATCGTGATTCACCGGTATGTTTGTCTCCAAAACACAGTACTAAATCGACCAGGTGCCGAAGAGAGGAGTTGATACAGTTGAAGGAAAATAATATCCTTTACTGGTTTTTCACTTGTGTGTTTTTTGTATAATTTTTTCACACTTTATTCACTCATAAGCAGTAGCATATCCTTAGAACAGAGACCCTGACGAAAGCCTGGGGATCTTTTCCCATTGGGGCTGAAACATGTTGGTCTCCTCGCAGCTATTTGTGTGGACTGCGTTGATGATGTTATACTGTTCTTGTTTTTAAAGGGGAAGGGGCTAACGTTTATTAAAACTGGTTTATGTTAAGTTCCCTATCCTTTTTTAATCACCACTTTTTGCTTTTGCACTGCACTTCCCATCGTATCAACATCATGTGGTAGTACCGAGTGATTGTGGGTCGCTACCCCGAACTGGCTATCTGGGTATGCTGGTCTCAATGATCAAGAGACACAATACCCGATAAGGACTACCAAATGAGAATATTGATCCATACAAGACTTTTGATGGGAATCCTAAACTAGGGGTGACTCACGTTTACTGGTGCTTCACTGTTGGTGGTATGGTTTGTTGGACTTGCTGTGTTTGTCCTCATGTACAATTGACATGATTACAAAAGCATGGAATCATACTTGGATTTCTAATTAGACCCCTAAGTTTGTTGTTTATTAGCTTGTTTCTGTGGGGGATAATACTTAGGCTTGGTCTTTAAACGTCCCTCTAGCCCTGCAATACCGTGTGGTTTTTTCGTTCTACACTAATCAGGACCTGACTGGGGAACCAGAAGCAGCCCGGAAAAACAGTCAAACCAGCCCCGCTTCCTTAGTATCGACGCGCAATCTCCCTCTTTCCATTCGTCATTATCTCTATCTCCTTCTTTTCTCTCTCTCCATCCTCTCTGATCACTTTCTTGCTACCATCACCCTCCTTCACGCCTTCTCTTCCCCTCTTTCTCTCCTGAAGCCTTCCCATGCCTGCTGAAATTGATTAACTCGGGGAACTGGGGCAGTGACAGCCTACTAGAGACACGCCCAGTGAAATAAACGGTCTATCCAGCCCTGACAGTAATCATGCAGCAAGAGAGGACCATATTAGGTAGAAGGATTGACTAAATTATGAGGAAGTGAAAGGAAAATGATGTGTGTTTTGTGGCTGCAATGCCTCACTATTTTGCCTTTTTAACACATTGATGCGAAAATCACCCCAACATTCTACAAAGTAAGAAGGTTTCCTAAAAAAGTGAACTATACACATTCACCATATCCGCATGAAAATGTCAGTCACTTCTAATTCAAAGAGTAACACAATTTGTGTATGACTAAAACAAGCCGACATACGCGCGCTTCTAGCAATAAACACTGTGCTTCTTTTATCCCGCCTAGCCCGGTTTAATTTTAGAACTGGACTTCACAGGTGTAGTCTCTAGGAGTCCACGTGATGGGCCTGTTTGAAGGTCGTCTCATTAAGAAAAACTGTACAGAACAGGACTGCACATTATTCACACCATGTTCGAATTTTCATCAAGTACCTTTTATTATCCAGCAGACGAAAGAATGTTCCCAGTTCATTTACTGGAGACATCAATGCTATTTACTCAAAAGACTCACCTCACTACTACGAGTTTAACAACCCAGTAGAAAGTATTCTTTTTGTTGTAATCTGCAAATTATGCAGCAGATTGTGGAATGCATGACTAGTGTGTTAAATCTATTTTTACAGAGAAAATGCAGTGGTTACATAGACAAATAATTACAGTGGCTTTGGCCATGGCTCTCCTTGTGTTTATTTTATGTTTACTTCAAACTGAAATAGGACATCAACATTTACGAAAGCATGTAGATAAATTGAGTGAAGCCATACAATGCTTATTTTGGTTTTACTGATATTTTGAGCCAGGATTTAAGAGCATTCGTGAACCAAAACATCCATATGTTTCCTGAGACGTAAAATATATTTAATGACATAATACCACATGTTTAGTGCCTAGATGAATAGAGTTTGTGAACTAGTGTAGCTATGGCATACTTTGGAGCTTTAGAAGTAAAAAATTGTGGACATAAATTTACAAAGCCCAGGCTGAAACAGTTCAGCATCTACCCGTCTAAAGTTTTCCTACATTTAGAGCTGAGGTTCTTAACCTGGGGCGCCTGTTACCTACATATGGGGTGCCTAAATGTTTAGAAAATTAAACAGACCTCACATATTAACATAGGTTAAAAATCAAAATGTAAAACTGGAAATTTTAAAACACTTCTGTAAATGTGAAGGAATTTGAAATTGGTAGTTTAACATAAATTTGGTGGAGAAGCACAAGTACTGCACACTGAATCTAGTAGGGATGATTGGTGGTCTCAATAGAAGCACTGTAAGACCAACAAAAAAGAGAGCATTATTTGTAAAGAAAGACATGGCACTCTGCTATACTGGTGTCTAGATAAAATATAGGCAAAAAGTATTGTGTGACAAAATATTGTCTCAAGAATATCGAGGACAAAAATGTAGTGAAGGTAGTTTCTATGGGTAAAAAAAAGTTTTACTGTATATAACTCCACATATCGACCTTGACAAAATATATATATCTTAAAAGTATATAGATGCGGAGCTAGGACTTATTTGCTTACCTACTTGTGCCTATATTTTGGTCCTCAATGTTTTTGACACAATATTCTATCCACGCGATATTTTTGTTACCGATATTGTGTCAGTGATCAACTAGAGTCAAACATATGCATTCTGTTTTAAAAATAAAACCACATTTTAAAAAGCTAAAACATTCCAATTAAAATGTAAATTTTGATTATTCTATTTTTTGAGTTTGGGAACTCAAATAAAATGTTTCATATTTTGAGTATTTGCTTAATGTATACTTGTTTATGGGTTTTTTTAATTGATTTGAGGTTTAAATCATAGAAACTGCTTAGACCAGGATCTTGAACTTCCAATAGCAACTAAATTGGTTTTGGAAATCCCAGTGGCATATCTATCTCAAATCGGGGTTAACATATCTGGGAAGCCATGGTCTTCTTTATTGTGTATTTAGTAACATAGAGTGGAATAGCCGGCAGAGCAGGTGGGGTACAGCTTGTGATCAAACAACTCCTGCTGTGGGTTTGAGTGACCATGGTCAAATGGGTACAGGGTTGGAAATTAAGATCAAGATAAAAAAAAACAATGAGATTCACTGAAAGAAAAAGTTAAAAAGTGAAATAAGGTTTATGCTTATAATAGGGGTGGGTGGAAAATTCTTCTCCGCTGGTGGAGTTTGTGGGGTTTTGCCCACTCCACAATACGTGAGTCCGTGGAGTTCTGACAAAATGTTGCCAAGCATCGTGTTGCGGACATTTTCTCACGTGCGGCTTGCCAACGGTAAGTTGGCAAATCTAAGAGAGAATTTGTGTCACCTAGTGTGATTTTTAGATACTAGAATGCCTCACAGCGAGATTTTCACAACGCAGACGGTCGAAGCAGGCTGCAACCATTGGCATTGAGCAAGCTGCTCGCAGAACTCCAAGGAATCTTTTTAAATAACTCCGAAGAATTCTGCTGGGTAACACTCTGCGAGCTTCGTCACCCTAGCTTATACATGTAAAACCACTGAAATTCACAAGCTATGGTTATCAACACAGATAGCAAATGCCATAAATCACGTCATCCACCATGCTCATAACACCAATTTGCAAGAGGCACAGATACAACGCCAGCTAGGAAGAATGATGATGCGACTTATAGCAAGTTCTGATTGTTGATAACCATAACTCGAGAAGTTCAGTGTTTTTGAAGCATTTGAGCCAGTACCATAACTTACTTTTAACTCTATTATTTCAGTGAAAAAACATTTATATTTAAAGAGGTTTTTGGTAATCTCGGTTTATTCATTGGCCTGTTCAAGGCTCATTCACATTTTGCAACTGCCCACCCCAGCCAATAGCATGGAGCAATGGGTTAACTCACTTCAACCATTTATTCTCTTTAATGTGGGTGACAGAATCTTGCTTGTGCACATGCGAACATCTGCCAAGGCTACTAGTCCAATTATATTGTTTTTTTTATTTATTTTTTGCAAAGGTTCATTTTTTAGTGAATGTTTTTACAAAAATTCATGCCACCTATAGACAATGGCAGTTGTACTTTTATTACTTTTGCACTTTCAGTGACGATTGAGGAGAAATAAATAAACAAGTATTGGCAAAGCCAATAGGTCTGGCACTGGCCGCTAGCCTTTTCTACTTTAGCAATAATTTTTTTTCTTTGCCGTGGTTTGTGCAAAACCTTATTGGTGAGGAGGCTGCTGAGCCATCATCTATTTATTTATTTATGCATTTTTATATAGCGCAGACTTTACCCAAAATGGTCAAAGTGCTTTACAATAGAAAAACACACAAGATGATGGACGGAATGTTGCACAGTGGCAAAACATTTACCCCGAGTCACAGATATTTAGCAGTCCCTTGGCTCTGCATTTCATTCTGGGGTGTCTTTATGCACACTGCCGGTGCCTCCGATATATCAGTACACCTCTCCGTTGGAAGCGGGGAGGCGTTGGCTGCTGGGTGAGGCTAAGGAAATCGCGGGCAGTGAGGAGCTCCATCGCCACCCGCAATACGTCGTAACCCTGAACCGGAAATATCCCATTCCAAAAACAATTCTTTGAAGGAAGGAAGTAGTATTGCTGGTAGTAGTGGGGGTGGTATTGGCATTGGTGGTGGTGGTATTGGTGGTGCTGGTGGTATTGGTGGTGGTATTGGTACTGGCTGTGGTATTGGTGGTGGTGGTGGTATTGGTGGTGGTGGTATTGGTGGTGGGGGTATTGATGGTGATAATGGTGGTGGTTGTATTGGTGGTGGTGATATTGGTGGTAGCTGTGGAATTGGCGATGGTGGTATTGGTGGTGGTGAAGGTGGTGGTAGTGGTGGTATTGATGGTGGTGTTCCTATTGGTGGTGATATTGATAGTGGTATTATAAGTGGTATTGGTGGTATTGGTGGTGGGGGAATTGATAGTGGTATTGGTGGTGGTGGTATTGGTGGTGGAGGCATCTGAGGTGGTATTGGTGGTGGGTGGTAGTACTGGTGGTGGTGGTATTGGTGGTGGTGATGTTATTGGTGGTGGTACTGATGGTGGTGTTGGTGGTGGTGGTATTGGTGGTGGGGGTGGTATTGGTGGCACTGGTGGTGGCATTGGTGGTGGTATTGGTGGTGGTATTGGTGGTTGTGGTGGAATTGCTGTTTGTAATGGTGTTGGTGATGGTATTGGTGGTGGTGGTATTGCTGGTGGTGGTATTGGTGGTGGGTGGTAGTACTGGTGGTGGTGGTATTGGTGGTGGTGATGTTATTGGTGGTGGTACTGATGGTGGTGTTGGTGGTGGTGGTATTGGTGGTGGGGGTGGTATTGGTGGCACTGGTGGTGGCATTGGTGGTGGTATTGGTGGTGGTATTGGTGGTTGTGGTGGAATTGCTGTTTGTAATGGTGTTGGTGATGGTATTGGTGGTGGTGGTATTGCTGGTGGTGGTATTGATGATGGTGGTATTGCTGGTGGTAGAGGTGTTGGTATTGGTGGTGGTGGTGGAATTGGTGGAGGTATTGATGGTGATGGGGGTGGTGGTGGAGGTGTTGGTATTGGTGGTGGTATTGGTGGTGTATTGGTGGTATTGGTGGAGGTGTTGGTGGTAGGATTGGTGGTGGTATTGTTGGTGTTATTGGTGGTGGTATTGATGGTGGTATTGGTGGTGGTATTGGTGGTAGTGGTGGTGGTGGTATTGTTGGTGGTAGCCTTGGTGGTGATAGTAGTGGTATTGGTGGTGGTGATATTGATGGTGGTGATGGTATTGGTAGTATTGGCGGTGATGGTGCTGCTGGTATTGGTGGTGGTGGTATTGGTGGTGGTGTTATTGGCATTGGCGGTATTAGTGGTGGTGGTATTGGTGGTGCTAATGGTGGTGGTATTGGTGGTGGTGGTATTGGTGGTGGTGGTGGTATTAGTGGTGTTGGTGGTATTGGTGGTGGTAGTATTAGTGTAAATATTAGTCATGGTGGTATTGGTGGTGGTATTGGTATTGGTGGCGGTATTGGTGGTGGTGGTATTGGTGAAGTGGTGGTATTGGTGGTGGTATTATCGGTGGTGGTGGTGGTGGTATTGGCAGTGGTGGTGGTACTGGTGATGGTATTGGCGGTAGTGGTGGTATTGGTGGTGGTGGTAATGGTGGTGGTGTTGGAGGTGGTGGTATTGGTGATGGTGGTATTGGTGGTGGTGGTGGTGTTAATAAAACAGGCTTTTGAAAAAAACACATCAGGTGGGTTTAGTACAGATGACATGTAACACAGATGTGCTGTTGTCAGCTTCAACCCATTAGCACAGGATTATGTGCTACCTGGAATTCTTTACTTGGGGGGGTTGAAACAGACACAAGATAATGCTAGGCTAAAGTGACTGAAAGCAGGCGCCCGTGTTATAGGGATGGTCGTGCTGCTTAAAAAAAAACACAAGCCGTTTCAGCTGAAGCAGCACATGATGGCCTGCAGAAAGAGAAACTCAATAAAGTAAATAGTGCTTACAGACTAAATAACAGGTCCCCTGTAAAAACTGAAGGAAAAGGGCCAGTCGCCAGGGAGGGTACAAATGAAAACAAGGCCGAACTAAGGAGGTACTAACAAGCCTATTAGGGATTCTGAAGCCAGCATTTACGAAAGACAATGACACAGGCAAATGAAGAGGCGAGTGGGCACGGCTCCTCTCCCATACTCTACTACAGCAATCTTGCAGAGCGAGCAGCGCATGCGTGCTGCCGCTAAGCTCGAAATAAAAAAGGATTCATTCATGAATAAAAGTTTCAAATGGACACATTCTGGTATGCTGTGAAATCGTAATCATATAAACAACGGCCACTCCAAAAGGAATTTACAACACCATTAGAAGGAGGTAGGAACTGATAAAGCTGGAAATGGACTTGTGATCAACACTGAAGAGCTGGTAGAAAGCGTCCTATTATCACATCAGACTCTAACACTAAGGCAACACCAAAGTAATAAACCAAAAAAATAAACCACTGGCACTGAACTTTGCGTGGGGAGCGCTCCTTGTGAAAGAGCTTAATGTAGTCACTCAAATGGAAGTTATCCAGTGGCTGGAGTAGGTTGACCTCTGCCCCATGATGCATGCTGTAGTGGGAGGAAGCAAAATGTGAAGGACACACCAACAGACATATGAAGGAAGAAAGCTAGCTTAAAGCTATTTTTAAATCAGTATATCAAACATATTTTGTAGAAATCAAAAGGTCTTGGCTATTCCAGACTTGAACACATAGCAGGACTACCAAGGTAGGTACAAACAGCTTTACCAGGGATTGATTTTAAAGAGGACTACAAGTAGCTCATGCAGGACACCACATTATTAAGAAAATGTTGCATGGCCTGAGAGCAACATTAAAACACATACATGATCGCCAAGGTCTTTTTAACCCGGGAGGAACTAGCAGCAAATCATAACAGCCAATGAGGCCCCTGCAAAACCAATCTCTCTGACCCCAATCTCCCACAGGTCTGCCCAGCATGTTCTACGTCCAATCAGGCCTTGTGTGTCTTCTAACCGTAAGTGGGGCAATCACCCCTATGCCTTGTCATCAGACTTTGTAACAGATGATTCTTATTTTAGGTTCAATTATTTGATGTCATACATTGTACAAATAGTTGTTTGGCAATTAATTGTAATATTAACACCTGTTGTCTGGCAGAGAGGCATATGGACGCTTCCTGTATTCACCGTCCAGCTGAGTTTCACCATTATTTCCTTTTGTTTGCTTGTTGATTGCATCTTTAATGTGCGGTGCTTTCATCCATACAAGTTGGTGGATCCATGTGTTTTTTCAGTCAATAATTCTCCTTCATATAAAGTCTGCCTGCTGCTGCCTGCAGTATGCTTTCGCATTACACTGGTGGGCAGATGGCACGGCAGGCACATGCAAACTTCCCTTTCTTCAAAATAATACAACTAATATATTGATTATCCTTGTTTGTCAGAGACGAGCTTTCGAGTTTCAAGGAAAATTAATTAGTGGTAGTGATAAGACTCTTATCTGTTGGGATGACTGATACAGAACTCATCCGCTGCTGTGCTACCAGCACAAAGTCCAAGCCATGATGCACCTGTCTCTTCCTGAGGCCTTTTCATTTGCACGCAGGCCTCAATACCATGGGTTCAGTATCAGGTGCCTGAAAAGGCCCTTGTAGGAATACTAAACTAGTCTCCACTTCACAGTGGCAGCACAAAAATAGCAATCAACAATATCCTTCAAAATATAAGGTAGGGTTTGTAGGGTTTGGATGTAAGATGTGTTCTCTGACAAGCAGTCAACTGGGATACATCATCCCTTGTCCCACTGCCCGGCTCCCCAACTCTGCCAGTCCAGGTTAATGAGGACCTCAACGCATGCCCAGAGTGTTCACTTATTTGCGGATTCGAGGTTCTGCAGAATCCGCGCCATGCTGGGAACTCAACGTAGTTCCCCTCGAACACAAGATTAAGGGGCATATGGCTTACTTGGGCAAGCCCCTGTTGAATATATGCCTATGTCTGGGAAAGAACCCCACGCCCACCCAAACAGCTGCCAATAAAAAAGTGCATATAGGTGCTATATCATGGAAGTTTTGGGGCAGTGGATGTTCAGCTTTATTGCTGGGAGGAGCAGCTGCAGCCATTAACAAATGGCTTTTCGAGGACTGTGATGACCCAGTGATCTGCTGGGAGCTTCCTGGTTTCTTGGGATCCGCCCTCTGGTCGTGGCTCTATGGAACTGAGACCCCACAGCACCTGCCTCACGTTATGGTGCTTCCCATTGACTGCTGGCACAGGGTTTCAAAATGGATGGGATGGACCACAAAGATCACTAGGGAAACGCCATTATGGTTGGGTTCAAAGCTAAAGATATCCACTAAGTTACAAAGGTTTCAGAAGTGGGGGAAGCTTGGCATGTCCAAACTGGATGATGTCTGGTCCCATGGTCACATGCTCAGCTTCACACAATCAAGTACTGAATACAGAGTGACTCCAAGGGCTAGTCTTTTGTACCCAGCACCTGGACTCTGCAACTGTGAGTCCAACCCTGCCAAGTGGTGCCACCCCAGTCCTGGACCCTTGGAAGTGGTCCTTAAGGTGCTTTGCCAGCACATCTGTGGACAAAGCAGAACTGGCACATCTCCTCTGCTTCACGGTGCAACACCAAGCAGAAATGATGCATTGTCTCGCTGCGTGGACATTACCGGCTCTAGGATCTCTTATAGCCCTCACAGCCCACAGCCATTTCAGATCCGCCGCGGCGCGATACATCTCTAACACTGGCCGTCCCATCACAAGCTCCATTATCGACAGAGTCCTGTACAATGATGCAGGACCTTACATCGCAGCATCACATCTCCTGGGAACTAACACCTTGTGATGCATCTCATACCCGGCCTACCCATCGCCTCGGCTGTGTGACACATCCTCGACGCAGGACCTCACAATGCGCCACAACCAGTGTTGTTCAGCAGACCTGCCTGGATCCCTGTAGCTGGCCTGTGCTACATTGCGGTTGGCCTGAACTTATGACTTTGTCCCTGTACGGCACAACCACATATTGACAGTTGTCCCAGTGTGCTTTTAGGCTCTATTTTCACTGAAATCTTTAAACGTGCATATCTCCAGTTCTGTTGTTTGGATTGTTGTCATTTTGGTCTTGCTTTATGTATTAAAATCTATTCTATTTTTTCTTGTGCTGATTTTTCACTTTAATACTGTTTGAAGTGTCGCATAAATCATTTACACATTGCCTCTAAGTTAAGCTTTACTGTTCTGTACCAAGCTACCAGAGCGTTGAGCACATGCTAATTTGGGGTTTTCTTGTGACTTCACCCTGACAAGGATTGTGGTTGCTGCCTGAGAAGGGTTTCAACATCCCTCAACCCGTAACCAAATTTCTTACAGGCCCAGACTCACTTCACAACTTCAATCCACTGAAACCTAAACTCACCATGGGGGAGAATGGGGAGAAGGGCATTTTGTGCTTGTATAAGGCGCTAAAAGTAAACACACCAGACCCAGTGACAGCCCTGTGGGAACAATGGGAGGCAGACTTTGGGGAGATGGAGAAGGAGGACTGGGTCGAGAAAAAAATAGAGGCCAAACAATTGGTGATCCCTGTTAGATCGCAGCTGATTCAATTTAAATACTTCCACCAAATCTATTACAACCAGATAGGCTATGAAAAACGGGGAGGGAGGTAGACCCAGAGTGCTTCCAGTGCAGAGAAGCAAGGGGTACTTGGTTCCACCCTGTCATCGATCCCTTCTGGTCCTCAGGCCCGGACTGGCCGTTGCGGGCAACGGACAATCCCCCGGTGCGCCGCAATGGTGGGGGCCGGTTTTGGGCCCTGGGGGCCGTTTTTGTTACAGGGCCGTTTTTGCAGCATAGCTGCAAAATCGGCTATGTAACAAAATCGGCCAAAAAACGGCCCTGGCAAAGAGCTCGGTCACACCCCCAGGGGGCCGGCCGAGCACTTGCCAGGGCCGGTTTTGGTTCTCAGTCCGGCCCTGCTGGTCCTGAGTCCTCCATACACTAGACGAGGTGGAGGGCTACTCAGTGGGAGTTCAGGTCAGCGCACATTGGTGGCCATTGGTTGTAGTCTGGCTACGCATGTGATAGCCAGGCACTGGAGATCAAGGGTGCCCTTCCCTCCCCATTTAGGGACTGGCTGCAAGGTATGGACAAATGCTCAATAGCTGTAGAGGTGTTGTATAAATCCAGAGGTTTGTCCAAACAAACACATTACACGATCAGGTGCATATGGAGAGAGAATTTCAGGCCTCCTGACTGAATGCCTAGATGGGCTTTAGGGTGAATGTTTTTGCACCTGTTGAGAGGTCTTAAAGGAATCGGCTATCTGTTCCCACAGGATAGAATGGGGAGTTTGCTTAAAACATCTTATAAGCATATCTGCTCCTGGGAACCAGATAGGAAAATAAAGTTTAGTATGCCTGAACTCAGATGTTAAAATGCATATTTTATCAAGGGTGATTTTTACATTCTGTGTTTGAAAATACCACTTTTAGAAAGTAGGTATTTTCTTGCTTAGACATCCAGTGTGCCTCTGCTAGGATGTGTATTGACTGTCTGGTTTTGGACTGACAGGGGCTTTGTTTTTTTACGCTTTCCATCGCTGCAGCTGTTTTGCTTGGTGAATTCTGTCGCAACGACATGTACTTTGCAAGAAATTACGTATCCATAGTTTTCTATAAACTCAGTTGCTAAAACCTTTTGAAAGTCTTTTTTCTTAATACTTGTGTATTGGATTTTTGTTGTTTTGGTCTTGTTGAGTTTAGATAAAGATACTTTATTTTTCTAAACTGGTGTGGTGTCCATTTGTGGTGTTATCACTGTATTACTCTGTGTTTTGAGTACAAATACTTTACACATTGACTTTGGGATGGGCCTGTCTGCTCGTGCCTAGCTACCCTGGGGGTGAGCAGGGGTTAAGTAAAGTATGTATACCCCTGACCCTGACTAGAAGCAAGGGTCCCTATTTGGACAAAGGTACCTACCTCAACCAACTAGAGACCCCCCTTTCTAAAAGCTGTCAATTCTGTAATGTCTGTCAGATGTCATGAAACCCAAAAAAATTCTAAAAAAAAAATGTACATTTTACAGATATAAGTCAAACATTGTCATTCTCCAAAATTATGATCTACATCGTGCTGCACTTCAGAATGAAATACAATCCGAATTTTTCTTTTTTTTTTTTAAAAGGCCCCAAGGACAGGGGCTCAATCTTTGTCTTAGGAACTTGCCACCAGTGTTGCTGAATACCAGGTTACCTAGTCTTGACTCCATCTCAGGCCTCATTCTTACAGCACCTTACACGTCTTGCCTCTTTTGTTCTCAATCTTCTTGGTACATGACTTTTGTCTTTGTGCTCCCATTATTCTCTGCCTCCTTTTTTCTCTCTTTTATGCCTTTCTTTTCTTGTTCTCTATCATAGCGCGATCTTAAAAGTAAGCCCCATGCATCCAAAATGTATGACGGTGTCCACTAATTGCACGAGCTGCACATATTAAGCACTAAAAAACAGTGTTGAACAGGTTAAACAGGAGCGGCCGGCATGATTCAGGAAGGGTTGTCGCGCAGGGGGTTTAATTTTAAAAATAAATACAAAGTTAACTTACCTTCGTCAGCCCGGTCCCTGTCATGCCTTGTCTCTGCTTCTCTGCTCCACTCCTGAACAGGAAGCCTCCCTCCACTCCCCTAAGCCAATCAAAATGCTGCAATGACAGTGTTGTGATAAGTCGGGACGCCAACCAGCCAGGCATCAAAGGGGAGGCCATTTTCTCCACGTAGAGAAAAGGCAAAGTGCACATGACGGGTTTGGCCGGCCCCAAAGTGCCGACCAAACAGTCAGCGCCCTCAGCAGTGGGCAAGCCACTGTTCCCCTGCACTAGAGGAGGACCGCCCACCTGCCCACCCCAAACCAAACACTTCAGCTTTCTTGCAGTGCAAGAAACAGAAACATAAAATGGTATTTATAATACCATTTTATGTTTCTGCTTCCCACACTGTGAGAAAGCAGTGGGCCGACGCTCCTCCGCCTACATAGAGGAGCCGCCCCTGAGGTTAAAGTAGGATCTTTCAAAGCAGTTTTACTTTTTCTGTGCAGTAAAACCATCTCATGTCTGTGCAATTATGAGTAAAACGTCTAGGAATCAGGAATTACTGTAGAAGCCGATTTTTCCACTCGAAATCCCCTATTCCATACTTTACCACATTTTCTGAACAGGTGGTAAATGTATATGTGAGCCAGTGCGTGGGGTGGGGAGTGAGGGATGGGGTTAGGGAAGGGGAGGGAAAAGATGTATTATATTAGCAGGGGGAAGCATTGTTAATTTCTCTCCATCTGAATTGCAATCAAGCCCTTAGTGATTTTTATCAAATGCTTGGATGATTTTATATATACTATGTTTTATGTTAGTAGCTGTAGTAATAAAAATTAGATCCACTCACCGGTAACAATACAGTAGTTCGGAGGTTCAAGCACTGCTCCATAAAACTGAATTATGTTTCTGTGACTGAGCATGCTCAGTATCTCCGCCTACAGATGAAAAAAATCATGATTACATGACTGGTTTGAAAAATAAAATAAGTGGTTAAAATTAGGCTGCAATGTTTTAGACTCTAGTACATGATTGGGATGAATATATAGTTCTAGTATACCTGAAACAGACCATAACTATGCAAAGAGTCGGAAACATTCCCAGTGTTCAAAGAAAGGTCAACGGAACAGAAATTGAAGGTTATTTGTGTCAAACATTGTAAGTCTGTCGACCCTCAAAATACATGGTAGAAATGGCACATGTAAGTATAAGCCTAAGCTTATCAATTCATTTCAATCTAGTCTTTTGTGTTGAGTTCATTAAAAACTTAACAAAGGTAAAAAAAAAAACACTATCAATCCTTAAAGCACATCACATCAAAATATAGAACCGTGTAAAAAGTAAATTTCAAGAGTTGGAAATCTCTTAATGATTACAGGACCATTTTATAAAACACATCTGTTTTCTAGCAGTTTTTAACCATAAGATTAACACAGTGCCTCCCACACCAATTTTTTTAACACATGCAGCAATAATTACCAATAAAAGTGACAAAAGCCTTCTGTCATTTTTACAGAGAAGTCTTTAAGCACAAAATTAGCTAGTGCCATCCAAGCTGAGCTGGAAAAAGACAACAGCCTTTGACCACCCCAAGCAGGGTATTACAACTTTGGATTGTTAAAATACCATACAAGACAACCTGGAAAGAATGAAAGCAACACCATATACATGTGTTTCTCTCTAATTTGAGCTTCGCAGACAGGTATAGCTTTGTTCGGACACAAAGGAGCACCAGTGAAGTCAAGACCTAGTTGTTTTTTAATTTACTATTCCAAAATGGTCATCCATTATCTTGAAACAGTAAATTAGAATAAAGATTGAAAACATCTTTCCATAATGGCGACCGTGCATGCATGCAAATGCATGCCCGCCATCTTTGAATGTTGTTTCTCAATTAAAATCAAATTCATTCCAAGATGGATACCATGCAGAGTGTGGACAGCAGTCATCATGAAATTATAATTTATTTATTTAAGAAATATCATTCAGAAAAGGGTGCTGTGCATTAATGCAGATGCACAGCCACCATGATGGAATGACTTTTGTAAAGCATAAGAAAAACAATTTCAAGATGAGCATGCATGATTACACACTGGCCTTCTTTAGCTGTTTTCCCTTTGCTTTACGAAAAATCATTCCTGGATAGCCACCCTGCTTGTAAATGCGATCATTTGTGTGAAAAACAAGCGTGAAAAAGCCAATAGCTTTTACGGGCGAGACCTATTGGTTTTGGCAATGCTGGTTCTTTATTGTATTTATTCTTGTTTCTGTTGTTACACTTTAAACAGCTGCCATGTGTTTCATCTTTAGGACATTCAGAAGACATAGAGTTATAAGTATTTTGGCCCATTTCTCTGCAGTTTCTGCTCATTGTTTAAAGGACTGCTAAACATAATCACAATTTACTCAGTGTTAGCTTGCATTTCCACTTGTTGTCAATTAGGGATGTAGAATTAATTCTGGGTCCATCTTGACATTCCTTAGGGTTTTTTTCAAAACAAATTTTACTGGGTTTTTGCCAACAAAAGGATAAAGATGGTGCGTATACATACACAGGACTCTGCAGGATGAGACCCCACAAACATGTAAATCAGGAACATATGTACAGAATACCCCCTGCCGCACCCCTTACCTCCACAAAGCAGTGCCTGAAACCCCTACATAATTGCAGTTCAAGATCTCGTCGCATTCCTCTGTATATCTTGGCCATATTGTCTGATTTCGGCATCCAGTTGTAGCTCGGCAGTGCGAACAGGCTCCAAGAACAAGCTCCTATAATCTGCCCACCTCTGCCAAATCTTCTGATGGTTCTGGGGGTGTCCCGTAGCCTGGAATACTGCTATTTCCAGCCCCATACAGAAGTCCATCCCGCAATCTATGTCCCCAGGGAAGGTGGTACACTTCCTTTCAACTGTCGAGCGATAGCCCTTCAACGCTAGTGTGAGCTCAAAAAATAATAAATGGCGTTTATAGCAATTCCCACCTGTTCCTTCAGTCATGTGAAGGAGGAGCAGTTTCGGGACAAATGGAATGGCCCGTGCAAGTACCTCACGCAGGGTTCTTTTTTGAGCAAATATTTGAGCATTTCAATATGCAGGATAAGCATATTTTGACTGAATTGAGGAAGGGTTTGTAGACCAATCTCATGTAGCTGGCCTGTAGTTAAGAAAATGTACTTCACAGTGCCCCTGGATGTCGTGAGTGGGTACAGTCTAGGATTGAGACACAACCACAGACCTTCTAACCCAGAATGGACTCCTCTGTGTACCTGGATGTCATGGGCAGAGTCTAGAATTGAGACTCGACCACAGCTCTTCTACACAACAGACCATACACAAGGCACCTGCGCACTAAGAGAAGCCTATCACCTTCACTACTGACACTTCTCTGTTATACACTGTGTAGAGTCAAGCGACAGACTTCTATTCGAGGACTTCTCAAGTTGTCCAATGAGAAATTTACTCTCAACACATGCGTTATAAAGACGATGTCAGCTCTCCGCCTATATGAGAACTGTCTGCAAACCTGTACATGAGCCAATCATTATAATCTTGCGCTTTAAACAGGAAGAATTCTCACATTTTCCCATAAGCAATCCACAGATCCATTTAAAACAATGTCTGGCAGCTGCCCCCCCCCCCTCTTCCTATTATTCCTTCTCTTTCTGTCTTGCTCCTCACTTACTGAAAACCGTGACTTGAAGAAACGGTTCACAACCTCTCTTTCCTTCTTTCATTTAGTTGCTTCCCAGTGAAATGGATCCAAAAAAGACAAGGGAGCGCCTTGCACTGATGAGGAGAGGAAGAGGGAGCAGGGGGAAGGTAAGAGAGGAGGGGGCCTGCGCTGGATACCTTGCGGGAGCCAGCGGGAACCATATGTCAAAGCTCGCTCCTGCAAGGGAATCGCCAAACGTGCACACGTTGCCATTTAAGGCAATGGAATGCGTGCACGTTTTTGGCAGCCAAACTGAATCGATTGCTAAAGGTCTTTCCCCTGTGCAGCGCATGCTGCGTAGGAGAGACCCAAAAATGACATCAGGAGCTTTCCCTGGTGATAGCTCTGTCTAGTCCACCATGAGGCAGGGCATGTCCTTGACTATAGATGAGTTTGTAGAATACCTATGCCCATGCAGGGTCGAGTGGTGAACAGATCTAGCAGAGCACATGCAGCTGTGGCAGACTTTTCTGCTCAAACTACAACTCATGTCTGACAAAGTTACACAGCAGAACTAAGGGCAAAAAAACAAAGAAAGCAGACAAAATATGAGTAACACTACAGTCAAGAGTGAGGAGAGATGAGGCGAGAGTGATAAAAAAAAAAGATGCACTGCCCTAATTAATATGCAGCATATTGGAATAGGCATTAGGAAAGGAATGACACTCTCCAGCACACGTCGATGATGTATAAGAACTATTGTTACTTACCTGTAAACAGGTGGTTCTCCAGTATTGGTGTCTTTCATAGATTCACATGCTTGAATATTCCCCGTCGTCGAAGTGGGAGTCCCACGGTACATAAAAATAGCAATATTGCTAATATAACATAAATGATAATATCATAGAATAATAATAATAGAGATAATACACTGTAAAACCTCTAAATGGTAACTTCCATAGGAAGACATTACAAGAGAAAAAACTCATTTGTAACATATCAGTGTCATTATGTTGGTCCAAACTGCAGCCAATCAGGCTCAAGCACCCTCTAGAACCTTCTCCTCAGAAGCTCAAGCCCTCAGATTTTCGTAGCACTAGTAATAATAGCGTATGAGGAGAAGAGAGCCTCTGAGGGGAGGAAGGGTGGGTCGCATGTGAATCTATGAAAGACACCAATACTGGAGAACCACCTGTTTACAGGTAAGTAACAATAGTTCTTCTCCAGTATTAGGGGTGTCTTTCATAGATTCACATGCTTGAATAGAATAGATAGCAGTAACTCCTTAGCACTGGGATTGCAAGCATCTTCACAAGAAGTAAACACATAGCTTAAAAGCATATAGCAATCACAGAAGAAAAAGGAGGAGGGAACAGAGGCTCACCTTATTTAAAGAGATGGCGAAGCACTGCTTGCCCCACTGCGGTATCCGCCTCGTTGATAGAATCCAAACAGTAGTGTCTGGTAAAGGTGTGCCTATTCGACCACGTTGCCGCCCGGCAAATCTGGTGTAGAGGCACTCCGGCAAACAAGGCGGTGGAAGACGCCATCGCTCTCGTCGAATGTGCCTTCACAGGACACTGTAAAGGCTTGCCAGCTTGTTGATGACAGTAGGATATGGCTGCTGAGAGCCATCTTGCAAGTGTTTGTTTTGTCACTGAATGTCCCCTTCGCATTCTTCCATATGCTACAAAAAGTTGATCTGATTTGCGGAAAGGGGCAGTTCTTGAAATGTAAAACTTTAGACAACGGCTGATGTCTAAGGAATGAAGGCGTTGTTCTGCCGGTGACTGTGGATTCGGGAAGAAAGTCTTCAAGAAGACAGGTTCGTTCAGATGGAAATCTGTAGGCACCTTTGGCAAAAAAGAGGGATTGGTACGAAGAGATACTCCATCTGCTTTGAATTGCAAATAAGGAGGCTTGATTGTGAAAGCATGAAGATCGCTCACACGGCGAGAAGATGTTAGGGCCAAAAGCAAAATGACCTTCCAGGTAAGAAACTTGTTGTCTGCTCTGTGGATTGGCTCAAAAGGAGGCTTCATGAGCTGTGACAATACCACGTTGAGCTGCCATGCCGGAGGCGGGCGTCTGATAGGAGGAAACTTCCTGAAGAGACCTTTAAAGAATTGCCGGATAATTCTGGATGAGCAGAGAGAGTTTGAGCCATCATGTCTGAAACGTGAAATAGCTGCCAGAAAGACCCTCAAGGTGGCATGAGAGAGGCCAGACTGAGCAAGGCTTAGAAAGAAAGGCAACAGCTGTTCCGGGGCAGAAGTGAGTGGATGGACATTTGCTTCTGCGCACCAATGGCAAAACCGTTTCCACTTTAGTTTGTACGTTTGAACAGTTGAGGAAGCTCTAGCAGCAGCCAGAATCTCTCTGCATTCCTGGGGCATCTCTAAATTCGCGAATTCGAGGTATTCAGGTTCCATGCCCATAACTGAAGAGTGGTCGGGTCTGGATGGCAGACTTGGCCCTCGTCCATGGACAGAAGATCTGGACGTGGATGTAGACAAATGGGCGTGCATTGGGACAACAGAAGAAGTTCTGAGAACCAAGCCTGTCTGGGCCAACGAGGTGCGATCAGTATCAAGTGGCAGGGTTGCCTGCGCATCTTCCACAATGTCCTCGGCACCAATGGTATGGGAGGAAATGCATAGGCGAACAGGCCGCTCCAGTCCATGAGAAGGGCGTTGCCGCTGGACCCCGGATGAGGATGCCAGCTCGCAAAGGCGGGGCACTTCCGATTCAGTGGAGTGGCAAAAAGGTCCATCAGGGGACGACCCCAACGGCGGAACACCATGTCCAGAGTTTGTTGATGAAGCTCCCACTCGTGGGTCGATGATGTGGACCTGCTCAACGAATCCGCTAGGATGTTTGAAACCCCCGGCAGATGGACCGCCGTCAGGGAGATTCGATGACGAAGAGCCCAGTTCCAGATCTTCTGAGCTAGCCGAGACAAGGGCTGAGATCTTGTGCCGCCCTGTTTGTTCATGTAGTGCATGCTGGTTGTGTTGTCCGTTTGAACCAGCACGGACTCTCCTTGCACTACAGGCAGAAAAGATCTGAGAGCAAGGAAGATCGCCAGCAGCTCCAATCTGTTGATATGCCATGTTCGTTGTGACGGTGTCCACTTTCCTTTGATTGAAAGGTCTAGGAGATGAGCTCCCCAACCCTCCATGGATGCATCTGTGGTCAGTGTTAGATCCGGAGGAAGGGCCAGAAAGGAAACTCCTTCGTTTAGGTTGGATGGTTCTCTCCACCAAAGGAGACTGTCTTTCATGCGAGACGAGACTCTCACTAGATCGTTGAAGGATCCTGACACTTGGCGCCATTGCAGGTCTAGTTCCTCCTGAATAGGGCGAGTGCGGAGCCTGCAGTTCGGGAGTAGAGCGATGCAGGACGACGCCATCCCCAGAAAGGACTTCAACATGCGGACAGAAACTGACTGTTTTGAACGGATGAGGGTGACCAGACGTACTATCTTCACCTGTCGTTCTTGGGAAACGAAGGCTTTTGATAATTCCGTGTCGAGAATGGCACCCAAGAAGTTTCTCCTTTGTGATGGTGTTAAATGTGACTTGTCCACGTTGATGGTCAACCCCAGTGACTCGAAAGTCTGTAGGCAGAGAGTTGTGTCGTGAGCCAGCTGTAGAGGAGACGGAGATTTCAGGAGGCAATCGTCCAGATAAGGAAAAATCTGCACTCCTTGCAGACGTAGATAAGCCATGACTGGGGCCAGGACCTTCGTGAAAACACGAGGTGCCGAGCGCAGGCCAAAAGGCAGCACCTTGAATTGGTAATGGATAGTGCCTACCTTGAACCTTAGAAATTGGCGATGCTGTTGAAGAATCTGCACATGAAAATAGGCGTCTTGCAGATCTATCGTGGACAGGAAATCTCCGCTGCAGAGAAGCCGCAAGACTTCTGACAATGTGAGCATGCGGAAAGACTGCTGTGTCAGAAAGAAATTGAGCGCCCTCAAATCCAGTATAGGCCGCCACTCTCCCGTCTTCTTGGCAATGAGGAAAAAACGTGAGTAGAAACCTGTCCCTTGTTGTGATATAGGAACCACTTCGACTGCACCTTTTAGTATGAGAAGACGAACTTGATGTTGCAATTCTAGAAAATGGGGAGGTGGCGGGCCTGATGGCGGAGAATGAGGAGGAATCTCTGTGAACTCCAAGGCATGACCCTTGCGAACAATGTCCAATACCCATTGGTCCGATGTTATCAGAGACCATTGGGAATAAAACTGCGAGATTCTCCCTCCAACTCCTTGTGTGACATGAGAGTCACTGGCGTTTGTTGTTGGCACCCCTATAAGTAGGTTTTCCTTTATAGGGTCTTGACTGATTTTGGCGAGTAGACTGTTGGGAGGAGTAACGTTGATTGCCTTGGTTGAATTGGCGGTACTGAGTGTGTCCTCCTTGAAAAGTTGTGGAAGACGAACCTCTTCCACGGGCGCCACGAAAGGGCTGCTTCTTAAATTGTAAGGAGACTAGCGATTTTGCTGTATCGGTGTCCTTTTTAATTGACTCAAGCGCCTCGTCAATGTGAGCGCCAAAAAGAGATTCACCGTCATAGGGCATGTCGAGTATCTTCGACTGGACCTCTTGCCGGAAAGAAGTGGATTTAAGCCAGCCCTGGCGGCGGAGGGCCGCAGCACTGGCGAGGATGCGAAATCCCGTACTCGCCACATCAATCGCACAGTCAATCATTTCCTCTGACGCCCTCATGCCATCCTGGAGAACTTGTTGGGCTTCCGCTCTGGACGCTTCCGGTATTAGTGAAACGAATGCGGAAATATCAGACCACATTTGCCTGTCGAAACGACCTAGAATGGCCAATGCATTTGCAGCGCGTACAGACGTAGAGGACATGGTGGAAAATTTCTTCCCAATGGCGTCCAAACGTCGACCCTCTCTATCAGGTGGAGTAGTGAGAGGAGTTGCCGGATTACGGGATCGTCGCTGTGCCGCCTGTGTGACCACCGAGTCTGGTTTGGGATGTGACAGCAAACAAGCAGGTGAACCAGCCGGAGCCTTGTACTTCTTTTCCAGGCGAGGGACTTGTGCCGGCAAGGAGTTAGGAGAGTGCATAATCCTCATCCCTTCTTTCCATACAAATTCTATGATTGGTATAGTGTGAATTTGTTTGTACGGTTTGTTCTTGAAATCGTAGAGAAAGCAATCTTCTTGCCGCTGTTCTCTCGGCAATTTAAAGCGGTCCGCCGCTTTATTCATCAGCACATGGAAGCTTGCTGTATCAATGGAAGGCGAATCACCTGCCTCTGGCTGTTGCGGAGAAGGTGTCTGTATCCTATAGTCGTCGTATTCCGCCATATCTGGATCCTGCTCATCGTCAGTATCCTGGTGTAATTCCCCCTCTTCACTGTCCGACTCATCCACCCCGTGCGCACCAGGTTGCGGAATAAGAGGGGGGTTAGGGCGGGGAAGCTCTGGCAAAACAGGCTGCTCCAAAGACTGCGGATGGGTGGCAGGGCCGGAGTCCTCCGCAGGAGCGTGGCTTGGAGTACCTTGAGGGGTAGGCGGAAACCTTCGATTGTAATCATCCAGCATATGCTGGAGGTTTGAAAACAAAGAAACTGGGAAAGATGCCATAGGAAACTGGACAAATTGGTCATCCGGTTGGACCACTTCCTCCACCTCCTCTTGGTCAGAACTGGAGTCTTGACATTTTATGATTAACTCCGATGGACTGTGAGCTTCATCGTTATCATCGTCCCCCATAGATCCAGTCTCGTGATCAGTAGCCATCAAAGGTGAGGGTAATTGGAGATCAGGAGGTGGCAACTGCAGAGAAGAATCCCTGCCAGAGGTCAAGGAAGGCAGTGGTACCAGAGGCATGGTGGCAAAAGAACCCAATCCTGAGAAGGATTCTGAACATGCCGCTGAGGAAATCGCCATCGTCGACGAGGTAGGGCCCACTGAGGGATTCGCCGTCGACGGTATCGTCGTCAATGAAACGTGCGTCGACGGAGACTTCTTTGCTGGGATCTGCGGAGACGTCAGCCTCGTCGACGGTGTCTTCGTTGACGGTATCTTCGTCGACGATACTTTAGTCGACGGCATCGTCGTCGACGGTACCTTCGTCGACGGTACCTTCGTCGATGGAACCGGCGTCGCCTTCTTCGACGACGACGCCGTCGTTGTGGAGCTGGTCGACGGAGCACTCGACGTCGACGGGGATCTCGTCGTCGGAACCGTTGCTTTCTTCGTCGACGAAGCCGACGTCGACGAGGTGGTCGACGGAGAGGCTGACGTCGACGGGACCTTCGTCGACGATGAATCCTTCGACGTCGAAGAGGATTTCTTCGTCGACGGCAACTTCGTCGCCGACGAGACAATAGGGATCGTCGACGGGATCGTAGGAGCTCTCGTCGACGTTGAGGACGTCGACATCACCATCGTCGACGACGAGGAAGCAGACGTCGTCGTCACAGAGGTCGTCGACGAAGACAGCAAAGCCAATCTTGTGGACGGAGCGGTCGTCGACGAGCCCGTCGACGACCTGGGAGTCAAGACTGTCAGAATACTGATAGAGCCTGGACAAGACGCCTGAGAGCCAGGTCTCGTGGGCGTTGACACAGAAGTCATAGGACTTGAAGATTGTGCCACTGGTAAAGCCAGCTTTTTCTTCTTCTGTAGAAAAGGAGAAGGTAAGTTCTGAACACTCCCACGCTTGGAAGGGACAGTGGAACAGCCTGACTGAAGACTTACTGCGTCTGACAGAACATCTTCTTTATCTTGGAGGCGCTTCAACCATATAAGAAGACGACCTTCCCTGTCTCTGAGAGTCTTAGAAGGAAGAGCTCTACAGAATTTACATTCATCCACCTTGTGGTCAGGGTACAGGCAGTAAATACACTTTTGGTGGGGGTCCTTCTCAAACAACCGTAGTTTCCCACATGAAGAGCAAGCTCTAAACAAAGACTTCTTACTTGACATTCTGGAAGAAATAAGTTGAAAAGACAAACTTTGAAGAAAAAACTGAGCAGAGCTCAGGGAGACTCCCTTCACACGACGTGCGGTAGAAAATCTGAGGGCTTGAGCTTCTGAGGAGAAGGTTCTAGAGGGTGCTTGAGCCTGATTGGCTGCAGTTTGGACCAACATAATGACACTGATATGTTACAAATGAGTTTTTTCTCTTGTAATGTCTTCCTATGGAAGTTACCATTTAGAGGTTTTACAGTGTATTATCTCTATTATTATTATTCTATGATATTATCATTTATGTTATATTAGCAATATTGCTATTTTTATGTACCGTGGGACTCCCACTTCGACGACGGGGAATATTCAAGCATGTGAATCTATGAAAGACACCCCTAATACTGGAGAAGAGTTATTACACAGTGCACAGTCTCAGCACAATTTGTACAAAATAATTAAGGTTCTTTTCTCTTCTTTTTCCTTTTATTGTGTGGATCTTCAGACAGCCGACACGTGTTTTGTCACTAACAGCCTTGAAAAAGTCGCGGGACAATTTCCCCAATGTCTTCTCTGTCAAAAGCTTTAGTTTGTGGTGATAAATCCAACCCACTAAGGGTGTCAGTTACAAGCAGCGTCCTTAAAACCAATTTCTAAATGTCCTGGGAAACGCCGCTTTGTGTTGCACCGAGTACGGAACACCGTACTCGGTGCAACACCAAAGCGATGGCCTGTGACTGGAAACTCTGTTTCAAGCTTGTGATATCGGGACATATCAGGATCCCAGGACATTTAGAAATTGGTTTTAAGAATGCCGCTTGTAACTGAAACCCTGTGTGGGTTGGAATTATCGCCACAAACTAAAGGTGCTTAACAACCTATCCGGGATGGTGGGGAGAAATGGTGGAAAGGGTTATCTCTGTCACATGGTGCCATAATCTGCTCGTATACCGACATTTGGGAAGCAATTTCTATTTGTGATTTGTTTCTCTAAACATGCAGGGTTTTTATATGCTCCCTTCTTTGGGATTGGCACCTGTACTTCCACTTCTTCCCACTCTGCCCCTTAGCTGCACCCTCATATACCACTGTGATCTAGACTGTATGCGTGATAAGGATGTTGATGTTGATATTGGAGGAGGAGGGGTGTTGTGAGATGTGGGGAGCCTCCCTAGCCACATGAGGGAATGAGTGGACTTGGTCGGTGCTTGTTCCCATTAGAAAGTTTCTGAACCAAAAATCCTCCACAACAGGATGCATGCTGCATAGAGAAAGGGGAACAGGATATACCATTCAATGAGGGAACTTTGGGCGAAGACCACATATGGCATTCATGGCCTTCTCCCCCAGTTAGGGCAGAAGAATTACCACAACAGATCATAGTAATGTAAGCAGGGACACATTGTCAGCACTTGCTCTGGTGTACCATACAAACCCTGTGCCTTAAACACAGCCTCTCAGGAGTCCTATATTCCAACAGTAAGACCTACACCTTTCTTGGATGCACGCTTACTAGAGCCCCCAGAAGGTTGAATCACTTGCACTGCAGTTGCACCAGGCACAGCCTGTCAAGGGTGCAAGACAATTTAATACCTCAAAGTAAAGATGGAATGGAGAGTATGAAGTATATACCTTTAACAATGTGCTGTTTGCACTGACCACACGTGCGTTAGTTCTCTGACCTGCTGTGAGCCATACAGCACGGCATCGAATTACCTGGTAACTGGTAACTCAATGCTGCCATTGGTGTGACACTGACGAAAAGCAGCTCTCAGCGTCTTACTCGTACTGTGGGAAACCTCTCTGTTCTCTCCCCATCCCCCTTGCAATGTGCGTGGTCCTTTCCTGTGTTATGAAATGACACTTCCTGGCCCGGTGCTTGTCTGCCTTTTGCCACTCTGCTGTTTATTCAAACATGTCCTTCTGCAGTTTCCCAGCCAACCCCTCAATGTCCCTGATCTGAGAACTGTAAGTGTAATCTGAGATGTCGTTTTCTAACCAACAACAGATTTGTTACTAGTGCTTAATTTGCAAAAGAATTGGTGCAGGGGCTCAACGTTTTTCTAAGAAGCCCGCGACAGGCACTATAATAAATGTCAGCGTGCTGACCACAAAGGCTGCGCAGTCTCGATTCCACTTCATGCCTTTTTAATCCATTCCAAGACACTCCCTGTCCCTTAATCTTGCAGGTTCTTTCTCATGCCCGCTTTCTCCATTCGTCGCGGTTTTTCTGCCTTCTTTCCCCCTTGTGTGCTTGTCTCTCTCTTGCTCGGCGTCAACGTCTGATGAGGAAAAATTCGCGCAGGTCTCCAAAAATAAATGCTGGTGGGTCCAACCTGCAACCACCGGCTCAAATAAACACCATGAGATGTACTACACGGGGGACTTGCGCACAGCGACTCGAAGCACTGTTTGTGAGTTCTGTTCAACGCCAGACCAGTAAGGCATGGTTAACTCTTTAGATATGCTTTAGAGCAGACACAGCACCCACTCCAAGGAGTGAACTCTGCTAACATTCATCACATTTAAACCTGCGAATAGTGTAGCTAATGCCTGGGATTATCTGGGGAAAGGCAAAAATGGCGAAAGAGTCTTATAAACGGTCTGCAGCGCTTGTATTACAGAGGTTTTTTTTGCAATTAATACATTAGCGCACAGCTAAGGGAATCGTTTAACAGACGCATGAGATTCTCAGCCTGAAACTCTCTCAGAAAATGTGTGTTTATTTGTAAAAGCAACCACGAAAGACAACAAAAACGATTACTGTCCGCTTTACGCAAGGATTGCGCCAGGCCGCACTTGTAACATAAAAACCTGATGTGTACAGAAATATATGTCAGCCGACCTTGAATGAATCGATCCTTTCATGGTATGTTGCATGTCACAACAAGTGAGACTTTGGCGGATTTTTAACCCCCCCCCCCACCCCCACCCCCCCCCCAATACTATAACCTAGCAACCTGGTGCCAGCCTGAGCACGGAACCCTCTTATGTCACCTGGAGTGGAGTGCTCAGGTGAGAGAATGTGTCATTATTTAAAGTAGAGTCAATTACTCTAGGAAGATTCTGACTGCAAGAACGATGGAATCTGCTTCCTGAATAAAGTTACTTAAACTGGCAGTTTAACAGCTTCGTGATTCATCATTAGGCTCTTTACTTCAATTGCCACATGAACCGCTCCACAAAGCATGCAGTTTAACCACTCTGTCATCTGATAATTAAAATAATGCTATTATAAAATAGTTCTATCATGACCCATGAAGGTACATACATGACATCTTAGTATGCTAAATTTCAGCAGCGAAAACCATTTTTGTCATCAACATCTCCAAAATATGGTCATGGATGTCGATTCAACAAAATACAAGGAGTGGCAAAAGTGACATCACACACCCTTTGACCTTATTGACATCAAAGGAAGTGACATCTGACCTATGACCCTTAATCTTTCCCAGGAGTGGCCATTTGACCTTAAACTGCATCCTATCACAATAATTGACATCACTGAAGTTACATCGAAACGGTCATTAATAAAAATACAACACAAATATCTATTTGGGATACACCTATATTTGGGTGCTGACATAATATTTGAAATTTAAATTGTACTGCGCAAAATTAATGAACCAGAGTTCTTTAGAATGGGTTCGGATGTAAGGGGTTCTCCCAACAAGAACATTTTGAAAAACTAAGCGAAATAGGGCTAATCTATAAGCAAACTTTTCAAGTAAATCTGCTAAAAAGCCACGAGCTATGAAAGGGCACTCTCTAAATATATATATATATATATATATATATGCCCTTTCATGGTGTGCAAGGCAATGAATCCTGCTGTTCCAAAGGGGTTGAGCCCCTATTTTTCAAAGCAAGCTATGTATGTCCCCTTATGCCAACAATAAACTTAAATATGCCAGAGCTAGCATTTTGCCATGGGTGCCCCCTATAAGCCATGGGTGCCCCTTTATGCAAACAATGACATATAATATGCCAGCTCCGCAAATTCTGTTATTAACGTTATCCAAGCACCATGGTAACCATAATGTCAAAGTATACCTCTCATATGATAAACCGACCATTTTTCCACGTTTGTCCCCTCCTATATACCAAGAATCACCTCGAGCCTGCTAGTGCCAGCATTTTGCCATGGCTGTCCCATACCAAGAAATGTCCCCAGTATTCCTGTGTCAGCCTTTTGCCGTGGATGTCCCATTTACCAAGTGTTCGTTCTAATACGCCAGTTCCCTGTCTGTTAATAATGGCCCGTTGTGGTATCTTCCACGCACATACTCCCCCGGCGCCTCGCATGTAATGGAGCTGCTCGCGGTGACATCACTCGGAATGTCACCGCGATCAGCATTCCAAGGCGAGCGCCGGGGACTGTGTGAGGCGGCTGAAGAAGCGAGGCTGTGGCTGAGGTCACGGGAGTTTTGATCTTTGCATTAAAGGACGTTTGGTTTACTTCCACCTTTTCCAGCTTGGTTATTAATGCGAATACCACACTGGCGACGAGGGTAAACTGCCCCGGTGACCTCAACACGCCCAGGAATCTTGAAGGAACCCAGAGGACGAACGGAGAAGGAGACGGACGTGGCTGTGGGGCTCCGAATACAGCGGAAAGCAACGGTGGCAGTCCCGAGGTCATCGGACAGCTGCCAGGGGTGAGCAGCGTGAGGCGTGGGGACTGCCTTGGTCCTCGAACAAAGTAAGGTGACTCCTTCTGGCCACCAGCGTGCCCCCTTTTTCAGTGCTCTGACGGACTTCCTCACTTAGGCGCTAGTGTCCTCTAAGCGCCACCATCCGTGAAAGTTTATTGTGCCCCAGCCTAGCTAGCGGATATAAATCTTACAGAAGGCACTGTTTACGTGGCGCAAGCTCCGCTCGAGCCCCCGTCACCAGCTTTAGGCAGAGACTTTGATCGTGCCCCCCCTCAGGGAAGTGTCTCGCGCTGTCACCTTTAAAGCGTGTGAGGTCCCCTGCAGACTTTTGTGCCTGTGCGACGCTGGTCGGCTCTTCCCCACAAGCGGCGCGTTGGGATAGCGCGTTGAAAAGGAAGGGCTGGCGCATGGAGACCCCGCCACGATGGGAGACGGGTTGTGAGTCATCGAGGGGGCTGCAAGAAGCGTCTGAGTAGAGCGCTGCTAGGTACATTTTCTGCGCTGCAGTGTCTAGGAGCAGCACCTCAGAGGGCATCAGTGAGGCACAACGCAGGAAGCTGAGTGGAGCACAGCAGTGCGGAGGGACTTGGCCTCTGCGCAGAAACCCTCACTGTTACCGGCTGACAGCATAGGAGGATTGAAGAATTAAACATCAGGAAGATTAACTGTGTTTTGTTGTAGCACATTTGGAGGGCACGGAAAGGGTGAACTGTGACTGTGAGCGACGAATTTCTGAACTGCAAGTGCTCATCCAGGTGCACAGAGGGTTTCTGGACTCTTCTGTCCCGTCACGCACAGGTTCTAGTCAGACTGCCTTTGGGGTGAAGGTAGAGCGCGGTGTGGCACATCGAGAATACGTGGCATAATTGCCAGCAGCAGCATACGCTCTAATGTCCTGGGTTTCGTTTCCCCTACCCTAAGTAGGTGCAAGGTTTATTCTCCCCGTCTCGCTCCTCTTCAGTATCGCAGGGGGAATGTGAAGCAAAGATTTGTGTACATTGCGAGGCTTACGCTAACTTACTGTTTATTTCCAGCGTCAGTGTGTCCAGTGGGGGTGAATTTTCATTGTGTGCCAGCAAGGGGAGCCTTAGCAGGCTAACATGCAGAGTGTGACCCCTCCTCCTTTTTTCTTGACCACCCCTGGGGATCCCAATATCCAGTGGAAGAAATGGAAGAAGGTGTTTTTGAATTACGCCACTGTTTGTGGGCCAAACCTGGGTTTAGAAAGGAAGATTGCATTATTAGCCTATTATCTGGGCGCGGAAGGCGAAGAGGTCATGGACCATCTCCCAGAGTTAGGGGCACAGGAGGCTAGGGGTCTGAATGAATTTGAAGTGAGCCTTAAGAAGTTAGACTTACACTACCTTCCAAAGACTAGCACGATTATGGAGAGGTACCACTTTGGTAAGAGAGCACAAAAGGAGGGGGAATCGATAGAAGACTTTGTATCCGACCTAAGGAAGTTAGCCGCCTCTTGCAAATTTGGTGGTGCAAGTGAGGAGAGAATCAGGGACCAATTTGTGTTGGCGTGTAGGATGGAAAGGGTGCGTGAGGAGCTATGGCTCAAGGACGACCCGCCCTTGCGGGAGGTCCTCATCATTGCCAAACAAGTGGAGCATATGCTCCAATGTGTCAGAGAAATAAAGCAAGACGCAGGGGAGAAGAAAATTGAGGAAAAGGCCAATGTCAGCGAGGTGGTGACTGAATGTGAAGCAGTGTCTGTAGTAAAAGGCCAGAAAATAGTGAATAGAGAACACAAAGAAGGCAAGGTAGGAGGGACGTTTAAAGGCACCTGTTATAGGTGTGGCAAGCAGGGGCACTTAGCTAACGACAGAGAATGCCCTGCTCTCAGATTCACGTGCAACAAGTGTGGGAAGAAGGGACATTTCAAGCAGTACTGCAAGAGTGGGCAGGGAGTCAGCAGGCAGAGTAGAGACAGGACGAATGTGGTGTGTGACGAGTTTGTGGTGCAAGTACAAGAGATACTAACCCCCAGTCCCAGCAACCCCGTGAGCGCGGAAGTAGTGGTGCAGGTCGAGGGAGGACAAGTCAGCAGCCCCAAGGACACCATAAAGGTTGGGGAGGTTGAAGTGGAAGCACTATTTGACTCTTGTTCTAGAATTACCATCATTAATGCTAAAGAGTTCTCACGAGTGTCAAAGGGAACGATTGTCTTGAAAAGAATGGATCTGAGGCCAGGGGGGTATGCCGGTCGCCCCATCTCCATGAAGGGGTATTTCCTGGGGAAGGTAGAATACAGCAACAGAACAACAGTCTCAAAGGTATATGTGTCCACAGTAGGTGACAACATCTTGGGGTGGCAGGCACAGAAAGAGCTAGGGGTCTATCTTAATCCCAACTGTGATCCCCAGATCCTGGTACAAGAAATTATTGAACACAAAGCAGACATTGTAACAGAGTTCCAAGAAGTGTTCAGGGAAGACTTGGGATGTTTAAAAAACTACTGCCACAGAATAAGACTGAAGGAGAACGCCAGGCCAGTCGTGGCCAAAGTCAGGAAGCTTCCAATTGCCATCCAGGAGGAGGTGAGGGCTGAACTGGAGAAACTGTGCAAGGCCGGAGTAATCGAACCAGTGGAAGCAACGGAATGGCTGGCCCCCATCGTGGCAGCCAAGAAGAAGGATGGTTCGGTCCGGCTCTGCATTGATTTGAGGGCACTTAACAAGGAAGTCGTGGTCGACCGTTACCCCTTGCCCAACATCACCCAGATGATGAGCATGCTAGAAGGGGCCAAAGTCTTTTCTACCCTTGACCTTACCTCAGCTTACTTCCAAATAAAACTACACGAGGAGTCTCAAGAGCTCACGGCATTTGTGACACCCATGGGCGCATATAAATTCAAAAGGATGCCTTTCGGGTTAGTCTCGGCGGCCGCCGTGTTTCAGAGAATCATGGGCAACATGTTAAAGGACATCCCAGGCGTCATGTGCTACCAGGATGACGTCCTAATATTTGCAAAGAACCATGAGGAGCACGATGGTAGGTTGAGAAGCGTTCTGGGGAGGTTTCTGTCACAAGGCCTCACAGTGAAAAGAGACAAGTGCGTGTTTGGCTGTGCTGAATTGGACTTCCTGGGACACAAGGTGACTACTGAGGGCATATGTCCAAAAGCTGGATTACAAAACACCATTGTGAACCTGACATCCCCCAAGGGCAAGGACGAGATCAAGTCATTTATGGGGATGTTAGAGTTTTACGGAAAGTTCATAAGGAACCTGGCGGGAAGGACATATGCCATCAGGCTACTGTTGAAGAAGGAGAATGAATTCCGGTGGAGTCAGGAGTGCCAGAGGGAGTTCGAGGATGTAAAGAAGGCACTCGCTGAGGCCCCCAGTTTGAAGTCGTACATACCCCACCGGGCAACCATAGTCACCACCGACGCTAGTGCGAAGGGTTTGGGGGCGGTCCTCACCCAAATTGGAGAAGAGGGAGAAGAAACCATAGCATTTGCTTCGAGGTCACTCCAGAAGTCCGAGAACAACTACTCGGTTATCGAGAAAGAGGCTTTGGCTGTATTTTGGGCGCTAGGAAAATTCAGAGACTTCCTCTGGGGAACCCAGTTCACCCTCCGCACTGACCACAAGCCGTTGGTGGAGGTGTTCAGCAAGAAGGGTTTGGATGCCATCTCCAGCAGGATAAGGCGTTGGGTAGTCGGCCTTCAAGAATACACCTTTGACGTCGAATACGTCCCCGGGACCCAGAACCTCGCAGCTGATTGTCTATCTAGGTTAGTTGGTGATGAAGGAGAGAGTGAGAAGTTGGCTGATGAAGAGGAAGAGGACCTTCAGATGGAGGATGTCTGCACCATCCAGAGGGCGTTGGGAGAAGAAACTTGGAGAAAGGCGTTGGGAGAAGACAAAATTTTGGAGGAGGTTTCCAAAAGAGTAAGAAGCGGTTGGAAGCACGGTGACAAACAGGATGAAAACCTGCGGCCATACCTGGCCATCAAAGACGAGTTGTCCATCATAGACGGATGTCTATTCAGGGGCACGAGACTTGTACCTCCCGCAACCGTGAGAAGCAACCTGGTCGAGTTAGCCCACAAAGGACATTTGGGCATCACCAAAACCAAGCAAAGACTCAGGGAGAGCTATTGGTGGCCAAACATGGATCTAACCACGGAAAGGAGAATCAGAGAGTGCATTCCGTGCAGTAACAGCGACAAGGTCCTGAAGCAACAAACGCCCCCAATGGTGTGCAGGCCGGCCCCTTCAGGACCATGGGTCGAGTTGGAATTAGACATCGTGGGCCCAATGTCAGGAGAACAGCGGACACCTTACATTTTGGTGCTTGTGGATATGTATTCCAGGTGGCCAGAGATGAAGTTTGTCAGCGAGGTCACCACCAAAACTGTCATCAGGTTTCTGGAGGAGGTGTTCATCCGGGAAGGACTACCCAGCAGCATCCTTACCGATAACGGTGTTCAACTGTGTTCAAAGGAGATGGAAGACTTCCTGGAGGAAAGAGGTATCAGACACAAGCGTTGCGCACTTTACCACCCCGAAACCAATGGCATGGTCGAACGCTTCAATAAAACCCTCAAAGAAAGCATCCAATTGGCAAAAGCCAGCGGAATGTGTTGGAAGGAGGAGGCGTGGAGACGGCTTGAAGCATACAGGTTCACACCCCACCAGACGACGGGGGTCACCCCGTTTGAATTGCTACGCGCCAGGATACCCAACACGAAGCTAACCCCAGGATGGATGGAGTGGCACAAGGGGCGGTCTGACCGATCTAAAGAAGCTGAAAGCTTGAAGAAGCAAAAGGAGGCCATGGAAAAGAGAAAAGAGGAATATGACCGTCACAACGCCACAAAGGAAGTAGAATTCAAGGTGGGAGACTGTATCAAAATCAGAGCTCCAACAGGGAAGGCAAGTTGGTCAGCATACACCAACCCCACCAAGATCACCAAATTATTCAACAATGCGGTCAAGACACAAGAGGGGAAAATATGGAACCTTGGGAGGGTCGTGAAGTACCATCCACCTGAGAATTCAAGGGGACGGGAGGGAGGCCCTGGGCGGGACCTTAGTTCCACCACGAAGAGGCAAACCATAATTCCCCACTCTACCGTCAGGCCTAGCAAGAGGGTGACCAGACCACCTAGACATTTTGATCAGTATATAATGATGTAATGTGGTTTGCTTTGTCCACCATGTCAACCTTCCACCTGGCCTGGGAAAATTATACTGTTCCACACCCAAATGGGTGTTTCTGTGCCTCATGGTGCGTCTAACTTTGCTTGTTATGTTTATGTTGCCCTTTCCGCAGGGAAGGGGGATGTGTGGTATCTTCCACGCACATACTCCCCCGGCGCCTCGCATGTAATGGAGCTGCTCGCGGTGACATCACTCGGAATGTCACCGCGATCAGCATTCCAAGGCGAGCGCCGGGGACTGTGTGAGGCGGCTGAAGAAGCGAGGCTGTGGCTGAGGTCACGGGAGTTTTGATCTTTGCATTAAAGGACGTTTGGTTTACTTCCACCTTTTCCAGCTTGGTTATTAATGCGAATACCACACCCGTCTCTTGTAAGCAAAGACCAGTATTTTGCTAAGGCCAAAAGCAGACTTGCAAGCATTACACCATGCTCTCACTCATGCTAATTTACACTCATTCACACTCATTTAATCTCATTTATTGCCACTCCTATCCATGACTGTCACATTCATTCACCCATGCTCACATGCGCACACGCTTACACATAAACACTCCCTCTCTCACACAAACACACTCTCACCCACAAGCTCACACATGCAACATGCATTTAAAAAAATGTTTCTTATCTAATGCTCCAGTGTTTATTAAACTAATAATGAATATTATACAATATTCTCTGTTACAGTCATTAAAAATGAGCTAAAAACTAGGAAGGTGAACCCGCCTCGTGTTCTTGGCACTGATTTTGCCACCTGTGAAGCCAATAGTCTCAAAGGCAGTGCCAGGGGTCGCAGGGGTCTGAGAACGCATGTCTGTGATCTGAACAACATCATATTCGAAAACAGTGGCACTTTAATCACAGCCTCTCTGCTCAAGAGGGAAACGGCCACTACAACGCGGCCGTTTCAACGAAAACCTTAACCACGCATGCATTACAACGCATGCGGGGTTACAACAAAAGCCTTTACCACGCATACGTTTACTACGAGGTACGTAGTAAAAGCATGTGTGGTAAAGGGTACAAATAAAAAAAGGAGGGTGGGGGGGCTTCCCCCCCCAATAAAAACACTAACCTTTAGTCGAGATGTGCAGGCAATCGGCGTCGCAGACGAAGGAAACTGACGTTTTTTATTTACTACGTATGACGTCACCACGGAAAAATACGTGGAGCAGGATAAGCGTGAAAATAGCATTCCGTTGTAACGCATGCAAGGTAAAGGCATGCGTTACAACGGAGTTCGTTGTAAGAACATACAACCTGCTCAAGACAGACACCTCTCACAGGGTCGGACTGGCCTATTGGGCAATCACGCAGTGCTCGACGGGCTGGTCTGACTGATCAGTGTAAGGGCCAGTTTTCTGGCTGCTTGTGGGCATGATTGATGGTCTGCTGGGCCGGCTTTTACTGTTAATTTTCCGATACAAAAACAAGCATTGCCTGTAAAAATCTCAAATTCATGCAGTCGTCCATACCCCCACAAACTCGTATGCAGCTTGTCTTTACAAGTTCAAAACTGTCTCCATTTACAAACATTGGCCACTTTTTAGCTATCTAACTCACTAATGGAGCCACTTTTATTTTAGTACCGGCTTATTTTCTGTCAAGGTCCGATCCTCAACTCCCAGAAAAACTCAGCATTTCATCCCATGAAGAACTGTGCTGAGTGATGCACGTGACTTGCAAACATTCTGGCTTCATTCTGGGGTTAAAAGTTCAGACAAGGGGAGCTTAGGGGGGTAGACGACCGCAGGGAGGTCTCCCCCCCCCGGGGTAGTTTGGGAGGGGTGGGGGGGATGGGCTTATCCACAAGAGCAGACATTTTGCAATTAGGCTTAAGTTGTACCCCAAAGGTAGCCCAATTTATAAATACTTTGGGCTCCTGCTCCCAGCCACCATTTAAGGTTTGGTGACCTGGTGGCTTGGAGATTTAGCTAATTGCAACCCCCCCCCTCCTACCCTATTTTTCCTTATTTTTGGGTAAATTGTTTCCCTTGGTAGATTTTCTGGGTGGCTTTGTTGGAACAGATGAGCAGGGATTGTTTGGCTAGGTATTGACACTTGGAATAGGTGCTGTGCGGGGGTTAGTGGAAGTTTGCCAGGGATGGCAGAGGTTTGTTGATCATTGTTGGAGTTTGGGTTATCGACAGGGAGGGGTAGACAGGTTTAATTTTAGTGCGGTTACTCAGGTGGGGTGATTGACAGTTGTAAAGAAGCAGGCAGGGGGGTGTTTAAGGGATTCTGGGAATTTATTGGATTATACGTTGATGCATTGATTTGTATTGTTTGTAATGTATGGGTGGGGGCGGGTTCAAGGAAATTTTAAGGGCGGGGTGGGGTCGGGGGTTAGGTAAGTGGTTTGATTAGTGAGGATTAGTTTTGTAAGGCTGTTGCCAAGGATTTATGTATGTTATGTCCACCTGTTTCAATAAAAGCGGCCTTTTACATACAATTTTCTGGTTTGTGGTCTGTTCCCGCCACTCCCCCCTCTCTCCCAAAAGGCTACGGGGTGTACTTGTACCTGACATATGTAAGAAGGATCAACTCCCCGAAGTGCTGACTTTATCAGCACTGAACTGCGTTCAGACCGGATGTAAACTGTACAATGTTTCAGAGAGATTAGAAAAGAATAGGACATGCACTGTAGCTCACTGGTGACTTCATGGAATGAATAATTGACTAGCAACAGCCAGCGTTATGCCCTATGCGGTGTAAACAGTGGCATTTCGGATTATATGATTGGCCTCATGTGCGTCATCAAAGCTGAGAATAATATTTAGCCAAACTCTTTGAAGTGCAACTGATGCATCTGAATGCAATGCAAAACCATGCAGTCACTGCTGTCATCCAATCAGCGCAGTCCTTACACAACATGGAAACAATGTGAAATGTTACCAGTAGCCACAATATTTACAGTGAAAGTGCTGCTAATTCCCCGGGATGCCAGTCACATGACAAGACACCTGTAAAGGCCAAACCCTCAATGTGCGTACTCATAGAGGTAAGAGCAGCACTTAATTTGTGTCAGTGTTTGCAGGTGGTGGGCAGCAGAGGTCGGGACACATTTTTCATCAGTGTACTTTGCCTTGTAGCAAGAATGCGAAAGGCTGAAAAAGGTAGAAAGAAGCCTAGTGTCTCATCTCTTTACCACTATTTCTCACAGTTACTACAGGGCACACGTTAGTTATTTCACACCTGGATACCCAGTTACTTCCTCGCCAACCTTTCAACGAGTCAGCATTTTGATCAGCCAGCAGAACATCTGAATTTCAATTTGGAATGCAGAAGTTAACAATAGGTTGCGAGTCCACATTTTAATTAACAGTAAATACACAACATTATGAGGGAAAAAGGGTCAAAGGGACAAAGGTGGAATGAAAAAGTATCTGCAAGAGTGGGAAAAAGAGACAGGAAGTGTAGGGTGGAAAATAAAGAGGCATGAGGTGGAGTCTAGACTAGTAACCTTAGAATTCAGCAACCAGAATACTTGAGAAGCCCGCACGGGTTCTATGAAAAACTTCGAGCCCCTTGCAATTACTTTTTTTTAAAATAAATTTAGCACTGCCCGTGACAATGCCCACAGGCACCTTCAAGAGAAGGATAGATGTTACTTTATAACCACCTTTTTACAATAGCACTGTACAATTCATCATTTTCTCTTTTTTATAGAGATGACCTGGTTCACATTATTTTAAAATCTTAACATAGACAATGTCTGAGAATATTACTTTGTGTACTTCAAAATGGATTTATTTTATTAATAGGCCCCCAGGTACTTCTGAAGCAACATCCCCTTGGCACCCATTTTCCCTAATGTACTTCTTTTTCAGATAATACCATATTTCAAGTCGTGACAATCAATCCCTATATTCCTCTATTCCAGATAATTAGGAGGCTCTGCATCTTCATAGCAGAGGCCAATTTAAGCTCAGCTACAGCCATAGCGATAAATATAAATCCAGTTCCACATTTCTGTATGTGGACATCAGCACCCAAAAAAATTAGTTATGCTGCTCTTTTACCAACATACTGACATCAGAATTGGCAGTTCTACCCCCGTTGTGTAGTGCAGGACAGGTAGCTAGAATATGACACTAATTATCTCCTTCCTGGACATGTCTATTACATGATGTACGTGATCTTTTCCACTTAAACATGCTAAGTAGTTCTCTATAAACAAGACACATAATGACTGTCCCCATTATTTGGCTTGTTCTATTATTAAGCTTCTTTCTCCATCTAATTCTAAAACTCTCCAGACCATTCTTGCGGCTATTAATAAGATAAGCATAAAAACCTCCATCCCTGTGTATGCATGAATATGTCTTGCAGCTTTTCATCAAGATAATGAAGAATACCCTCATTTAAATAAACCTGTAAGCAAAAAGGAATGTGGGAGCATTTCAGTAGCTATGTCGCCGTAAGTTTACATTGATCATAAAATGGATCGAAGGAATACAACTCACCTCCAATCATAATATCCTTGATGCAATAAATGCCCTCAGTCCCTAATGGTTCACCGAACTATCCAACTGTATAGCGTTAAATTTACTATGTCACAACAGAGAGTATACATAACCTGGGAAACATCTAGGGTATGAGAAATGTTGTTTCAAGTATTGGCCAGGGTTTGAACCATCTTCAATCTATTTTTTCAAGTCCTTTGGGTTGTTTAAGTTCACTAAATTTGACTGCCTGGACATGCCAACACCACTGAGCAATATATTTATAGCAAATGAATGCTGGAGCTCGGAATTCTTCACACTCCCAGTCTCAAAACACATTTAGTTCCACAGCCATAGTGAATATTTACAATCTGCTTAAGAAAGACCTCTAGTTGTTCCTGGATTATCCAGATTCAAAACTATTTTCTCCGTGGGCTACAATTCCAATTCCGCTCACCTTTGACAAAAACAAAAACTGACTTCTACCTACTTCTTAACAATTTCTGGTAGACTGGTCCTCCAAATGCCAAGGTATACTAACCCAGACACAGGAACTGTAGTGACAATACTAAACAAATTTTGAATGTGGTGTATAAAGTAAACAGAACTCAGTTGGCAGCCGTTTTTTACACAGCTTGGATTAATGTACAACTAGAGCATCACGTCAATAACCCTCATCACAATAGTCACCTTCGGAGAGATTAGCTAATTCGTAGGTTAAGTAATGTGTCAAGGTGTGCATTTGTCAATTGTATAATGTAAGCGATTTTGTGTGGTCTTTTCCTTGACTGTACTTATACTAACGACTGCACTAACACCATGTTAACAAATTGAGGGATTCTTCTACTTTTCAAAGCTTAAGGAACATGCATTGGCGCAAATAGTCTTGGATTTAGTGTAATGAAAATAGCTTTGCACGCTTCACCTGCATACACAGCAGGTATAACATATGCAGCAGCAGTACACGTTTCCTTCACAAGTGGATCCAGTAAAACGCTGATACAGCACTGCAGGTTACCTTCAAGCACAGAAGAGGAGCAGCACAGACAGACATCATCATTGCAAGCTACCCTCACACACCGCACAGGTACTCCAAAGCAGCAGCAGTGCAGCATTCTAGCACACTAAGGACAGGTATGGACCAAACAGCAGTATCATAAGCATCTGGAAAGGATGGATGTCTCCAGGTGACTGTGCCAGCTAATCCACCACCACTATTATTTCATTTGTCATCAAAGTTCCGCAGTATGTATCCTTTTTGTACCTTATTGAGGCATCCCTCATCCCCACAACCCCCACAAACTACAACGGTAATGTTTCCTGGTCAATCTTAGTTTGTTCTGGGAAAATGGAGAACTTGAACTGGTCTCCCTGCCTTTAGTCTTGACGAGGGATGTAGCGTTGGTACCCAGGGCTGATGCCTTAAGACCCCCTGCACAATTAAGTCCAGTGACATCTGGTGGCAAGAAGTGCTTGGTGTTTATTTTTTTTTAATAACTGGAAACCTTGTGTAACTATTCTAGAACCCTTTGAAAAGAGTTACCATAGCTAATTAAAAAAGATTCCTTGTGACAACGATGTGTGTAAGACAGAAGACAGCTGCTGCCCACAGAAACAACAAAGATAGAGTGCCCCAGCATTCTCTTCAGGAAATTCCTGCTTTCTTACCCAGGCTTCCCAAAAGTGCAGCCCCTTGGGTCATTTATTTGTGTAGTGCCACGTACGCGTCACCAATGCATATTGATGGCAGAGCCTACCTTCACCCTGCATCCTTTCAGAGGCGGAAAACCTGGTCCCAACTTGACTAGTTGAAAACGGTAAACCGGCACCTGAACCTGAATTAATTAGAACTGAGGTGCAGTATAACTGCTAGAGTTTGTAAATGTAAGATGGAGCCCCACTCCAGCATTCAAAAACCTACATCAACATCGACCTGCACTAACCCGGCTGTGGTGCTTGCTGAAGATGCAGGTGCTTAACCATTTCCTCAAGATTAAGACAAACACAGATTTCCTGATGAAGGTCGATATGTTTTCTCTGTTTATGTTAGACATTGCATCTTTATTGTGATAACTGTGCTTTACTGTACCTATTCTCAAGCATGCTAATCTTAAGAGCCGGGAGGCCAACTGAGTAGCTGGAATGCTTGTCAGTGCGGAACACCTGCAATTCCTTCTCTGCTACTGTTGGGTTCTCAATGCACTTAAGTTATGAGGATGAGCCTGACAGTCCTTCACACATATAATATAAGTGCAACACGGGCAACATCAAAGGAGTCTTCTCTCACGCCGATAGGGGGAAGGTGATACAACATTAGCTAAGCTAAAAGGTGGTTGCTTTTTCTTGCTGAGTCACTGGTGTTGCCATTGCTTGTTTACACTGGCATACAAACACATGCTTCAAGATGCATGCACATGCATGTCCATCAATCTTGGAATGGGTTTCCTAGTAGAGGAAACCCATTTCATGATTTCCGCCGTGCACAGTGCCTGACATGTGCACATGCATCGTGAATCATTCGTCACGGTGCATACGCACATGTTCGCCTTGATGAATGCATGTGCATGCATGATGATGCATGTTTGTGTGCATATGGAATGGTGTGGCTGTCATTTTGTCACCAATCTGGGAGTGGTAAAAAATGTTAAAGTGTGCGAAAATAGAGATTTAGAAATGAGCATGCAGCAGTTTTGCTGCCTACTCAAAAACATAAGCAAATACACTGAACAACCAACTGACCTGACAGGTAGGTGTAAGGGAGAAATGGTAAAGTAAATAAAAGTTAGGGAAGTAAATGCTGCTGAGCGGTGAGTGGAATGTAAGCAGGTGAGATATGAAGGGGGTAAGAAGCACAATGGATAGAGCAAAAGCACATGCACCTCAATGGGTGCTGGAAATAAAAGAAAAAGGTAGTTCCCTGAGTATAAGCAACGTCAGCAAATGCTCCTGGGTGGCACTAAAACAAGAATAGGGAGAAATGTCATTGAATGAACAGCAGAGCAGAGCAATAGCCAATACAGCCCTCCCATTATGAGCAGTGGGCTGGGCCAAAGCTTTCTGTGGCTGGGACCTAAAAAGGACAGGGAAAGCACAAACAGGAATAATAGTATGCCATGTTTGATTTTCAAAGCATTCAACCACCAGCATTCTTAAACAGGTGTGCGCAAAGCCAATAGATCTTACTAATTTACAAGTGAAAATAAAAGTTTGCTGATTGACAGTCTTGTGTGAGTGATTGTGTAGATGGGCAAGTGAGTAAAGGGGATAGTGTGTAAACAGCTGGACGGATGAGTGGCTGAGTGCATGGATTAGTTTAGGGTGTTCATAAACATATGAATGGCTGAATACGTGAAAGCACTGATGGATGAATGGAACCAAGGATTGATGGAGCAATACACCAAGGAACCATTGTGCCAAGAGTACCAACAAAATGTTAAGAATTACCACCATTATACCAGTGCAAGCATTATTTAGCAGTGAGCACCACTGTTTTAAGAATGCCCACCAAATGTCAGGAGCTGCCAGCATTCTGCATGTTTAGATGTGCCCTATCAGTATATATTTCTTAATGCACATTAATACTAAGTGTATGTTTAGATTTGCCTGCATACTCAGTAATTCAAAATGCATGTTCAGTCTGCACCACCACTCATTCACCTTGAATGATTGTTCAGATTTGCATCGACAATCCTTGAGTGCCAGGCCATATTTACACCATTACGTAAATTATTGTCTGCACGGGCACTTCTGCATAATCACTCATTAATTCTAGCATACATTCAGATTTGTACCATGACTCAGTAATCGATACTGAATGTTAAAAGTTTCACCATCACTCACTAATCCTCAGAACATACACAAATCTGCCCTATCATTCAGTAACGCTGCCATAATCAAACTGCATACATTTCAACAAAAACTGCAGATTTGATACCTATTAATATAATCCATGATCATAAGTAAGTGACATTGGTGTTATTTAAAGTTTGGCATATGCATGATATCTGCCAAAACCTGGTGGTCGGATACCTATTTAGAGTGCATTTACAGTGTAAACTTTATATGGGTAGGCTATCCCACATCCGCCAACCTCTAAATAAACCCCATACACTTCACTGTGACATTACACAGATCACCATCCTTCCCCAATAGTGACTTAATTTACCTACTCTTTCCTCTTAATACAGCCAGCAAGCAGCACATGGAGCAGAGCCTCAGGCTGTTTCTAAGTTTCTAAGTTAGTAGAAAGTGGATTGTACCTCGTCTAGTTACAAGCGATCCCTCAGAAGTCAGAAGAAATGGTTTGTCATGATCAGCCATCCACGCTCAACTTACTATGCCAGGCAGCCACAGAGATGCATTTCTACACACTTCTTAGATGCTTCGCTTCCGAAGCAGAGGAGGTCAGTGGTGCCCGGAGAGTTTGGGATTCGTTTAGTGTGAGGCTTCGTAGTTGCTACATTCCACTACACGACATGCACAAGTGACATGTAGACATATTTATTTATTTATTTATTTTTATTTGCTTGTTACGCGCATGAATCAATTCCCGAAGGGATATCTCTGCGCTGTTACTTACTTTTGGCAGATTACTGTAAGAATAAAGCTGAGGATGGGGGGTCGGGCAGACTTAAGGCAAGGTAAAGAGGTATGTCTTCAGTTTTTTCCTGAATAACTCCAGGGTCCTGGTCTGTTTCAACTCGGTGGGTAAGGAGTTCCACAGGATTGGTCCTTTATAGGACAGTGCTCGACCACCCTGTCTGGCTCTTCTTATCTTTGGGACCTGAAGCAACAGATGGTTGCTGGAGCGGAGAGTGCGTCCAGGGATATAGGGCAAGAATTTTTCTTTCAGGTAACTGGGGCTGGTACCAAACAGGCATCGATATATGATGTTGCAGACTTTAAATTTGATGCGTTGTTTTATAGGTAACCAGTGAAGTTGACGAAGAAGAGGGCGGGAAGGCGTTCTGGGGGGGGCATTGAGGGCCAGCCTAGCAGCCGTATTCTGTACAACCTGAAGTTTGTCTAGCTGTTCTTCATTTGCTGAGAGATATAGGCCGTTGCAGTAATCCATTCTGCTTATAATGAGGGTCTGAATAAGAGTTTTCCTATGGCTTTCGGGTAGGAAAGGAAAGGCGCGTCTCAGAAGCCCCACCACATGGAGGCAGGCACCCGCCACTTGCGTGGTGTGCTCCTTAAGCAGGAGTGCCTGGTCTAATTTGACGCCGAGATTTTTTGCTGTTTGTTTGGGGTTGGGGACGGGGCCCAGCTCCAGAGGCCACCACTGCGGGGACCAGAGAAGAGTCGCCCCTCCAAACAGCATGACCTCGGTTTTTGACACGTTGCACTGAAGAAAATTTTTTGACATCCAGCGTGCTACTGCCCTCATCCCATCAGCAAATGAGGACTGAATTGCCGGTGTTAGGGTCTGGAAAGGGAAGAGCAGCTGGGTGTCATCAGCGTACGATACAGGGGTAAATCCAAAGGATCTTATCAGGTTAGCTAAAGGGGCCACATAAATGTTAAACAGCGTGGGGCTGAGGCACGAGCCCTGTGGCACTCCCTTTGCTAGCTCTCTTGATGGTGAGGAATGAGAGCCCAGTCTGACGCCTTGGGTTCGGTCAGAGAGGAAGCTATGCAGCCATGACAAGGCTGTACCTCCCACCCCCACATCTCTCAGTCTTTCGAGTAAAAGATCATGTGATACCGTGTCGAAGGCAGCGGACAGGTCTAACAGCACTAGAATCACTGATTCCCCCCTGTCCAGTGACATCCTGATGTTGTCGGTCACGGAGAGGAGGGCTGATTCAGTGCTGTGGTTGGGCCTGAAAACAGATTGGGATGGGTCCAGGCCCCCCGCTGCCTCGATGTAGTTCGACAGGTGGGTATTTACATGTTTCTCGGTAAGTTTACTGAGATAGGGTAGGAGGGATATGGGTCGCAGATTAGATAAATCTGACCAGGGTAGTGTGGTATTTTTCCTAATTGGATTTACGACTGCTTGTTTCCATTCAGACGGCACCTGCCCTTCGCTGAGGGATTTATTTAGTATAGTTTGTATGAATGGACCTAGGAAGGGGCAGAGAGGGGACATCATTCTTGCAGGTATGAGGTCGTTAGGAGAGCCAGATTTTATGTGGTTTATTAGAGGGGGTAGATCGATATCAGATATTAGAGGAAAAGTAAGTAGCGATACAGTTCTTTGTTGTGCGGCAGTCCTAGTGGGGCTGACACTGGGGGCGTGTCTGCCACTGTTAGTGAGAGTGGCATTCAGGATTTTATCGTAGATGGTGTTAATTTTACTTTCGAAGTACAGGGATATCTCTTCACAGAGTGGCAGTGAAAAATCGTCTGCGCTAGCGCATGCAGTCGGTTTCACAAAGGATTCAAGTATTTTATATAATTCCTTCGAGGAGTTGCCTGCCTCTGAAATCTGCTGGGCCAAACTATTCTTGCGGGCCTTTCTGATATTTTTGTAATATATAGATTGGGCATCAGAAAAGGCTTTCCTATCCACGGTGAGGTGTGACCTCCTCCACTTTTTTTCCAATCTTCTACACCCTTGCTTCTCACTTCTTAGTACTTCTGTGTACCATTTCTCCTTCTTGTGAGTTGGGAATTGTTTGTGGAGTTTGAGGGGTGCTAGCTTGTCTATTGCCTTTGTTAGGGAACCCTTGAATTTGATTAGGGTATCTTCTACTCTGTCTGTTGCCAGGGATGCGGGTATTTCCCAAACCTTCTGTAAACCTTCTATGGTGACTTTATGCCATTGACGTCGCCATATGGGAGGAAGAGTTTTATGGGGTGGCAGTTTGTTTTTTATTGGAAGATGGAACTCCAGCAGATAGTGGTCTGTCCAATCTAACTGGGAGGTAACTCTGCCTGACATGGTCGAGCAGTTTGAGAAAAGTAAATCTAGAAGGTGACCCCCTTCATGAGTGGGGTCCGAATTATGAAGTTGGAGTCCTAGAGTGGACATGTCTTGAAGCAAGGATATGGATTCATTTAATTCCGGGTTGTCTGCATGTATATTGAAGTCGCCTAGGAGGACAAAGTCTTCCTTGGCTCTAATGTAAGGTGTCAGTGATTCCATGAGGGAAAGAGAGAACCCTGCATTAGGTCCCGGTGGGCGGTAAACAAGTGCACCCTTCTTGGCGATTTTAGTGGAGAGATTAATCCTGAAGATTATAAATTCAATAGTTGGACTACATTTTTCCTCCATGATAGTTACTTTCAGGTGCTCCTTATGTATGATGGCTAGCCCGCCTCCTGTTTTAACGGGTCGGTCCATATGTAGGAACTTATATCCTGAAGGGATTGCGATCGTAATGGCGGGGGTTGTATGGGGTTTGAGCCATGTTTCCGTCAGGAAACACAGATCAGGCTGAGAAGTGTGGATTAGATCCCATATCTGAAGTTGATGTTTCGGCATTGACCGTACGTTTAGCAGTAAACATTGTAGTTCGTTTTTATGTTGAATGGTCTGTGGTATCTTACAATCTGGTCGAGATTGAGTGTTAGCTTGGAAGTGGCATAGTTTACAGGAGAAAGGGCCTTCTGGGTATGTCCAGTTCTCATTTTTGCAGCAGAGTGGATGAGCTGGTTTAAGGGCCAATAGGTCTGTGATGGAATACCTGATAGTTCTCTGTGCGGCATGAATAGCGGGCATAGCCTCTGGCTCCTGGCTCCGTCCTGGCGCGGACGGGCGCAGACGGGCAGGTCTTTGGCTTGTCTTAGGCGCCGACTAGGGCGCCCCGCTGCGCGCAACCGCTGCGCGCTAGACCCGACGAGGGGCTAAATAGCCCTCAGGAGTGAGCAGCTAGAAAGCTGACTGCTCGACTTCCTGTGGGTGTCTGGCTCTTGCCTGCCCCGCCCTCCGCACAACGGTATTGGCTACCGAGTCGGACCGGGGCGGGCAGGCTGGATTATTGAGCACAGACAGAAAATGTGACCCTTAGCAGCTTAGGCAGAGTGCAAATAGCAATACAGGTGAATACAGTTTAAAATTATTAGTCAATTTCAACAGCTATCCGCCGCTAGTGCAAAGTGCAAGGTGCTAGGTAAGTTAAAAGATCGTTTTCTAAAATTCGTAATCAATTTTAAAATCAGTGCGTTTAAAATCCAGGGAGTAATGCAGCAATAATCTTACAGAGCATCCGCTCTAAAAAGCTTGTAGGCGTCAAGCGGGGTCAGGACAAGCTGCCACCTCGTCCCTTACCGCAATGATTCGTGCCTCCTCGCCGCCTAAATAGCCCTCAGGAGTGAGCAGCTAGAACGCTGACTGCTCGACTTCCTGTGGGTGTCTGGCTCTTGCCTGCCCCGCCCTCCGCACAACGGTATTGGCTACCGAGTCGGACCGGGGCGGGCAGGCTGGATTATTGAGCACAGACAGAAAATGTGACCCTTAGCAGCTTAGGCAGAGTGCAAATAGCAATACAGGTGAATACAGTTTAAAATTATTAGTCAATTTCAACAGCTATCCGCCGCTAGTGCAAAGTGCAAGGTGCTAGGTAAGTTAAAAGATCGTTTTCTAAAATTCGTAATTAATTTTAAAATCAGTGCGTTTAAAATCCAGGGAGTAATGCAGCAATAATCTTACAGAGCATCCGCTCTAAAAAGCTTGTAGGCGTCAAGCGGGGTCAGGACAAGCTGCCACCTCGTCCCTTACCGCAATGATTCGTGCCTCCTCGCCGCCTAAATAGCCCTCAGGAGTGAGCAGCTAGAACGCTGACTGCTCGACTTCCTGTGGGTGTCTGGCTCTTGCCTGCCCCGCCCTCCGCACAACGGTATTGGCTACCGAGTCGGACCGGGGCGGGCAGGCTGGATTATTGAGCACAGACAGAAAATGTGACCCTTAGCAGCTTAGGCAGAGTGCAAATAGCAATACAGGTGAATACAGTTTAAAATTATTAGTCAATTTCAACAGCTATCCGCCGCTAGTGCAAAGTGCAAGGTGCTAGGTAAGTTAAAAGATCGTTTTCTAAAATTCGTAATCAATTTTAAAATCAGTGCGTTTAAAATCCAGGGAGTAATGCAGCAATAATCTTACAGTCCATACACATCCCAAAACGTCACAGGACTATCACGAGACTTACAATGGTTGCAGCCATTTTGAATTCATGGAGTATAAATTCGTCCCGAGTCAGTGTGTTCTTTGCAACACAATCAAGATACTTAGTTGCTGCAACCGGACGCTTGTTGCCAAGGAATTGAACTTCATCACACCATCTGCTGGAGTTTTCACAGACTTGTTGCAGGGATAATGCTAAAAATCAAGAATTTAGACTTTGATTTGTACACACTATTAAAGTAAAAATGTTTTCCAAGATTTACAAATGCTAATATGAATTTACTTTTTCACAAGAAGAGCAAGATGTGTATTCAACGTGTACAGAATGTGTTTATATTACTTTTGAGTCAAGTATGGTATTAAGCTATTGCCAGTGGTGGGGAAGAAAATGGATACTGCCGAGAGGAAAAGTACAATACTAATGAGTATACATTATATTATAGTAGATGGATTTGTTATATTGAGAAGTAGCTATCAGATGTCCCTCTAAAATCAACACATGAATGTAGCTTTACTATCAACTAACAGATGGCTGGTGCAGTTAACAGCCTCAGCCAACCCATATCAAGAAAAATAGTAATGTGCTTACTTTTTCTTCTCATACTGTTAGTTTGCAAAGGCATCCTTGACCCAAGAAGTTAACCTTGCGTGGTAAATAAGTTGTGTTCAATATTCTGCATTCAGGACTGTCATAAAAACATTTAATAAATGAGCATCCAATGCTTTAAAGGGAAGGACTATTCTGACCACCAGAGAAATTATGAAGCTTATGTGGCAGGTGTGCTGAGAAACGTAGATCTGAAGGTCCAACAGATGTTGTGTGAAGAGGCGTGGATTGAGCTTCATGTCATATATGTAAACATGCACTACTGAGCCCTGAACAACATGCACATGTGCATACAAGTAAGTGTGAATGCTCAAAGAAGCACTAAGCTGGGGGCTTGGGCAGGTAAGATGGCCGATCGGATGTAACCCGTCTCAGCTCCCGGTCCACGCACGCTTTATGTGCTGAGAAGTGCGGTTACAGGCTCCTAGAAGTGCTGCAAACTGAGCTTTCGGCATGGGAAGGTGCGAGGCATCCACGGAGGTCGTTTTTATGACTTGATCACCGTGGGAAATATCTCGTTTACCATCGTTGCCGTGGAGAAGGAACGCGCAGCGCACAAGATGGCGGCGCAAATTCTGCGATAACGGAAACCTCTTCCCGTCGCTCAGGGAAGCACAGAAAAGGAAGCCCAAGCGAGCCGCCTCAACGACCAAGGTAGAGTCTAAATATGGGGTACTAGCGGTAATGAAAGAGCTTCCCCAACGTCGGCCAAGCGCTGCAATCGCCACCTCTGCCTGACCTTAAGATGGCGGCTGCATCCCCCCAAATAGCGGTGTCCTTCGTTCTCTTCGCCCCGTGCCCCACTGAAGCTAGCGGTTCCCACGTCGGGGGGCTTATTTGATGCACTGCTTATCGCTCCCATCCATACACACCCTGTGATACTGCCAAGGGCTCACTGAGGACCTGCCTGCTTAGCCGCTACCGCACGCTACTGCAGAATTGACATCCTGTGCTTGCTCCCTTCCCTAGGGACGGGACCACTCAGCGCACTTCCTGGGGTCACGAGTGGGCGCCTCGCTGCCCCTATTTAGGACACCCTTTCCTGGGGCTATTTCAGACAGAAAAGTGGATTTTAAGGGCACCCTGTAGTCACCCAAACGCTGGAACACACTTGGCTTTGCAGCCCCATGTGGCAGAGGTGCCCTTCTCTCACCACTATATGAATGGCAAGCATGATTCAGGTTATGAACCCTGCGCTAGCTTTGAAGCTCCAATCTTTCCCAGCGCTTCGATTATTGCTTCAGACACCGCATCATGACGCCTCTCAGACGCTATACTGCTCACGCTATTCTTGATTTGCCTGCACAGCTTTGAAGGTCCCAGCCTTATGCCGCCTAAGAAATCAACGGGAAAACCACCGATCAAACTCTTGGATTTCTTCTCCACGGCAGAAAAACATTCAACGCTACGGGGCGAAGCAAGTGCGTCAGCAATGGCCCTCACAAAGACAGATCTCCTGGCTATGTTTAGAGACTTTAAATCTGAGCTGCGTAGGATATCAAATCCTCTACAGATCAACTACGATCAGACCTGACAGATCACTTGTCCTCCCTCCAGCAAGATGTTGACTCTGTGGAAACCAGAGTTCTTGATCTAGAAACACACCACCAGGAGCAAGAACAACTCTCTACTGAGCTCCGGGACGATGTCCGCTCACTCAAGGACCAGCTACAACAAGCACAACTCAAGGCGGAAGACCTCGAGAACAGGGCACGGAGGGAGAACCTACGCATAAGGAACTTGGAGGAGGGCGCAGAGGAGCCTGACCTGGAGGCCTTACTGGTGGGTCTTTTCTCTGAGATCCTAGCCCCACAGACTCTTAAAATAAAATTGGATAGGGCTCGTCGAGTGGGAACTTTACAACATGGCAAGAAGAAGCGGCCACGCGACGTCCTAGCAAAGTTTCACTCCTTTAAAGTCAAGGAAGCAGTTCTTCAGGCTGCTAGGACGAAAGATTCTGTCTCCTTTCAGAGCCATTCCTGCACCATCTTCCAGGATGTTTCGCCATCCACTCTTGCACAAAGGCAATTACTCAGGCCTTTCAACACTAAACTGCGTGATGACAAAATCAGGTATAGATGGACATATCCATTCGGGCTCTCCTTTGAATATCAGAATAAACAACGCCATATCACTAACTTGCAGGAAGGTATGGATCTGCAGGGCCTCCCCTCTGAAGAGGACACCTCCTTACCAGGTAAAAATGGAGAATCCTACCGAGGTTCTACATCGGCTTCAGCATGGATTGTTGGATCACGCAGGGGGCGACGATAATCACTAATAATCTGCACTGCGGATTGAGCTGTTACAAACTTCTCTGTACCGACCAAGCTACTCGACGTCTCTGGCAGCATCTGAAGACGCACACCAGAGGCTGGCTCGGTTTGGGAATACCACTGCAGCTGTACACTCAATGCCCACCTGCAGTCCCCGCTACTCAAGCTTCGGCCACAGGCTCACGTTGGGGGAGATCATGGACCTTGGGGACTTTATGAGTAAGGCTAATGTTGCTTCCTCTTCTCTACTAGTTTGTGATAACTAACAAGAGAGATTAGCACTGACTGTAGGTATGTTAAGGAATTCAAAATGTTATTTCATATGTTACTCATATATGCAAGGACTTTACTGAAGCACTTATTTGGTCATTGATTTATAACTAAGGTAACCTTTCGGGGGGTTTTCAGTTAGCAGAGCAAAGATGCTTTCGATACAGCTTTGCACTGAGGCAGGCGTGGACGGGGTCCTCGGACCTGCTGTCCCCCCGGTTCCTGTGAGGTCTTTCCTAAGGGACTAACAGTAATGTTTGTACGGTTTACTTAGTTATGTTTGTTTTCTTTTGTTTAGGGGTTGAGGGGTCGGTCCGGAAGGGTTGTGGTGGCGGCTTTTTAATAAGTGTGTTCGAGATGATGCATGACTACTAGAACAACGCACATGGTGGGAATGGATACGAGGGGCGGGTGAGACTGAAGGGCAAATTGCAGTGCTTTCTTTTTGACATAATGCCGATTGTTATTGGAACCTGGAATGTTAAGGAACTTAACTCCCCCCAAAAGCGCCGCAAAGTATGGAAATATATTGCTGATCACCATCTTGACGTAGTGGCATTACAGGAGACACATTTAGCCAGAGCCGAGGACACGTGCCTTAAACACAAACATTTTCCACTAATATATAAGTCCTCAGCAAACACGAAACATAAGAGGGGTGGCTATCATGTTTCGCTCTTTCATTCAATTTCAACCACTGGGGGTCCAGAGTGACAAGGAAGGCCGTTGGATTATGATTAAAGGGTGCCTAAGAGGGAGAATCTGCACCTTTGCAGTAGTGTACGCCCCCAATACTGGGCAGATAACCTTTTTACACGCATTTCTGGGGAAATTGATGGACTTTGTGGAAGGTCCACTCATCCTTATGGTAGATTTTAATTTGATATGTCAGAAAGATTTGGACAGCTCATACACACACCGCTAGGACATGGGCTCTTTTTCGGGGGCCACACAACGTTTACATGACTTAGGCCTTCTTGATGCCTGGCGCACTCTCTTTCCACAGACGCGAGATTACACTTTCTATTCACATGTCCACCGTACCTACTCACGCCTTGATTATATATTTCTTAGTCAATCCCTACAGGGTGCTTTACAAGACGCCAAGATTTTCCTCCTTCAAGTGTCCGACCATAGCCAGCTGTCTATTAGCCTCAATTGGTATGGAAACGCCCGACTCCCCCCAAGTGGTACTTTCCCCGTCGCTTCTTCAAGATAGTTTCTCGTAATTTAGTACAGGAACCCCTATCACTACTTTCTTCGAGACTAACAGACCAGAGGACATTTCGGAGCTTAACACCTGGGAGGCCTTTAAAGCTATCATTAGGGGGAAATGTATTGATCTCAATGCAGCATTGAACAGACAAAGGGCTACTGAAAGGACAACTGGAAAATGAGTTGCTTGCTATTGAACGCTCCCATAAACTCAACCTCACAAGGCAAACGTTACGCAACCTCACAGCACTCCGCGGTAAACTTAGGGCTATATATAATAATAGGGCGGAATTTACACATCTCAAGTTACAACACCTATCATACACCCAGGGCACTAAAATTGGTAAACATCTTGCCAGGCAATTGAGAGACAAACAAGAGAGAGAATATATAGGTGGCATTACGGGACCAAAGGGGGAAGTTACATATAAAGATGACGAAAAAGCTGACCTCTTTTTATAAAAGCCTTTACACTGGGGACACTTTAGACTCAGATGCCCAACGGGACTACCTCCAGACATTGCCCCTTCCACAAGTGTCGGACGAATGGAATGCATTACTCACAGCTCCTATCACAGAAGACGACATAATTGCAGCCATTAAAGCCCTGAAGCCCCACAGGGCTCTCGGGCCGGATGGTTAAACTGCACTATTTTATAAAACATTTTCCCCGGATATTAGCTCCCACCTTGCTCGTCTTTTTAACACCATGACGGAGGAAGGCACAACCTCCGGCACCATGGCAGAGGCCGTGAACTCGGTGATACCTAAACCAGGGAAGGATCCCCAGCATTGCGCATCTTATAGGCCGATTGCCCTATTAAATCTAGACACAAAACTTTATTCTTCGATTATAGCCAAACGCCTGAATGACCTTATGCCCATTCTCATACATTCAGACCAGTCGGGCTTTATCAAAGGAGTCAAACGCACGATAACACCCGTCAAATTATACACTTGATAGAAAAGGCCAATAGACGTCAAATCCCAGCGGTCTTAGTGGGATTAGATGCTGAAAGGGTTGACTGGTCGTACCCTTTCCAAACACTAATAGCATTCAGCTTTTGCCCTAAATTTCTCACCATGATTAGAGCTAACTACCTCCGCCCCCGTTCCAAAGTAGTAGTCAACGGGGTGCAATCATCCTCCTTTCACCATTCCAGAGGCACCCGAAAGTGGTGTCCCCTTTCACCCTTGCTTTTTGCTCTCAGTATAGAACCTTTACCACTGCCGATTAGATCCAATCCCAGAATTATGGGAATGCCTTTTACGGGGAATTCCCACAAAATTTCCTTGTTCGCGGATGATGTCCTTCTATCCCTGTCTGAACCCGCTACCTCCCTCCCTAACTTACAATCGGAACTTGAATGCTTTGAAGGTGTGTCTGGCTTTAAAATCAATGTAGATAAATCGTATATACTCAACCTCACCCTCTCACCGGCAGAAGTCCTCAGACTTCAGACCCTCACTTCCCTACCCTGGGTTGCATCTTCCATACAATACTTGGGGGTCCAACTAACGCCAAGACTTGTGGGTCTTTATGCTGCCAATTTTCCTCCCATACTTGCACGCATCCAATCAGATCTCACGAAATGAAAACCTTTTTCTGTCATGGTTAGGTCGCATTCATGCGGTGAAGATGAATCTCCTGCCTAAGCTCCTTTACTTGTTTCAGACCTTAGCTATTGAGCTGGAGGGTGATTTTTTTACAAAAAGTGAAAGCCATGATCCTATGCTTTATTTGGCAGGAGAGACATGCTCGCTTCTCTTACTCTTTACTGCGCCTCTCCCGCAACGACGGGGGAGTTGGACTCCCGGACATCGAATTATACTATAAAGCTGCACAGTTAAGGGTCTTAGTTGAATGGTCACAACGGGAATCTGAGAAACATTGGTTGCACATGGACCGCAGCGTGACGGGAAGGACAATCTGGGATTTGGTCTGGCGCCCTAGACAAGATAGGTCTAAAAACACATACATTAGCACTCAAAGTGTGGGACTCTGTCTCGGGTGACGATAGGTGGACTTCGTTCCCCTCCCCCTTCAAGCCGACCCACATGAGGGACCCTTTGATGCCTGGAGGGAGGGAGGTTGCTTGGCGCTGACGCACCTATTCCACAACTTCGACCCTCTTATTTTTGATAATTGTACACGGGATTATGAAATAGGACAACCAGAAAGATATCACTATACCCAATTGATGCACTGGGCCCTTACTCCTTTTGTACGAGATGCTGCCACCCGACCCCTCACAAAGTTTGAAGCCTTCCTCACCAAGACCAACTCTATGAAGTGGGTGATTTCATTCATATATAGTTTCTTACTTAAAACTGCTCTGGCCCCGCGCCCACGATACATGTGCATGTGGGAAGATATGATACATCGTCATATCTCTGATGAGGAATAGACACACTTATGGTCCGATATTACAAGTTTTAATCACTCCACAGAACTTAAGGAAGCACACTTGAAGACTATGTTGGATTGGTACCTGCACCCTGCCAAGTTACGACAAATCTTTCCCGCCACCTCTGATAGGTACAGGAAAGGGTGCGAGCTACTAGGAGACTTTCAACACATATAGTGGGACTGTCCAACCATCCGCCCCTTTTGGGAGGAGATTCTGACACACATAAAAGACATACTGGGATATCCCATCCCCACTACCATGTCAGGCATCCTTCCTTTCACGAGGCTTGCCATCCCCCGTATGTCCTGCCTTCATAAGAGCTCTTCACCTCTTTCAATTTTGATTAGAGTTCTAATGTCATGTGACTTCACTGTATGTTTGTCGCCACCACCATGGGGAGGGTGGGGATAGGGTTTACGTTTTTGTTTTTTTTCGTCTTTTTTCAGTTTCCCTTACATCCGCGATACATTGTTATATGCATAATGCATATTCCGTGTCATGTATGTCCTGTTTAAGACATGAAGTGCTTGTTGTAATGGAGAGTAGATGACACTCGGTGAACATGCATGCTCTCGACTCAAACCAGACAGGACTAATTTCAAGCTCCATAATGTTTAGAAACTGTATCCTCTGCTCGGGCCACTCTATAAGTGGATGCTGCACTGGTACTATCTCAGATGTATGTTGCAAAACTTTAATAAAAACATCTTTGGGGAAAAAAGAGAAGCATGAGGCTGACCAATAACTGCAAGAACTCTGGCCTAGTCATAGCATGCATGACATATGTATATTAATAAATATTTTAAAATTAAATTAAATGTAGGGAATTTGGGTAGGATACAGAGAGAAAGGGATTGGTAGCTGTGAGTGGGGAAAGAGTGTAAAAAGAATTGGACTTTCGTAAACCCATAATCTTTTGCAAGAAATCTGTATTCCCACAATGGATTCCTTTCCTTGATTAGATCACAGAAAAACCTTTTCTCTTTGCTATGCCAGGTTGTTTGTGTAAATTGTTATTCGCTTTTTAGAAGCTGTGTACTGCCTTCCTCCTCAATTCCCTTGCACCTCGTCTGGTAGTGATGAAAAACTTATTGAATAACTTCTGCATAGACTGATAACCAAAATCTTTGTGCAAAGAAAAACTTAATTTTTAAGCAATTGGTGGCTTTAAATTTCAAACTGGTTTTGTCACGGCCACATTGAACACTACACGTGGTGCTGAATGGAAATCACCATTGTGAAATGACTTCAGATTATAACGAATCTGAAGCAGAATGTATGATATCAACATAAGAATAAATAAGCACCAATATTTTATTGTATTTTTAAAGAGACTGTTGTGGATCGCTCCTCAACATGCAATCAACTGAGTGTGAGATTGTTCCCCAGAGTTCCGTATGCTGATCACACAGCAGAGCTATTTTCTTCCCTTCCGATGCCATTTACCTCGCAAAAGAAGTTTTTAAAGATGCAAGGGCACAGGGCACTGGCAGGGCGGCTCATGTTTCCAATGCTACCTTTTACATGACATACTGCAATACTGTCTTATAGTTAATACTTCAGATGGGCACCTTCTTCAGCTACCACTAGAAATGTAGAGCTGTACACCACTCCCGTGTCAAAGGCACTTCAAACGAACAGTACCTAAAGGGGGCTGACCCATGCCCACTACTGGTCATCCGGTGCGTTATTATGCTGATTGAGTGCCATATTGTACATATTTTGATGACTGTTTGTTCCTGTAGCATTTCTCTCTTGTATGTATAACTTACCTGTTGTTTGTACAGTGCTCTGACGGGTCCTGTTCATGCTATATAAAACTCTAAATAAATAAAGAAAAAATGTGTGTGGCAAGAGAGCAGCCATGCAGCTAATGTTGTCTGTAGCCCAAGTTCAAAATAGAAAGAATGCTTACAGTACGAGGGTTGTGGGTTGGGATTGGATGTGTACAATAGTATCATGGGTTGGTGCTTCTAATGCTGGTGACATAAATGGAAACTACCCACTGAGAGGATTTAATGGTAATGAGCGGAAGATAGATAAACTGTCTTCTTTACTTCGACATTTGTACTTTCTAAGACACTTTTGTATTATTTCATATTCTCCTTACTAAGAGGTGGCTTGGGAAATGCATTCCATGCCTTCTTCCTTTTTTTCATATAGATAAAACACATGAAGACACAGCCAACGCGTTTCATCCCACAACATAGGGACTGTTTTCAAAAGGAGTTGCCGGGAACGCTTGCGGTCTGACGCAAACATAAAACTATGGAGACTACCTCATGAACAATGTGACCCTAAGGAATCTGATTTCAGATATCACGACAAACCTCTGTAAAATATAGAGCTTGAAAACACATATGGTGTCTCTAGCCTTGACCGCAGACGTAGAAATATAATCCTGAAAAAATTTGTAATACTGAATACTAAAAATTCTGTGTATTTTACTACCTATCAATTAATGCTTTGCATAAGAAACAAACGTTTTTTTTTCCCTGACGAAGATCCTATATTGTGCGATAAAACGCGCTGGCTGTGACTTCATGTGGTTTATATATATGAAAAAAATCAATAAACGAAAGAATATAAAGAACATATATGACAATCTGGGGCCGTATTACACATGATCACTGTTTTCACCATGCGCACCTTTCAAAAGGTGTGCTGGGAGCAAACAATGCCAATGCACCCCATTATGGTAAATGCGCTGCCCATGGCAGTTCCGAACTTGCGCTGCCTCCAGGGCAGGGCATGCATATGAAATCACGGAGCACTGCACTTTCAAAGGGGTTTAGAGATCCCCTTGCAGGTGGGTGCTGTCAGTGACTGCACCCGCCTGCAAGGGGATGTCTGGGTTACACCCTGCCGAGGGCTGCCGTCAGGAGGCGTACTGACAGTGTGCCACCTTTTAAATGGCGCACAGTCAGTGTGCCTCCTGAGGGCTTCTTTGACTTTGCTCCCGCCTCTGTAATATGGTGCAGGTGCAGCGTCAAAGGAATTCCCTCATTTGTACAGGGCACGCCCCTATACAAATGAGGGAACACCCTCTGTTGATAGTGCTGGTGCTTTAAGTGCGCCAGCGCTATCAGTATTATAGAAGGGGACGTACAATCGTCTGCGCCCCCATCTATAATATCAAAGTGCTTTGGGGCGGGCAAAGCGGGCGCAACCACCCGCTGTGCCACCGGGGCACCATCTGTAATACGTCGCCTGATGCTCTTCTTTGGGATATTTTTCTGCTATTTAACCAATCTGAATTGTTAGCTACTTACAAGCATTGAGGCCAATGTGATTTAATCAAAAGATCGCTCTATGACAGACTAGCTAATCGTTCCATGCCCCTTCTTTTATAATCTTTAACTCTTCATAAGTAGCTCTTAAACTAAGTGGCACTGCCCCTTATTATAACTCAGTTTTCTAAGAAAGCCTAATTCTTTAAAAGAAAATCCTGTACTTCAACAAAAAGACACATCACTGGTTGACAGGCAGCTTTAAAAAGCTGTGCAGTCACTACTGCTATATTCACCTTTGTCAAAAGGAAATCTCTCAATGACAAAACACCAATGGAAGAAACAGCAAGAGGATGCTCGATTCCCGAAAATGCAGCCTGTAAAGGAAACTGCCTGGCTTGCAGTGGGAGCCTATATGCTTATCGCTAGGCACAAGCAAAAAATCAGCTGTCCCTCAGTCCGCCTGGAACGATAAACACGAAGAATGGGTTCAATTACCGTTTCAGCGGGCTAGTGTAGATATTTGTAACCAAAGAAGGAAAATAGAAACAATGCTGATTACATAATAAGTACTATATTGAGCACAGCAGTCAACACTTCATCTGCACTACTGAATGCTAACCGTCAGAACACAGAACCCATATAACAACATTTACTTAAACGAGAAATGTGTACCTAGGACTGTAAGCAGTATAAATATAACCCTGAAAGCACACATCGAACTACAACTCTAGGCGTGTATGCATGACATATAAAATAAGTTTATTTATCAGTGTGGTATGTTTCTGGGTAGTTGGGGTATGTGCTGTAGTGTGTACATAGCTACTTATGGTTTGGAATGGTAACCAAGCAATTGCCAGTGGTGAAACTATTTTGCAAGCATTCCTCACTCCAAGTTGTGTGTGATTCATTGCAACTTATTCCTCATGCCTGACACTCACTGCACTATGGATCCCATTCCCCATGCAGGGTGTGTCTTTGGTGCTGACCTACATTTCCAACAGAAGCAGGCTAATAGCCTATGTTTGTGTATGCTATAAGGCAGTGAGGGAGTGTGCCTGAGAGTTTAGCAGAGAGAGCCTAATCCTTATTATATAACAACAAATTATGGTCAATCAGTGACTCCTGGTCCCTCGTATCCAGGAAGATGGACTACATACTTGATTAAAGATACATACAGATGGCTAAGGGCCACATTCTGGTCTACATTGTATTTAACCCTGACACAGTAGAGCAGAGTACAGGACTTATTCACTGGCTGGCAGGCGGTAATGATTCCTAATCAATATATTTATTAAAAATATTTACCACAGTCTTGCATTTAGCCAGGTCACAGAGTCCTTATACCGTTCTAACTTTTATTACCACAATCTAAACTATGCAGCGCATTGGGCCTACTCTCTTACCATTTATCTTCCTCCAATGGACCTTTCTTATCAACACTGAAGGGTGAGGGGTGTAGCATTTCATCAATCATTATCAATTAACAGTGCAACCCATATGACTACACAATAAGGACCAGGAATCGGTTCCGATAGCTGACAAGATTTATTATAAGTTAACAAACAAGTTCAAGTACACAATTCTTAGTACTATGCTATAGAGATACAGAATAAAGGGAAGCCCAACCTCTGGAAGAAATTGAGGCAGACAAATATCAGGCAAACAAGAAGTTCAGTAATAGCAACATAAAAGAGTTATACAAGAATTTGATGTTAGGAGAAGAATCTCAGGTTTACTTGCCTATGCTTAAGTAAATCTGAATCTCCTAAATCAGAGTTTACTTGCCGATGCTTAAGTAATTCTGAATCTCCTAAATCAGAGTCCAAGTTAACAGGATAATTCTTAGAATCCTGAAGAATCTAAAAAATCAGGGAAATTTAATAAAGGACATTTGAACAAGGCAAGAAGAAATTAAATAGGAAGGTGCCAATAATTCAGAAGCTCGATCAGAGTCTTCTAGGGTCAGGGTGATAAGTGTTAGTCTAAGCCACACAGCAAATAATCAAAAGGAAGCATAGAGGTCTAAACCTCTCAGAGTCCAAAGGAAAAATGCGGTAAAAGGTCAGGACAAGTTCTGAAAGCGTTGTGGGGTAGTTCTGAAAGAGATCTGATCTCAGACGGTGTGAAACTAAGTTATAACACACAAGAGTCTCTTGGGCAAAACCCCTCTATATTAACCGCAGGCTTGGAGGTGTGGAGATTTGCCTACTCCGCGTTCCGCTGAGAATGCGGAGTAGTTTTATTTAAAGTAAATAAAAACACCTTAACACAGCCCGGGGACGCCGCAGCTAAGGTAAGGTATTTTTATTTACTTTAAAGACGTTTTTAAAAGTTGTAATCAATTGTTAATAGGGAGACTGGGAGACGGGTGGCGCAGCGGAGCTCCACGGATTTTCACGGAATTTGCTCTCAACTCCGTGGCCCTCCGAGTAGCCCCGCTATGCCCACTACGCCCAGGGTTACTCTATATGCATCAGCAGGGGTCCATAGTCCCCTTTTATTTTCAGGTTGCAGACTGAAATATTTGCAAAGTTTCCCACACTGGACATGGGTACGACATTGTCTTCTCATACCCAGGCTAGGTTGCAAAATTGTTGAATAGTCCTTTCAGTTAATGATCTGTCTCTCTATGTTCTTTCATCAAGGTCTTCTTAGCTCGCTCCCTCATCACTAGTACAGTAATGCTTCGTAGTGAAAAATCTAAGGGGCTCACTCAGCTACCCTCGAATTCATCAAATAAAAGAAAAAAAAGGCGGTTAGATTCACAGGAGGCATTGTGTTGGGTTAAAAATCTCACAACCCTTAATGGTCTCCAAAATTCTGGTAAGCCTATGGTCACTTAGTAGGACATATATACTGGTACCTAGATATGTGGCTGTCTGCAAGGTTTGTGATAGCCTCAGTCCCTGAGAAAAACTCCAAATGTACCCATTCTCACTCGCTCTAGCTGGTGGCCCTGTAGATATCACTTGCCAGACATCACTCACTTACTGTCTCTCTAGGAGTTTAGAGGGTCTTAGCTCTGAGGGCTTCCCTCCTTCCCCAACCATATTTCTGGCTGCAGTGAGGTCGGGGGACCATACAGGTTCTAGAGAATCACCCTTCTGACTAGTGGCTCAAGCCAGTCAGTGTTTTCCCCCTACTAGTGTCTTTGATGGTCCCGTCCCATACTTAGACAGGCCCCTCCCATACTTAGGAGAGGCCCCTATCAAGCCAAGGCCCTTAAGTAGTATCACAGCATGCACAGCCAAAGATGCAGGGGCATCCCCCAAGGTACACGTGGTGTAAAATGCAGGTTGGAGAATTTAGGTCTTGGAGAGTATAGGGGAATAACGCTTAGGATATTTCTTGTGCGTGTTGTAGGAGCTACAGATGAAGGCAATATACAGAGCTAGTAATGAAAGGTGCAGTTGGTGTTGTAGGCTGTAAAGTGTAGGCTATTGTGTAGTTAAAGCAGAATGTATCCAGTGGTGTAGAGATTAGGATGCATGGCGTGTAGCTTGTGAGAATGTAGGTTCAGGGTGTGTAGATGGTGGTGTTGGTAAGATTGCCAGGGGTCTAGTTTGTGTAGGATTTAGGTGATTGGGAATGTAAGTGGTTGTGTGTGGTGCATGTTGTGTAGTTGTTGGTGTATAGGGCAGGCGGCATAGACATGGTGTAGGTGAAGTACGGAGAAGAATTGTAGGGTGCATGTGAAGAAAGAATGGAATGTAAGCTGAGGTTTATGTCGTCACTTGAGTTAATTCGGTTGAGTAGTGCATAATTTATATATGATCATGATTGGTACCTACATTTCAACTTTTAGCATGCTGGAGCTTTCAATTGTGTTCAGTGTTAGAAACAGGCTTTCTAATTGGCAGTGGTTTGAACCCTGTTCAAGTAGGGGTCCTTACTCTAGTCAGGGTAAAGGAGTCAAACAGCTAAGATAACCCCTGCTCACTTCCTTGGTAGCTTGGCACAAGCAGTTAGTCTTATACCAGACGTACTGTGTAAATAAAGCATGTGTACATACACACACAGTAACACCGGGAAAACACTACAAAAGGAGTCCACACCAGTTTAGACAAATAGCCAAAAGATGTACTTTTAAATTGTGAGCTCAGAGACCCCAAGCTCCAAATTTCTATCTGCTCCCAATGGGAAATGACACATAAAAGATATTTCAAGGCAATCCTCTGTTACCCTATGAGAGAGAAAGTCTTTGCAATAGTGAAAATGAAATTAACAATTATTACACTATTAGGACATGTAAAATACACCTTTAAAGTACACTGCCCCCTGCCCATGGGGCTGCCTTGGGACTACCTTAGGGGTGACTTACATGTGATATAAGGAAAGGTTTGGGCCTCGCAAGTGGGTGCACTTGCCAGGTTTAAAACTGCACACACAGGCACATGAGACAAATTTGACAGGCTACTCATGTGAGTGGCACAATCAGTGCCGCAGGTCCAGTAGTAGCATTTGATTTTCAGGCCCTGGGCACACCTGGTGCATTTTACTAGGGACTTGCTAGTTAATCAAATATGCCAATCACGGATAAACCAATCACCAATGCAATTTAGACAGATAGCATTTGCATTTTAGCACTTGTCAGCAGTCGTAAAATGCCCAGAGTCCTAAAACCTGCAAAAAAGCAATGTAGAAAAATACAGGAGGAAGGCAGAAAAGTTTGGGGATAACCCTGCAAGAAAGGCCAGGTCCAACATTCAGTAGTATTCATGATGTACATCTATATGTACTGGGATTAGTATAGCACAAACCTAGCTAGGAAGCAATGGATTGCTGAAAAAGGGCAAGAGCCTTAAGAGCAATAAATCATATAAGGGAAGAAAATATCAGTAAAGGGAGAGTATGTGGGGGAATGCTCCTTAAAGAGATCTCTTTTCAGCTTCTTGCTAAATTGTATGTGGATCCAGGCAGGTGTGATGTCAGTCGGGACGCTATTGAGAATCTTGTATTCATAGACTGAGAAAACCTGTTATCTGTTTTTTTCCCTTTTACATCTTTTGGTCCCCATTCTAGCAATATTATTGCTTGTGTTATGGCGCTGTTCTGCAGAACTGGTCAGTTTCTCGGCCAGGTATGTTAAGCCAAGGTTGATGGCTTGGAGGGGATGCAGCTAGTTTTGAAGAGCATAAATGTCCAAAGGGGAAACCAGTGTAATTCCTTCAATGTTGATATCACAGAATTTCTTTGGATCCCTGATGTGATAGCAACTCATGGGATGCTGCTTCAGTATCTGAGACACCTCACAATTATTAGGTACGCATGCTGAAATGGGTTGATTATTTCTTCCTTATCATTCATGATCTGTACTCAAGTTTGTGAAGTTAAATTTTTTTTAAAGCGGACTCTGAATGCATTGTCTTAAAGGGTAGCAGGCAATGTCTCGAAGGTTTAAACGTCCTTCTCATTAAATGTTATGGTAAAATGAGCACTTTTTAGTTTTTTATGAAAAAGATTATGATTACGGTATGAATATTATTTCCTTTAGAGTAAGAAAAATGTTATTAAAGTTTCAATGTAATATGGAAAAAACTCTGCTACGTTGATTGAACTGGTATACCACGTGGTCAAGGGTTTTATTATTATTCATATGTGAACCAAAGTGTAATTCAAGGAGATTATAGATTTTTTGGCATTCAAACTATTGCAATCCATAAAAGATGCACAACCCAACATTATCCTGATAGACCGAGTAGATTGTAGACTGTAGGCTACAGCAGAAATGAAGACCTGGTTTTTTTTTGTATGTATGTATGTATTTTGTCTGATTTGTTTTACTTTTTTGACTCAAATATTTCAAGAGATATCTAGATCTTGTGGCAAACTGGTGGATCCTGAAGTCTATTTGAACATTTTTGGCTGGGATGATCAGCGACTATTAGATTATTTAATGTTTGTGCTTCTAATGTTTGATTTTCATTCACTGAAAACTGCACTCGCCACAGTGGGAAATGGAGGAGGTTGTTAAGTAAAAGTTTTTAGTAACGTACAATTTTAAATGTTAGGGAGTAAAGGCAACAACACAATATAATCAGGAGCTGTCTGGAATCATTTTGTGATTTGAATTCAAATGCGTCCTCCATGGAACAATGGAACTTAAGTTTGTGATGAACTCTGTATTTTTTTTCCTTTTTTATTGTTTTTTGATTGAAAAAGGCAAACAAACAATAATAACGACATGGCACCAATATTAACAACCTTAAGTTAACATTACATATTTTCCCTTCCCTGCCAATCCTGCTGAAGCCAGCGACGTAGCTTGGAGAAGAAACTTTTTTGCCATCAGATAAAGAGTCAGAGAGCCACGGACCCCAGACCTCAAGGTATTTGGGGCTCACCCCTTCATTTATAAAATGACCTTTTCTGCTTTGCAGCCGTAGTCCATCCCTCATGTCCAGACAGTTATCTGGAGTGGTTCTTGTGATCTCCAACATCTAGCTGTCTCTCTTAGCAATCATGAACCTAAGTTATGTTATGTTATGTTATACTTTTATTTGTATAGCGCACGGATACTCAACAAGAGTGTCCCGGCGCTTTATGTCGGCAGCTCAGCAATTAAAAAACATAACAGTAATAAAACAGGAACGGAAGGGAAAAAACAACCTAAAGGTTAAAAAGCCAGGTCTTAAGGCTTTTCCTGAAAAGGAGCAGACTGGGAATACTGCGTAAAGCAAGAGGCAGGGAATTCCAAAGCTGGGGGGCCCTAAGGCTAAAAGAGCGACCCCCCGTACGAGCCTTCCTCACTCGGGGGACCACGGCCATAAACAGAGTCTCCGAACGCAGTGAGCGAGCCGGGCGATAGAAGGCAAGCCTGCGCTGCAGATGCTTTGCTCCCAAACCAGAAAGTGCTTTATGCACCAGAGTCAAAGTTTTAAACATAATCCGCTTTCGGATGGGCAGCCAATGAAGTGACTGCAACAACCCGGATGTTCTCGCCCGCCTATGAAGGCCAAAAATGGCGCGAGCCGCGAAGTTCTGCACCACTTGCAGCCGCTGGACCAGATATTCCGGAAGCCCTAAATATAAAGCATTAGCATAGTCCAATCTAGATCCTATTAGAGCTTGGACAGTGATCTTTCTATGCTCCTCTGTAAGCAGAGGTAAGAACTTCCGGAGCATCTTTAAGATACCGAAACAGGTACCTGTCAGACCAAGAATGTGAGATCTAAGCGTAAGGTTGTTATCAAGCTTGACTCCCAGATTTTTGGCCACAAGAGAGGACTGAGCGGGAGGACACATGTCCGACGGCCACCACTCCCGCCATTCCGGGTCCGAAGCGCACCCAAAGAGCAGAACCTCCGATTTACTGGAGTTGGCCTTAAGGCCGTTCCCCTGGAACCAGTCAAAGACCCTCTCCAGGCACCCCCGAATGCTCTCACCATCGAAAGCCTGATCTTTCCTGCAGGTGAAGAGAAGTTGCGTGTCATCCGCGTAGGACACGATCTGGGCCCCAAAAGCCTCCACCAGTGCGGCCAGAGGGGTCATAAAGATGTTAAAGAGAGTTGGGCTCAACACAGAGCCCAGTGGAACTCCGACTCCCAATGGCGGCATCTCAGCGGAGCTCGGGGAGGCCCAGACCGTTTGTCGACGGTCCTCTAAAAGGGATGTAAACCATTTGAGCACCGTCCCCCTCAGACCGATGTCATAAAGTCTGGCAAGAAGCGCCTCGTGGGGGACGGTGTCGAAGGCCGCCGACAAGTCCAGCATGACAAGCATGGCCTTACCTCCTGCGTCCAGTGTCTCCCGAATAACCTCTGACACCTCGAGAAGTGCCGTCTCCGTGCCTAAATAGGGCCGGAATCCGGATTGCGAGGGGTGCAGTAGGTCATTAGATTCTAGGAAGCCAGAAAGAACGCCATGCACATGCTTCTCTGTGAGCTTCGCCAGGGCCGGAAGAAGAGAAATTGGCCTATAATTTGCCAAAACCTCAGTATCCAATCCAGGCTTCTTGAGGAGGGGGATCACCATAGCTCTTTTCCAGGACCGCGGGAGCCGCCCCTCCCTCAAAGACAAATTCAGGAGAGGATTAACCAAAGGGTTCATCAACGACGCCATCCTGGCCAAAAATTTAGCCGGACAAGGATCTAATGGCGAGCCTGATTTGAGACTGGCCAGAAGCGTAAGAGAAGCATCGGAGGAAACAGAAGGGAACTCCGCCAAGAGAGCGTCTGGCTTAGCTGATGGAACAGGTCCCACCCCGATGCTGAAAAACCCTTCAGCAGACCTCTCCGGAAAGGAGGCCTGGATCGATCTGATCTTATCCGTAAAAAAACTGGCGAGGTCACAGACCCAGGACTCAGATGGCACTACTTGATGGGGGTTAGATCTAGGGGCCGTAAACTCCCTCACCACCGTGAAGATCTCCTTACATGAATTAGAGGCCGCCTCTATCCTCCTGGCAAGATATTCTTTTTTTGCACATAGAATATTGCGGTGGTACGCTTTAACCACCATCCTATAAGCAAGCCTGGCCTCCCCGTCGTACTGAGAGCGCCACACCCTCTCGACCACCTTACACTGGCTGCGCTCAGTGCGCAGCGCCTCCGTAAACCACGGCGCAGACTGCCGCTTGGCCATAGGTCGAGGGGCCCTTACAGGGGCTAGATCATTCAGCCTCTCTATAGGCCACACCTGCATGGCCTCAGTATCCAGCTCCAGGTCGCCCGAGATAGGGCAGGGGTGGTCAGCAAACGCCTGAGCTAACAGTTCTGGCGTCACTCTATGTAAAGCCCTCGAGGCTGATCCAGGCTGAGCGGGAGCGCTACTAGGTAGATGCTCACTCCCCCGAATGGAGAACCGGACCAGCCTATGATCGGACCAAAGCACCGGGAGAAGTTCAATGTCCTCTAAAGGGATCGATGAAAACACTTGATCCAGGGTGTGTCCCTTGTCATGTGTGGGGCCCGTCAGAAAAGGAACAAGGCCCAGAGGGGCAGTGATGTCAAACAATTTATTTGAATTCAAGTCCTCAGCTATATCCAAATGAAAATTAAAATCGCCCGCCAGCAGACAATGCTGTGCAGACAGAGCCAGTCCGGATATGGCCACCTGGAGATCCTCAAAGAAAGAGCCCACAGATCCTGGTGGTCTATATACCAGCAGCCCTTTCAAGGCTTGATGCGGGGACAGCCTAATAGTAAAAGCGAGAGACTCTGAGCCTATGATAGTATACAGAGGGAGGATAGAGCAAGGAGCATTCTTTTTAACAACCACCGCCACCCCACCCCCCCTTCCCTTGACTCTGTCCTGGCGAAAGATGTTATAATCCGGTGGGATGGCCGCTAAAATGTCCGGATTGGACGTCTCCCCCAACCAGGGTTCGGTCAACAAAAGGCATAGAGGTTTTTCCCTGACCAGAAGATCAAAAATGTCAAGGGCATGCCTACCTACTGATCTCGTGTTAAGCAGGAGGCACAGATGTTTCACACGGTCCTCGCCTACCCGAGAAGCAGGGGAGGGGACATAAGCAGGTGACCAGCCACAACCCGGGCAGAGACGTTTACCCCTGTACCGACCCGGAAAAACGGATCGACAAGCACAGGAAGTAAATTGCAAGGACCGAAGAGTCCTGGAAGAATAGCAAATCATTCTCCCAACCAGGTCAGAGTCCTCCGCCGCTCCGACGCCTCCGGGACGCTGACGGGCGCAGACGGGCAGGACTCTGGCAAGACTCAGGCAAAAGCGAGGGCAACCCCGCTGCGCGATCCTGCTGCGCTTGGGGGGACTGGTTTAAATAGGTCCTCCAGGTGAGGTGCACACCGCCCCACCAGGACGCTCAAGATGCCGCTCAGGAAGCGTCAAAGCCCTTCCCAAGATGGCGCCCGAGTTGCAGAGGACAGGCGAGGCAAAACACCACCAACCCCAGAACCGGATCCGCTAACACAGCGGTGTGTGACCTATTATAGTGCAGGTATAGGGCCAGCTCCCAGGCCAACAGCCTCTGGTATCTATCAGCCCAGCCACCAGTGGGCCCGAATTCTCTATGATCTGTAAGATGTATGTGATACGTCTGTGAATTGCCTTTGAGTACTGTGCTATGCCTGAGCAAGTTCACAGCAAGTGAAAGAAAGACCCACCGGGGTACCTGCATTGCCAGCATCTTTGTATTCTCCACAGCCGATCTGGGTGGTAGTAGGTGCGGTGGAAGTAGCTGAACTGTAAGAGTCAGAAAGTAGCCGGTATGGTCAGGAGCTGCAAGACTATCTTGGCCTCCCTCCAATTGTCATCACATAGTGCCCCCAAGTCTGCCACTATCACTATCAGAAGTAGCACAGGGGTTCAGGGGTATTAAGCAGCAGTGATGGGTACAAACGAGAAATGCCCTTCAGTCCCAAGGTGAACTTGGCCTCCAATGGGTTGTGTTCCGGGACCACCCCATAGGCATCCCTGTAGGCATTCAGAGTGTGGCGGACCTGCAGATACCCAACTACTGGGAGTTGTGAACCTTAAATTCTACCTTAAGTTTATCTAAGGATACCACATGGTCATGGTCCGATAGGTGCACCAGTGTGGATATTCTGATCAGATCCCAGCTGCGGAAGCCTTCAACCGAGACACCTGCCTCAACCAGGACTTGGTCCACAGCAAGATCTGAGCAGTCATTTCTCACATTCACTTTATATGCAAAAAGGCCTCCTGCCAAAATAGCAATGGGATTTTTGAGACTTAAGGCAGGGAGATGAGTTTCGTAGAGCAGGCCATGTACCCCCACCCATCGAAATAAGAAAGCTGTAAGCACTAAGCCGAGTCCCGCCAGTCCTCAAATAGCTAATCCCCCACCAGGATCATCTGCGCTGCCCAGTAGTACAGGTTGAGATCCGGAGCGCCCAACCTGCCCTTGTATAACAGTGCTGAGCACTTGGCATGTGCCATTCTGGGGTCTTCCCAACCCCGTAGATACTTGTTGCCATGGATTGCATGTCTGCAAAGAAGGTCGGTGGGGGTGTGTAAGGGTGATTTTGTAACACTTCGTAACACATAGAGGAAACAGGGAACAAAAGCATCTTATATATGGCTACTCGGTCTAGGAGAATGAGCAGAAGATGTGTCCAGGAGTTCAAGTTGCTGTGCACTCACCGCAGAATAGGGGTTATATTCATGTCCCAATTCATTTGTGAGTTAAGCGCTATGGTAATGCCCAAATATCAGAATGGACCTTAAGTGAATCGCAGTCTGGCCTCCGGCAGCGGAAGGCGATTGGTTCAGATAAGTGAATGTACTGAGATTTCCTCCAATTATCTCGGAGCCCTGCGGCATCTCTATAGATATCTATAAATATTCAGGCGAGGGATAGAGGTGAGCGGGGATTGAATTTATAATAATAAATCATCTGCACAAAGTGCCACTCTATCCTAAAGATCAGCCGCCCACCAGAAGCCCTGCAGCTGTGCATCCATTCTTACCCAAGCCGCCAATGGTTCCATCAATAGGGCACGGAGGAGGTGTGAACGGGGGCAGCACTTCCTTATGCCGTATCAGGAACTCAGACAACATCATTCCGTTCACCCATGCCAGCACGCAAGGGGTGTTGTGAAGCACTCCAAATAACGGTAGAAACTGCGGGCCATTATTCATGCGGCGCAATACATGGAAAAGGCAGGGCCAAATACCTGTATCGAACTCTCTTTCATGGTCAAACAACAGCAGGCCCGCCTGCAGCAGCGTCAAGATGGGATAGGGAGAACTGAAGACGACTGACACAGTGGCGGGTACTCTGACTTGGCATACAGCCGTTCTGGTCTTTGTGGACCAACAATGCAATGACCCGGATGTCATTATCCCACATATCTTCCAGACTCAATCAATCAATCAATCAAGTAGCATTTTATAGTGCAGCTTATCACCCTGAGGGGATTTCAGGTGCTGCGCTGCAGGCATCAGTTGAAGGGCCAGGTCTTGAGTCTCTTGCTGAAGTGGTTCAGCGAGGGCAAAGTGTGGAGGTGGAGGGGGAGGTGAGAGAACGAGCGTCCTCTTGTGTGGCTGCAGCACATACGTGGTGTCTGATTGAGAGTGAGGTGAGCAGAGCGGAGGTATCTGGTTGGTTGGGAGAAGGTCAGGCGGTGGTTCATGTAGTGTGGTCCTTGGTTGTGGAGGGCTTTGTAGGTGTGGGTCAGGAGTTTGAACTGACATCTCTTCTGGGCAGGGAGCCAGTGGAGGCGTTTCGGATACTGATTGATGTGTGTCCTCTTGGGCAGGTTGAGGATCAGTCTGGCTGCTGCATTCTGGAATGTCTGGAGTCTTTTCATGAGTTTACAGGTGGTGCCGGCATAGAGTGCATTGCCATAGTCAAGCCGGCTGGTGATGAGGGCCTGGGTCCCAGTTTTCCTTGTGCTGATGGGGAGCCATCTGAAGATTGTGTGGAGCCTGTGGATCTTGTGGAAGCAGGCTGCGGCAACGGCACTGACCTGATGTTTCAAGGAGAGTTCACTGTCGAGTATGATGCCCAGATTGCGGGTGTGGACTTTCAGTGTGGGGGTAGGTCCTAGCTCCACTGGTCATCAGGAGTAGATCCACAGGGTGGTGTATCTGCAAAAGATCAGGACTTGCATTTTGTCTGTGTTGAGTTTAACGTTGTTGACTCTCATCCATGTTGCTATGAAAGCTGGTCTTCATCAGGGTGGGGTTCGCTGAGAATGAGAGGACATGCTTAGTGTCGTCGGCGTAGGAGAGGATGTTGATATTTTGTGATCTAACGATGTCTGCGAAAGGTGTCATGTAGATGTTGAAGAGGGTACGGCTGGGGTAGTCAAGTCAAGTCAAATTATCTTTATTCGGATTATCAATACATCCATAAAAGTACATAAAAATGCATTAAGAACAGTTTAAAACATATATAAATAAACAGATTTATCAAAATAGCATTTAAGCAGCATATATCATAAAGTGCGGTAAGCATAGTATAAAGTGCAAAGAAGATAGTAAAGGGAGAAACATTATACTACTAGCAAAATACACATAAAATTCAAGTTATGTACTCCCAAAAAATGATCCTTTACAACAGAATACATATACAACTAAATCAACGGGCAATTAAAATAAATAATTAGGTGCAAGAAGTGCAACAATACCATAGTGCTATTAGCAATTATCCAAACTCCATGCATGACCTCGATTTGACACATCTTTTTATAAAGCAGTTTACAGTGTATATAACTTCATCAGTATGTAGCATTTGGAGAAATTTTAAAGCAAGATTAAAATCTCTGAGGTTATATTTACAAAGGGTCGGCCTTAAGTATTGACAGGTATATAATTTATAGAAGCCGCAGAAGAAGAAATAGTGCAATAGACTTTGTTTCCCGCCCTGAGAACAGGGGCAGTCCAATTCTTCCAGTTTTTTGTTGTAGCCAAGGGGGAAGCTGAGCAAATTTACTATGCTTCCATCCCGAAACCTGAACAAAAGGCTCCTATTCCACTTTCCTATGGGTATTGACAAGTATCTATAAAAATTTTCCAAATTAATCAAATTATCACAACTTAGGTCAATAATGAGCTGATATCTAATGACACCAGGTTTAATAGACTCAGACCTCAAGCGATCCTCTTTGTATAGGTCAAGTAAAGCCCGTTTAATACTGTGCTTATGGGCGGGGACAATAGAGTTCGGGGAACTAAACAAAGAACCCTGACCCACGCTCTGCAGGCTATCCTTGACTGCATTAAACCAAGGTATGTGATGAAAACTATCACTTAACAAACAGTCAGATATTATACTGCGCGTTAAGGACGCTGCTGGATTTAACCATACCTTGATCCAAAAGAGAGCAGGCCTAGACCTAATGAAGTCATCAATATAGGACAATCTCAGTTCGTTATGACAGATAAGTGTAGAGGCGCAAGGGACTCCTCCCAGCACCCTCCTACAGAATCTATTTTCCTCTGACTGAAGACCCGTGCTTTTGCAGTATCCCCACACTTCAGCTCCATATGTCCCAGTTGGTCGACATTGGGTGCGGTATATATTAAGTAGGGGTGTTACCACATCTGCCAGTTTTGGTTGTCGGAGGGATAAGATTGATTTAATTGACTTGCCAATTTTATTTCTCGCATAAGCGGCATGCGGCTGCCAAGAGCCAGAGTTGGAAAAAAGTAACCCTAAATAGGGAAAAGTGCTAGTGCATTTTAAAATATTGTTGCCGGATTTAATTGATGTAATATTGTACTTATTAGGTCCGCAGTTCATGATAAAGGATTTTTTAAAATTGGTGTTTAAACCAAGATCAGACATAAACGCAACAAACCCCGAAATTAAGATGCGTAGAGCATTCGGGGTTCGCCCCATTAGTACTGCGTCATCCGCATAAAGTAGAGTAGTAATGGGGACGCCATTTATAATTGGAACGTCCTTAGTAATTTTATTTAAACTGCTGCTCAACCCATTGATATATAAAATAAAAAGCAGGGGGGCGAGTACGCAGCCCTGTCTAACTCCTCTGCTAATAAGAACATCATTGGACAGATCGCCATCATTATTTATCCGTACTCTTGCTTTTAAGTCCCTATGTAACTCAGACAAAAAATACACCAGAGAGTCATCCAAACCATAATCAAGCAAAAGAGACCACAACCTAGAACGATTAACAAAATCGAATGCGGAACTCAGATCCATGAAACCTAAATAAAGGGGGGATTTTTTAACAATAATGTATTTAGCCATAATCAGGTTTAAATTTAGACACTGTTCAACTGTGCCTACGTGGCTTCTAAATCCCAGTTGACTACAATGAAGAACATTGTTGTCCTCAGCCCAGTTCCTTATCCGTTTAAAGATTACCCTACCAAGGACCTTTAACGTATTGTCGATCAGTGAGATCGGACGGTAGCAGGCAGGATCCGACCTGTCACCTTTTTTGAAGATTGGTACGATAACACTGTTCGACCAGGATTCAGGAATTGAGTTTTCGCACAGGTTATTAAATAGGTTGCATAGGAGAGGGGCCCAGAAATTAATTTCTGATTTAATCTGATCGATAGAGAGACCATCGAGGCCAGGTGCTTTGTTACTTGCACTATCAATTATAGCTTCCTCGACCTCTATTAATGAAAAGGTCAAAGGTTCAGCGCTATTGGATAGGGGGGCAATAACTAGAGAGGTGGCTGATATGGCATAAATTTGAGAAAAGTGCTCAACCCAAGCCTCACCGGTTATGTTGCAGTTAATTGGGTTGAGACTAGAGCCAAAGGATCTTAGGGACTTCACTTCTCTCCAGAAGCCGGCTGTATCCTTTAGCATGGCAGTGCATGTGAGAGATTCCCAATGGTTAATTACCAGAGCCTCAGATCTGGTGTGTAGGGCAATTTTATATTTTGATCTTAAATCTCGTACCAATGGCACATCCCTAGGGTTAGTTTTTAGGGCAGCCCTCAATTCCCTATTGGCCTTGGAGCAGGCAGAGTCAAACCAGCGTGGACCTTGAGCTATATTCTGCCTAGCTGGTTTAGAAGATTCTTTTTTAATGGCTCTGCATAAATTGCCAAAGGCCTCAACCACAACAACACAGGGGCTCGAGTATGATAAGCAAGTCTCTACTACCACAAGATGTTTTCTAATTACTCTAGCTAAAATGTCTTTATTGTCTACCCCTTTCCACACTAGTCTTAATCTATCGGTCGATAAAGACAGATTTTTTGGCCCACTCTCTACTTTTGCTGCAACCTTCCAGGTCTGAGGATTATGTAAATATATTCTAATTGGATAGTGGTCGCTATAAGCGGAACAGATGACTTCTGCTTTTAAAATGATGTCACTTAATAATGGGCATATAAATATGTAATCTATTGTGGATGCACAACCATGACCCACGAAAGTTGGGGTTGTTATGCTATCAACACTTGAACCCACGATTTCCATTGCATTTAATAAATCACGGGAGGCTAAAAGATTTTTCAACTCTTCACCGTTTTTACATGGTGGGCTGCTGCGATATATATGGGCATTGAAATCCCCTCCGATACAGATACCGTCAAAAGGCCCATACTTATGCCCTTCCATAATATCATCAATAAATGCAAACAAAGAAATAAAATTATCATTAGGATGAGTTACGAAATCATTATTATAAAAGTTAATAATGCACAATTTCATTCTATTAAAATACTTAATGGCCATAAAACAGTTACCTAAAGTAGGGATCAATGTAGTTTGGACCCCAGGTTTTATTTTGGACCAGATGGATAAGCCCCCACTGGGCCTGCCCATATGGGAGGGGGTGGCTTTTAAATTGTAACAACAGAAGCCCTCCATCGATGGTGACATTATACACCAAGTTTCTTGCAACATCAATATATCACAATTATTGTCAACCCAAGTTAGCCATTCTGGAATTTTTAATTTCGATTTTAGACCTGCTATATTCCAACTTACAACCAATAATTCGGAATCCAGGTTCTTTCGTTTTGGAATCAAAATTTTTTGACTCGTAACCGGTCGAGTCAAAGGTTGAGGCAAGTATTGGGGAACAACCTGGGATTCAGAAATTGGCGACATAGATGGTACAACAGAATTAGGCAGAGATGGTCAATCCTGCAAATCTAAGTCCGACAAAGGTGCAAATCTATTGAACATATTAAGAGGAAATGGGGCCGGTTGGAATTGCATAGGCGGTGGCTGAAAGTACATGGACGAAGGGTGAAAGTGCATTGGTTGAGGTAGTGGTTGTGATAAAAATTGCACTGGAGGAGGCCGTGGGTGTCTTGCCATTTGTCTGTAGAAATAACTCAAAGGTAGCATGGTTACAACAGTAGAAATGGCAGAGCAGTTACTGTTTCTATTAAGAAGGTTTCTCACAGTCCCTGGGTTCTGGAAATTAAGAACTATGCAGTCGCCTTCCTTATCTTTAGTTAAAGGTCCAATCCACGACACCCTACGTGCCGATAAAATCTCTCTAGAGATATCATAACCAACGCCTTTATGTTTAGTCAGCCAATCTATGCATTTGTTTCTTAATTGCACCCAAGACTCCCCCTGGCTCTCCCTCAACTGTGGTACGCCTGCAAGAACTAAAACATAGGGACAAGCATCTGGAGGCAAGTGTAATGCCGGCCCTTGATGCTTAATTGATTTATTTGGCCCTTGTTTACGAATGTCCTCAGTATTACTTACAACAGTTGATCTCAACACTGTCGCTGGTTGGGTAGAACCATTCTCACAGTTCGAAGCAGTGTTGGTGCAGTTAGTGATGAGGGAGGTTGTAGTTTTCCTAGGGGCAGGTGTAGGGGTAGGCCTAGTAGTCAAATCTGATTTTGTTAAAAGTGGCCCTCCATCAGTAGGTCTTAATGGAGCTGTAGGTAGCACAGTAGACAGCGGCAAAGTTCCGGGGTTGCTCAAAACCCCGCCCAGGAGAGTAGAAGTTTCCTGTTTCTTTGCAGACAGAGTGTTATTTACAGATTCCAGTTCTTTTATAAGACGATCGGCCCTAATTTGGTCCAAAACAACAGACCCCTTCTTTTTTGTTTCTCCGTTTTTGACCAAATTGTCAAGTCTATCAAGTCTTTTAAAAACATTATTAAACTGACTGATCATTTGCTTTTCTATCCGATTAAAAATAGTGTCCACTATAGTTTCTATAAGGTTCACATTCTGTCTTGAAAGATTGTAATTATCTCCCATTAGTGTTGTTTGGGTCCAAACAGTATTAGAGCTCTCACTGGAGTGAATGGTAGATGGCACGATAGTACAGCCCATATCTGCTTGATCTTCTTCCTCCATAGTAGCAATTTGCATCCCTGTGGATTTCTGTTTATTCCACAGACTTTGGGGTGTGGGCTGATTCTTATGGGTTGGCGGTTGTTTCCTTTTGTTGGCACTTTGCTTAGTGGTGCCTCTTTTGCGTTTTTCACCTCCCTGTTTGTTGCTACTAAGTTCTAAATTGTCCAAGGTATGAGCCTCATCGAATGAAGCTATTGTGATTGTTGTTGGAACGTTTTCATTTAGCGAAGCTACAGTAGGTACAGTAGGTGAAGATATATGTGCCGGTTTTAAGGCGACAACTGCCGGGGAAGAAAAGGCAGAGTCCTGTGCTATATAGGTGATAGTATCTTCGTCATCTAAGACAATGGGAACATCGACAGGAGGATGTGACGGCTTAACAATAGTTACTGCGGGGTTTATGTGCGTATTCCCATAAGTACTACTTGTACTGTTTGTTATTACACTCGAGTTAAAGTTGGTAGAAAATGGACCCATAGAAAACCTCCTCTCAGTCTCCACAATCTCGTTAAAAGCCGTGTCTATCAGTGTCTCAAAAGATGTGATGAGAGAGACGGAGGTATCAACACCCTGGGTGGAGACTTCATTGCTAATGGCAGCGGGCGTATTGTCGCCCATTTTCGTGTCCAAGTACAGTGCTCACCTTAAAAGAGAAAGACTTAGGGACGTGGCCCGCCCGACCACTGTAGACCACTGACGGCCACAGACGGTCCCGCCCTTGTCCCGGGCTTCTCCCGCGCGCGACTCGCGTGTGCGAGAGGCGTTCCCTGCTAATAAGGCGCCTCCTGGCGCGTGGCCGCCGTCACACCCGCCGCGTCCACCCCCGGGGCAGCTGGGTGATGTAGTTCCCCAGCTGCTGCTGCACCGGGTGGATGGCGGTGGATGGCGGTATAGGCGCTGAAGATTTCAAGCGCTGGCCGTTTCCCTCACGGCGCGGTTCGGGCAGAGAGCAGGCGGTGAGCAGGGGCAGAGAGCAAAGCAAGTTGGCCGTTCCCCTCACGGCAGGTAAGGCGGCGTCTGGAGTGTACGGCTGGGGTACTCGGCAGATGGTGTGCTTGGGTTGCGAAGTGAAAGGATGGAGGCAGACTCTCTGGGTGCATCCCGTAAGGAAAGATGCCATCAATCTGAGTGCATCGTCTGTGATTCTATGTTGGCGAAGTCGATAGATGAGTGTGTAGTGGGAGATGGCGTCAAAAGCTGTGGAGGAGTCCAGGTAGATGAGGGCGGCAGAGTCTCCTTTGTCAAGGCGGGCTCGGATGTCATTTGTTGCTGCGATCAGCACTGTCTTGGTGCTGTGGTTGGCTCTGAAACATGATTGGGATGGGTCCACGAGTTTGTTTCTTTCCAGATGATCGTGAGTTGGCGTTGATAATCTTCTCCAGGACTTTGGTGGGGAACGGGAGGAGGGAGATGGGATGGTAGTTCTGGAGCTATCTAAGACCTGCCACGTTTCCATGCATCAAGAATGGTGGTTGTCATCAAGGAGGCGTTCAGGATGGTGGTGAGCTGGCGGCTGGCGGCTGATCTCGACGCTTCCTAAGTTGAAGAGTCGATGGGGGATCAGGTCAGTTGGTGCTCCAGAGTGGATGGTATTCATCAGGTAGTTGTTGTATGTGCAGAGTTCTTGTGATGGAGGGATCATGTCTTCTGTGGCTAAAGGGCAGGTGAATTCTCTGATGATGTTAAAGAGTTCCTTGGCTTGGTTGGTGCTGGTTTCGATCTGGCATGTAAGGGCCTCCATTTTTTGCACTTCAAGCTGGCGGAGGTAGTCGTTGAGGACTGATTTGTAGAGGGCTTGGTCGGTGTTGTTCTTGCTGGTTCCCCATCTTCTTGCCAGTTGTTTATACCCATGTTTTGATGTGTTGAGTTCTGGCATGTACCAGCTGGTTGGTTTGGTGGGTTTGTGCATTTTGGCTGGTTTGGTGGGGGCAAATTGGTTGACAGAGCTGGTGATCCACGTGTTGAGGTTTTCTATTGTTTGGTCGAGTTTGGCGATTATGTTGGGCTGAGTGGTACTGGAGGCATCGGTCCATTTCTGCTGAGTTACTTTGGTCCAGCTGCAGTAGGGAGCGCGATGTCAGATGGGGATGGTGTGCGACGAACCGGTGAGGGTCAAGTGTACGATGGACAGGCCTGTCTAGGTAAATTCCATTGTCTGGCTGTATCTGATTCCATTGCTGGATGTGTAGATGGGATCTATCTCGCCCTGCTCTGTGTGGGGTGGGAGACAATCTGCCTGAAGCCGATGTTGTTTAGTCTTTCTAAGAGATCGGTGGTGTTGGTGTCGGTAGTGTCGTCCAGGTGGAAGTTGAGGTCTCCAGAAAGCCGTAGTGTTCGGTTTTGATGGGGAGAGGGGTGGTGAATTTATCGATTGTGTCTCTGATGCCGGTTTGTGGTATTGGTGGTCTGTATGTGAGGGTGCCTTTGATGGTGGTTTTGGCATGGGCATGAAGCTGGAAGTTCATGTGTTCCATGGTCAGCGTGGTTTCGTAGTTGGTGATGATGCAGGTGATTGCTTCCTTGTGTAAAATGCAATGCCACCCATCTCTGTTGGTGGAGTCTTGGTGTTTCATCTTGTAGCCACTGGGAGTTGTTGTATCAATGTCAGGGACAAATGTGGGGGTGAGCAAATTCTCAGTGATGAAGGTACCGTTAGGGGCGATGGTGGAGATGGTGTCCTATATTTTGGTGGTGTGTTTGCACAGTGATCATGCGTTGATCAGGAGGCAGTTGAGTTGGACTTGTGGTGTGTCTGCCTCTGAAGTTGGCTTGGCGTTGTTCGATGGGGTGTTGATTGGTGATAGGGTGGCATTGAAACGGAAGTGGATGCAGGTGAATGGTACTGCTGTGGAGCGCAGTGATGCAAGACAGCAGTTATTTCTAAATGCGAGGTCCAGGGAACGAAGCTCTGTGACGGAGGACCTGTGGGAGTGCTGAGGGCATGGTTCCTGGCGCTGGGGGCAGTCCAGGCACGGACTGGCGCAGACGGGGATTGCCTTTGGCATGCCTTAGCAAATGGACAATTTCAAAGAGTTTGTCCATTTGTTAAGCGCCACAGTCCTCACAGAAGGGGCTGGCGAGGTAGTATTGAGGGGTCTATCATACTGAAGCTTCCTCCCAACAGGAGAGTCTTGGGAAGGGGTTGAAGTAGAGCATCTGATATTGCCCGCAATGTGCTGTTGATCAGGGTTGGGGGTACCCAGACATTGCCCAGGACCCACAGTCTGGCCTCCAAGGTGTCCTCCAGTAGCACAAAGCACCCCAGGGGGTCCAACTGGGATTTAGTTATAGCTATTAAGCATGTTTTGTATTTGAGGATCACTACCCCACTGGCTCCCCAAGTGAACCTGGAGTGGAAAACCCTGTTATAGTCGCGTTGTCCTATGTAGAGACAATTCAACCCCATCAGGTGCATTTCTTATAGGAAAAGGACAGCTTGTGTCAACCGTTTGACGTAGTGGAGTACTACGCCCTCTTAATATGATACAGGAGTCCGTTGACGTTCCAGGTTAGAACCGTGAGTTGCAGTCACATGGAAGAGTTGGCAAAAAGGTCAGTGGGTTTGGGCCGCCCATGAGATGTGGTATCGTCATGTGTCTTGTGAACGTGCAAACAAACAATAACTGGAGAACTGAATCACCCCCACTCCCAACTACCACCCCACCCCACCAGGCCTACACTTCCCACCCAGAAGTATCTGTTGACATAACATTGGAAACACTTAGTGAAACAAAGCATTTGTACATGGGGTAGTGCCTATTTAGTTTACCGTCTTCACACTGATCTGGTGCCTGGGGAGTCCTGTATCTTTATTCTTGCTCTGTCAGGTTTGAGAAGGACGCCTGCTTTCCATCGTTAAAGACCATATCCTGGAGACATCACAAACTCCAAACTCTGGTCTGGTCTTCCTCCTTGGGGCCTTGTCTCAGGGGTCACTGGCACTGCTGAAAACTCTTTCCCTGCGGGCTGTCACTCCATGCACCCCTCTTCCCTGGAGGCCACCACTGCCCAGGCCTGGGGCTCAGGGCCCAACTCTCGAGGGGGAGGGGTGCTCCTCGCCTTTTCCGTGTGGTCAAAGAATATCACCATGCCATGAAAGAGCACCTTCAGTTTGGCCAGGAAAAGGTGCATATATTTTAGGTCCATGGCCCGCTGCTTCTGCTTTACCTGCTCTAGGGATTTCCATTGGACCTGGGGTGTATTAATCCCGTATAGTCCGGGAAGATGATAATCCTTGAGGGCTCGTAAGGGGGTCGCCCCTGTGTGCAGGACCAAGTTGCTGTCCCAGTAACTAAAGAACCTCCTTAGTGAGGAAGCAGATGGATAGCCGGTTGGCTGGTAAAAAGCCCCAGCAGCTAGTTTTCTAGGAATTTCTCTGGGCTGGTTCTGTCTGTGCCCTCCGGGAAGCCACAAACTGTAGGTTATTCCAACGGGAGCGGACTTCTGCATCTTCTATTTTCACTATCTTAGAGCTGGTTGCCTGCAACTTTGTTACAGTGTCTTCAAAAGCTGTGATGTGACTCTCCCAGTCTGCCACAGGGCCCATCGCATTACATATGTCTCGTCAGAGAAGCGAGACATCAGGTCCCACTTCACGATTTTGGCCTTGAGTGCAAGTCTCAATTCCTGAATGGACAGCAGTAGGGATACATACAGCATGGTCCTGGTGCTGTTGCATATACAGGTGTAGTGCCTGCTCCACGGGTTCCTCACTGAGTGAGAAAGACTTGGCTTATTTGTCAAATTTGCTTTGCCTGAGGGCAGGTACATTTCTTTGCCATCTTTGGATGCACTACCAGACTGGGCACGCCGGACCCTCACTAGGAGGCGGCATGAACACCGTCACCGTCTATTCGTGGCCCCCACACACCAGCTGCAGGCCTGCCAGACCCTCACTAAGAGGTGGCAAGAGTGGCACCTAGTCTCTACATTCAGTGTTTCACTGCCTTAATCCAAAGGGGTCCTCCACAGAGGGTCTGAAGGTATGGCACCAGTTCTCCACGACAGTCTATAAGATCGAGGCACAATCAGCCCCCCATTGACCTCGCAAGCCACGCCAAGTCACCATCTTGCGGTCAGGGAGTCAGACACCAATTCCGGGGAGACAAAATGCAATGGGGGACACGGCGGACCGCTGGATCAATGGGGGTCTCTGGATGTAGTCTTGACTGTTTCCCCGGGGGCTGCCACTGTCACTACAAGAAAAAGGTGGAAAGGGGCAAATAACCAGGGAACAGGTGAGTGGGGTCCCCTGTTGGTCCACACTACAGCCGCAGGAGAGCCCGTGCCTACAGCATTGCACGCAGGACCCAATATCACCCCGCCCAGGCAGTCATGCCCATCAGTCGGGCCGGCGCTGCCGGATGCAGCAGAACCATCTGTCAGAAACCACTGACATCTCCTGCGGCTCCCAGGGGGCTCACCTCTTCAGTGCAGCACACCAGTCCCGTCCCGGAACTAGCACAAAACCGCCATCCCAGAGGCTGTTCGATGTCCTTTGTAGAGGCAAGCCTCCCGCTACACCATGGGAGCCTTTGATGGCTTGTGGGCACTGGATGGGCACAGGTTTATGAAGGATTAATGACGCAGGTCAGGAGCACGCCATCTTGCCGAACTCTGTATTTGTACTGTACTTTCAAGGGTACATTAATTTCCTATGCATTGCACATCAGTATCTAATATAAGAATACATTTTCTTTTTTCAATCAAGTTCCTGCGGTCTTCATAATATTCAAAGAGTAAAAAACATAATAATAATAACAATAATAATAACTACGTATTTCGATTTTAGGACGTGTAACAACACAATTAGTCCAAGTAGTGGGCAAATTAAATATAATTCATATGTGATGTATTTGCTGCTTCTTGTTTTGAGACAACCTGTCACAGATAGGGATCTGAGGGGTCTAACCGAGGAGCACTGATACGGAAGAGACTAAGAAAATGGAAAATAATTGAATGTTATGTAGTGCACCAAACATGGTGAAAAAAAAGCTTTGCAGAAGAGCCAGGTTTTCAACTGTCAAAGAAACCGCAAAGTGGAAATGACTTTAAGTGCGAGGTGAAAGAAATATTAAACAATGAGGAATTTTCGACCACACCACACCAAGCAGACTAGGCCTGTGGTGTGCATTTTGACCACTCCATATATAAATTAATACATAAACTAACAAGCCAATGTCCTGAAATATGCACTGTTGTAGATGTATATATTTTAGAATTTAGATGAAAGAAAACATCTTTCGAGTACTGCTTGCCCAAAGATCATTAAGCAATTCCATGTGATCACTTCACAATTTGTGAAAGGCCTAGCATTGCTTTGATAAAATACTCTTGATTAATTTTCGGTACACACTAAACTGATTTTCAGAAGCTTGCAAATGAATAGCTTTTAAGTTGCCCTGGGCGTAGTTCACGGAGATTTGCTACACAGATCTCCGTGAACTTCCGCAAGTGACGGAGTGCAGTGCGAATTGCTGTTCATGCTGGTCTTCCTGCCGCTCGGGTAGAAATTCTACCCATCGGCAGCTCGCGCTCACGAAGTTACCGTTTGTGAGCGTTAGCAGGGAAAAAACTATGTTGCACTACGCAAAGCGGAGTTTTCTGCACTCCACAAGCTCTGCGGAGCATGGAGTGCAGAAAACTCCACGAACTGAGCAGAGTTCAGCACCCAGGCCTACTTTTGAGATGGAACTACACAATTTTTACATAGTTTTCTGGTTGTACAGATATGATTTTGGTGTCGAATTTACCTAGGGTAAGCACTTGAATTTGTTCCATATCAATTTGACACTCACTGTCTTTACATACACTGCAAATATTAAACTGTCATTGTCAAAGATTTTATATTGTCAAAGATTTTTATATAGCGCAACTTATCACAGTAAGGTCTCAAGGCGCTTATTACTTCATCGGTAAATGACCTCTGCTGAATAGAATCTAGATTCACTGGCCAGGAAAGTTGACTCTGCACCATCCACAAATTGCCTATGAAAGCCACGCCTTAGACTTCTTGGTCTGAAATAACCATATATGGGAGGATACAGTCAGAAGCTCCCCAGTGTGACAAAATGCGGCAATGCACACAGAAGTTCATGACTGCTTGGCTATGATATTGCCTTAAAACAAATGCATGGAATTGTTTTGTAGGAAGCATTTTGCTATTATTGGACTGAAACACTGATTCTGATTATTTTAAATTTCAGTCTGGCTACAAGTCTTACCAGGTTTACGACAACATTTTGTTAAGCATATGTGAGCGAAAAGAGCGGGAGGAATTATCTTAGTGGCATATTTCCAGCACATGAAGATGTTCTCGTATATTCTACATGGAATGAGCTGCAGTGTTGTTCTTCTGGCATACAGAGATGGATCTTCACACTTTGAAAACATTTCACATTCACTGCCATGAGGGAAGCAACACAGGGGTAAGCAACACAAAGGGTGCGGAAGCAACATGGGTGAAGCGGTGTATCAGAAACACAGGGGGTGAAGGTGGGGGGGAAGCAACATTAGTTGAAGCAAAATGGGGTGCGTAAATGGGGGAAGCAGCACAAGGGCACATGTGAGAGGATCAAAATGGCAAAAGACAGCAATGTGGATCTGGTGGGGGAAGCACAGGGGCAAGAAGACAGCAAAAGGGAATGGGGAGGAGCACAGGAGCGAGAGAGGAACATGGAGTGTGGCGGAAGGGAGAGAGAGCAGGAAAAGAGATGCGCGCTTGCAGCGCTTAAGGCAAATAAAACAGCACCTGGAAAAGAGAGCAATGGAAGGACAAAGTAATGTGTCCATGAACCAGCAGGGGAGGGACAAACACATGAAGAGGATGGAAAGCCCACACAAACAACGAATCAGAAGCAAGTGAATGAGACTGACAATAAAGACAACTAATGTTAAGCAACAGGCAGGCTCTGAGCCCATTGTACTGTCTATGGGTGAAACCTAAGAAGCAGGGATGAAAAGGAACCTGTAAAAGTGAGATAAAGAGACAAGAAGTGTAGGGCAGTGTTTCCCAAACTGTGGTCCGCGGACCCCCAGGGGTCCGTGACACATTCCCAGGGGGTCCGCAAAAGGCAGTTTTAAAAGCACTCCAAAGTTCCTTGTCTAATTAGCAGTTTTAGAGCAACAATAACATTTTGTCCAGTTGCAGCTTTGAGTTATCTAATGCAGCACAGAACAGAGGGTGCAAAGAATGTGTACCATGCATTTTAAAAAAACAGTGTTTTATGTGCATTGGTCAGTGGGTTGCTGCTTTTGTCACAGATTTTTTTGTTACTCTGCAGTTCATAAGTGACAATCGTAATCTAGCACAGTGACCTATAAACTGTCATCAAAGAGCTGCTTGCAAACTGCATGGTACAAGTTAGTAACTTATATTTTTTCCCAGTCTTTCATTATCCTGATGCTGCTAAAAAGGTTTATATGGGCGGAAATACATTTTTATTTTTTAAAGTCAATGCTAACCACTGGCTGATGTTCTGAATCCCAAGTTTGCGCTTCTCCGGATCAAGCACTCTTTAAAAATGCCTACTAGTATGAATGACGTGAATCCTACACATTGTAGTACCCTTTGCCTTATGTAACATTTTATATACACTGATTTACACGTATGATTCATTGTCTCTATATGTTTGTAATGTAAAGTGCTCCGACATCCTACAATGGTATGAGAGATACTGTAAAACAAATGAAATACATGTGACAGAGAGGCTATGGAGAGATGAGAGGCACTGCTGAAGGATGATAATAAGGTAATCATTGAACAACCCCAACAAAGAATGTCGTATCCTGGTGTATAGTAAGGTCTTCATTTACTATTCGTTAAAAGCCAATACAATTTAATATATAATGATATATGTGTTTTAGACTGCACCAATGTTTCCTAAATTTCTTGGAGGGAGAGCCTCCTAAAGCCCCCTTTGTAGTGGTCAGGTTCACTCACTGCACTTGGTGTGCACCGTATGGCGACTGATCTGAAAACATTTGCCAGGGATGCTTTGGGTTTCCAGTCTGGCTCTACCAGGAGCAGGAGCCTTGTACTGCTAAATAAAACCAACCATTTAAAAGTTAGTCAAGGTGATGCAGCCCCAACTTTCCCATTAAAATGTTTTGTTTTTTGCAAATTCTTTGAATATAAAATACTAAGGGGGATATTTACAACAGAAGTGGCAGAGCGTGCCGTTAGCCTCCTTGGCTTAATGACACGCTCAGCCACTTCGGAAACACCGGGCTGCACCATATTTACAAGAATATGGTGCAGCCCTGCGTTTCCCTCTGTGCTGGCAGGGAAACATCCTTTACGACCCAACTTTTACCACGCAGTGCCTTTACAAAGCAGGTTTTTCAACGCAAGTCATTACAACGAATTGCGCTGGGGGCGGTCTAGGATAGGTAATAGTTTAATTTACTATCCAACACCTTCCCTACTATCCACGGGGACTGAAGTTGGAATAGTAAATTAAACTATTCATTATCAGGCACCCCCCAACGCAAGTCGTTGCAACGACTTGCGTTGAAAAACCTGCGTTGTAAAGGCATGCGTAGTAAAAGCATGTGTTGTAACAACGTACATCCGTGCTGGCGCTACATTTAGCAGTGTAGCGCCAACGGGAAACCCAGGCACCATAGTGCAAGGGTGTGTGTATGCAGTGGAAGATTGTTTATGTGCAGGAAGGTCCCACTTCAATCTTGAAATTCCGTTTTGTCACTTCTATGTGTGCTGCTTAATGCAGCCCACATGGAAGTTACAAAATGGCATTTTTTTAAAGGGTCACCTTTCTGAACATAAACAATCCAAGGCGTTTTGCTTTTTCCATGTGTGCTGCACAAAGCAGCACACATGGAAAAAGCAAAAACAAGGAGAAATAAAGGATTTCTCTTCGTTTTGCCAAGTTAAGACCTGGTTTTCCCTGGCTTAATTTTGGCACGACCTCCTATTTATGCTGCCCTTGTAAATAGGGGACAGCGTCAAAATCAATGGGTGTTGCGGTGGAACGCCCACCGCAACACCCACTGCCCACCCCTTTCACGCTAGGCATTGTGTGACAGGGGACCTAATTTACTTTTTAAATTTTTTTATTTATTTATTTATGCAAAAACACATGAGTCGGTTGGTACAACAACAAGAAAACAAAAAAAGAAGAAAGGAAAGGAGACATTTTGTCAAACAGATAAAAATTCAAATCATGTCATTTTAACATATACAATTGCAAGAATAATATAAGAAAAAAGATAATAGAAAAGCACAAAAAGAAAAAAGGACCAGCTGTTAGGTGTACATTTCATTTCATTTCATAAGGGCAGGCCCAATTATATCCATCAAATATTATAAACAATCCACCTCAAATCACCCCTTACAACTCCAAATAATTTGTGACTAATCCCCAAATCTGTTCCCCAATCTTCCTTCTGCGGGAACCCTTTAGAGCATACAGGCTGTGCTCCATATTGTGTACCGAAAAGAACCGAGACCGCCAAGCTTCAAAAGCAGGCGGTTCCTGTTGCAACCATGCAGATGCAATACATAGCCTATACACTGCAGTCACTAAGAATATTAATTTGACGTGCTTCTTTCGAATATTAGTGCTCAATGTGCCCATTTCAACACCCAATAGTATCTGTGTTGCTGATAAATGTACCTGATTGCCCACAATTGCCGAAATGCATTTTTCTATCTGAGACAGCAAGGGAGCTAATACGGTGCATGTACAAAAAATATGGACATCATCCGCCGAGACAAGCCCACAACGAAAACATTTCCCTAGTACATCACCCGACCATTTAGACACCTGATCTGGGGTATAATATAGATTATAAATTGATTTAAAATGTTGCGCCACCAACTTTGCAGACAGGAATAAGTCTATAGCCATACCATAGGGACCTTATTTACAAGGCAGCGTTAGGCCATGTTAAGTGGCTTAGCGCTGCCTTGTAAATAAGGCAAAGCCTCTATCGCCAAGGGAACGTTGCAAAAAGTGATGTTCCCATGGAGATAGGGGCTTCTAAAAATGCCCCTAAAATCCTTAGTAATTTGAGTATTTGTTTTGTGTGCACGCGTGTTTATTTTTTCTGAATTACTGTTTTAATGTTTGAAATTTAAATCATACAAATTGCTTGGGGGTCCCCGGCTTTCAGTGGTGACTCAGTGGGGGTCCTCAGGAGTCAAAAGTTCGGGAACCACTGGTGTAGGGTATTGAAAGACTCATGAGGGATGGACTCAAAACTGCATAGTCTTAATGCTTGGCAACCCCAACATTCAGCAGTTTTGGCAGCAGTATCCTAAAAATAACTGTGAGCTTCTGCATTTGTTATTATCATTGTGTTTTTTTATTTTATGAATTGATCACTGGATGTAGGATAGTCTATAAGTGGACACTCCATTCCACATTAGTATATCCCTGAATACAACGGATATCTTTACAACTAAATTTAGGATCCAAAGTGACAATTTAGTGTTGCTGAAATTAAATTGGCAGATGGCCTCAATGTGTTGAGCAAAAATGACATACATACGTGAAGCACATAGTTAGAATGGAAGGGTTACTTGTCACCTGTCATTGTGCTTAAATCAATACATGAAATATGACTCCATGAAATTGTTCATTGTCGTGAATAATAATTTCAAACAGAAAGAAAATATTCCTAATATATTTACAACTGTTTACTAAATGCGCAATAAAGTTGTGTTACATGATGAGAAAATTACTGCAAAGATGTTGCAACCCACGGCCGTGGATCATTTGCAGAGCATATATTCGCAACACAATTTATATACAATAATTTCCATTTCCGGTGGAATGAATAGGTAACATTTAAAATGGTACGTGTTTGTCGCACCCCTCAGAAGGTTGAACAGCACTCATGGCTGCGGTCTGTCCAGAAAAGGTCCAACAGGAACACCAGGCCCAGACCTAAATGCAAGGTTAAGTTCATCAAGCTTGTATGGGCTCACAGGGTGCGATGGAGGGTGAGCCGTGCCTTTGCTCAGAACCCTTTCAGACTCCGCAGCTCGTGTAATTAGGGAAAGCACTTCCTTTCACTCCAGGTGTTACAAAACTGCTGCATTTCCTATTTCAAAGGGACACTCTGATTTGGGTCAGCTCTCTGCCTTCATCTTTTATGTTCCACAAGATGAGAGGTGGCGGTGGGAGGGAAGCTGTTAAAATGTAAAAGACTGCAGCTTTTGTTTTAAAGATTGAACTCGTGCTATTGAAGGGCCTCTGCCATCCGGCTTTTGTTCCCTCCTTATCACCGCTCCACGGTGAGCGGCCTGCACACCAGCCGAAATGCCAGCGTGAGACGGGGCTGAAATCCAACGGGAGACCCGTCGTCTTCTATTTTTACTCACGCCCGCCGTTTAATGTCTGCTGCTCATGCAAGAGCCACTTTGAGGCAGCCAGGAGCCCAGCCTCGTTCAAACGCCGAGACACTGAACTCTCCCCCACTGAACTTATTTATACAGCCGTGTACTGTAAAGTTTAAAAATCACTGTTTAGAGTATGCATGAGGTCATATTTTTAGCAAGAAAACGGTGTGATTAGCTAGCCAAGATATTGCTGTAAAAATAAGTTAAATTGGCTTCGGAGATTAGCGTGTCTTCTAACATTTACATAATAAGGCCCTCTCTCTCCTGTGTTTCAAACGATGAAAGAGTGGCGCCCATATGCAAGCAATAATTCACCGGAAGTACAAGTGCACTGAGCCCTTGAAGATTTGTATTGTATATTTTAATCTATTCAAGACTGTCGAAAACATCACTTTTAAACACGCATTGCTGAATGAAAGAATACACGGAAATAAAATAGAGATGTTTTAAAAAGTCACAGCAACATAATAAAACAAGCACTCGCAAAGCCAATAGGTCTTGTCTTATGTCTTATTGAGATCTATTGGCATTGTTGGAGATGAGTGGCGTGTGGTAGACTGGAGTGGCACTGTGTGGAGTGCAGTGACATTAAGTTGAGTGGAGCAGAGTGGCGTGGAGTGGAATTAAGTGTAGTGGCATTACGTGGAGTGGCACTAAGTTGAGTGACATGGAGTTGGAGTGAAGTGGCATTGAGTAGAGTGGAAAGGCACTGCGTCGAGTGGCATGGAGTGGAGGGGAGTGACACTGAGTGGAGTGTCATTGAATGGAGAGGTGTGGGTTATCACTAAGTTCAGTGGCATTGAGTTGAGTGGCATGGAGTAGCACTGAGTGGAGTGAACTTGAGTCGTGGCATTGAGTGGATTGGCGGTGAGTGGGGTAGCATTCAATGCAGTAGAGTACAGTGGAGTGGCATGGAGGAGTTTTGTGGAGTGACATGGAGTGGAGTGGCACTGAGTGGAGTGCTATTGAGTGGAGTGGAGTTCAGTGGTGTGGAGTGCCACTGAGTGGAGTGAAGAGGAGAGGCGTGGGGTGGAATGGAATAGGGTGGTGTGGAGTGGTACTGAGTGGAGTGAAGTGGGGTGGCAGGAGTGAAATGGAGTGGCACTGACTGGAGTGGAATAGAGTGAAGTGGAGTGGAGAAGAGTTGCATTGAGTGGAGCAGAGTGGCACAGACTGGGGTGGAATAGAGTGAAGTGGAGTGGAGAAGAGTTGCACTGAGTGGAGCAGAGTGGCACTGTTTGGAGAGGCATTGAGTGCACTGTGGTGTTGTGGAGTGGCATAGCATTGAGTGGCATTGAGTGGAATGGAGAGGCATTGAGTGCAAGGCATTGAGGGAAGTGGGGGGCATGAAGTGGAGTGGCATTATGTGGAGTGGAGTGCGTGGCACTGATCGAAGTGGCATTGAGTGGAGTGGAATGAAATGGGGTGGAGTGGCACTGAGTGTAGTGGAGTCACATTGAGTGAAGTAGAGTGGCACTGAGTGTTGTGCCACTGAGTAGAGAGAAGTGGAATTAAGTGGAGTGACAATGAGTAGAGTGGGATGGAGAGAAGTGGAGTGCACTGGCATTGAATGGAGTGGCACTGAGTGGAGTGACATGGAGTGGCAGTGAGTGGAGTGTTTGGAGAGGAGTAGCACTGAGTGAAGTGCAGTGGCAGTTAGTCAAGTGGCATTGAGTGTAGTGGAGTGAAATTGAGAGTAGCGGAGTAGCACTGAGTGGAGTGGCACTAAGGGAGGTGGAGTGGCAATGAGTGGAGTGGACTGGAACTTAGAGCAGTGGAGTAGAGTGGAGAGGCATGGTGTGGCATGGATTGGAGTAGGATTGATTGGAGTGCAGTGGAGTGGCACTGAGTCGAGATAACTGACCTTGAGTGGCGTTGAGTGGCATTGAGCGGAGTGACATTGAGTGGAGATGCATTGAGTAGAGCGTAGGGCAGTGGCATGGAAAGTTGCCCAAGTTGCCACTGAATTGCACTGTAACACTTCAAAGACTAGTGCTATCTAAATGCAATTATAAGCCAATATGTTACCAATTATCTCAACCTACAATCTTTCCAAATATCTGATGCCTTTGGAAGATGCGGGAGCTTGCTACTATGTACACTTCTTCTGCGAGAAATGTTTTGTTTCCAAATTAATGTGTTTTGGATGGTAGGGGCTAGTGGACTAGGGAGCAACATATGTCATGCTGGTTGGACGGCAGTGTTGTGGAGGTAGACATTGGGGTGCAGTGTGGGAGGGGAAGAATATGAATTAATCAATGCTTGGTCCTCACTCAAGCGATTAAAGGATGTGCTGCCTGGCACACACTTGCCAATCAGGAGGCAGCAAAGAAGAGTGACAGTGATGCTAACAAATAGTAAGCAATGGACAGACTCCAACCCCTTTATCGTTAACAATACCTCTTGCAGACACAAAAGCGCATGCACTGTCAGCAGGCGAGGCCCAGGGCTGCATGCCTCCTTGAGATGCCATGTAAGAAGGAGATGGAATACGTTTCCAGGCCATGAAGAGAGGCCAAAAAAATGCAAGGATAGGCAAAATATCATACATTAAGCAAAAAGTGAGCCAGAATGCTTTTCAAAACCAACTTTTGCTTTTCGAGAGCTACAAGGTGACCAGATTTCATAACCAAAAACCGAGACATTCCACAAACACAGAACTAGGACTACAGCTGTGCATCAGCCAAGGGAAACAGAATGCCTTAATTGAGGTCACCCAATAGAAACCATATACAATGAAGCAAGAGGGGGTAACTGAATGCAACGTTTACAAGCAATAAGATGTGAATGAACTAAATAAATTTCTGATAGGGCAGTGGCTCTTAACCTGTGACCCGGATACCCTTAGGGGTCCACAAAGCCTACTGGAGGTCTGTGACACTTAGAAAATTAAATGATATTAGCATATTATTAAAGTGTGTATAAATTAAGAAGCAAAATGTAAATTCTTCAATTTTTAAACAGCCTGTAAATGTGAAGGAATTTGAAATAGAAGGCTACAAATTATGTTGGCATCCTCAGACTGGTTTGTGGGACATTCCAAATCCATGAAACAAACCAAAATATGGACGATGTGTTGCCGTACATTACATTTTATTTAGAAATCCAACGTTCTCTTTAAAATGAAAATTGTGATTTTTTAAAACATTTCTTTAATTAAATTAAATTAAATATTTAATAATGTGAGTAGTATTTTCTGGTTCAAATCATCATAATTGTTTAGGCAGGGGTCCCCGGCTTCTAGTAATGACTCAGTGGGCTCCGAGGATTTCAATAATTATTCAGCGGGGGTTTCCGGATTCCAATAATGAATAATTGGGGGTCCACAGAAGTTAAAAGGTTAAAAACTGTGCTACGGGACTCTTAACTACTCCTGCATTCGAGCACATGAGAACTTGCCTCCCTCAGTATTTAGTGGAGCCTCTATGAAAACCGAGGTATGTGCTTGCTACATTTACAGAAAGATGGTTAAAAACGTATCACTGTCCCAGCAAATGCGGGATGCCAGGACATCATAATCAAATTCTGATGTTTACCCAAAAGTTTTTCTTTACAGTACACTCGAAAGGCACAAGCATTAAAATATCATTTTACTCTGGGTAACATAACCCTGCTAATTTTAGAAGTGCTGCATGGAAATCACCTGTTACAGCCATCTCTGTTCATTTTTGTGAGATCTAAGGCTGAATTTCCAATTCCTCCTAAATATATAGATGGCGTACTAGCAACAGTGTTTCCTAACTGAAGTCTGCAAGCATGCCTGTCGGCAGCTAAAGCAACATTACAGAAGAAGTCGGTGTTTTCCCCAGCACCATGGGGGGCGGAGCATGTTTGTGCACTTTCCCTGTTTCAGACCACCATGGCTTTCTTGACGAACAAAGGATAAAAGGAAGTCAAAGCAGGGCCAGACTGGCTGTAGCGGGCACTGGGCATTTCCCCGGTGAGCCCCCCGAGTGGGGGCAATTTTGGCCCCTGGGAGGTTTTTGCAGCATAGCTGCAATATCGGCCCCTGTAACAAAATCTGTGAAACTGGCCCTGGCAAACAGCTCGGCCGCAACCCCAAACCCCCGGGGAGTCCGGCCGAGCACTTTGCCAGGGCCGGTTTTAGTTCCCAGTCTGGCCCTGACTGTAAGGAACTAGGAGTGCCCCCTCCAGTCTTTCTGATCGCAGAGCAAGTGGATGGTGACCAGAGATCCTGGGTTAGCTTGGAAAGTTCTGAATTTTCAAGGGTTATTCTGGTGTTTCGTCAAAAGGAACACGTCTCGGTTTTTGTGAAAAAGCAGGTTGAACACGTACATTAATCACAGTGGGGGTCACATTTTCACTGACCCTCTTTTCAGTCCAGGGACAGAAGTTTAATTGTTAAAAGACTTGCCTGCTGTGCTGTCTCACCTCACTCTTGCAACACAGCAGGATGTAGTGAGGGATGAATCAATGTCCCAAAACCCAAGGCCTGGATCACCTGTAGCCTCCCCCTGGACGTCATCACAGATGAGGAAGGAAGCATTTCATTTTCATCTTATATATATATCACCCAGTGGCAGTCGCCACTGGTTAGTTATAGTTTGGATCATATTTCTACAACAAATGCATTTATTGTGTTGCTAACAACTTTGGCGCCATTTGCCAACTCTCTATGAAACTTTAAAAAAACGTGCTAATTTCTGTCTAATTTGTGCATGGAAAGATTCAGGGTAAGACGGCAAGAGGGGACAGAGGAAAATGGAAGTACCAAAACATGTTTTTCCTATTGATTTTTCCATTGAAATCTTAGACACATCTACAGCCCAAGCCGCTGAACGGATCTGGCATAAATCTAGATTTTGGACAAGAAAGAGTGCCTTTTGTGTTTTGGTGTAATTCCGTTCAAGATTTCTGAGGAAATTAGGAATTTAAAAAATGGTATATCAGGCCTCTGGGCTTCCGCTGAGCCAACGGATCTCCCAGTGAGATCTGATTGGTTGCAGTCATCTTAGGACTCAAAACATTCTGCCACAAGTTTGTGGTAGATGCGCAAATTTGTGACAAAATAAAAAAAACAAGAACGGACTCTCCCGGGGCAGACGTATAAAAAAGGGGATCAGGGTTGCTTGGCCAAACCCCGGGCCGGCCACATCACTGGGGCCAAGTAATTAAATATAGAGAGGGAGTGCAGTGCACAGCCCCCTCCCAGAGACTACTTAGGCCCTGAGGACCCCATCCCTGGGGCAGGCATGCATAAAAAAAAGAGGAGGGGGCCATGCAGTCCCCCTCCCTGAGTGTTAAAATGGCCTAGGCACACAGACCCTGAGGCCGACTCAGTGACTGTGTCTTGGGGAGTCATACCGGTCCAAGCATTCCAAGGCATTGTGTAAAGGTGGATAATCTAGGGATAGGTGCATCTTTGAAGATGATCAGGGCCCAGCCTTGACTCTGGAAGCTACTAGCCTTGGAAGAGATGACAAATACCATAATTATCAGAAGGAAGTCATTTATACTTGCCATCCCATGTTAGAGTAAGTGGTAAAGGGAGCAACTGCACTGTCAGGGCTGACACGTCTAAGAGCTTTCACTTTGTATGTATAATGTTGTTCTTGCATCCTATGACAAGATAACTGTCCAATCCAAAGTTTATTACCGAGCAAGGGAAGAGGGCATGATGTGCTATCTGAAATCCAATACATGTAAATAAAAATGCTGGCGCCCTCTACACAGCCACCATAGTTCGCCAAGGGACAGACTGAAGAAAGAGGATTTGTGGGCAGGAGGAAAGACCCTTTCTACAGTGGGTCCTTTTTTCTGTTTCATTTAAGAAGATAGGTGGAAAGAAGGGTAGTCTTTGAGAGGAGATGGCCTGGTAAGGACTGGAGTGAGGAAGTAGCCAGAGATAATTTGGGAGCACAATACAAAACCTTTCTTATTTGCATCACATATATTTTCTGTATTGATTTATGCCATGTAACAAACAGTCAATCCTTAAAACATTTACCATACTTTTGAGGCATAAAACCAACCATCAACGTCTGAGCCTGCAAACATGATACTTTCGCTAAGTGTTTGAGGCATGTGATATCTCAACAAACAAAACTTGTCTGGCGCTTCTAACCACGCTCTAATCACACTTACTCCCTAACACTTCTCTTCCTTAGATACAGAAGTAACATTTACCAGAATGATTGAAACTGAGACCAAAGTAATGGCACAGAGCTAAAAAGACACGTCTGTCTGTTGACACGTTTCCACAGAGCAGGTCTAAAATACACATCACGTGACAAGTAAATCTGACAATGTTTTTTTCTGCAGTTATAAAACTATATATTGCAAGGGTGGTTGTCCTCTAGCCTTTGTGCTAAATCAGATGTGAAGAGGAAAAAGTAAATAAAGGTTCGTCCATCATCCTTTTTAAATGCACTTTTGTTCATGGGGACATTAGAACATAGTTTTTTATCTCCATATTAATCTTAAATTAAATTGTTAACTGAACAGCAAAACACAAACACTTTAGAAATGCATCGCACCAGATTCGAACTAAGATGAAACTGTGTAAATTAATATCTAAACAAATAAAAATGCCTCTTAACATCAATCGGAAAAAGAGAAGGGTAAAGAGAGACCATTGCTGAAGAGTGATTTCAAGCAATGATAATATTTATCTGTCTTGCAATATAAATTGCTTGACTCAATGTATGTCTCACACCATTTATGCAATGGCTTCATACAATGTAAATAATCCAAACTATTATTGTGAACCATCTGAGAAGGACGCAAATCGAGCCTCAATATACTTGTGGCCTTATTACATACAGTGTGCACAATGCGCATGTGGAGTAAACAGAGATAGTGCACCCTAAGTGTAATATGGTCCCTGCAGGAGCGGCCAGTGCAAGTAAGAGCGGTGAGACGGTGGTGCGTGGAAAGTGGAATTCGACAGACGATGACCATGGAAAAGTAAATAATTAATTTACCCTTAACGTCTGTCGAATCCCCCCACCCGCCCCACTACCCCACCCCGCCCCACCTATCTTACTGGCACGGGCTGCTCCTGGGACCCTGGCCTGAAATAGTTGGCTTGAAATGACATAGAATAGATTTTGAAAATATTTTGTGAATACTCGCTGGAATTCCATATCATCCTTGATGAGATGAAATACAAAAAAGTGTTACCAGTTTTGGAAATATTTAATTTTCATATGTTTTCTTGATCAGAAAGGTGGTAAAAGAGCTGTAAAATTAAAATCATGTTCCCTCTCGTTAGGGCTATGTTTTGTGATTTTCTTACATGTGGGAGACTCTGCATATGGCAGCTTGTAACACGTTTCCAAGTAAGTCTGTTACTCATACTGGTTTTTCTTGTATTCTCAAGTAATTTTGAGACTTCAAGTTGTTGAGGAAACATTAGAAAGAGGAGGATGGGAAATTACTGTGTGTATAATGTTTATTAAATTTCCTTCCTAGTTTTTACTTTGGAGATGCCAATGGGGCCAGAATAGGCAGGCGATCTAGTCTTAAGGTCTATCCAGCGGTCCTCAATGGCCAAGGGAGTTAATTGCAGTACACATTGCATAGTCCTCTCTGTGTTTTTTCCTCAAGCCTCCTCTTCTTTTCTAGTTGACAGTATGTTCCACGTTCAGTACTAAAACTAGTTAAGTAGCAGATCTTTCATAGCATTTGCATACGGTCAAGGAATTCTACTCTCCCTCTGTTTGCACCATGATGGACCTCAATGGCTCAGTCCATTTTAGTTATAATCCTGATCTCCATTTTGGAAATACCAGTCTTTATAGATGCATAGCACAGATGTGGATTGGAACCTAACACATGGCTAGTAGATCCATTAGAAGAGTAGAAAACTCTTAAGTGCAAATTATCTGTCGTCAGTGGATGGGCTTGTCGATTCTTCTCATGAGAATTTTAATACAACACTAAGAGTTAAAAGTAGTAAAGTGCACTGCTGCTAAAAGTTACTATTTCAAATCATGCATAGAAGAGCACTGATCTCCAAGTCAAGCCTGTGTGTACAGCATCTTTTGGCAGCACTTCATCTGTTCTTTTGGCAGCTGTGGTAATAATTAACGTGAATTGCTTGTACTGTAGCATTTAGATAGGGGGTTGGCAAAGTTCCTCAACTTGCATATTAATTGAATGATAATCAATCAATCAATCAAGGCATTTATAGAGCGCACTACTCACTCAGAGGGTCTCAAGGCGCTTAGGGGGGGGGGGGGGGGGTGCCGCTACTGCTCGAACAGCCAGGTCTTGAGCTTCTTCCTGAAGGAGAGGTGATCTTGGGTCAGGCGGAGGTCGGTCGGGAGGGTGTTCCAGGTCTTGGCGGCCAGGTAGGAGAAGGACCTTCCTCCTGTTGTCGCTCTTCGGATGCGGGGGACGGCGACGAGGGCGTGGTTGGTCGATCGGAGGTGGCGTTTGGGAGCGTAGAAGTTGAGGCGGTTGTTGAGGTAGCTCGGGCCTTGGTCGTGTAGGGCTTTGTGTGCGTGGGTGAGGAGACGGAAGGTGATTCTCTTGTTGACGGGGAGCCAGTGCAGGTCTCTCAGGTGTCCGGAGATGTGGCTGCGTCGGGGGATGTCGAGGATGAGTCTGGCTGAGGCGTTCTGGATCCGCTGGAGTCTCTTCTGGAGCTTGGCGGTGGTTCCGGCGTAGAGGGCGTTGCCGTAGTCTAGTCGGCTGGTGACGAGGGCCTGGGTGACCGTCTTCCTGGTCTCGGTGGGGATCCACCGGAAGATCTTCCGTAGCATGCGCAGGATGTTGAAACAGGACGCGGAGACGGCGTTGACTTGTCTGGTCATGGAGAGGGAGGAGTCCAGGATGAAGCCCAGGTTGCGTGCGTGGTCTGTCGGTTTGGGTGCGGTGCCCAGGGCGGGGGGCCACCAGGAGTCGTCCCAGGCGGAGGGCGAGGAGCCCAGGATGAGGACTTCCGTCTTGTCTGAGTTCAGTTTCAGGCGGCTGGTCGTCATCCACTCGGCTACGTCTTTCATCCCTTCGTGGAGGTTGGTTCTGGCGGCGGCGGGGTCGTTGGTCAGGGAGAGGATCAGCTGGGTGTCGTCGGCGTAGGAGATGATGTTGAGGTTGTGCTGGCGCGCGATGGCCGCCAGGGGGCTCATGTAGACGTTGAAGAGGGTGGGGCTGAGCGAGGAGCCCTGAGGAACGCCACAGATGACTTCCGTGGCTGCAGATCTGAACGATGGTAGGCGGACTCTCTGTGTCCTTCCAGCGAGGAAGGAGATGATCCACTCCAGTGCCTTCTCCTGGATTCCGATGTTGCTGAGGCGCTGCACTAGGGTGCGGTGGCAAACAGTGTCGAACGCCGCAGAGAGGTCTAGGAGGATGAGGGCCGCTGTTTCACCGTTGTCCAGCAGGGCTCGGATGTCATCGGTGGCAGCGATGAGGGCGGTCTCGGTGCTGTGGTTGGCTCGGAAGCCAGACTGTGAGGGGTCGAGGGATCCATTCGTCTCGAGGAAGGCGGCCAGCTGCTTGTTGACGGTCTTCTCGATGACTTTGGCTGGGAACGGGAGGAGCGAGATGGGGCGGTAATTCTTGAGTTCGGTGGGGTCCGCTGTTGGTTTCTTTAGTAGAGCGCTGAGTTCGGCGTGCTTCCAGCTCTCAGGGAAGGTGGCTGTGTCGAAGGAGGTGTTGATGATGTCCCGCAGGTGGGGTGCGATGACAGCGTCGGCCTTGTTGAAGACGTGGTGGGGGCAGGGGTCGGTCGGAGATCCGGAGTGGATAGAGTTCATCGTGCAGCTGGTGTCTTCTGTGTTGATCTGGGTCCAGGCGCTGAGGGTGGTGGTGGGGGGCGTTGGTGCGGTCGTGGGGAGCGTTGTTTGTGGGCTGAAGCTGTTGTGTATGTCAGCGATCTTGTTGTGGAAGTAGGAGGCGAGGGAGTTGCAGAGGTCTTGCGAAGGGGTGATGTCGTTGTTTCCGGCGTTGGGGTTGGAGAGCTCTTTCACGATGTTGAAGAGTTCCTTGCAGTTGTGTGCGTTGTTGTCCAGCCGGTCCTTGAATGCTGTTTTCTTGGTGGCGTGGATCAGTTGATGGTGCTTCCGGGTGGCGAGCTTGAGGGTGGTCATGTTGTCCGGTGTTGGCTCCCTTCTCCAGGCTTTCTCGAGGGCTCGGCAGTTCTTCTTGGAGCTCTTGAGTTCGTACGGTGAACCATGGGGCCTTCTTAGGCATCAAGATAAAGATAAAAGCATCTCGCATCTCACAACCACATGAACTTTACACAGAGGAACATGTTGAGTGACTTATGCAAAGGCTCTGAAAACAAGCTTCCTCGGCTAGCTTGTGAGTAATAAATCAAATATGAAACTATCAGACTTAGCCAACAGGAAGATTATGCAGATCATTCTACTGCAGTGGTAAGCCCCTTGGAAAAGAGTCACGATGAACACCAAAGTATCTTGCAAGAAATACATTTCTAAATAGATAACGCTAACAAAGGGGAATGGAGCACACAGGCCAGGTGGTATCTGGGTAATATTAATAATGGTAACCAATTAGAGAGGAAGAAAGAGTGTATGTTAAAAGAGAAAAGAATGCAAGTGTGTCCCAATGGCAAGAAGGATAATTTCTTGAAGGACTGTTCAGATGCTCTAAGGTGCTGGCAACCTTTGCCGTAGGCAATTACATGAATTGTAACTGCATTGTGAAGTGGACTTAGGAAGGCAAGCTATCTGTGATGTGCCAAGGAGAGGACGTGTAAAATCTGTAGGAAGCACTGGAATGATTTGACACGTCTCAGAGGTTTGTGTGTAGAAATGTCAGATGTCCCACCTTACTTCTAGCTCACAGACGGGATGACTGAGCGTTAAGAGCTTCAGAATCCACCAAGTCTCTTATGAAATGTCCGCCAATCACCAACTTCTGGCTGTCTCCCTTCTATTCACCGCTGCATGACCCTCAGGGGCCGCATGCTGAACTCATTGAAAATGTAAGTCCCTACTTCCCCCTTCCTCTGATCCTACTACCTCGCCAAAGTCTATCTACTTGTCTCCGGACCGCCCATCCTTCGCCTCATGGGCAAAACGTTTCTGCATTTGTTTAAAACCTCACTTTCAACGCCATAGCTGAACAACACAAACTAACAAACATATGAAAAATACATCAATCACTCCCATACCACACCACCAAAGCACTAATCAGTTCTCTAGTACTTAAAAAAGTAGATTATTGTAAAAGCTGATTGTGGGCCTCTTGCACTACTCCTTCCCTGCACCGCACAAGGAACTTAACTCTGCTACTAGGACATTGAACCACTCCCTTTCAATACAAATCTAGGAAACGCTCTCCTAAAACAGGACCCTCTACAAGCTGTTGAAACTTATTTTCAAAGTGGGTAATGTATTTGCCGCGAACTACTGCACCAACTTCCTGGCTTATGCCAACCCTACCAGGAGCTTGTGATCTGCAACCAGAGTTTGCTGGCCGCACCAAAAACAGCCTGTGCTAAATCCAGATTCCAGCCTCTTCATTTTCAAGATCCCCACTGCTGGAACGCACCTCCTATGATATGCCAGCCTGCATTCACATCCTTGAGAACCAGCGTATTAATTCTGAGGTAAAACACATAAACACTTATATTATATCCAGCCGGTAAACAAATCTACGATGACAGCACACTGCAAAGCCTTTCTATGTATGTTGTACCGAGTAACTGATCATACATCAAAATCAACATTGTTACAAAATAACTGCTTGGTGTTATCCACACCAACTGCATGCCATGTTATGGACCAGCTCGGTCCTTATGTACGGCATTTCTGCTCGAAATGTCACGCTGCTGGTGACAAACAAATCTACAAAGAATTAAAAGTGCATGTCAACGGCAGAATACACGACACACTGGCGAAGGCTTAAAATAACCAAACATTTGTAGGGGTCTATGGTTAATAACCATAGACCCCTACAAATGTTTAATAGAACATCAAAAGACAAAATCAAGGTAGTAATGCGTCCCACGATACACAAATAGGTTATGTTGAGGTTTGGATTTAGAAAAAATATAAAAAGTATGTCTTTAACGAGGTGAGAGGAATGTTCTGAAACACCCAAGAATTTAGAAGACATTTTATAGAGCCCACCCTAATAACGGAACACCCTGCATTTACACAGAGAAACATGTTCATCCCAAATAGCATGGCATTACATCAACATCTTCTCATTGCATCACAAAAGGACTAAAACACATGAAAAAATACATGTTTTTCTAACAATTCCTCAAAGCAATTTTCTGCCAAATAAACGATGTGGCGCATGGTCATCCCCGTAATAAAAGCACTACCTTGGTACAGTATTAAATGTCTTTCAATTAATCTCTTCCCTCCGTTCCCGAATGATCATACACACTACTGAATGAGGCCTTCTTCAATTTCTGGCATAAAAATGCAAAGATAAACAAGAGCTGTGTGCATCCTCTGCCACTCTGAGCGAGTGTTCTTACAAGGACACATATTAAACATGTCAGGCTTGCATGCGTAAACATACCATAAAATTGTTTTAGGATTATGTTCCATTCTTGCTGCATAAAATAAACATGATTCACTATCACATTACGAGGTCTGTGAATCTGCTTTGAATGGACACCGGTTTCCTTGCTTTTAATAAGCAGATGCAGTTTTACTTCTACAAAAACACCCTTTTGCTTCACACTACACGAAACGTTACCCACCATTGACCAAATTATGGGCCTATTAGGATGGCGGACGGACCTGCGTCCGTCCGCCACCCCAGAGGTGGAGGGACTGTCCGCAGGGGCAGCGGTGGTCCCTCCGTGCGAATTAGGATGTGACCGCCACCCTGGCGGTCACATCCTGTATTTTTAACATTGCGGCGGGTGCTGCTTGAAGCAGCACCCGCCGCAAGGTTAAAATGCATGTATAGCATTTACATGCACAAAGCGGCAGGCACCGCGCGGTGCCTGCCGCTTTGTTCATGTAATAGCAGGGGGGTACCAGAGGTACCCCCCATGTGCACCCCGCACCCCCTGACACCCTGGGGGCCAGCAAACGGGCCCCCAAACTGAAAAGACCACATGCTTTTCCACGGCAAAGCGTGTTTACGCATGCATCCTAATATGGCTGGCGGTGTCTGATAGACACCGCCACCATATTAGAGCTTTTCCGCCGCGGGACCGCGGCGGAGAAGCTGCGGACGGTCTTCCCGACCCCCTTGCCATCCTAATCTGGCGGGGGGGTCTTTTGAATCACCGCAGCGGTGAATCCGCATCCTCCAGGCCGGCGGTGGCTTCCACCGGCCCGGAGGATGCGGATTGACCGCAATCCTAATCGGGCCCTTAGTTCAGATTCCATAAAAGCCATGGAAAAGTGAGGTCGTTAGCAGTGAATCTACCAGCTCATATCATTTTATGCGCACCCAGCTATAAAAATAGATGTTTGGTATTTCACATGTTGCAATACAAAAACAGCGAATTAATACCAAACGGTTTTCCGCATAGAGATGCAAATCTTATAAGTACAAAACTACTATAAAACAAATAGTAATAACCCGATGGCTGATCAGTTCGCAAAATTGCCAACCAGATATTTCTACTTCCTATCAGCTCGTATCGGATATGAGACAAAATCCAGCTAGTTATGATGAATCTACCTCTCTCTCCGACCTAGTCTGCAAGGCAAAAGTGGCATTTTTTTGGGGGGGGGAGTTTTATATCGTGCAAACTCGCACCGAAGGTATCAGAGCGCTTTACTTGAGCACCAGTTATGTTACAGACGGACACATTAATTTTTTTAGGTTGAGCTGGTGTCTCCAGCGAGCTCTATTGTTAACGACTTGCTCTGGAAGTGGGACAGGAGATGGGCACGCGCAGAGCCCTCGGCGATTTCAGTAGGTGTACGCGCTTCTGCAGGCGGGCTTGCATCACGTGTACAGCTGCTGCTCAACGCCGTCGGTCAGCTACAGGCAAGCGGGCGCGCTTCGGAAGACGTGCTAGGCTACAGATCATGTTAATTACTTTCTTGCTTTGTTTCCTGCAATCGGCAATTCTTATTTGAGGCCCGTATTTTTGGCATCAGTTCGCTTTACAAAGTCGCATTTACGTGCCTTCTTCTATCACAATCCTCTGTGAATGCGCGCTGCTAGCATGCTCTGCAAGCCGTCACCGTTAATTTTGGTGTCTATAAGCACGCGCGCTCAACTTGGGATGTCCGTGACGCGTGCACATTTTATGGCGCCCACAATGCACCCAGCCCAAGGTTTCTTCCCCTCCAGAGTGAACTTCTTCCAGGCTCCTAGCCACACTGCCAGCCAGTGCTCATCTTTCAAAAGCCAGAGTCTTACAGGGCCACGGTCGGCACTAACTGAGCGCCTATGGAGCCCCCCCAGCCCTTCTGACCTTACCGGGCTGCTCTGCGGGGGACTCCCACTGTGACGGCAGCACTTCTCCTGCGGGGCTTCCCTGGACTCCTGGGAGCCCCGCACTGCCGTTGGCGGCCTTGGCCGTTCACCCGGCCCCCTCTTGGAAACCGGGGCTCTCCTCCATTCGGCCGCCACCACGGAGCTCTTCGTCACGCATGGGAGCCCAGCGGCACAGCTCACGCCGGCCTCTTCTGGCTTTTTTTTTTGGGCGCGTGTACGCACACACCCAACTCCAGGCCAGGTCGCGCGTGAAGACATGGGGCTGCAGTACTGAGTGAGGTGGGGCAGGTAATATGGCTATGTTATTAGTGGTGGGAACGCGGGGTACGGGGAGGGGGGGTGCATGGAGGTCCGGGTGGGAGAACAGGTAGCGCGAGTCGACCTCCTACTGAAAATGCTAGAATCAGCAATGTCCGCTATGGTGAAAGAGGCTCCTGATGACGTATATGGACAAAAGAGGACATGCTCTGCATGGCCAGTGTAATATCCACCACTGACTTCCTCCCAAGCAGATATCTTCTAGGACAGAAGAGGCCCCCTTCCTAACCCTTATATTGGCCATAGAATATAGTCCTATGCAGACTGTGTTCACCAGTGACTTTTAAGAGGAAGAACTCTGTCTGAGTCACAAAGATAGTGAAAACATGTCAAGGAATAATTGCATGGATGTTAGATAGCAGAGCGCTGTGTTTTTTGTTTTGTTTTGTTATTGCAGAGCCAGCAAGAATAAAAACAGATTTAGTTTCTAGGTAACAGGAATGTGTCTATAATATATGTGGCTGGTACTTTGTGATTACTTTTTTAACATTGTGTAATAATAGATCAAAAGTGGCACTATCAGTACTGTCCTGTTGACAGTTTTCTGAATGCGGGATGGGAGCACTACCAAAAGTCACTCTCGATCTGAGGTCACAATACTGCATAATACCATTTTATACGCTCTAAGCCTGGCAGTAACTAGAGTTTAAGCTATTGGCATTGTAAATTAGAATACCTTTTATTTATGTCTTTAAAAACAAAACAAAAATAAAAGGCATTGTTATTTTTAATAGCGGCTTTTTTTCTACAAAACAAACGTTTATTCATTACATTATTAAAACCCAGTTACTAAACATGCCGTTTTCTGTAACAGCTGTTACTTCTAGCACTGCAACGTCTAAAACATTGGAACATAGTGCTACATAAAAGTAGAATAAATAATGCACCACGGACGCTTTTAAAAACAAATAGATAAAAAACAATGCCATTTACAATACCAACAACTTTAAACTTTGCTAATGCGAGACCTATTGCATTGCAAATGCTTGTTTTTCTTAGGCACGGGGAGATTACGTGATTTGCCCAGAATCACAGGATGTTGAGCGTCCCATAAATATAGGTTCTTTACAAAAATGGCCACGCTGAAAATAACAGGCAGATAATAGACAAGGATTTCGCACTTTGAAAAGAAAAAGAAATGACGTTGTCCATTCTAAAGGAAATGCAAGGTTAGCATCTAGGGATTAGTGGTCAAAACACCCATTGACACACATGCCTCCGAAAATGGGACCTCCACAGAGATCTACACATAACAGGCTGTTTCACGGATCTCCCTGAAAAGCACCTTAGAATCCGGAATGCGTCATGAGAAAAAGGAAATGATGGCCAATATATTCATGACAGAGGAAGGAAGGGCGCACTCAAGTGCTGGCACATGACTTACAGTTCTTTCAATGTATGCTCAGGCACTCTAGATGAAAGTGGACAACTTTCTGGAGGTGTTCCACACACTTTTCATTGACATGGGCTGGACACACAAAAGACAAGTCTGTATATACGCACAAAAAAGGGAGCGTTCACTGCTTCTGTGACACAAAAAGATCCCATATAATTTGTGGGTCAAGTGGAAAAAGAATCGAAGAAAGAAAGCATTGGACGTGCCTGGGAAAGTTAAGATCTCAACATCCCGGACCTCACAATTGTTACTAAAAAGAAGATCAAACAACTGGGAAAAGTGTGAAAATATTAGGACATGAAGCTCCCCAATAAGGAAACATGATCACCGCCATAGTTGGCATTATGACAAACCAGAATGAAGCCAAATGTTTTTCAAAATTCAATATCAGAGATCATCAATGGGCACTTTCAAAATGATGCAGCTAGGCTGATCCACTCCCTGCCCAGAAACTCGCATGTAACCCCCCTGCTTCAAAAGCTGCACTGGCTTCCAGTGAAACTTCGAGTTCAATTTAAATGTCTCTGTGTGGCCCATAAGGCACTCTTTGGGAAAGCCCCAGAGTACATCAAGCAACGTCTGAAGAGGTACATTCCTGGAAGATCCTTGCGCTCAGGAACAACCTCCAATCTGACTCAACCTAGGTTCAAACTAAAAACCAGAGGAGGCAGGGCCCTGTCTGTGCTTCTCCCGCAACTCTGGAATGAGCTCCCGTCTACCCTGAAGGAGGAACTCCAGCTACTACCCTTCAGAAAAAAACTGAAGACCCATCTATTTAAAAAGGCTTTCATAACAGTTTAGGCGGCGAAACAACTGACGGTTCTTGGATACCAGTGTGTTATGTTTTCTCTGTTAAGCGCTTAGAGACCGGCGGTGATAGGCGCTATACAAATAATCCATAACATAACATAACATAACATAACTTTAAATAACTACCCCAGGAGTTGGTCTCCTGGCCTTTTAGGAGGTCTGGCAGAAAACCATAAAAACAGGAAGCGGTAATGCAAGTAACAGCTGAAGATCACTGTCTATCAGGGCCGGATTTGCCATAGCGGGCATCGAGCCTTTCCCCGGGACGTTGGAAGGGTGGTGACCGGTTGTGCAGCACTAGGGGATGGTTTTGTTACTGAGGGCAATATTGGCACCCAATAATAAAAGCAGCAGTTCTTCACACTTGCATAACCCCTGGGGGTTAGCCTGACAAAATTGCCAGGGCTGCTTTAGGTTCCCAGTCCGGCCCTGCTGTTTATATATAACCATTACAGCTCACCACAAGTGGAAACCTCTACTTTAGGTGAATAAACAGCAAACCTTGGCTGCAAGAAACAATATTATCGACCATGACATTACAATTTCCACTCATTTGATCAAGCAATACACAGATCCAATCGGAGGGCATCTTGAAAATCAATGGTGCCAGTCGGCCAAGAGAAGCAGGTAGAATGAATGAACTATGGCAGCAACCTGCTAGAAACAGGACAAGGTTTTCAGAACTCTTTTTGCATTTTATTTCTTTAATTAGTGTAATAAGCACAGGCTTTCTCATTATGCTACCAAGCAGAAAGAGTTGTTGAGAGCACCAGGCACTGAACAAATTGCATTAATCTGTTCTGATTCTCTGATGTAATAATAATCGCACAACTCTGAGAGACTGGCAAGCGATTAGTGTGTTACAGACGATAAGTGTCTGTGATAGCACGGAAATTAAATGACATATGCAAGAAGAGGGTCAGGTTAGCTTTTCAGGGCCTGCGAGACTCGAGGGGGTCATTGCAACCCTTTGACAAGAATTCCCACTGTCTCAGGAACCACAGAAACCAGATACTGCTGTGAGCTTACTAAATTGCGAAGTACTTTCTCTTCAGGCTTTGACTTTCAGTGAATCGTGAGGTTGAGCAATCAAGGATTACTCTTGAAGGATGGTGTGAGATAAAACATCTATGAGAGCTATCCCAAAATCCTCTGTGGAGAGGTGTGGTGCGGAGGCCAGGGCAGCTGAATTCGGAGCACAGAGTTCATGGTTCGATCCCCGGCTATGGTGGAAGCTCAGCTTAGCACCATGTGACACTAGGCAATAGCTCACTTAATTTCCACGACGGCCGCCAGCACCTTGAGACCTGTATGGCTGAGTAGTTAGTGCTTTACAAATACGAATTTACTTTACAAAGAAACTCTAAATCTCGGGGGGACAATAAGGGAGTAATTTCCAACTTTCTCTTTGATCAATCTCCAAGAATCTAACCCAGACCACATCCCAGGGTAAACCTCCCCTGCTCGACGTGGCTAACACTGGGGAGTCAAAGTCCCAAAGGCAGTAACTTGTTTCTTCAACTAGAGTCCAGTATTACTGTTGGCCCTGGGGCATCATTGATAAACACCCAGTTATGATACTGCTTAGTAAATGAAAACTGTGCCGAGACTCCTGGTGTAGCCTCATTAATGGCATTCTGCTTTCTGAACTTTACTAACATTGCTACCCCAAGCAGCGCCTGAAATGCTTCCTTAACAGAAAGACATATGTTAGTGGTGCCCGTGTTGCTGACAGCAGAGGCGCCCAGGCCTAGCGTGTGGAAAATGGTGGGTCTCATTTATGAAAAGTGTTGCATTGCTGCGAGAAAACAGTGATGCAACACTTTTCATTGCACCCTCCCTACGACACCATGGATGTACTGTATTTACTGTACGGCGCTCCATGTTACAAGGATTTACAGATACGTCAGTATTTCTGATGTACCTGTAGGCACAATAACGGCGCATTGCTGGAGTGGGTCGCAAAAGTGACGCAACTCCAGCAATGGGTCATTGCACATGGGCAAGACCCATGTTAAAGGCGCCTGCATCAGTCTCACGCCTGCTGTGAGGCAGGCATATGATTTTGACGCAGTGGCATAGTAAAATCTCATAGATTTCACTGCGCCACTTCTACGGCCCTTTTCTGCGTTGGAACGCGCACCCTGCATACATTCTACCTGACGCAGGTATATTGTAGCGCAGGGCTTTACAAAGTGATGTATCTGCTTAGATGTGTCACTTTGTAAATATGGCGCAATGTGGCGCAATTTCTACGTCGCCGCAGCATCACAAAACGTGATGCAACAACGGCGCAAAGGGCTCATAAATAAGCCCCGGTGTATTTAGCGTGCTATCTGCTTTATTACATTTTTGGACAGAAGCTCAGAATCTTATTTCGCTAGTTCCCTGTGGAGCATAGTGAAATATCCACCCAGTATATGGTGGAACCTGATCTCGCAGCAAAGGCGGTTGTTTGGTTTATCCCAGCTTCATTCAGAGGGGGCAGACAAAGTAGAAAGGATTGGATTTCTAGTATAATGACCTACTTGACAGTCGCAACTATTTATAAATGGACCAATCTGCGCATGTCAGACTTTATGTGAAGGCTGTTTTATTGGAGAACTAAAAGTATGTAAGAAAGGTGCCTTTCTGAGCTGAACATGCGTAACACCCCCCTGTAAGGGAAAAGCTGCTGTCCGAGCTATTAAAATAGCAGAACTGTGAGTAGTTGTGTTTGAACACTGATTTTATCATCAGTCTAGAATACTATTGAGAGGCATAGAATGGAATGTCAAACTGACGCACAAAATGGTTGAATGTCTTGTCTGAGAATGTCCCTGAAAGGAGTCTGTGAACTAGGACTATTAACGACTCTAGGCCTAAACGCGTCAATGAAACATGAAGGTTCTCAGTGTCTATAAACTACAAATAAAGCAAAGATCACTTCTATTTTTACTTGTGGTGTTCATTTCATGAGGTTTTACTCTATCCGTTTCCTCATTTTACCACTGACGGTTATTTGCATTTCCTGAGCTTGTAACCCAGATTTAGCGTTACAGCTCGCTTTCCTCTCTGATCCAAGATTTGCAGGCGGTATCGCATGACCCATACTTTGCAGGCGGTATCGCATGACCCATACATGCAAGGGGAGTGCACTGCCAGTGTGACAGAACAGGGCCTATATGGTTGTTTATGGTGACTTTGCTTTTCAACGACCTGGCTTGCTTCCTATCCGTGCCTGTTGCCTAAGTTATCCTGCCTCCACTTTGTCGAGCGCCGGGAGAACCTGTTGGGTAGCTGCGCGCTTCATACATTTATAAATAAATAAATAATAAATGGTGCAAGTCCAAATTCTTATGATTACAGGCTGAACAACCTTACATTGTATTGTAAACTTTGGTTTGATTGGACAACCTTAGTATTTTTTCTAGTAGAAAAAGCATGTTTATCTCAAGCATGCCAACGTTTTAAACCTGTGAAGTCGAAGATTTTGAACACACAATCGGGGGAATGTATTTTCACCATTGACTTCTGTCGAGTCAGAGGCAATTTTAGGTGTGAGACAACTAAAATAAAGCCAATGTTGCCTTAAAAAAAAGACACTTCCCCACTGAAACAGGTTTGTTGGCATGTATGTAATATCTGCAGACGGCTCAAATACAATGCAGCAACATTAAAAAGTAATGCAGATGGAAATAGAGTTAATGTAAAAAACATAAGGTAGAAATAATCTAATATGCTTCAATTTCACCTGAAATCACACCATTTGGCATACAGAACAACAGTTCACACTTCTACTGTCAATTGAGCACATTCAATAGCACCATCAAATAAGGCATTGCCAGCATAGTTGCTTCAGATTTTTGAGCTTTTTGAAGGATATTCTGGATACCGGATCAACTGGGATAAGTCTCTCCTATATATGTTGTCGAGTGGGCCACCCCCATTATTGGTAGCAGACTACAAGCTACAGATTAAAGATAGTTTTAAATATCTGGGCATACAGATAGGGAAAACAGACTCAGAGTTTTCGGTGGGGAACTTAAAGCCGCAGTTGGAGCATTTGAGGAGAGATGTATCCCACTGGAGGACGCTACTTATATCTCTTATGGGTAGAGCAGTCCTCTTCAAAAAGATGTCCCTGCCGCAATTACTATACATCATACAAAATACCCCTTGCCCCATACCAGACAAATTCTTTAAAGACGTGGATAGCGAGCTGAGAACGTTGCTGTGGGATGGCGGGGGTGCACGGATTGCTCTGGCCAAACTACAGACGGAGGTATATGAGGGAGGTTTGCCCATCCCAGATCTTCAAAAGTACTGGGCCTCGCACCTAATGGTCATTAATGATTGGGCATTTGCAGATAGGAACGACCCGGCTTATACGGTGGATCATTGGGCTATGGGGACCAACGGCTACTTGGGACACTGTATGGCTGAGTGAGAACAGGCAACATGCCCCCACATACTCGGATAGTATTGACAGTGTGGTCAAAGACCAATAGGTTTGTGGGTTGGACTAACCGGCTAACAGAGCAGACTCCCTTGTGGAACAGCGAAATGCTACGGGATGTAGGTAGACTGCAGGGCTTCTCGAAATGGAAATTAATAGATATTGTACACATAGGAGCTGTGTGGAAAAGGCAGGCTGTGATTACGTTTTCAGAGCTACAGAAAGAAAATCAATTGGCGCCCACAGGAAACTACAGATATCTGCAACTGAAGCATGTGCTGGGCAGGCACCTTGAAGATGGGGATCCGATCCCCAAATATAGTCCACTTGAGGACAGGTTACTATTAGACCCCATTGTGGAGAAGGCTCTGTCATGCACATACAAGAAGATAAGAAATAATTTCCCAGACCTACTCATAAAGCTGCGGGAGGCCTGGGAATCCGATGTAGGCCTGTTAGAAGATGATGATTGGGCAGAGGCGGTGCAGAGTCCTAGGATGGTGGTGATCCGGGCACGATTCAGACTGGTCCAACTGAGAATCCTGCATAGGTAGTATTGTACCAGAACACTCATGTTCAAGCTGGGACATATACTAACAGGGGAATGTCAGAGGAGCTACACTCAGAGGGGTACATTCTTGTATATCCTGTGGGAATGCCTAATAATACAGAAATATTGGAGGAAGGAATTATGTCAGAAGTGATTGAGTAAGAAGTCCCCCTGGACGCCAGGTGGCACATGCTATGCGTCTCCGGGGAAAAGTATTGGCCCAAATATCATAGAATTTGGCCACAGGTGGCTGCAATGGTTGCAAAAAGGAATGTTGCAGGGGTATGGGGGGCAATTCAACCGCCGAAAGTGTGGCAATGGAATAGAGATATGGACTGGTGCTGTGCAGCAGAAAAGACAATCTATGAGAGCCGAGGCTGCCCCAAAAAATGGGTGAAAGTCTGGCAGCGATGGGAAGATTTTAGGGGAAATGGGGGGATATCTGGTAGATAGGAGGGGATGGGGTGGTGGGTAGCTGGGGTCATCCAGGAAGAATTCAATTGTGTAAAGAATATTCCCGCATGTCCATAAGCTGCAAGTTGTGAACGTTGACGAGAAACTTGTATTATAACTTGTGCCTATGTAATGTATATGGATGCTGACACTTGGTTAACTATCTGGTAGATAGGAGGGGAGAGGGTGGTGGGTAGCTGGGGTCATCCAGGAAGAATTCAATTGTGTAAAGAATATTCCCGCATGACCATAAGCTGCAAGTTGTGAACGTCGACGAGAAACTTGTATTATAACTTGTGCCTACGTAATGTATATGGATGCTGACACTTGTTTAACTTCTGATTCGGTTGAGGATAATAATAATACAGAAGCAGTATCTTTTTTAAACTATGAAGGGCTAGCAGGTAAGTCAGTGAGTGGATAAGATCAGCAGTGGATGACGTGTGCTGCCGCATGTCCTAAGTAAGTGTCATTATCAAATAATAAATGTGACCAGACTTCAAGCAGACGCAAAAGCAGTTCTATTCTTCCAGATGGAGTACTGAAAACTGACAACAGAAGTAACCAGGGCATTGTAAGCATACAGTGGATCCTCTCGTTATGCAGTACTTGCAAAATTGGCTTGCATGTAGGCCACAAATTAGTGTCACTTATGTGTAGGTAAGTGATGATATCTGAGCAGTCTCCAAGATAATCACGACTGTGCAGGTAGGATCACTCCGAAATTAGATATATGCATGATTTAACGTCACAGCTTCTCTGCAATGCACAAAAGGACACTTTACTTATTCTTTTAAGCCTTTGGGACAATGTAGTACAAGTACTTGGAGCAATGTATTACACATGTGCACGTGAACACGGTGATCTTGCATTCATTAAACAGTCCCAACTGAGCCAATTTTATATTGCATTTTATTTATTTACTTCTGTATACAGTGTGCAAACAACTGAAGGTTTCTTGGTGCTGATACAGGATTTATTTCTGTCTGTTAAGATCCACCATCTGATACAACATTATTTACTGAGAAAATGCTGGTGTTGTATGGGTCTAGTTTCCTAATATGAACATACAAGATGAAAGCAATAAAATTAAAAGGCACTGGCATTTCCAGATTTTAATGAACAATTTGGTTAAGTGGAAGAATATTAAAATGAGCTGTTCCGCTTATTTGGTTCTATTAAAAAAAGATACATTTACATGTGAATAAATCTACACATGTGAATTTACTCTTACACTTTCAGTAAATTTACTACTTTGGACTATTTACCATTTCAGAGTGGAAATTGACTAGAAAGTTAGACTTACATGTCTCCACCTTGAGCCAAATGTACAAGTGTAAAGTTACAATTAACAACTTTTCAAAAGTGGGTGGAGTTCTTCACTACCAGGACAGAGAAGTCCCTATGCTAAAATACATGAAAATTAAAAAATATATAATAAACTTTAATAAAACAGAATAGTACAAATATTGTATTTTATGTTAAATATTAATGTAAGTTATTTGTATGTATTTATTTTAAATGTAGTACAAAATAAAAAATCCTAAAGCACTATCAACTTCATTCTTGATTAAATATTTAATTAATATAAATATATTGAAAGGAATTAGCATTTAAAAAACCTTTAAAATTCACTCTACTACTCTACTACTCACTCTCTACTACTCTCTACTATTCTCTCTCTCTGCTACTCACTCTCTACTACTCTCTACTACTCACTCTTTACTACTCTCTACTACTCACTTTCTCCTGCTCTCTACTACTCACTCTACTACTTACTGTCTACTACTCACTCTCTACTACTCTCTACTACTCACTCTACTATTCACTCTACTACTCTCTACTACGCACTCTCTGCTACTCTCTCTACTGCTCTCTACTACTCTCTACTACTCACTCTCTACTCTATTACTCACTCTCTTCTCTCTACCTCTCTCTACTTCTCTCTCTACTAGTCTCTACCTCTCTACCTCTACCTCTCTACCTCCACACCTCTACCTCTCGAACTCTCTCTACACGCACACATATACACATATATATATATGCATATATATGCGTATGCATTTATGTATGTGTATATTACCTACTGGCGATAGCCAGTAGGTATATATAGTTAGGACCTAGCTACCATAGGAAATCCGCAACATTCTATTGGGAATAACTTTGGCGCCGGTTGATGAATTTGCGTGTAATTTTCCAAAATTTTGGCCAACTCCGCTGCGCTCCTTCCCTGAAAGTGTCGGGGGGATTCGTGAAGTGGGGGCTGAGAAAAAAGGGGGGTCCCAAAACGTGTTTTCCCCATGTTAATTTCCATAGGACGTTCTGACAAGGCTACAGCCCGAACCGCTGAACGGAATTACACCAAACTTGGCAAAATTGTAGGGACTGGTACGCAGAAGTGCCTTTGCTATATTTGGTGAAAATTGCTCCAGTGGTTTTTATGAAAATTAACTTCAAAAACACATATATATCTGGGCGAAGCCTAACCACACATCTCATCGTGAGATCTGATTGGCTGTCAGCACTTCATCCAAGGAGTGTTGGCAGCCATCTTGAGACCAATATACATGATAGCACCTCATTAAAAACCATTGTAGTTAATAGAGGGTTTTAGGACTTTAGTTACATTATAAATCATTTGTTGATGGTACCATACTCATTTTAGGAATTGTGGTGTGTTCTAAGGTGATTTTACCATGTGAAAAAGCCTTCTGCTGGGATATCATGAATCATGTTTGAAAGAAAACTATTATCTCATGCTTTTCCCTCAGTGGTTTGGAAGGGGATCTATAAGCTAAATCGAAAGCATATTTTCTGTAAATTCACATTATCTTTCTCAGTCATGTGAGTAGGAAGTCTGACATTCTCAGTAAAACATGTACATCCAACAAGGACAGAGACTGTCAGTTGATTCCTTTGTGTTTTACTGCAGCCTCCTAGAGTGTTCTAAAGAACAACTAGAGCGCTAACAGTCCTACTTATTACAAAGGTATGGCACACCTGAAGCCATCTTGATTGGAATAAAGTGGTAACTCTTAAAACATTTAATTTAAAAAGGAACAAAATGAGGGGGTATATTTTGCCATAGAAAGTATGATTAGTGCTGCAGAAAGAAAAATTAGGGCACATTTTGAGTGACTTCCCAAACCCTCTTCTATTTCATTAAAAAATTCTGACATGCAGTCTCCCAAGATGGCCACCAGAGACAAAAGAGCCCAAATGTAGCCCAAATATCACCCAGATGTGGCCCAAGTATAGCCCAATGACAGAATGTCCCAGAGTGTTCTAAAGAACAACTAGAGCGCTAACAGTCTTACTTATGACAAAAGTATGGCACACCAGAAGCCATCTTGATTGGAATGAAGTGGTAAGTCTGAAAACATTTAATTTAAAAAGGAACAAAATGAGGGGGTTCATTTTGCCATAGAAAGTATGATTAGCAGTAGACTTCCCTGGTGAGCAGTAGCTTTACTACAGTGATCTAATGAGCAACTAGAGTGCTAACATTCAGAATTTATGGCAAATGTGTGAAACATCTGAATGCCTTCGTGATGGAACCAAAGTAAACAAGCATTGAAAATGCAATAGATCTCGCCCTCGTTTAAGTTAAAGCCATTCTGTTTGTAATAAGGTGGCTTTTTAGCTTTGCTTTTATTAGTGTTTTTAAAACTTTCATGTAAATAACATGCATATGTATGCATATATGTATATATATGCATGCATTTATATTTGTATTTATATAGATATGCAGATTATATATGTTTATATATGTATGTATATATATATATATATATACACATACATAAATGCATATGCATATATATGCATATATATGTGTATATGTGTGCGTGTAGAGAGAGGTAGAGAGGTAGAGAGGTAGAGGTGTAGAGGTAGAGAGGTAGAGGTAGAGGTAGAGACTAGTAGAGAGAGAAGTAGAGAGAGGTAGAGAGGTAGAGAGAAGAGAGTGAGTAATAGAGTAGAGAGTGAGTAGTAGAGAGTAGTAGAGAGCAGTAGAGAGAGTAGCTGAGAGTGAGTAGTAAAGAGTAGTAGAGTGAATAGTAGAGTGAGTAGTAGAGAGTGAGTAGTAGAGAGTAGTAGAGAGTAAGTAGTAGAGTGAGTAGTAGAGAGCAGGAGAAAGTGAGTAGTAGAGAGTAGTAAAGAGTGAGTAGTAGAGAGTGAGTAGCAGAGGGAGAGAATAGTAGAGAGTAGTAGAGAGTGAGTAGTAGAGTGAGTAGTAGAGAGTAGTAGAGAGAGAGTAGTAGAGAGTGAGTAGTAGAGAGTGAGTAGTAGAGAGTGAGTAGTAGAGAGTAGTAGAGAGAGAGTAGTAGAGAGTGAGTAGTATAGAGTAGTAGAGAGTGAGAAGTAAAGAGTGAGTAGTAGAGAGAGTAGTAGAGAGTGAGTAGTAGAGAGTAGATAGTGAGTAGTAGGGAGTGAGTAGTAGAGAGAGTAGTAGAGAGTAGTAGAGTAGTAGAGAATGAGTAGTAGAGAGTGAGTATTAGAGAGTAGTGGAGTAGTAGAGAGTAAGTAGTAGAGTAGTGGAGAATATTCCAAAGTTTGGCACAGCACCACTTGCACAATAAGTCCAATCAAATCATATCACTTAGAGTCCTTATTGAAGCGCTAAATCTTGGTGTATATTCAAATGCTTTTATTTTCCTTAAGTTTATGTACCACAGCCAGCTGACGCGTTTCGTTCTGTACAACAGAACTTCTTCAGGGCGTTCTTATTTCCTTCATGTTATGTCGGTATCCTGCTGTCATATAACTAGATATTTCTTCCAAATGTTAGACGAGACGTAAGTACATTCTTATTCAAAGTGACTAGGTATCAATTTTACCCACACAATTCGGGCAGACTTGAGTAATTTATAGCATCCTCAAAGTCAGTCTTTCAAAAATTCCAAAGTATAGAACATGATAATCCAAATCCAAATGTTTCTCAAGAAAAGTCATTTTCAATCGTTCGGAATTTCGGCGTTTGGGCAGATATGATCCAGGGACCCCCAGTATGCAAGGGGAATTAGTCTCCCCTCTGCAAACGCGCCAGTGGGCTGCGTTGCAGAGAGGTGTAAAAAGAGGCATAGCCTCATTACACCTCTGTGCAATGCAGCCCCCTGGCACATACTGGAGGTTCCAGGTGGGCTAGTTGGCCCCCAGGGACCCCCAGTATGCAAGGGGAATTAGTTCCCCCTCTTCCAACATGCACGGGCGCTGCGTTGCAGAGAGGTGTAAAAAAGAGTGTGGCCTCATTACACCTCTCTGCAATGCAGCCCCCTGGCGCATACTGGAGGCTCCTGGTGGGCTAGTTGGCCCCCAGGGACCCCCAGTATGCAAGGGGAATTAGTTCCCCCTCTGCAAACGTGCCAGGGGGCTGCGTTGCAGAGAGGTGTAACAAGGGGCATAGCCTCATTACACCTCTGCAATGCAGCCCCATGGCGCATACTGGAGGTTCAAGGTGGGCTAGTTGGCCCCCAGGGGCCCCCAGTATGCAAGGGGAATTAGTTCACCCTCTTCAACCATGCACGGGGGCTGCGTTGCAGAGAGGTGTAAAAAGGGGCGTGGCTTCATTACACCTCTCTGCAATGCAGTCCCCTGGCGCATACTGGAGATTCCTGGTGGGCTTTCAGGTCTTATATAGTTAGGAATTAGCATTAAAAAAAACTTTGAAATTCACTGAAAAAAACATAGGGTTCAGGCCTTATATAGTTAGGAATTAGCATTTAAAAAACCTTGCAAATTCACTGAAAAAAACATAGGTTTCAGGCCTTATATAGTTAGGAATTAGCATTTAAAAAACCTTTGAAATTCACTGAAAAAACCATAGGTTTCAGGCCTTATATAGTTAGGAATTAGCATTTAAAAAACCTTTAAAATTCACTCAAAAAACTATAAGTTTTAGGGGTGTTATAGTTAGCTGGACATTTCACTCATACAAAACCATTGAAATTGCTCCTATATAGTTAGTTGTACTAACTACATTTCGCGCACCCGCAATCCACTGCTTTTGATGTCACATATTACATCATTCATGACATGGTCAGTGACATCACTGATGACATCTCAAATGACATCACTGATGACATCACTGATGACATCATCCATGTGACAATCACATACACCTTTTCATACACTAGTAAAATCTTTCATCACTCTTTGTAAAATAAAGAGTATCATATTTGAATCCATTGTTACAGCAATACAAGCATCTAAAAACCCACTCAGTGATTTTAGATGTATACACACATCTAATTACTTACCTGTAGATTCACTCATACATGCTGTCAATGAACAATAGAACACTATCAAAAATACTTATACACCTAAATCGACATCACACCAGCACACATCCTATTCACATATGAAGTCTTCCTACTCACTTATGCAAACAATGGATCAAACTTACATATTTACTTAGCTACACACTTATACAAACACAACTTCATCTATTCATTTAGATAGTAAGTCATACTTAGTGAATTATAAAATCATTATTACAAGTATAAAGTTATCCATACAGTCACTCACACAATCATTGAGTCTTATGTATACTTATTAATATACAACAACTGACACATACACTTCCTTTTATTTTTCTAGTTTGTTGGACATGTACCATTGAGAAATATATTTGCTCATTACCACACCCATAAAGATATTCACTCACCCGAACAACTGTTAGAACATGTAGTTTTAACTTCATATATCTAGTGAATCAACTATTCACACATCTTTGGGCAGTCACACACCCCCCACCGAACCACACACACATTCACTCTCCCAAACGAATACTCAGTTAACTAATCAATAACTAATGCAGACTTTCACATAGCTAGTAACCAACTGGAGAACCAGTTTACACAACAACTGACAAAGTGATACAGATATTCAAACAGTTTAGTCACTATCCACTATATATAGTGAGACACTATAAATTGGTCAAGTAAAAAGTAAATTGCACTGCTACTAAATCCTCCATCCAAATATTTATTTTTATATATCCACTCATTCTTCAATGCAAATTGCTATATATATAATGCATATTTAAATAACGAAGCAAACCACATTCACTGGATGATGTCATCAGTGATGTCACTGACCATGTCATGAATGATGTAATATGTGACATCATCAGCAGTGGATTGCGGGTGCGCGAAATATAGTTAGTACAACTAACTATATAGGAGCAATTTCAATGGTCTTGTATGAGTGAAATGTCCAGCTAACTATAACACCCCTAAAACGTATAGTTTTTTGAGTGAATTTTAAAGGTTTTTTAAATGCTAATTCCTAACTATATAAGGCCTGAAACCTATGGTTTTTTCAGTGAATATATATATACATACATATATAAACATATAATCTGCATATCTATATAAATACAAATATAAATGCATGCATACATATACATATATGCATACATATGCATGTTATTTACATGAAAGTTTTAAAAACACTAATAAAAGCAAAGCTAAAAAGCCACCTCATTACAAACAGAATGGCTTTAACTTAAACGAGGGCGAGATCTATTGCATTTTCAATGCTTGTTTACTTTAGTTCCATCACGAAGGCATTCAGATGTGTCACACATTTGCCATAAATTCTGAATGTTAGCACTCTAGTTGCTCATTAGATCACTGTAGTAAAGCTACTGCTCACCAGGGAAGTCTGCTGCTAATCATACTTTCTATGGCAAAATGAACCCCCTCATTTTTTTTTTTTTTTTATATTTTTATTAGCATTTATAAACATTGCGATACAGTGTTACAAGTGAATATAAAATGCGGTAGGCATTGCAATTTGGAACCAGAAACCCGTGTAATTACATCATTAACACAGGAGCTTACTATTAGACATGGTACAGCAAGGGTTGATGAGCTCACCCTGGATGAAGCCGCCTTAATCGGTATCAGAGCTAGTGCTGTCTGTATCAGATGGTGGGTCGCAAATGTCCCCTCTGTATTTGTTCCACGTCCCCCAGACCCTTTTCCATTTCTTGGGACACCTTCTGTTGCGATACACAGCCCGTTCTGCAATCATTGCAGCGTCCATGTCTTGTCTCCAGGTCGCTCTGGAGGGTGGCAACCCCCCGCCCCACCTCTGTGCTATATTCCTCTTCGCTATCATCATACCTATTGTCATCCAGGTCTGTCCATAGCGCGTGAGGTCGTTGGGCTCCCATATGTTCAGGAGGCATCGCTTGGGGTCAGGAAGTATGGAGAGTTCCTCCGATTGTGACATGGTGCGCATCACTTGAACCCAATAGTGCGCAATTTGGGGGCAATCCCATATCGTGTGATAGAAGCTACCTATTTCCTCGCATCCCCTCAGACAGTATGGGTGTGTAATCCTTCTCATCTTGTGCAGTGCATCCCTTGTGTAATATGACCTGTGCAATATACGGAGTTGTACCAGGCGCAAGCGCGCGGGGACACCTATTTCTTTTGGAGATGAAGTCGCCTCCTGCCACTCCGTGTCGTCCATGTCGCCACAGTCATGCACCCATTTCTTCCGCAAGGCCTCTAGGGGGTCAGGCAGATTGTTTACAAGTTTTCTATATGTTAGGGATGTCGCTTTTGAAGGCATAAAGACCGTCAGCAGCCTGTCCTCTAGTGGGGACGCCTCTGGAATATCTGTACCAGGTTCGAACACTGCTGTCAGGGCATGACGTATCTGCGTATATCTGAAGCGTTCAGTCACCCCCAGCTCATATTGGTTTTGCAGCGTTTCAAAAGGTAGCACTTGCCCTCTCTGCCATAGATCTCCAATGGCTGAGATGCCAATTGCATCCCAACGGTCGAAGCCCTTAGATTTCCTCAATTGTCCAAGTTGTTTTACGTCCCACAACGGGGTGAGCTGTGTCAGCACTCCCTGCCATTTCAGCCTGCGTATCTCCGCATGCCACACGGTAAGCGTGTGACGTAATGGGCCGATCTTCGACGAGATTAGTGATTTATCGTATAGGGGGGTTAGCATTCCAGAGAACCCCAACGGCGCCCTGTCCGCCTTTAGGGCCGGCTCAGACTGGGGAAGATGCAGCCATTGATTAACAATCTTCAACTGTGACGCCCAGTAGTAAAGACCAACATCTGGGAGCGCTATGCCTCCGTCGTACCAGCCACGCGTGAGCTTGGCTTGCGCTATTCGAGCAGGTTTAGAACCCCACAGTAGCACCGAGACCTGCGCCGCGATGGACTTGAAGTACGCGGGAGGGACAGGGTAGGGTGTGTTTTCTAGAGCATAGAGGAAGCGGGGCAGGGCCATCATTTTGAACAGGGCCGCTTTACCTAGCAGTGTCAGTGGTAGCGACTCCCAGTGTCGAATGTCACGTTTGAGGCGGTCAAGAGGGGGCTGTAGGTTCTGTGTGTGGAAGGAAGCGGGGTCCGCTGTGACGTATATCCCCAAATATTTAAACCCGGCGACCGCGATCCGCAGCGGGCAGGTGTCCGGCAAGTGCGGTGCAGGACCGCGCAGTACGTGCATGGTGGATTTGGACCAGTTGATTGAATAGCCGGAGGCTCGGCCGTAGACTGTGCAAACATCCAATAGAGTGTTAATGGAGCGTTTGGGAGCGGTTAGATAGATCAGCACATCGTCGGCGTATAGGGATATTTTATCTTCCCAATCATCCGTCCAGCGGATACCACTGATCGTGGGTTCCCACCTTATCCATTCGGCCAAAGGTTCCAGGACCATGGCGAACAGTAACGGGGAGAGGGGACAGCCCTGGCACGTGCCCCTATACAATGAAAAGTCCGCAGAGATGTGGCCATTGGCAGCTACATGTGCCATCGGTCTTGCATAGAGCAGACGGATCCAGGAGCAGAATTTCGGGCCGAAACCAAAGTGACGCAGTACCGCAAATAGAAAGGGCCAGTGGACTGTGTCAAACGCCATATGGGCGTCAAGGGACAATATCACCGCGGGCTCTGACAGATACTTCGCTCTTGCAAGCACACCGTGGACTCTGCGCAAGTTAGGCGCCGTGTTTCTGCCCGGCATAAACCCGGATTGATCTCTATGTACGAGTTTGGTCAGATGCGGCGTGAGACGATGTGCCAACAGTTTCGCAAGTATTTTGGCCTCCGCGTTAATAAGGAAAATCGGGCGGTAAGATGTACATTGGTCCGCAGGTTTCCCTGGTTTTAGGATCGCCACAATTGTGGCCGTTCGCTGATCTAACGGGAGTGCACCTGTCTCCAGGCTATCCTTGAACATTTGTAGCAAGTGCGGTGCGAGCGTTTCTGCCTGTTGCTTATATAAGTCTACTGGTATCCCATTGGGTCCCAGCGCTTTACCCGTCTGTAGGGCTTTAATCGCCAGTTGTATTTCCTCTGACGTTAAGTCTACTTCCAAGGCCCTTGTCTCCTCCTCAGTCAACACCGGCATTTTGAGATCTTTGATGTAAGTGTATGCCTCGTCTTCTGAGATCGTGGACGCGGACGCGTATATCGTTTCGTAGTGAGTTGCTAGTGCTTGCACTATTGCACTGGGATCTCTAATGGGGACATCTCCCTCTACCGTCAGTTGTGCTATCCACCTGTCTCGTCTGTCCCGTCTGTCCAGCCAGGCCAGCAGTTTGCCTGCTTTGTCCCCCATCTCGTAAACCCTGTGTCGTGTGGCAGACAGTTGTAATTTGACTTCCTCTGTTAGATGTGCTTTGTGACGTTGTAGTGCTATTTGCAAAGTGTGTGCTGTAGTGGGGTTTGGATCCGCCGCATGCTGCGCCTCAGCCCCCGTCACCGCTGGTTCCAGGGCTAACAGTTCCGCCCGTCCCTCCCGCTTAAGCGCTGTGATGGAGACTATCGCACATCCTCGAAGCACCGTTTTATAGGCCTCCCATAGATTGGCAGCCGAAGACACCGAACCCGCGTTGTCCCGGAAGTACTGTTTGGTTCCCACCTTCAGCTCCTTTCTGACCTTAGAATTGTGAAGGTATGCTGCGCGGATAGGATAAATCCGACGCCGCGTGGGTTGGTGATGCGTATAGGTAAGTAGCGAACCCCCTCATTTTGTTCCTTTTTAAATTAAATGTTTTCAGACTTACCACTTCATTCCAATCAAGATGGCTTCTGGTGTCCCATACTTTTGTCATAAGTAAGACTGTTAGCGCTCTAGTTGTTCTTTAGAACACTCTGGGACATTCTGTCATTGGGCTATACTTGGGCTACAACTGGGTGATATTTAGGCTACCTTTGGGCTCTTTTGTCTCTGGTGGCCATCTTGGGAGACTGCATGTCAGAATTTTTTAATGAAATAGAAGAGGATTTGGGCAGTCACTCAAAATGTGCCCTACTTTTTCTTTCTGCAGCACTAATCATACTTTCTATGGCAAAATATACCCCCTCATTTTGTTCCTTTTTCATTTAAATGTTTTAGGAGTTACCACTTTATTCCAATCAAGATGGCTTCAGGTGTGCCATACCTTTGTAATAAGTAGGACTGTTAGCGCTCTAGTTGTTCTTTAGAACACTCTAGGAGGCTGCAGTAGAACACAAAGGAATCAACTGACAGTCTCTGTCCTTGTTGGATGTACATGTTTTACTGAGAATGTCAGACTTCATGCTCACATGACTGAGAAAGATAATGTGAATTTACAGAAAATATGCTTTCGATTTAGCTTATAGATCCCCTTCCAAACCACTGAGGGAAAAGCATGAGATAATAGTTTTCTTTCAAACATGATTCATGATATCCCAGCAGAAGGCTTTTTCACATGGTAAAATCACCTTAGAACACACCACAATTCCTAAAATGAGTATGTTAACATCAACGAATGATTTATAATGCAACTAAAGTCCTAAAACCCTTTATTAACTACAATGCTTTTTAATGAGATGCTATCATGTATATTGGTCCCAAGATGGCTGCCAACACTCCTTGGATGAAGTGCTGACAGCCAATCAGATCTCACGATGAGATGTGTGGTTAGGCTCCGCCCAGATATATATGTGTTTTTGAAGTTAATTTTCATAAAAACCACTGGAGCAATTTTCACCAAATATAGCAAAGCCACTTCTGCGTACCAGTCCCTACAATTTTGCCAAGTTTGGTGTAATTCCGTTCAGCGATTCGGGCTGTAGCCTTGTCAGAACGTCCTATGGAAATGAACACGGGGAAAACACGTTTTGGGACCCCCCTTTTTTCTCAGCCCCCACTTCACGAATCCCCCCGAAACTTTCAGGGAAGGAGCGCAGCGGAGCTGGACAAATTTTGGAAAATTACACGCAAATTCCTCAACCGGCACCAAAGTTATTCCCAATAGAATGTTGCGGATTTCCTATGGTAGCTAGGTCCTAACTATACATACCTACTGGCTATCGCCAGTAGGTAATATACACATACATAAATGCATATGCATATATATGCATATATATATGTGTATATGTGTGCGTGTAGAGAGAGGTAGAGAGGTAGAGGTGTAGAGGTAGAGAGGTAGAGGTAGAGAGGTAGAGACTAGTAGAGAGAGAAGTAGAGAGAGGGTTATGCACTCAGATGCCCCTGCAACACATTTTATGTGGGAAGTACCATCAAACCAGCAAAAGAGAGAGTTCTGCAACACCTGAGGGCCATAAAAAATCTGGACAAACAATATCCAGTAGCTAGGCACTTTGCAACACACCACCAGAGTAACAACAGTCTCCTATCATTTGTTGTACTGGATCAAGTTCCAGTAAGAGAAAGAGGGGGTAATAGACTAGAGGAACTGAGACGCCTCGAGTCTAGATTTATTATCAAATACCATACCATGCAACCCCAAGGCCATAACTGTGACGAGGCACTTGGAGTGCATCCAGGATGAACATTGCCTACTGAGATACTGCTGCCTAGTAACTTTAAGTTTTAAATGTATGAATGTGCACAAATTATGGTTGAATGAGATAATCACTTATATTTTGTTTTCACTACAGGTACCATTGTGTTAAATTTTGGGAGAATGTGAGACACAGCACGAGAAAGACAGAGATGCTGGGGCAAGACGAATCAAGTGAATGACGGGCAAAACATTTGTGGTGATGAACTGAACGGTGCAAGCACCAAACACTACCTGGCGTAAGGTAGACAGCCTAAGAGCATGAAAATGCGCGTGAAGGTGTTTGAATCAAAAGACACGCAGTATGTGGATTGAAGGTTGCAACAAGGCTGATTGAGGCATTGGGGCTAAACCTATGCCTCATAGTTGTATAATGATTGAGGCATAGCCCACATGGGCAAAAACTGTAAGTGGATTTAAGGTTGCAACAAGGCTGATTGAGTCATGAACCCACTTGGGCAAAGACTGTAAGCTTCTGTTTCATGTGCAGCCGAAATGACAGCAAAGCCTCACAGCCCACTGGGGGTCAGTAACGCAACAATGTCTCTGTGGTACAAGATGCTAAATGCACCACTGACAGCATACGTTATGTTGGTAACGTGAGTTCGAATACCTATGGCACACGATATTGTTTTCCATGCCTGTATAATTTTATAATTTTCATGATTTTCACCAGAGGTAATTTATTTAAGGCTTGTACAAATGAAAATAAGCTAAACCATTGAGTTACATAAGCTATGCCCATGCTTGCTGATCAAGTATTGTGAGTCTGTTCTCATAGCTCCAGAAGACACGTAATCTTGGTAGTCTGTTGTTTATGTTTACTGTAACCAAGGTCACATGATATGCTTTTAAACTGGATTGTAAACAAGCACTATCACTCGTGAACAAGGGACCTTGTTCCCGAAACGCATCGAGTGCGTTGTGAATAAACACCAGTTGTTGAACTAAGCTGTTGGCCTGGATGTCGTTCTTTGGAAAAACGGTGTGAACGATTGTTTGGAATACGGGGGAGTGGCGATCCCGTCCCGGCCCGCTGCTGCTAGCGGCCATCCTTGCTTCCTCGCCGACTGTTTGTTGGATATATATATATATATATATGTGTGTGTGATCAAGGCACTTGTGCCGAAACGCGATATGCTGCTAGCGCAGATGATGAACTCATTCAAATAAAAATCTGCACTTTACCCGAGGTCCATGCTCCGGTGTCTGTTTTAAAGAAGAAGTTGGAGTTCTCTGGATATATATATATAGATATATATATATATATATATATACACACACACACACACACACACACCGGTAAAAAAATTATGTTAACGTTATATCCTATGGGGTTCTATTTTAAGTACCTTTCCACATTATTTTCTCTGGAACATTGTTGGAGTACCAGCAGCTGGCTTACTCCAGGTCTGTGTAGGAGTGCATTTGCTATTGTTCTCGGTTCTTTTTGGCTGTAGTAATGTTAGAAGTGAGGGTTTGTAAATAGCAATGGACTTAGGCTAGATGTATGTACAACTTGTCCTAAAATATGTATTTTTGCAACCAGTGTGGCAATTTGCAAAGCGATCTATATGGTAAGAGGTTGTTTTGCAACTTACAGGTTCATAGTGGGTTGCAATGTGATTTATTTCATGAATATTAATGAGATAGGTCGCAATTTGTGACCCACTAGGAATCGCTGACATTACAGGGATGGAGGACTGCTGGGGTCAGCAGACCACCAAGTTTCTGATTGCTTTTTAATAAAGCAACTTTTTTATGCAGCCAGTTTTCCTTAAAGTAAAACAGGATGAATGTAAAAATAAAAACTGAAATGTTTCACTTTTATTTTTTAACAGTTACTGATTCACAAGTTGGGTTTGATACATTAGAAAGAGCCTTTTGGCATGCACATATGGCTTGATTCTGTGGATTGGGCCGTTTGGAACTGCAAAAGGCTCTGTACATCCAGCCTACAGTCTGTCTGTCCCTTCCTAAACCCCCCCTTAGGTCTCCCTACACCCCTACTTATGCCTTCCTAAACCCCTACCATTTAGTATAAGCATTCCACAATTTCCTGCCAATAACCTGGTTCCTCCGACATTTAGACTAAGTAATATATTTTTATGTGTGAGAATCTCACCATAGAAATAAATAAGTGAGGTGGAGATTTCCACTCGTAGGTTTGTGAAATGAATTTGTAGAAAGTAAGCAGTAGGACTGTAGTACTACTTTATGTACAACAAAGTGCAGTTTGTTAATCAAGCCCATTATTTTCATAGGTTTTCAGTAACTAATTCAACTCCACTATCTTCTCTTAGGGAGCACAGTCACCACAACCTCTCACAATGTCCTACAATTTGATTTGCCATCCATACATGAAAGATACCATCCAAATTTGAGGAAAAAACAGTTTTCTTTACTCAGACATACACTGCCAAACCTCAGCAACATAAGCGATTCTAAAATGCTGCCTTTTCTGATTATGTTACCTTGGGCCTTGATATCTATTGTGACAGTATTCACCACTTGGCCCATTTAATCGTCTGTCATGGAGCGAGGTTACGTCTCAGTGAAAAGTTTCTATACCATGAGTGTGTGGAGAAGGTCTCTGAACTGCTACATACCGATAACTGATGGAGAAAGAGCATGATCTGAGAACAAGATGGACCAAGCGTCAGAACTGTGATTTTTGCTGACTGCATTTTTCTGAAGAGATCAGCAATGGAATAAATTGCCTAACGGAGCTCATTACAAAAGGGATTTGACAATGTATCCAGTAAGCGGATGAATCGTGGGAAGTCGAGGTCAGGAGTTTCCCACACTGCACATCCACTTAGAACAGCCTTGTGCTGCTCAGCCACTTACTGAACTGTACTACACCTTGGGACCAGCAAGTACTCCAGAGAGGCTCAAAGGCGAACGATTCTGTGCCGTGCATCAATTTTCTACAACACCAAATCCAAATGTCATAAGTGTATCACTGCCTTCAACTCGAAGACGAACAAAGATGTTTTTAAAAAAATACTCTCCAATTTTCTTTTTTAACAAATTGATTGAATTGACACCTACTACAAAAAGCTCAACCAGTGACTGAATAGGTAAAGAGTGTGTGAGAACATCCTGGCAAGTGTTTTCATGTCATGCCTGTTTAGGACAGAAATCCCAGCCCATGTTACTGCATTCGGGCATACCAAAGTGCATTAGGAAAAGCATGAGAACATATACGGTCATTCAGAAACCCACCATCTTAGAGTGGTCTGTATCATACCGCTGAAGCGACATTGATTGTGAACTGCACCATTAACTATAGATGAGCAGGGCATTTGAGAACGCAAAGCAGCCCTGGTAATTCTATTGCACCAGTTCTGGGGCGTGGGGGGCGAGCTAGTGTGAAGCCCTGCTGCTGTTTTTGTTACAAGGGGGGTATTCTAGGGTGACCAACCGTCTGTAAATTTCACGGACAGTCCGTAATTTCGGCCATCTGTCCGTTGTCCGTGAAGGATCTTTTAATGGACGCCATATGTCCGTAATTTTAACCGGGCATGGTCGCAACTCCCTGAAGCCGGCGCAGCTTTCACCCACCTCCCTTCTTGACTCCGATGCTGAGGTCGGGTGTAACAGACTCCGAGGCAGAACAAAAGCTCACATACCCAGCAGCATTGGAGAGGCACAGCGGGGTGGCACCCCTCACACCTCCAGCCCTTGATGAGCTGTTAAGAGGTGCTTGAAGGTGACTGAGGGGGGGGGGGTGGCGGCAGCTTCAGGAGCAGGGGCATCTATTCAGATGCAAACAGCCCTGAATGCGCCATGTCTCTGCAATTTAGAGGGGCACATTCCATTTCTGCCCAGGGCCCCAAACATCTTAGAACCGGCCCTGGTTACACTGAGGCAGCACTGAGGCAGCACATAGTTCTCTTCACAGAGTGTAATTACTGTCACTAGATTGTAAGCAAAACTCGGTTCTTCAAACATGCAGTCTATAATGTAAGAAAATAAAGAAATGGCACAATCGCACCCACACTGATTAACAAAGTATGGAGGACAATCAGTTAAATCAGTTCTCCTTGAGTATCTCCTTTAAGTACTGTACATCAGTGGGGAGGGGGGGCAAAACTAACATTTTGGAAAGAGAGCCTGTCTTCTCTTTGTCTTGTCCAGGAGGGGGTGAGGAGCCCTACCCACCCCGGAAGGGACCAAGATGATACTAGAATACTGCATGCCCACCCCTGTGCCCACCCTGGTGGATCCTGTTCCCCCTCCTGTGATGGCTCCTGTCCTCCCCCCCCGTGTGGCTCCTGCCCCCCCCCGTGATGGCTCCTGTCGTCGTCCCCCTCCCCCCCCCTTGCCCGTGATGGCTCCTGTCCCCCCCTGTGTTGGATCTCCTGTCTGCCCTGGGTGGCTTCTGTCCCAGTCCGGGGATGGCTCCTGCAGCGAGGGTGACGTTCTTGATGGGCCTCTTCTCAAAAAGGCTCAGCTCAAAATTAATATGAAAAGGTGGGCGAGTGAGCAAGTGAAGGGATGGCTGGATGAATTAGTGAAAGGGTGAATGGATGAATGAAAGATTGAATACGTGGATAATGAGAGGATAGATGAGTGAGTGGAAGGATGGAAGAGAGAAAAGGTAAATAGCTGGATGTATGGGTGGAAGGGTAGCTGGATGGGTAAAAGGGTGGATGCATGCGTGAAAGGATGGATGAGTGAAAAGATGGATGATGAGTGAGTGGGTGGATGCATGAGCGAAATGATGGATGGATTGATGAACTGATAAGTGCAAGGGTGAATGGATGGACAGATGAGCGAAAGGGTGGATGTAAGGATGGATGTGTGAGTGAAAAGGAAGGTAGATGGCCAAAAGGATGAATAGATGAGTGAGGGAGTAAAAGGATAAATGGATGAGAGAAAGGATGGATGAGTGTTAGGGTCAATGGATGGATTCATGAGTGGATGAGTAGATGGGTGGGTGGGTGGATGGAAGGAAGGATTGCTAAGTGAAAGGGTCAATGGAGAGACAAAGGGAGGATGGATGACTGAAAGGGTGGAAGGATGAGTGACTGGGTGGATGGATGGTAAGTGAAAGGATGGCTGGATGGGTGAAAGGGTAAATGGCTGGATGGATGAGTGAATGGATGAGTGAATGAATGGATGGATGGGTAGAAGAGTGGATGGATGAGTGTACAGATGGTTAGGGTGAAAGGGTGGATGGATGGATAATGGATGGATGAGTGAAAGGATGGATGAAGGGATGGATGAGTGAAATGATAGATGGAAGGATACATGATGGATAGGTTTGCAAATGGTTGAATATGTTTGGACATGGCTGGGCTTACTTATATATTATTGTGCGACCTCTGAGGTGTCTGTAAAACTTATCCAATTGTCCTGAAGTTTTGTCCTGAATTTTGACCTCCTGTCCTGAATTTTGACACTTTGTCCTGAATTTTTACACTCACCGTCCTGAATTTGCACCAATGCCAGTTGGTCACCCTAATTGCAGCACTGCTGTAAAACCGGCCCCCGGTAACAAACAAGACCCCCACTGCTCCAAAACAAATCAGTTAAAAAAAATCAGATTAAAACACAGCTTTGCCAGTCTTGAGTGCCCCACGGCCCACCCTTCAAGCCCACTGGGAAAGCACCTGATGCGGCCTGTAGATAAGTCCCGGAGTTCCAATGCAAAATGGATCAAATTCAGCTGGCCGTAGTATATGCTGAGGGGGGGTTGCCGAAGGACTGGCAGAAAGATAAACCAGGGGACTGAAGATTATATCGCCTGCTACACTACATTCTCTGGGGTCAGCCTAAGTGTGATGGGGAGGTGGGGGGCATGTGAAAGGGCATTATAAGACCGAGTGTAGCCAGTGCCCCTAGTACAAAGATGAAATGACACCCCAACAGCTGCGGTTTGAATGATAAAATACAGCAATAATAAGGGTTTAGAGGGCCCCTGAAGCCTTTGGGCACTGGTGTCACTGCAGCTGCTGCCCCAATGGAAGCTGCACACCTGATTATAAAGTCATCTGTGGTACATGCTCTCGGCAGCCAAGTCCTGGAGCAATCCACGCAGAGGTGAAACAGATCGACCCATATTAATAGGCATTATCAAGTCATTCTTTCCATAACTAGCAAGGGTTGGAACAGGCCTGACTGATCAGCATTCCAACACTTATTGGAAGGTAAGTACAGAAGCCTGAGGAAGCAAGACTTGGGTGGCAAGTGTGATAGCCAGTAGTGCTGGTTACACTTCATTCCAGTTGCACATTTGACACCACGCACAGCCAATTTACGGATACCTTTTTATTTATGAGCTTTAAATGAACTAAGGAGTACAGTAGTAGGAGATCTTATTAGTCTTTCTGGTGGTACCATTCTTAATACAGACATGCTTATCATAAGTACACTTTTTACCCCAGAAGTCTTCAAACATCTGCACATATCTACATTAGTTACAATTTCAACTATGGTGTGATGCAAGCTAAATAGTGAAGTGACACTCCATTTGCAAATATTAATTTAGGAAAGGTTACATCAATGAAATGATATTAGAAGTGGTATAGCTTCTCTTCAAGAGGTGTAACTTTATCAAATAAACTAAAAAGATTGATACAAACCCACTAGGATATAATGAAATGCTTTCAGGACTTCTATGCAAAACTATACAATCCTGAGGTCATCTCCACTATGGAAATCTGTAAGAAACATTTGGAAGATATAAATCACCCCACCATAGATAACAGAGAAAATCAAGCACTTAACAAAGTTATAGACCTCAGAAATAAACCTGGCAATCAAATCATTTAAAGGAGATAAAGCACCAGCCACTGATGGTCTCCCAGACAGCTTTAAAGAGACATTTCAAAACTCACTGATGACATACTTGGGTAATCTATATAGATGTTACGAAGAAACTGGCATGATAAACAGGACAGCCTCAAAGGCAACAATGGCAGTCATCCATAAAGATGATAAAGACCCTCTTGAAACAAACAAAATATCTGCTCATGTTTTTGTGGGACGTGGAATGCAAGATTTATGGTAAAGTTCTTGCAATGAGACTGGAGAAGACATTACCAAAACGAATTCATAGCTCACAGACTGGCTTTGTCAAGGGCAGTCTCGCATCAGATAACATTTGGCTTAATTAGCATGTTTTTGAAAGAGCTAAGACCCTAGTGACACCGGCGATGGCAATGGCTTTTAATACTGAAAAAGTCTTTGATAAAGTCTCATGAACCATCCTACGATCACACTTAAAATTTAATTTGGGTGAAAACATAGAACGCATGGTTTTTGCCCTCTATACTCAGGCCTCGGCCTACATAAAGGCCAATGGTTATTTAATAGAATATTGTTATCTCAGGGTCCCGGACAAGGTTGCCCACTACCACCTTTAGTTTTTGTACTTGCAATGGAACCTCTTTTAGCCACAATAAGAGTCAACAAAGAGATAGAAGGCATCCTAGTCTAACCTGATAAATATAAAACCGCTGCATATGCAGATGATTTCCTGATTTTCACTGAAAAACTCGCTCTGCCATTCCAGAAATTCTAAATTCTATAGACAATTAAGTAAAAGTCTCAGGATACTCTCTAAACATGGATAGGTCCAAAAACTTCCACTTAACAATCTTTGCTCCTAACAGTAATAAATAATACCAAACTTCTTTGACAATCTAAACACATTAAATATTTAGGTTTGCAATTTAAAAAGAAACATTTCTCATACCAAAGTACACCCTCACCAAACAGCACTCTCAAAAATTAAGAATCTCATTAATGCATGCCCCCCACAAATTCATGACGTAGTGATACAAAATTAAGTCCATTAAAATGAGGCTAGCTACACAAATCAATTTCATTACCTTTATGCTCCCAATACAACTGGCTACAAATTTCTATAACACTCTAGACAAATTAATTGCTGGCTTTATATGAAAAAATAAGAAAGCGAGAATATCACTTCCCTAAATTAAGCATATATAAAACCTAATGAGGAATTAACCTTCGAACATTCTACATCTACCATATGGCGTTCCTATGTACACAGGCACATGGGTGAGTACAAACAACAAGACTAGACAAATTATTAAGGATTCAAATTAAGGAAATCTTGTCAAACCATAATTATTGATAATAATACTAACTATGAAAAAATTGAAAGTAAAACACTTTCCTAATATTGTTATGGACTCCATCTTACCATTGAGGATGCTTGACAATAACCTCAATAATAACATTCAAGGCTCAATTCATGCCTTCTTATGTGTGAGCCTTAAAATTAAAACCAATGGAAAAGTTATCAATATGGCTAAAGTGGGCAGAAAAGGGCAGTCAATACATTTTGTTGATTTAGGGGTTCACATTCGCTTCAACATCTTGTGGGGAACTACAGTATTTCCACAATCTCGTAAATATATACTTTAACTGTTTTCCAAAACACAAAGTACCACTAAACCTACTTAAAAGGCCTCATAACTCTAAATCAATGTAATTACTGTATTACTAATAACAGTCTCCACCCAACCATGTTGCATCGAAATTATAAAAAATAATAAATAATAACAATCACACTAATAGACTTCTCACAACTTCACTAAATAAATGGAACACATTATGTTTGCTGCTTAGTACTCAGCCGCCTAGCGAAAAAATGTGACCAGAAATTTGGGGATCCGCTACCAAAGACAAGATATCTCCCGTATTGACTCAAGGCAAACTATGGACTTTACACAGATCATTCTGGACCCCAGAAAAACTTTTGAAATAAGGCCTACTCACCTCAGATAAATGTTGGAACTGCAATAAAGCAACTGGTACTATTAATGCACATTTGTTGTTTTTCTGCTCTATGTTAAATCCCGTATGGGCAGAAATTGAGAGCACCACTAATAAGATCTTCAACACAAGTCTTTCCTTTAACTTTATTAACATATCCCTGGGCCCTTGATCCCTCACGCTACGTCCTTCAATAAATAAACATGACCAACAACCCACTGATCTCCTCCTAAAAATAGGAATCAAAACTATATTATGCGATTGGAAATAATACAAAAACTTTTCAATACATGGTGGGCGTGGGTCTGCTTTACTATAAGTGCAAACAATACTGAATTTAACAAAACCTTTAACCAACATGAGAATAATACCCACGTAAAGACTGTTAGCTAAATCAGACATTGCCCTATGGGCTCCTCTAATTCTACTACAACCATCTTCAAAGAGGACGGCTGTTTCTACCCATCCTCACTGCTATGGCGTATTCCCTCCTCCTCCCTCTGCTTCACCCCTCTCTCTCTCTCCTAGTCTCCTATCCTGTCCTATGTAGAATACATCACAATCAACAAAGCCGATAACCCTCTATAGTTAATCTGTCCTATATTGTCATAAATTGATGCAAATAGATGAAACTCGTTAATTCTTAAGCATTGTACTACTGTATTTTTGGTATTGTATCCTTTACTTTTTCCTTCCTAAAAATACTAACGAGAAGTGGCGTACTGATTACACATTATGGGGGTAAGGAGAAATTAGCACAATTTCATTTCACATAATTATGCGTTATTTCAGAAACTTAAACGTAATTACACAAAATGCAAGCTTGTAATTTAGCGCTATATTTTACCATGAAATGTATCATGTTAATTTTTGATGCACGAATGCTTTTCGAGCTAAAAAAAAAATTTGCAAAAAAAAAAAAAGCAAAAAGCACCACGGACAACAGCCAGTGAGACTGTTCTTCGCACGTGTCCACAGTACATTTTTAAAGCAAACAGCACATTCGCACTACATTTTAACAGCAAATTGTGCATAATTATGTGAGGTGGAGTGATTTCAAAATTTCGGGTATTTGACGTAAGAAGCGTAACGCGAAATTACAAAAAATTATGCAGACTAATTTAGCGCCCAGGCTTATAGTGACTGTGATTCAGTGATGCATTTAAAAGCATGAGAGTTCTGATATGGTGCCGTGCTGGGGCAGTTCTACTTAACTGTGAAGCTCTAGGAGTATGATGGGAACCAGGGCGCCCTCCTCTGCTGTTTGGACTTAGGCTTCCAGAGCTTGCTTCCCGTGGAGAGGAGGGCAGGACTTCAGGGGCCTCGCTGGGCTGGCTACTAGCTGGTTCCCCGGCATCTTCTTCGGCCACAGCGGTGGCCCGGAGGCTTGGCTGGTCACTCGAGGTCTCTCTGTTGTGTTCCGGTGGGACCTCTTTGAACCACGAAGCATTCCAGGACACTTCTTCCGTTCCTTTGCGGGCCGTGACCATCGTGCCATGATTTGCTGTGACAGTCCATGTGCCAGGTTCGAATCGCGTCTGAAACTTCCCTCCTTGACGTCGGTTTCGCAGGATGACTGTCGCCCCTTGTCGGAGCCTCCTGGGGGTGGCTCGGCGACGAACACTGGCCTCCTGGTTTTATCGCCTTCTTCTCTCTTGCGTTTCTTCCACTTCCAGGGGAGGTGACACCCATCCTGGGGAAGTTGGTAGGAGGTCTCGCCGGGGTCCTTGCAGCATGAGGGCCCACAGGCTCCGCTGGGTCGTGCAGTGCGGGGTGCTCCGATATTCTCTCAGGAACTCGTGGAGCCGGTGTTCCGGGCCTGCCTGTTCTACAACGGATATGCAAAACACTTTATTCAGAGTGCGCATGAAACGTTCAACGTCTCTATTTGCTTACGGCCACTGTGGGGTGATGCGACGATGAGTGATCCCGCGTTGTTGAAGGAAAGTGGCAAACCCTTTTCCAAGACAGGTTCTACGTGACTGAACGCCGTCGATCCAACCAGCTCGACCACGGTATTTCGAGTAAGCATCCACGATGACCAGCGTGTATCGTCCTCCTGGGAAACTTCCAAAATCCACACTTATCTTGGACCATTGTACCGTGCAGGCGTCTTCGGTGATAACCGGGAGAGGCTTCTCCGGGTCACACGTCAGCTGGCATGATGCGCATCGCCCGACATATTCCTCTACGATGTCTTCGAGCTCCGGGAACCATATTTTTTTCCTCATCTGCGACTTCATTTTGGTGTGCCTTGCTGCCCTCCATGGGCCAGCTGGACAGCCCGGTGCTTGAGGCTCTGAGGAATGACTAGCCGAGGCCCTCGCATCAGGACGCCATCTCCAGTGGCACTTAGTTCGTGGCGGACTCGCCACATCTTCGTGAGAAGCTCCCGGTTTTCTGGGGCCAACGAGTTAGCTTGCCGCAGATAGTCAGTCCAGGAGCCCTCTTGTACCGCTTTCAGCGTCTTGGTGTATACTGCATCGGTGATCGCTGCTTCTTTCACCTCATCCAGTGACATGCTCTGGGGGACGACGTGAGGGCCACCCAGTGGGCGAACTATTTGCTGTCGTCGTCCTCTTCGGGCTGGTCCCCATGCTCGGGGTGTCTCGAGAGAAAGTCGGCGGGGTTTTTGGACCCCGGGCGGTATATGACCTCCATCTCGTAGGGTTGTAGTTGGACAGCCTATCGTTCAATTCGTGGCGGCGGATGGGGCGCAGTTCCTTTGAAAAGGGAGACTAGCGGTTGATGGTCGGTCACCATGGTGAACGGTTGCCCTCGAAGGTAGAGGTGGAAATGGTTGCAGGCCCACTTGATGGCGAGCGCCACACGCTCGATCTGCGCGTACCTGGCTTCTGTCGGGGTGAGGGCCTTGCTGGCGAACGCTTGGGCAGCCCACTGACCTGGTCCACGTTCCTGAGTTAGTACAGCTCCGAGCCCGACGGGGCTCGCGTCCACCAATACTTCTGTCGGTTTACTAGGGTCGAAGTATGCCAACGTGGCCTCGCCTAGGAGAGCATCCTTGATCCCCTGGAACGCTTCTTCTTCTTTCGGACCCCAGTGCCAGACTGCATCCGCCTTGGTGAGGGCTCATAGAGATTCACTTCTGGTGGCAAGGCCTGGTATGAAATGCCCACAGTAGGTGGCCATACCCAGGAAGCTACTCACTTCCGTCGGTGTGGTCGGGGCGGGGGTGTTCTTGATGGCCTGTGATTTTCTCGGGTCTATTTGAATGCCGTCTTGGTTGAACACGTAGCCAAAGAACTCCAGTGAGTGTTGGAAGAACTGGCATTTCTCTCGATGGAGGGTTGCTCCATGGGCGCTAAGGCGTTTCAGGGTTTCACTGAGGTGTTTGTGGAGATCTGCGGCTGTTGTGGACTGGATGAGGATGTCGTCACTCACGTTTAGCACTCCTGGTAACCCCGACAGTAGTTCCCTTATGGTGTTCTGGAACACTTCAGCCGCCGATGATATTCCGAAGTTTAATCGTTTATACCCCCGGAGCCCTAGGTGAGTGCTGAAAGATGTGATGAAACGACTCTCCTCCGCCAGGGGTTGTTGGTGATACCCCGCGTTCAGGTCGATCTTCGAGAACCACTTCGACCCGTTGACGTCCGCGATGATGTCATCCATCGTGGGTGTTATGTGGCGCTCCCTCTTTATCGCCTTGTTGGGCAGGTGCATTTCGATGCATAGATGAATGGCTCCTGGCTGCTTGGGTTTCTCCGCGATGACCATCGGGGACACCCACGGGGGCGGTCCGGACACCTTCTCGATGATTCCTTGCTCTTCCAACTTTTCTAACTCCCACTCTACGAGTGGTCGCAGGTGGAAGGGGATCCGTTGATGCCGCAGGGTGACTGGGGCCACCGATTTATCAATGCGCAGCTTGACGGGCTCGCATTTGATGCATCCGAGGCCTTCGAACAGCTCAGGGAACTGTGCCAGGAGTTCTTCTACCTGGTGCATCTGGATCCTCCTGGCAAACGCAATCAACTTCAGATCCTCGGTGGTGTGGCTGCTCAGGAGGGTGTCTGCTTCTCTATCGATGACATGGATCGTGGTTGTTACCTTGAGGTCATCCGCTTTAATGGGCACCACCATTTTCCCTTTCAACGCGTATATCCGGGTCTTGGATGGAACTACAGGAGGGCGAGGACGCAACTTGCAGTATTGCTGGAGGCCCATGACGTTGACTGTAGCTCCGGTGTCGATGACCGCTTTGGCATCTGTCCCTGCCACTTGGACTACGCACGTGGGTTGAGGTCTGGGACGCTGTTTTAGTTCTTTTGCGAACGACACTATGTACGCTTCTTAGTCGTCGTCTGACTTGTCTTCCACGGTTGGTAGATGTCTCGCGGGCTTTTTCTGGGTGTGGTCAGGTGGTGCGGTGTCATTTACCGACAGCTGTCGGGCTGCTCTCGTTGGAGGTCTCTGCCCTCTGGAGTTCCGGGCATTGCTGCGTCGTCTGCAGATGGATGCAAAATGATTGGGGATGCCACAGTTGGTGCAGGTCTTTCCTTGAGCCGGACATTCCTTGGCGGCATGGGGTTCGTGTCCACAGTATCCACACCTCGTTCTGGGTGCATCTCCTCGGGGTCCTCTGGGTTGGTCTCCTCTTGGTTTCATTCGTAGTGCGTCTGCCCGCTCTGTCTTGACGGCTTCCACCTTCCCTTGTAACTTGGTCAGTGCCTGCTCCATCGCCGTTGCTCTCGCTGCGGACAGGTCATGCGACCTGGCTAGTATCAGGATGTCTTCCAACGTGATCCCTGGCTTCCGTAGTATGAGGCCACGCAGCGTCTTGTCACGGCATCCTTGAATGAGTTGCCTCCGGATTGCTTTGGGTTGATCTTCGTCTGTGCAGGTGCTGGCCAGTTCTCTGACGCGGGCATAGAATAAGTCCATGGACTCTCCATCCCTCTGGCGTGCTTGTCCTAGCTTGAAAACCTCGAAATCTGAGTTCAGCTGCGGGTCAAAGTGGCCGTTGAGCGCAGCCACGGCCGTGTCGTAATCGTCTGCCGCCCCGGTGTTAGGTAGATGCTTGAACAACTTGAATATCTCGTCTCCGGCGTGGTGGAGTAGCAGGGACATTTTAACTGCCTAGTCAGTTTCTCGGGTGGCGACAAAGTAGTTGTCTAGGCATTCTATCCATATCTTCCATCTGGGGAGGCAGCTGCTGGGTCTTCCAATTCGCTGAAAGGGGGTAGGACCCCATATGCCGCGAGCTGGAATGGGATGCGGATGGTCGCGGCGTCGTCATCTCCCATGTTGCCTGGCTGGGGCGCGTCAAAACTGGCAGTCTTTTGGGGATGGGCCTGGTGCAGTGTGACGTTTAAGGCGTTGTGGTGGCGCTTTTCCTTGCCATTGGGCTACCCCGTCGCGAGTGGGTCTTCTCCTCCTTCCACACTCCTTACTGTGTGCTTGATGGGCCCTTTTTCTCCTTTGCGTCGTGCCTAACGCGGGCTTATTTTCTTTTGTTTTCAGGTTGCTTCTGTCGTCCTTCACTTTATGTTGCCAGTGCTTGTTTTTATTTCCCTTCTTTATTACCCTGGCCGGTGCACAGTCACACTGCAGTCCAAAGGGTGACACCTGGGGCGATGTTCTTCAGCTCAGCAGCAAAACGAATGCAGCCAGGCTGTGAAATGCAGGAGCACTGGCACATCAGGAGAAGCAGCCCTCCCTTCACCCTTCACGCGGGAGGCAGGGGTGAGACACGGCCAACTAGCAGGCTTACTGGGCGCCTCGCAAGCGAGGCGCGATGTCTTAAGAGCTCTTCACGCTCTCCGGAGGTAGCAGCCGGCCCAAATAGATGCCGTGTCAACAGCGCTGCAGGGGCCGCGTCAAATCACCGCGGGTCCGCGGCGGTGCAGGTGAGAGGAAAATAGCCGGGTTTTAAACACGGTGCATCCGCGTACATGAAATGGGTGCACACAGGGGCACGGTGGTGCACGGGCGAGGGTTGGGCCCCATCCGCTCGTCGCCAGTGTCGCGTCGTAGCCGGTCCGGCACTATCGCGCAGGTCAAACGTGCGCAGCGCGTAAATTACGGGGTCGACACTAGTTGCACTGTCGGAAGTGACGACCCCGAGCGGCCGCCTTCCTTTTATTTACTCCCTGCGGATGTAGGGGTGCATGTGCGGAAAAAGCTAGACTGCAGACACTACACCTACCCACCAGATCAGGTTAGGGCTAATTGCTTCTGACTCTTCCTTTGAGAAGGTTAGAGTTAATTCATTATTGCTTCATCTTGGGAAAAGCAAGGTCTTCACTATCTTTCTGAATTGCGTGTGGTTTTCAGTAATTCTTATCTTTGTTAAATGAGGGTTCCGGAGTTTGCTCGCTTGTGTAGAGAAAGAGATTCCATTAATGTGTTCCTTCTTGCATGGAGAGAAGGTGAGCTGTTGTGTCAGTCTGAGACAAAGTGTTCTCTTCTGTGAATAGCATTTGAGGAGTGTCACTTGAATTAAACTGTGCCGTTGATGACGTCATGAGTGACGGCCAGGAAACGACTGTTGATGGGTAACCAATAACGTTCTGGGGAATTTGAGATGAGTGCCTGCTTAGTAGTTCTCCTGACATAATCATAAACCACGCGGCCAAAGCCTGGGTGATTTGTAAATGTAACCAGAGACCCAAGATGCCTTTGATGGACCATGGTAAAAAATTGCCTCATAGATTTTCATATTACATATTATTTGTTTCAGTAAGTATGAACAATATACCTTTTGGATAGTAAATCAGCACATTAAACCCCAAACCATACTATTTGGATATCTGTAGTAAATAAATGAAGATAAACATGTTCATTTTTTAACTGTTTCACTTAGACTTGATTTGAGTTGCTTTCCTGCTGCGGATTACGTGAGTTGAACAGCAAAGTGAGACAATTAACCTACATGAACCCCAAGTGTCCAGGATCAACATTTAAAAGTGAAACCTAACTTAATAAAGACTTCTGAAGAAGGAAAGGGAAATATAAGGCTCTGATATTCAGTTTTAGAGAACCGCAGCAGGAGCTTTTGAAGGCTCGTTTAAAAACAGAGTACCGAATTTAGAGAAAAGGATTTTAAAAAATCACCAAAGTGTATTTCATTGTTTTAAAGAAATGGTAAAAAAATAATAGAAGAGCCTGTTGTGCTACGTTCACAAACCTGGGATGTGCCGATTGCACATCAGCTGGTTTTCACATGGGGGTGTAGTTTTGTACAAATAGGTCACATTGCAAATTTGCCCGTTTTTGGTGGGAGAGATGGTGGCAAAAACGAATTAGGTAGGCTGCACCCAAATGGGAAGAATACTTTTAATAAAGCATGTGTTCATTAAGGATATTGGTGCAGCTTTTAAAAAAAAATGTTTCCTGCTTGGAGACACATTGGGGAGGGAGCGTGCAGGGATCTCCTGGGCAAATGCCAGTTCTCACCCAAAGCCAACCATAATGATTTCAAAGGAAGAAACTATTTCCCGGGAAGAGCTCTCCCTTTGCAAATCAGTTTCCACCCCACCATGAGAAGAGGCATCCTTTCAATGGCTTGCAACCACAATTGAGGTCCCAAACCACTGATATATTCCTTTACAAAAACTCAGGAGGAGGGATGGGGTCCTTCCGCGACCCTTGATATTTGCGATTTGGAAAGGATCACTACACTCAGTTTAAAAGGTAGAAAGACTTTTCTGACTCATAAAAGGGGTGAAGTACAATATGAAAATGTGTTTTGGGGTTAAAGCCTGATACACAGGTTTTCTGACTGCAAAGATGTTTGTACATATGGCCACAAGTACCCTAAGCCTCTTCATATATTGAGTGGGCAGTATTCGCAAATTGCTGGGGTGAACAGCAGGTGAAGGCACAGATACATACAATATATGTTTCAAGGAATTAGAAATCTCAGACACAAGCATTACATTTGAGGCCTTAATACAGTTAAAATAGATAAAAGGAGAGAGATTGGTGTGATATAGATGCGAAGTGACACAAAGGCTGTCACAGACACAGGCCAGAACACAGCATTCCTTCCTGTTCATCTATTTTAAACGCTACCTGTTTTTCTGAGTTTTGTAATGCCAGTAATTCCCCCATGGCAACCAGTGCAGGGTGAGAAGGCACTATGGGCATAGTTTCCTGGATTAGCTGCATTTGTGTGTGGCGCGTTCTGGACCCCTGGTCACCAGACATTTGAGGCCTACAGAGGCAGTCTTATGTCCTCTCGAATGGTCACATCACTCCTTTGGTAGCAGGAATAGCTAAATCCTCTGAGTCCTTCTAAGATTCTGGTGTTCATGACCAATGTAAACAAGAATGGCTGGGGGGAGGACACCCTGAGGTCCATGGTGGTTCACAGGTCATGGGCAGCAGTCAATGAGGAAATGGAGGGCATTGGCTAATATCTTCCAGGCTCTCAGATGTCTTGCTCTGTAACTGAAGCTTCACGCTGTAGTGGTGCATAAAGGCCACTTGGTGGGAAAATCGAACGCCAATTTGTGGTTTATCCCTTTAGCGATGCATTTCATTAAAACAACCCAAGCTATATGGACTTCAAACACATACATTCCTAATGTCATTGCATACCAACTTAAGTCTCCCTTGACTCGTCCAACAATCGATACAAGAAAAACTAATGTATCTTACTGTGCCACTTGTTCAGGCTGATGCCATCATGAGCCAAAGGCTATCATTCAGAAAGCAAATTTATTTGAATAAATCTACATGTGGCAAACATAAAAAATGCTGTAAACATATAGCTAGTATTAAAATACCCAAATGCAAATAAACACATTTGTTTCAGATCACTATAATGCTTTTAGTACATTTATGTGATTGCAATACATTTATTGTCAAGCCCACATTGGCAGTGATGGTGAGCGAGGATTTGGTATAATGGTGACGAAGAATTACTGCAGGTGATTGTTACTGGGGTAGAAGACCTGTGGTCCTGTGGACATGTGTGTGACAATCTACTAACTTTATTTTGTACCTTTGGGTTCTGGTATTTCTACCTCACAGGATCTGTGTACTGAAACGTCCTACTATCAAGCACTTGGGCAATCCCATCTCCAAGAGCTCATCTCTGGGAACTTTTGGGATGTAAAAGAATACTGTCCTATTCATCACATTCAAGTAAATTAGCACAGTGGAGTAAATATGTATATATCATTATATATTATATCTGCATGCTCAAGTAACTGTAAAACAATATCTATAATATAAGTGCAAATGTCTTTGATAGGGTAATCCTTACAACTGGCTCAATTAATCCAAGCCTTGTTTTTTCTTTTTAGACTTTATGTTATCTACTGCTTCTATGCACTGGCATTGCTACTCATGTATAATCCATCAGATCGAATTGATACGTTTGCTAAAATATGATACAAAATAAAATATGTGAGTGCACCGTGATATTGGCACAGGTGGCAAGTCGAAGTGGTGGCACTGTGGGTACTGATCTTGCAAAGGAAAAGGAGCACAACACTTTTAGTGTGTGGTGGCTGTGACACTGGCAGTGAATAAGATGCTACTGTGAGTGGATCCTCTGACATTGTTCGTGAGTTGGAGAATGCTGCAGTGGCACTGAAAATAACTGGGGGAACTAGCCCTGCTGGGTAATGAAAGTACATCCTTTTTATGTTGAAATGGGGCACTATTAGTGGAACTGAAAGTCTGTGAGTGGTGGATGATGTCATAGGAGGGGAATATGGTGGCTGGAAGAAAAGACCTACTGCAATGCACACTTTGTGAGATCACAGGTGTGATGTGCTGCAAACACAGCTGCTCATTGGACGTCCATATTTGATATAGGGCAGACCTGGCTCCAAGGAGGACCGGAGCACTGTACAGATGAGTTTATTGTAGCCGGATGGTCGCACTATGTTCACTTTAAATAGAAGAGAAAAGAGCAAGTGGTGTGGTTGAAGTGTGACGAAGGTTGCGATGTGGATAAGGGTGGGAGCATTTAATAGGATCCCTCGAGACATCACCATGTATTGTAGTGTTTTACTTAAATACATCATGCAATTACACATACCCGCAGGTACAGAGAGATGGAGCTGATACTAGTGTCCAATATAACCAAGTTCCAAATTCAGCATCTAAGGCACTTTTTATAATTGTGTTCTCTAGAACTGATTTTCAGATTATTTTGATGGCAGAACCAAAATAGGAATTTCTGCTTTGTGCAGACTGCTGCACTTGTGAAACTACGAAGCACTCGCAATAACAGGTGTTACCATTATCCAATGCATGAGTCCTCCATTTGTCATCCTTAGAACGATGAAAGGCTGAGTTTGCTTTCAGGGAATTGAATGGTGATCTTCAGATCACCCCAGCTGTTGACCTGAAGTAGGGAGTGTTGAATTCAAGAAGCCATCGTGTGATTAAAATGTCAGCATCCCCTATCCTGGAAGAAAAGTGTCTGATGCTTGTAATGCTGTCGAGCAACAGGTGAACTGTTGTGTGTGCCTACTTTCTATGCCACTTTCCTGGCTCAATATGCTCAGGAGCATCTGAAAGTTCCTCATCGTTAGCCAATCACAGAGCGTGACTCTGCTGTAAGCACACTGGAACGCTACAGCAGCGTTCATCAGAGACCTGTGCATGCCCCATGCTGACAGAGGTACAAAATTACTGCATTACCAGGGAGCGGGTGACCTCATCGGCTGACCCTCTTAACTGCTGTCTTGGAGGTCTTGACATCAGGATGTCGAAAGAATATCCAAAGCATGCATCATGTATCTATTTTTATGTGTGAGCTCTGCTGTGAAAAGAAAAACAGTTGTGCATCGTGGCTAGAAACGTCGCTGTGGGAGACACGTGGTTCACTGCATTCTGTGCTGTCACAAAATGTCTATAAAGTAAAACACAATGAAACGTTGCATTTCGACTTCATCTGAAAGAGTGTATTGAAACCTTTACACCACTAGCAGTTGTTGAAAGCGTGGGCGCCCAGTTCGGAGGGTCACGGGGGCTCAGACCCTACAAATCTTTTTAGCTCTGCTTTTAGGAGGGCAATCGCCACCAGCTTAATGTGTATTATCACATCACGCGAGTGCGGCAGAAAGGAAGTATAAGGCGCACCAAAGCATTGATTTGGAACAGAGACACTATAGCAAGAGGTTTTTTTTGTGATAGCAAGTACAATCCATGGGGATCTCATTGTGATGGACAGTATATTTTTTAGCAGCCCCATTAATTAACCCTTATAGTAGACTACACACTAGGGCGACTGCTCAGCTTCCACTGAAGCTGATCAACATATGTTTTAATGTACAATCAGTGATTATCAAGTCAGTTACTTTATTTAAAACGCCCTTAGAATAAAGTTGCTAGCAAATGATTGGACTCAAACACTTTTGTTGTGTTAAATGTAGTTGTTTGTCTGTCGATAGGTTTTTATTAGATTATTCTTGTCAATCAATTCAGATGTCTCAACACTGATGTCAGGAACACCTTCGTGGCTCATTAAAACGTTTTGAATGTGTCAGGCTGGGAGCAGTGCGTCATGCCCGGCAGAGAGTGCTGTGACTGTTCAGAGGGGGAGGGGGAGGGGGGGTGCTAACTGAAGGGTCCGGAACAGAGACAGCAATGAGATTTCAGAGGGGGCACGGAGTAGAGAAGTGAGTGAGCTGGAGGGTTAATGGAATTCTGTGATTCTGAAGGTTTTTCACATAATTATAGATTTACTGCATTTGCTAAATAACCCACAACCTGCTGCATAATCTGCAGATTTGAGATAAACAGAGTTTCTATCTCTAACGGGTCAAAAGTTACTACACTTTTGCATTTTCTTGCCACATAATTGTAGTCAACCTGGCTGCATAGTTTTAGTCCTCCCCTGCCACAGTATTCCAGTGGCCATGGCTGAAGGGGAAAGAACAGCGAGTGTTCAGGGGCTTGTTGGGAGCACATGGGGCACAATTATGACAGGAGTGCCAGAGATCAGAGAGAGAGTGATGTATGAGCATGGGGTGGGGGAGAACTGCAGTTGCAGAGATTTGGCAAAAACATAAGTTGTGTGGTCCAATCTGAAAATTCAAAATTGCATACATAATACAAGCGGGAAAGTATACCGCACTAGCTTCCACCTGCAATGCATTTATAAAATACTTTTGTGCACCCAACTCTCATGATTCCAATTCTAGAGTTCGTTAAAGCTCTTTGCAAAAAAATGATAGCCACAGCGTCAACAACTTAAGTCTTGTTTTTATAGCCAATGCGAAAGTCACAAACACCCCAGACAGTGTCTTCTGGTGGTCGTACTCCAGGAAGAAGCTATTAAATGAAAACTTTTGAAAACGAGATAATATTTTACTTCTGGGAGTGACACAATGATTGTGCTGACTTTGACACGTGCCCAGGAAACAAACACCCTGCATGTTATTAAAATAAAAGCCTTACCTCTTTTTCTATTTTGAGAAGCTTCTTCACGGCCACCTCCTTGTCCTGCGACAGCCATCGTGCGCGGTACACGCTGCCGAAGCTCCCTCCGCCGCAGTTCTCGAAAAACTGCAAGTCGTCAAATTTAATTTGCACAAATGAAGCACTGAGAGACGACATCTCATAATGACAAAATGCCGCACACCGCCCAAGCCTGTGAAAACAGGAGAAAAAACAAAACAAAGTCTAGTTCCGGCACTTTCTGTGACGCGCCACGTGCTCCGCTTTCCACAAAGGAACCCCTGCGAGTCCCACAACGACGCCAGCCCCAGAGTACCGAGTGATGACGTCAGAGAGTAACACCAACAGCCGAATCCCCAAGGTGCGCGAGCAATGGCTGCCGCTGTGTGCCGTCAGAGGACAGGCGAGGTGAGTTCCCAGATTTACAATGACTGGGCTGCGGCTGCGGCCTGTCTCGCGGAACGCCCGCGTGTCCCCATGTGAGGCAGTGACAGAGTGCAGGCGCGCGCGCTTTCAACTCGCTGCTTGCGTAGCAGTTCTGGAATCCGAACCACGCAGCCTTTCCATGTTGTGATCCCTCCAGAAAAGTATAAATGGCCTACGCAAATGACCCCGCTGGCACAGGCTGCGCGTTAACCCTTCACAGTGCGGTCTCTAGGAGTACGTAGTGACACATTCACAGTTACTAACAATAGCCTAAAAAAATATAAAGAGAGGAGTTTCCTTCTGAAAAACAAACAGTTCAAAACCCTGCTTTCAAATCACTCAGGGCTACAAATCTACGTAGCTAAGAATATCTGGAAGAACTACACAACATAAAAAAGTGCATGCCCCCTGTGCTGTGGCTATAGATAAACATAACACATTTGTTGACATGTAATGCAGCACTCATGCATGCAGTATGTGCCAAAAGAATTTTATTAAAATATAGGCATGGTCAGTTTTCCCTTCAAAAACGCTTTTCTATATAATTGAAAAGTGTGCTAATTAATGCAGCGAAATTGGGAAACCCTGCACGCCAATGTACTCTGCACAACTGCACTGTAAGCTACTATACTATAAGTTGCAACACTCTACTGTATGCCACTGCACTCTACATCACTTTAGTTTGCACTACTCTACACCACTGAACTGTACACCAATGCACTCTACGCACTCTACACCATTGCACTCTACGATATTCTACTCTGCATAACTGCACTCTCTTCCACTGACCTCTATGTCACTACTCTGCGCTACTCTACTCTGCACCACTGTACTCTGCACCTGTCTACTGCTCTCTACGCCAATGCACTATACATCATTATATTCTACATCACTACACTCTACGCTACTCTAATCTACTGTTCACTACCACACTCTATGACACTGCACTTTAAGCAACTTGACTCTACAACTTTCCACTCTGTAGCACTCTACTCTATGGCAGTGCACTCTACTCCACTCTACTATGCACCACTGAACTCTTCACCACTGTACTCTACATCAGTGGTTCCCAAACTGTTGACTCCTGAGGACCCCCACGGAAACACTACTGGAAGCCCCAAGCAATTTGTACAATTAAATTTCTTTTTAAAAACGCCTTTTGAAGCAGAGGCAATTTCAAGAGGGAGACAGCCTGAATTGGGTCTATTGGCATGGACATGTATGCATACAGCAGTATATTATTTAGTGGTACAAGTCTCCTGCTCTCAGCCATAGCAGCACCTCTACATTCTCATTCCAGAGCCTTGGAGTGGTGACCCTTCCTTACAGCAACAGGTTGAATGATTGTGAATTATTAGCATTTTTACCTATTCACAGTTTAAGAAGGTCTAAAATATTATATTATACAATTATGAAGCATTTTATAATAAAGACATGCCCTAAGGAGCAACAAATATTTTGAAAATTCTAATAAGATAGTGCACAAAGCGATGAGTCCAGTGTACAGAGCAAATTCAGGGTCTATATTAGGAGTTCATCATGGAAGTGCAAGAGATGGCAGGAAGGTATCTGCACAGGAGGCATATTTTCAGTGAAATCATGGAACAATGCTGTGCCAATTACCGTAAACCCTCGTTATACATTATCTTTAGTCACAGACAGCAGAACAACATTTTACCACCAAGGGGTGAGCAGTGCAGTAAAGGCATATTTCAGAGAGGCCTCGCGTGGCACCTGACATGACCCTCTCTTGTTAGGATGCCCACTGCTCGCCCCTTGCCAACAAGAAACTGCAAAGGCTACACAGAGTACGGGCTTGATATGTCTGAATGTGAAAGCTTGACAGCACACAATTCACCCAAGGGTTTGTGGAAAGTTAGCAATCAGACAGCAGAACGAAAATCCTACTGCTGATACTGGCTGCATCTATTTTTACCTGCCTGCCAAGTAACGGTAACCTATACACATGTGCCTTTCAACGCTTTATTGCTTTTATTGTATTTCCTGTACTTTCATTCTTGTGTCTGTGACTGCTGTTGTCTGTCTTCCCCCGCTGCCTGTACGGGGTCCGTGTCCCTTTTTCTTCCCTCTGTTCCCCTCGCTTTCCTCGTGCTCTCTCTGCCCGGTCTTTCCTTCTGTACCCCTCGCTGCCCGTGTCTCTGCCCGGTTTTCCCTTCTGTTCCACTCGCTGCCCCCATGCCTCTCTGCCCGTTCTGCCTTCTGTTCTTAGCTGCCCCTATATTTCTGCATTTTGCCTCTGTGCCACTTGTTTTTTGTGCCTGTCTACCCTCTGTGCCACTCGCTTTTGTGCCCCTTTTGCCTTCTGTTCCACTCGTTTTTCCCTACTTTTTTGTGCCTTTCTGCCCTCTGTTCCACTTGTTTTTTGTGCCTTTTTGCCCTCTGTTCCACTCGTTTTTCCCTCGTTTTTTGTGCCTTTCTGCTCTCTGTTCCACTCGTTTTGTGTGCCTTTCTGCCGTCTATTCCACTCATTTTCCCTCGTTTTTTTGTGCCTTTCTGTCCTCTGTTCCACATGTTTTTCCCTGTGTTTTTATGCATTTCTGCCCTCTGTTCCACTCGTTTTTCCCTCGTTTTTGTGCCCTTCTGCCCTCTGTTCCACTCGTTTTTTGTGCCTTTCTGCCCTCTGTTCCACTCGCTTTTCCCTCGTTTTATGTGCCCTTCTGCCCTATGTTCCACTCGTTTTTTTTGTGGCCTTCTGTGCCACTCGTTTTTTCTTTTTTTTCTTTTTTTTTTAAATCTTCCATTTCTGTACTCATTAAGACCTCATTGTACCTAGAGTCCTGAGGTCCGTGCACTGCTTAAGTCGATTTATAAATCCCCTGCAGACAGTGCGCAAACTATGGGCAAAGGACAGCAAGATGCAACCAATCTCCAGTGAAACAGGCAGTGCCCTCAACTTGGGAAACAATGGTGTTAATTACAATTTATACAGACGAAGGAGGTCACCTGCAGTTTTCCATTAAGAATGTAATCTTTGGCAGAGCCCTACACTGAATGGCCAGAATACCTTTAACAAGCAGCAGCTTCCGTCGGTACACAACATTAAAACTAAATAAAGCTCCTGACTTCCCTAATGTGACAACGACGGCCACTTTGCTTTCACCTTGGTTTAAAGATGTAATAGGAGATATTACACAGGATGCAAGGATTTTAAGAGATGCACCAGTGATTACCCGCACAGAGACCCCTTTATCCTATCCCCGACATCACAGATAAAACCTCGATCCGTCGGTGCATCACGTAGTCGCGAGGCCTTTATAGTGCATATCAAATGAGGCCAATCGTTTCCTGTGCGCGATTTTGGAAGAAAGGCAGCGGTTTTAAAGCAGACGTCACGCGGCAACATACACCACAGCACAAAGGGACCTGCAAGGGAGACCTGACAGAAATTATCACACTGGATGGCAGCTCGCAATCTGCACTTAACATCTGCACTTACATCAGGGTCTATTATGGTAGCTCTGACTGGTCGGCCAGATAAATAACGTTACTCATCAGTGGCCACAGCACAGAGGCCTGAAGTCAAATGCTGTGTTTTCACCTGGTGCTGTTCATCTGCCATGTTGCAGCTGGGCCAGGGGCGAGCCCACGTGACTCGCACACCAAAATGGGTTAAAGTTCGAACTGCCTTCCAGTGTTTCCCTGGCAAAGATCGGGTCTCAGTTTTCAAGGGGCGGTGGAGGGGTGGAGTGTGCAAGCTGCCTCTCGTTCTCGTCCACTTGTTTAGTGACTCGCCAGGTAGCATTCTGTGCTAAATGCCCTAGCTTTGTTCAACCACTAGAGAGACTGACAGACCCCTTCACACAGATGTTTAGCGCACTCTCTAAACATGTTCCTCCTGAGGACCCCCTAGGAATGTCTCACGGGCCCCTGGGGGTCAGCGGACCACAGTTTGGGAAACGCTGCTCTACATCATTCTATGCCAATGAACTCTACACAAATTCACTCTATGCCACTGCACTCTACGTCACTGCACTCTATGACACCCCTCTGCAAGACTTCACCCTCCACCACTCTACTCTATGCCACTATACTCTATGCTACCACACAATGCCATTGCACTCTACTCTGTACCACTCAACTCTACGCCACTGTACTGCACTCTGCACCAATGCACTGTACCCTGCACCATTGCACTCTACTCCACTTCACTCTACTCTGAAAAATCTGCTCTACGTCACTACACTCTACACCACTAAACTCCACTCTGCGCCACTCCACTCTACGCCATTGCACTCTATGTCACTGCAATCTACTCTGCACCACTCTAATCTATGTCAGTGGACTCTACGTCAATGGACTCCTCTACACCACTTTACTCAAAGCCAATGAACTCTATGCCAATCTACTATGCACCACTGTACTTTACACCAATTCACTATAGTTCACTCTATGACACTCCACTCCACAGTACTCCCCTCAATTATACTCCACTAAAACCGACTCCACTCTATGACACTACACTCTACAACACTCTTCTCCACTCTATGATACTACTCCACTCTATGCAACTCCCTTTATGCCACTCCATGCCACTGTACTCCACTCTATTCTACAGCACACTACTCCACTTTATTCCACTGCACCACTCTATGCCACTCCACTCCCCTCTGTGCCACCCCACTCTGACACTCTATGGCACTCCACTCTACTCTACACTACTTGACTCTACAATACTGTACTCCACTCCATGCCAAGCTGGGTCTGGTGGCTTAGTGGACTAATGCATCCAGTGCAGGGGCCTGTGTTTGACCTCATGGTCACAGGTTCAAATCCTGGCGGGCCTACTCAGCATTTCAACCATTTGAGGTTGATAAAATGAGTACCATTGAGTTGGGTAACAATAAACATCTGTTATTCAGCGCTTTGAGACCCCTGGGTGATAAGTGCGCTTTACAAATACAAGTGTTATGTTATGTTATTCCACTCTCCTACACTAGTCCACTCTATGCCACTCCACTTTACAACAAACTACTCCTCTCTACGTCACTCGTCTCTACAACACTCTACTCCACCTTCTATGCCACTCCACTGTGCTCTACACCACTCTATGCCACAACACTCTGACACTCTACGCCACTCTACTCCTCTCTGCGCCCTTCCACTCTATGACACTCTGCTTGCTCCATGACACTCCACAACACTCAACACCACTCTATGCCAGTTTGTAACACTTCACTCCACGCCACTCAACTGTACTCTATGCCACTCTACGACTCTACACCACTATACAATACTCCACCCTACTCCTCAATACGACACTCCCCTCTCCTATACCCCACTAACTTTTAGCAATACTGAACAGCAGCCACACTGGTGTACAACATGGCTAAAACATATTGGCAAAGCCTATAGTTCTTACATAGGCGTGCCCTATTGGTTTTGCCAATGCTTTTTAGAATAGCAAATCTTCGCCACCACCCTAGCTTTAATGGACATAAGACGGCCAATTTTTTAATGTAACTAAAGCACCGTTGGTAGCGCAATATCTTTACAGACAGCACATTTTCCATTCAAACGGCCTTTAAATTTGCACAGACAGTTTTACTTATAAAAATATATTGAACACAATAATAATGTGTGAAATCACATCTCAATTATTATATATCATTTGTGGATCAGCAAAACAAGTTTCTTGATTTTTTTATCCTATTAAAATCTTTGTTTCCAACACACTTCAGAATTACAAAAAAAAGTGCTTAATTTTTCTTTCATAACTGCTGAATGTATGCAGTTCAATTTACAAATATTTATATTTTGTGGTGTGTTACAAAAAATGACATCCTACAGCCTTTAATTTCACACTCCCTGACCTCAACATGATAGTCACATAATTCACTTTACGTTTCTTTCTCTGACTGCTAAGGGAGAGGAGTTTGTGAACACCAATCCCCATGTTAAAAAATAAGCAGAAATTTGTCAGAAGACATAGCCAGACATTTCACCCTCTGTGTTTGAAGTGAAGCAGATGTGACAAGATAAATACAGAATGTAAAGCCATCTTTATTGCTTTAACTTTCTGAGCTGACCAACAATCTTCTATTGACCCACCAGGCGGTTGCGACCCACAGTTTGTAAAACACTGCCATAATCTATTTCAGGGAAAAATCTTCTATAAATCATAAAAAGAATGCATTTGTCTAAAACACACTACCTCCACAATTATGTTTACTCCTACAGATTTCTTCAACATCTACCTAAAAGAGCCCGCCTTGTCAGCCACTCTCCTGATACCAAGTGTGAAATGGCTTACAACATTTTTTTGAAGCAGTAATTACATGTGAGGTGTTGCCTAAGAGTCTGTCCGCATGGCTTTGGCCAGCGATTGCACTTTCACTAGCCTTGCCCCAGGACAAAGAAGAGAAATTTCCTCATAACGTCCCAACTATGGTTGGTATCCCAAAGTGGTGAAGCTGGTCAAGTATTCAGAAAACTTGAGGAACAGCTAGGGTAACTCATGAAGTGTGTTCTGGCCTGCAATGCATCGCTGAGATGTTTGTTGTGGCAGGGACATCTTTCCAACCTGTTCAACCCATTCATATGTGAAGCAAATGTGCAGGTATTTACTATCTGGCTCTTCATCTCTAGAGGGAGGGTATACATAATAAGAAAACTTGTGGGGTCTTTACACGCCGCTTGGAAAAAGCAAGAGTGCTCTGCAGTGACTTGACCCTTCCTCTTCCTCCCTGCTACTGTGGGAAATAAACAATAACGTTCTTTCAACACTCCAGTGAGAGGGGAAAATACTTTGTGGGGTCTTACTGCCCATACAAAGGACACAAATAATGGGTGCGGCCTTTCTACTGCACCCTTGCTATTGACTACATGGTGATATTGAGTAACAAGTGACAAACAACAAGTGTTAAGGACTTTTCTGCCAGAGGGGTGGTATTCCATTTACCCTACTTCCGTTCATCCACCTCGACGTGTATAGGTCACCGATGATGAAGCATGCCACAATTAGTGGATGAGGTGACCTATCCAGTTCTTTCTGGATTCTTGCAAGTAGTGTAGGGTAAGTGGAATACCATCCCTCTGGCAGAAAGGACCTTAGCACTTGTGCATCATTTGTTTCTAGTGAGGACTGTGTATAAGATTAAAAAACTCTCTAGCTCTCCCAATGTGTGAGGGTGGAGACTGAGTAGCAACCTATATTATTGCGCCCTCTGGAGGCTTGTAGATCTTTGCTTTGCCCCCCCCCCCTGTACTACCCAGGCCTTTATTTTACCATCTTTATTCCATCCTACCTTTACTTCCTCAACTATACTTAGGATTGAAAAATCCTTGACTGTAACCTCATTACTCTGTCCAGCTTTCACTTCATCGATTATCCCTCACTGTAAACATTACTGTAACAATTGCTTAAATGTTATTTATTAATTTAAATATTTTTATTATATTTTTCTTTGGAACACATGTACAAAACATCACGTTTATCAACAATGCTACATAGAATTCAATTTACAATCGTATAGCAGTACAGAAATGGCAGATCCACCATAGTTAAGCCCTTGTAAGTCGGAAGCTCCTCTTCCTTTATCAGAATTCATTCAGAGATATCACATTGAGGCAGGCCCATCTCCACCTCCTCGCATGGCTATGTCATAATACCTGAGTCATGGATCTACACTTCACGGAATTTCTTGAGGCATCCTCTTGCTTTAAATATCTCGCTGTCAGCCGTCCTATCAGGTCCATCCCTACTTTCCATTCCCTGAGGGTGGGTGGCTCGGGAGCTCCCCAATGCCTGGCCACATCTCGCTTTGCCACCACAAGATCAAGATTACTAAAGAGGAGTTTACTTCTGGGTACGTCTACTTTAGTGGGTATCCACAGTAGGACGAATTTGGGGTCCATTAGCAGGCACTCGCCCAATATTCTATTACGTTCCTCAACTACAGTAGACCAATATGAGGTTATCATGGAGCAGGACCATATCATGTGCATAAATTACCAATTCTTGTCTCCACATCTTAGACAGGTATATTTGCCCTACCAAATCTATGTACACGGGCCCTGTCATAGTATACCCTGTGTAAAACCTTAAATTGGATTCGTCGTAGGTGGTACTTTATCACCACGTCCCTTGGGTGCATCAGTTTCATCAGGGTATTTGGGACATTGTTAAAGATCGTCTTATACGTCCAGGAGACCACTTTCCCAGCTGTCTCACCTTGGAGGAGCCTTCCTTCCAGTGGCGCATATTCAGGGAGGTTGTCTACTACTACCTTTCTGCCTTTCAGGCATGTTTTATTTGCAAATATTTAAAAAATTGGGTTTTCATAACCGCTTGGCTCCGTGAGCCCTCCCGCCCGCACATATATCCTGGCGATAAACCTGAGCAGTAATTGCTAATTTAAGTAGGTGAAGGAAAGCATTCACTTACCATCTGCTTTTGAGGCTCCACCGCGCAGTAGACCCGAAGAACTGTCCCCGTCTCTTTGGCGGCCTTCGAGGTGCTGAGGCCGGGATCTCGAGTGAGGAGAGTGTCCGGCCGGGACTGCAACACCAGTGGCCTCTGGTTGCGATGGGAAGCCGGTCGGAGAGAACCTGAGATCTGCGAGCCGGAAGAGAGGATACCAACCCACTCCCAATAGTGGGTTGCTCTGCGGGAGGTGCGAAATAGCTGGGACGGAGAGAGTCCATGATGCCCAGTTCCCCTTCGGTGTGATACCCGGTTATGTTAACAGCCCTCCTTGGGAACCGGTGGGTGACTCCCGGGCAGCAGGGAGCTTGTTTAGCCTTTTGGTGACTCTCCTTTCTGCTGCCTGCCCTGACTATTGAGATCCCGCTGTGAATCCTGCTGATTCTGGGGGTCGGACCCGATCCTGAGGTGCGGTGGAGGGGAAAGAGAACGTGACGGCTGAAATGGCGGATGATACTTTCCCGTGCACCCCTCACCCGGGCAGAGAAACCAGGGCACAAGAGAATCCCGGGGTCTGGCTATGTGAGAAAACGCCCACGCCCAAACATATACTGGCTGCACTAACAACCTTGCAGACAGCCCTGATCCGGGAGGCCCGAGATTTGGGACAAAGGATGGCCGCCATTGTTGTAACGGCACGGATCGCTCTCAAGGAGGCGCCGATGTGTCTGCCTCTGCTTCATCGACGTATTCCCCGGATGAGTCTACATTCTTAGAGACGTGGATAGATTTGGTTCATGAGCTTACTGTGGATGCACCTGTGGCACATGTGATTGTCTCACCGGGGCCTTTCTCTGATCTGCAAGTGGAGGAACAGCATCGATACACGGCTTGGGCGGCCCCGTCGGGGTTTTGGCGCTTCCCTCATCGTGTGTTTCCCTTTCCGTGTCTGGCGGGACTGTGTTCGGACTCGAGACTGTTGGCGGTGTTGACATTGTTCCAATCAGACTTCCGCCATGCATCATCGGTGAAATTTCGGTGGCTGGGGTCCTATGGAACGGCGACACTGCCTGACCCTCCCGGTGTAATCGGACCCTTTGTGCTACTTTGTATCCCGTTTGAGGGATGGTTCAACGTTGGTACTATTGACAAACGAGGCCAGGGGTGAATTCGCTTGGAACATGGAGGGACGCATGGCTGGTTGATGGTGATTTGAGGGGCGCTTAGCGGGGATGTCATTGATTGCGTTATACATCATTGCTGCTACCTGTACTTCTTCTACCATTACTGTTTATACGATTTTTGCACGCGGAGGTGGGAGGGGCCGGATAACCAGATCGAGGGCCCTTCTCCTGTATTTTTTCTCTTCTTTTTCTCTTTTTCTTCTCTGTATTTCGGGTCTCTTATTTAGGGCGACAGGCACGCTGCTGGGGGGGTAGGCCGTAGCCTTTTGCAGGGGTGCAGGGTTGAGGGTTGGGGGATGGGTTTGTTATTTTGTTCTATCTTTGTTTCTATGGCCCTTTGCCCTTTTCCTTTTTCGATGTCGTCGTCTTCCATGTCTCCCATATTGTGTTTCGCCTTGAGGGGTGGGGCTAGTTCGCCATGATTGCTTAGTGTTTATTGCATCTATCCTGACTCATATACCCCCTCCCCCGTCTCTTTCATCTATGTACATCACTGGCATAAAATCTTTTGCTTTAGTTAGCTGTATTAGGGGTGTGTGTGATTATGCGACATTGATTTTCATTTTATTTTTCGTTATTACAAAATGAACCGTCTCAGATCCTTATTATCGCATGGTACTTTAATTATATGATATATCCTGGATGCTACTCAGCTTTTGAACTCCGGACCGCTGTATGTTTTTATACTACATTACTTTTTAATCGATTTGAATAGCGGCCGGCCGGAATGGTTGTAGGCCCATGTTTGTATCTCCGTACTAAAACAATAAAGGTTCTTTAAAAAAAAAAAAAATTTTAAATTGGGTTTTATGTAGTTGGTATTCCCGTTGTAGGGAATTCAAGAGAATCAATGCATCCTCCTCTATGAGGTCACCCAGCTTAGAGATTTCGATTGTATCTCATTGCCCAAAACCCTTTAGATTCCTAAATTCCTTTAAACTTGTGCCCATCCATGAATGTGTCAACCTCTTGTGCCACTTCGACATCCTCTCCACCCATTTCCAGGCATCAATGGTCATCTGGGTCGCTGTCCGTAGGTTCTTCGACCCCTTACTCCTGTATAAGTAATGTAAGTATGAGCGAGTCTGGAACTGGGTCCTCTCCAGCGCATATGTTGGTGATCTCTGGGCATATACCCCCAACTGTTAACCACTATTAAGTGTGCTGCTCAATAGTGTGCTGCCCGGACACTGAGGAGGGAAATGCCCCCATTATACTGATTCCTCTGAAATGTCTCCAGTGCCACTCTAGAGTGACCCCCATTCCATAACAACTTTTGACCTCATTGTCTATTCTGGCAAACACGTCTTTTGGGATCTTATTGTAGGTATGTATTTTGGAGTATGTACAGGAGTTTCGAGAGTGGAGCCGTTTTATATATGGCAGGACACCCTTGCAGCATCAGAGGTAGTGTCCTTCACCTTTTAATGGCCCCATGGGAATCCACAATTACCCTCTGAATTATATGGGTCAAGATAACTTCTTTATTGGAGGTCACATAGACACCCAGATATTTTAATCATTGCTTGTCCATTCGCAACTCCCCAGGGCAGTCTCGTTCAACAATGGGGCCTCTCGCCAGGTAAAAGCTAGTATTGTCCCAGTTGATGCTGTAACTCACATGAGCTCCATAGTTTTTAAATATCTGGAAGATAGCAGGTAACTTCTCATTCAGCTTGGTGACATAATAATAAAAATCCACATTTGTAAAGCACGAACCATCACCCGTTAGGGTCTCTAGGCGCTGGGGGCCGTCGGTAAGATTAAGCAAGCTGTTGCCCAGAGTCACATGGTGCTGGGCTAATGTGCCGCCGGACCCGAGGATCGAACCGTGATCCCCAGATTCCGGAGTCAGTCACCCTGGCCGCGGCGCCACACCTATCATCTGTGTATAATGATATCCGCTCGTCAATCAATTCCCCCTCCTTTGTGCGAAATCCAAATAGGCCCGGGTATGTTTTAATTATGCAGGCTATGGGTTCTAGCACAAGAGCCAATAAAAGGGACGATAAGGGGCACCCCTCTCTTGTGCCCCTCTCTATGGGGAATCTAGTGGGTAGCAAACACAAGGAAATAATGGACGGAGCGCTGAAACTTTTCAGAAACTCACCCCAGTCACAAAACTGGGTTAAATCCATCATCGTTCTTATTTATTTTTTTATTTTTGAGTTTTATAGAGCGCGAACGTGACCCGTTGGGGTATCAGAGCGCTTTACAGGAATCTGCAGCAGTATACAAAGACTTGGAGGGGGTGCGGGGTTGCGGGAACAAAGGGGAAAAAAAGAGACCAAGTAACATTTGCAGTTCACAGGGAAACAAGGGTTCAAAGTCAATGGTGGGAAGCCCAGAGGAGCCAGCGAGATCGTGGGTAAGCCAGAGAGGGTAGAGCAGCCATATTCCAGTCTTGATGACTAATGCCTGGACAGCCATTTTCAGGTCGGGAGTGTCGAGGAAGGGTTTCAGTTTCCTTAGCTAGCTCTGGTGGAATCTGGCTGATTTAGCCATCGAGTTGATGTGGTCCCGCATGTTCAAGTTGCCGTCCAGGGTTATTCCGAGGGATTTGGCCGAGTACACAATGGTTGGAGGGCAGTTTAAGGCTGTGATGGCCTTGATCCATATCTGAAGCTCAGGGTTGGTTTTGGGTGGGGATATTAGAAGAAATTCTGTCTTTTTTGCGTTGAGTTTGAGTTGGTCTTTAGCTCACTTTGCCACCTCAGTTCAAACTCAGCTATATGCAAATCAGTCTTGACCCTGTGCCTCATGGGAACAGTCCAGCCCGAACTGCCAAGCCAGGTCTTCCCTGAACCAGAAACAAGCATCCTGGGACTGGTTTCGGGGTAACATCCCTCTTCAGTCAGGCTAGCTTGAATCCAGTGGCAAAGTGAGCAAGGGGCCCACGTCTGAGCATACCCTGCCAACTTAGGGGTAGGTCACAATTCACCCTAATCCTTGCAACAGGGCTTTTGTAAAGAAGATAGAAACAAGCAATACATTTGGGACCCAATCCAACTTTACCAAGACCTGTTTCAGGAAAGGCTAATGGATGACATCAAATGCCAAATGAATATAGTGACACGATTATTTGGGATTACATTTTATTTTTAATTCAATTTAATTACAAACAATTTTTTAAATAGTAACCTCTATACGTAATCCTACATTTCATTACATTTTTTAAATTAATTAAAATAACCTACCTAATTTTAACATCCCCTAGAATGTTCTTGCATTAATCTTTTTTTGAAAGGCGCTTCACACAGCATGTATTCCAACTGAGCACAACAGAAGGAAGAAACAGAAAACCATTTAAAGGAATCCAATTATCTATATGTGTGCCGGTAAACCATGAAAATAGGTCATAATTCTGCTATATGTGGAAACCTTTAATAATGAAATAATGATCTTGTTTCATCGGGGTTATCTTGTGAAATTACATTAGATGAAAAAGCTTTAGAATAAGTCCAGTAGGAATTGAAATGGTCTTAGCCATCTCAATGAAAAAGGACAGAAAATAGACGTCATTGTTAAGTTTAGTGAAGGGCAATGATCGTCCCTCAGCCCCACCCTCTTCAACATGTATATGACCCACCTGGCCAACACCCTCAGATCGCACGTACTTAACAAAATCTCCTACGCTGACGACACCCAGCTCATCCTTCCACTGTCAGAAGTTCCCTCCACCACCAGAGCCAACTTCAACAGATGCATTATGAATGTTGCCGAGTGGATGAGGGACAACTATCTCAAACTCAACAAGGATAAAACAGAAGTACTTATCTTTGGGATCAACACCTTGCCATTGAACCACGCATGGTGACCTGCTGAACTCAGCCCCACTGTGCCCCAACAGACCAGACCTGACCCGCAACCTCGGCATCATCCTGGACAGCAAGCAATCCATGAAGAAACAGGTAAACACAGTCTCATCCACCTGCTTTCAAACCCATCGCATCCTCCTGAAGATTTTAAGGTGGCTCCAAGTCAACACCAGAAGGACTGTCATGCAGGTCCTCTTCACCAGCAGGCTGGTCTACCGGAATACACTCTATGTAGGAATCACCACACACCTCCTGAAGAGACTACAGATAATACAAAACTCAGCTGCAAGACTCATTCTTGACCTTCCCAGATGGACCCACCTCACACCCGGACCAAGAAGCTACACTGGCTCCTGACCCAGAAATGATGTCAGTTCAAGATGTTGACTGACACATACAAGGCCCTGCACAACGAGGAACCAGTGTACATTAACAAACACATGACCTTCCACCAACCAACTAGACACCTACGTTCTGCCTCCCTCTTTCTCGCAGACAGCCCCTCAATCTGCCAAGCCAACAGCAGAGGGCGCTCCTTCTCACACCTTGCAGCCAAACTTGGAACAACCTACCCTTGCACCCCAGGACTACCACAACGCTCCAGTAATTCAGGAAATGGCTCAAGACTTCGATATTCGAACAAACAAATCACCATGAAGAAGCTAGCATTCCTAGCGCCTCGAGACCCTCACGGATGATTTTCCTTTACAAGTACTGATGATTGATTCTTCCATCACATCTTTTGAGTTTGAGCAGATTAACCAATAGTAGATTGCTAGAGGTTTAACTCAGAGTTTGTGAGATTACTACAGATGAATGACTCTTTTTGAGGATGATGAAATGTGATCATGGACAGATCAGTGGTCTAACCATAGTATTTTAAACTGTGATCTCTCTTGGACAAGGAGCCAATGATGACAGCTGTGACTTGGTCATTACATTTTGTCCTAAGTGTGAAATGAGCAAAAACATAATTCTGAACTTTTGTAGTTCAGATAGAGACGTCTGTGGGAGGTCAAACCTGTAAAATGTTGTTGAATTTTTCTAAGCATGGTAACATTACTTCTCGAGTTACGTTCATCATGTACCAACAGTAGAGGGAGTATTAAGTTAAGAAGCTAAAGGTGATGTAACACATTTCTGTTGACAGCATTGACTTGATGGAAGGGTTCCGTGTCAAAATGACTCCAAAATTGTAGACCTTGGCAGCTAGATTAGACGGAAACCCATGGACGCAAGACAGCTACAGGATACATTTACAGTACCCATGAGGATGGTCTCAGTTCTTTGGCGGTTGAGAAAAAAGGATGATTTGTTGCTTTACAGACTGGACTAGCTAAAGGCAGCACCCTACTTGTGAAGCAGTGTTATATTACAATTTAAGGTGTTTCTGTGAGTCATCAGAAAATATTTTATACCTGCGACTGAGCATCAAGCATAGTGGATAGCACCATGTAGACATTGAGGTGGCTCAGTGAGAAAATAAATCTGTTTTGTACCCCATATGAGAGGTTGGTGAGTCAAAGAAGAACTTTCCCACCTTACTTGGTGAAAATGATTTAAACTAGGTAGCATGATTCCACAGATTACACCAAGACAGTTGATCTATCAAGTAGTATTTTGTGAAACATGCTGTCCAATGATGTTGACAGTCTGGTTAGTCCTGGCCCCTTGATATACGCCTGTTGTCCAGTGATTTTCATCTTTAATTGGTGTTTTTACATCAATAGAGAGGTGATTTAATGTGGGTAGAGATTGCTAATTCAGGCTGAATATATATATATATTTTTTTAATGACGGTATGTTGCAGTGATGATGTAATATTTCAGGAACCATGATACTTATATACTTCATTGTGCTGTCGAAACATAGGTTTTGGGGTCAAGTAGTCTTATAGAGATAGAAAATAACGCCTCAGAGCAACCCTTCCACCAATTTCTAAAATAGCAGCTCTATAATGATGAATTTTAGACATATTGATAATTAATTTTAATATTGTTTTTGTTTTCGTTTTTCCGTTGATTCAAATTTGTAAACATGAGCGAAGCAGGTGGTAGCAGAGGATCTTTACCTCCTGTCAGAGTGTTGCTAACTACAAAATCTGGGAATCCTTCAACAAAGAAAAATATGTCATATGTCAAACTAATCAGAAAGAAAAGCTAACAGCAACTGCATCTGGACAGAAGAGAGTTTTAGATGCTGCAGAAATACAGCAAGACGAAGTTCACAAAAGATTTAAACTGATGGGTGAAGAGGATCAAATATTGTATCATTGTAATAAGTGCTACAAGTTATATACAATGAAAAAAAAGCCTGGAAACAATTTGTCAACAAATAGCAGAAACCAGTGAATCACAACAAGAATTCGGGTCTTCTGAGAAAGCGATGAGAATCAAACCGAATGCCCATCCCCTTAGAAGATCGATGGCTACAACTCGTCCACCTCCAACAACTGATCAAAAAGCAGAGGATCTGTGCTATAGGAGCCCAGGGATTGAACTCTCTCCCAGCTGAAATTAGACTAGAAGCAAACTATATGAACTTCAGGAAGCATTTGAAAATGTGGCTGTTTACACAAGCTTACAGCCAATAATCTGTGCAGTTGCTGCTTTCTTTACCCTAGCGCCAAGAAGCCTATGGTGAACGAGCGCTCTATAAATTGGTTATAACATAACATATCTGTGGTTTAGCCAGAACAAGGGCCAAAGGGATTAACAAAAGAGCAAAGTACAGATTATGTGAGTCACGAAGGGCACACATGTTTTTATGTGCAGCTAGCTTCTTCCAAGATGAAATTTTTAGCTTAGTAGAATTTTTTTGCAGCAGATTTGTATTGTCATCCGAACTGCATGTGTGCATACATTAGAAAATATGAATGTACAGTGAGCTCCCAGCAGCAACGTAACCGCAAGCCTTCAGTTAAGTTTGCACTCTTTGAAAAAGCAAATTAAGTTTTAAAGCCACTCTTGAGTGCTGGCTACAGGTTCACACTCAGCGAGAGAGAAATAATGGTCAACATTGATGAAACTGTATTGATCCATAATAATGAAATTTAAGATTTTTCTGGTGAGAATGTACAATGACGTACAATAACAGAATTCGTTTTTGACAGTCTAACAAAAAGAATGAGTGACTTACGGTGTTCTCAGCTGATTTGACTCCTCAAGTTCTTGTTGCCAAAATAAGATCACAGGGTGCAGAAAAGTCAGCAGGAAACATTTTAGGAAACGTCCTGAAAGATTTAGATTTTGGACTTAATGGCAACTTTTGTCATATCCCAGAACTCTGCAAATCTTTGCAATCAACAATAATGATTGATATTGTTGTAGGAACTTGTTAGCAGCTCATGCTATAAAATCTTGTGTATCTGACAGCACACCATTCAAAGACACTTTACCAGGAAATGATTTACAATTGCTGCTCCTGATAATTTTGATTTTGAAGACAGCTCGTCTTTGTCTGGAACATCCAGCACACATAATAATGCCATGGCGCGTTTTCAAGACTGTGCCAATGAAGTAGCTGAATCTGAGGTTTTAAACGTATAAATCTGCCTTTCTATTGCGACTTCGCACTTTGGGGGGAATTGCTCAAACGGGGAATTTGTTTTTCCTACTAGCCTCATTAGAAATTGCCTCTTTTAAAATCGAATTTTCCTGGCTGCTAATCTTTTTTTTAATGAATGTTGTGTTTGTGCTGCACCAATTTAACTTAAGCGGGCACACTTACGGGGAGTGGGAGTGTTGCCTGCTAGTTCCGGAAGGACTTGTGGTTACTTCCGCATTCGGCGCCCAAAGTGATGTCACTTTCCCTCTGACGCGTTCTAGGAACTGGGCCACGTGAATAAAAACTGGAGCGCTGCGCGGACGCACCGATGTCGCACCTAAGGCAAGCCCGTCTGCGCCCGACCGGCCCCAGAGGCCAGGAACCCTGATCCACTACTGACGTACTCCATGGAAGCCCTTCACAATTAAAAACATTCATTGCACAAGACGGTTTTCCCAGATTCCTTAATTGAGAAACTCATGATGGACAACCTGCAGGTGGTTAATGGGGAACCTCAGACGGGCGACACGCAGGTGCAAAGGAACAGAGCGGTGGGCCCGAATGAGCCACCCTGTCTAAAGGTTACTCTGTTAAACACTCGGTCCCTCCCAAAAAATAATTTAGAAATCTTCACGTTGCTCCTAGAGGAAAAACCTGACATCCTCGCATTAACGGAAACATGGTTAGATGATGCTTCTGGCCCTGACATAGTGGCCGCTCTTCCCCAGGAGTATGACGTTTTGACTTATAACCGACAGGGGAATAAGAGAGGGGGTGGGGTTGCAGTTCTTTTTGGAAGGACATTGACCACTGAGAAGGTAGTGGAGGAGAGCTTTGATGGGGTAGAGGTCCTAGGGATAAAGCTTGGGCTGAATTCATCCTGCCTGATAATAGTGGTGGTGTAGCGTTCTCCGTGGTCTACCCAGCGGTTTAATGACTTGTTCCATGAAGTAGTCAGTGATCTTTGTACGAAATACCAACAAATCCTAGTTTTAGGGGATTTCAATTATCATTGGGATTCAATACCAAGAGATTGCGTGACTAGTGGGTTTGGGGACAATATGACCATGATAGGGCTAAAACAAACTGTGGACACCCATACCCATGAGAAAGGCCATACTTTGGACCTCATATGGACTACTTCCTCATCTACGATACCAACAGAGTGTAAACCTTGTAGCTGGTCAGATCACCACCTGATCAGCCTCAAACTGCCGCCATGCTGTCGACCAGATTACCCCTCTCCAGTGTGGCGGCTGGTACGGAATTGGAGCCAATATAGAGGATGATAGTCTGAGGGTAGCACTAAACAAGACTGTTCACCGAGAGACACAGTCCGGTGATCCGGAACTAGTGTATGAAGAACTTACTCATCGGTTGAGGACAGCCATTAATGTGGTGGCCTCTGCCCAACGGGAAGGGATAATGGATAGAACAAAGGGTGCTCCTTGGTATACTGCAGAACTTAGAAGTGAAAAACAGGCCCTTTGCCAGTGCGAAAGGCATTGGCGGAAATCATATGCGCCATTGGCTCGGGAAAAATATAACACTAAATTAGCTCTCTACAAAGCCTCATTGATGGCCACAAAATCTGCATATTATGATTTGAAGATTAGGGAAGCCACTGACACTCAAAAGGAGACATTTAATGTACCCAGGGAGCTGAGTAGAAAGAAGGAATTGAGGTTAATCGTTAATCAGGTGGACTGTGACAAGATACAGGACTTCTTTCTTACCAAGTTTGGAGATATCATTGGAGAAATAGGCACTTCTCGCATAAGTCAGTGTCCATTCCCAGTGCTTGATCCACCAGACTATCAGGGAGGCATACTCTTAGTCTTCCAGGCATTTGATTTTAACGGTCTGGCTTATATCATGGCCAAAGTAAAGTATGGGTCACCTGAAGACCCCTGCCCTCCTAGGGTGTTTAAAAGGGGTCTCCCAGTGGTGGGGCCAGAGATACTATCCCTACTGAACCTGTCCCTAGCAACAGGGAAGGTCCCACACAAATTTAAGGAAGCCATGGTAATCCCACTGCTAAAAAAAAATGTCGCCCGATCTCCAGACTTCCATACCTGGCCAAGGTGCTTAAGCAACATGTGCTTTGAGTGCTTTCATCTTTCTTGGAAGAGCATCAGCTGCTACATGCTAAGCAAGCGGGATTTAAAGCACACAACAGCGATTTGTATTGAAAGAGAAAAAGCTATCTGACATCATCACTAAAGCTAAACTTCCATGCTTTAATTGCCATAGTAAGAGTTTCATCCACCATCCACTACAAAACAGGTTACAAAAAAAGCAACTTCTGAAAGCACATAGAGGGGTGGATTTAGCAAAAGAAAGGGTGAATTTATCAAGGACATTCTGTCGCCTGATCTTCTTCCAATAAATGTCTTATTTGATAGAGATGCAATCAAATCAGCAAAGCACAAATTCGTTAAAAAAACTTCAACCTGACGAATTTCAATTCGAAAAAGTGTCCTCATTGAAAAGTGCTGTTGTTGTGGGCTATATGTCACAATTGCGAATGGTCAAGATTTAATTCATGCAAAACTTCGGAGAAGTCGTTAAGACTGTTCTACAGATATCAAAGTCAGTGGGCGCCTTGCAAGAACTTCACATTGTCTTTGACAGTTATCTTGGACTATCTGTCAAAGAATGTGAGAGAATAAGATGAATATCTACAAGTGGAACAGTTGACCTTGCCTGCATAAAAAGTTTGACACCTGTGCAACTTGATAAATTCTGGTCATCAACTTTGAACAAGATGAACTTGGAGCTGTTAACTCGCCAAAACATTGCTGATGCTTCAGTGAACACTGAATTTCCAATTATTGCAAGTAGAATGATTGTCAATGAGGAGTTGGTGCTTGCAGAGATATATTCGACAGGTACGGGCCAGATTGTTCAATAACCTAACAGTAAATTGGAGGAAGCTGACCTTCGTGTTGTGCCACATTTTGAGTGGACTGTTCAAAATAGTTCCAATCTAGTCATAGTACGGTCAAATGGCACATATGTTATTACTGTGCTTCTCTGATTTGTTGCAATGCTCATAACTCAAGGATTGTCAGAGTTGTGATATGTTATGGAACAGGCGAGAAAAGACACTTAATCCCGCTTCATATTCTGTGCAAGAAACTTGACCCAAAGATGCCCAGTGTTCTTATCAAGGATCATATTCTTACGGGTGATGACAGTATGAGCAAAACTGGAACAAAGCTTGAAGCTTTAACTGCTGAACCTGTGAAGTTTCGAAAAGGATTTGCTGAGACAGAAGAATGTGACTTTAAAGATGTTGAAAAATACCTTGTGCGTGTGGAAAACGAGTTCTGAATATCACATATTTGACGATCTCGGTACAGTGAGTTCAAGAGATCAGTCCTGCTAAGTACCTTTCCAGCGATGTCATATTCTGTGCGTGGACACATTAAAAGAGCATTCTACTTGATCAGAAGATGTGTAAATGTTTTGGATCATGCAAATGTAGAGAAAGATCTGTGTGAATTTGGTTGGGAAGATATTGAAGGGTTGCTAAAACCTACAAAATTTCTAAGCTTTCTACCCACAGAACATACATGTACATGTGCTTCCAAAACCTATACTACACAGAGATGTCCCTGTCGATATGCTCTTCTCAAATGTTCAACATTCTACAAATGTACCACATCTGATTGCTGAAACACATAAATAAAGCGAATTATGAAAATGTGTCTAAAACAGAAGTGATAAACATTATTTTTTTCACATTCAGATTATAAACATTGTTTGGTGTAGACATAAAAGGATAACAACATTATTATTTCTTTTATTTCTATATGTGTCTCTTCTTCCTTTATTATAGCTGCCATTTTGGAAAATGGTGAAAGAGTTGCCCTGAGGAGTTATTTTCTGTCTTTATAAGACTACTTGGCCCCCTAAACCTAGTTTTCACACCGAAATGAAGTATAAAGGTCTCATGGTTCCTGAAATATTACATCATCACTGCAACACAGCCGCCATTTTTAAAATTCAGCCCGGATCAGCAATGCTTACCCAAGCTAAAGTACTTCTCTAATGATCCAAAAAATATAAATCAAAAAAGAAAATCTCTGGAGAACAATTCTTTTACTGAGGTATATCAGGGGGCCGGGATTAAATAGTAGTACAGCGCTGACATGCACATTGTTTCTGGCAGGAAGGAGTTCCTTTTATACTGGAACAGTGTGTGGTTTCAGTTCCATGATGAGAGCTACAACCACACTGGTGGACTTTAATCTATATAACATTATTCCTTAAGAGTATGTAAAGTATTCAGGAAACAAGTGCATTTGGGCTCTTAGCTATACAAGGCAGACCTGAGCTGTGTTTGTCGCTAGAGGTGACCACTAGTTCGGAACAGTTTTCCTAGTGTTTCATTACAACGGGCACAGTTCGCCCTATATTGCATCTCATTCACATCTGTCCAGTGGACTCATGCAAACCTGTAGAGGATGAAAGTAAGTCTCTCAGAAACTGTTCTTTCAGATTCATCTCTAACAGTGCACTTGGAATATGTACAGCTGCTTGCTTACTAGGGCTCTTACAGTCTATTTGAGGATGCTCTTGCCAAATAAGCAAATGGTTAGTTCTTTTGGCTAAACTTGATTGTTCAGGAACCCTGTCATCATTTCAATAAACTCAAATAAACTTTACATTTCAAATATCCTCTTTTGTTTACTGAAGGTGCACCACTGTTATTCCTATTTAGTGCATACCCTTTGTTGCAAAAGTGCAAAATCATTGCGAGCTATACAACTGACAGTACTATTGTCTCCCAGGCAACACCATGTACTAACACACTGAAAGAAGATATCATGTTGTGGCGATCATGTATAGATGAACCTATGGTTGTCCGTGGATATACAGGCATAAATCAAGGGTTTCCTTATGTGCACGGACTGGTAGGAATCACAGCCACATACACCATGACTTTCTTTCGTGAGACCCCATTAGGAACTACACCGTGTGTTCGGCAGTGTGTGGGTTTAAACTACTGAATACACTGAGGGCAGCTGCTTTAAAAGAGTTAAATGCAAGTTAAAGTGATCACACAGCAATGGCCTAGCCCTTTCACATTAACATTATTTCAATTTTGAAATCACTTCAATACATTATAAACGTGTCCTAAGGAAAATAGCGGCGTCAGAGTATTTTCCCGCGATAATTAGGCTGGGGTTCACCCTGCTTCCCTTGCAGCAAAATAATGTATTTCCCAAACAGACTTTCAAGACGTCAGACAGGAAACATGTTCAACAGCTTGCAAGCCTCATCGGTGGAAAATATGCATGTACGAATAGCTTAGGATTTCAGGAATGCACCCATTCAATGCTATTTACTTACGAGAAACTACAGAGTAATTGGAGCTAGGGAAGGCAACTGAAAATACTAGTTTATAGGCAAGAGCCTTGTACAGAATGCTTCAGAGTCAGTGTGGAAAGTCTAAAAAAGCCACCTAAAACAAACCTGCTCTGGTTTCTATGGTTATTATGTATGTTTCCACACAAGTATTACTTACAGAATTAATCAGAGATCTCTCCAAGGACTAAAGATTTTTTTTTGTGAAGCACGAGGGGCAGAGAGGTCTTGTTTCTGTCCCAGTGCTACCATTTATAGTCATATTGACTCCACCGTGCCAGCTGCCTGTCCACCCTCTGTCTCCGCGCGCAGGCCTGTGCTTCTTCCCAGCGTTCATTTGGAAAGGCCTCAGTTAGTTTAATCCCATTCTAATTCGTCCGATGAAACACTGACAATTGTACTACTATTCAGTCGTCTTTGTTGAAAACAGACTTTTGGGTGAAAGGATTTCCATAGCTTTGTTTAGGACAGGCATGGTGCCAACAGACTTGCACCTATAAAGGAGCACTTAAACTTTGGCGTGTTTCGCACACCATGGAGCTTGCCAGGTTCCCTTATTTAGGAAGAAAGATTCCCACCGACAGAATCCTTCTCCATCATTTATTTTTAAATCCGAATCTGCCTATTTTCTTTCAGATTCCAGCTAATGCTTTAGAATTAAATTAATGTATATTTTAGTTATGGTTCAGCATGCGGAAACCCAACAAAAAGTCAAAAATCGCCAGTATTTGCACAACGCACCCCATAGCTGACGCCTCTGCAGTATTTTGCCCTTTGTAGACACCTTTTTTTTTTTTTTTACAGACTATTGGCTCATGGGTATATTGAGTATGGTAGGTGCATGAGTTATGGTATGCATTTTAGGCTGTGCATCGTAACTGACGAATTTCCGATTTTTTTCTGGTTTTGTGTATGCTAAACTAATACTTTCCTACCGTATGTGTTTTTTAGAGTGTTTTGTTATGGTATGACGAACCAAATTCTGCTGCCGTGTACCTGTTCTGTGCTTAAAACTGCCTTCAATCAGGGTCTGCGACAAACCCTCTTTAGCTCTGTGAAGTGTAGGGCCGGCCTGCCTGGTATTGCTCTGGGCTTAGTTTGCTGCCAAAATTCAATAAACAAAACCAAAGCTATTAGTGAATTATACTTTTACTGTTCCCATTAATCTTTGTCCTGTACTGATGAACCTGCTCAAAACCAGACATAACCAACAGACACATACACCTGCCGAATGCAGATTCATTCAATGGTGCCACATTTATTAGCAAGTGAACACTTCTTTGATACCCTCCTTCAAATCTGCCCACCTTTGATGAGCCTGCATGAAACTGCTAGACATGCTCTCCGAACAGACCAATCAAACTGTGCTAAAGAAATAAGTATTCCAACATTTTTTGAATCCCCTTTAAGTCCCTCAGGGTCTGAAAAAAACCTAAAATACCTGAATAAGGTGTATGATGCCAAATCTGATGCCTGTTACTTTCAATGCAGCTTCCTCACAGCACTAAAGTTGTTAGCAAATTAAAAATGTATAGCACCCGTTATAGCTTTGTCCATCCCAGGATGAATTGGCACAAAACATACGATTAAAAACAATCCTTCTACGCTTCTGCCAAATTTCGTGCAGATTCATCACATAGTATCAATGTTATCAACAAAGTAACATAATTTTAGTTTGCATTTTAACTGCCCCTTTCCCCCGAGGCATCTGCACACATTTGAAACTAACAAGTAGGCTAAACACGCTCTTCCACATTTTGTAGAGATCCATCAAACTGGCCCGATGTTGTTCCAAATTCAATAATCTTTTGATTCCACCTTTCAATCTGATCCCTTCACCATTCCAGGTAGAATCTGGATGAACATTGAAATACCTGCACTTGGTGTAATTTGCTAAGTGCCTGCCACGTTTTTATGTAGATTCACCAAGCAGTGCCAATGTTATACGCAAACTTTTTTTTAATTGAGCCCTAAAACACTGATTGGCTGATTGTTAAAAAAATTGACAACCCAATAGAAAACTATTACTTCCAAATGTCTGACAAATTTAGTGCAGCGTCATCATATAGTGCCACATGTACAAGTTTGTGGGCATGCTAATTAACTCTACTTACTTCTTAGTAACTAAAGAAAAAGCAAAGGGTTCTGTTAAAGTTATGGGTATAATATGAGAAGACTTCAACACCTAAAAAAAGCATGAACTCCCAAAAGGGGCTTATCCATGCTGGTTTGATAATAAAATAACGTATTATAAAAACATAACATTCTCCTTAAAAAAACTTTAGTTGAATGGCCATTTTAGAGACAATCTATAACCCAAAAGCCATTGAAATATACCAGTTATGGTAAACTGTGCAACATATATCTACCAATGCACTGCTCATGGCATTACACATGATGTCACATATTGTCAGAACCCCGTTCAGAGGGTCACGTGACAAACAGTAACTATTGGGTCCAACTGTGGGGGCTGAGGCTTTTTACTCCTGATGTCCTGAGGCCCTACCTACTATGGGTCCTCAGGAACTGGGAGGTAGACACATGGGTGTGAACAAAGGTTCACAACTCAAAATATGTTCAGCAGCAGCATTACATGATTTACATGATTGTCCAGTCAAAGACTTTTTTTATGAAAAAGGACTATTCCTATACTAAAACAAAGTAAAATATCGAAATCACAAACAATACAGATAGTCCCCAGAGGTCGAGGCTCTGTGTTTTAATAGGCAGGTTTCTGATTCCCTCCCCCTCTCACCAGCGATTGTTCCCCATTCACTATAGGCGACATTCAGGTGAAGCACCACTAGTAGCACACATCTCAGGGGTCCCACTGACTCTTATTAAAGTCAAAACTGTTCCAGTGCTGAAGTGCTAGATGGCAGGCCAGTTACCCCGGGGTCATCTGGCCAGTAAATCAGCCTTACCCACATTAGTAGGACCTGCTTGGTGTCCTGGAGCTCCTCACATGCGGTCCTGCGGAGGCAGCAGCCGGGGTGGCCTCGAGGCTCCGCCGATGCTGGTACGTTTCCTGGGATCTTTCCAACAAGTGTTGCCGACAGGAAATGCAACACTCCTGCTGCTGGTCCTCAGTCAGGGTTTGGGCCTGCATAGGTCACCACAGAGGCCTCCTCCTCATGATGATGGTTACGACCAGACTCCACTCCTTACCTTGTCCAGATGGCTCCCCTTGTTATACGGGATCACCATCTTCACTCTGTACGTGGATACAGCCCGATCGGCATGGCAGCAGCCTTCACAGTGGCGCCACCTGGAATATGGGGGTTGATGACTTCAAACCTGCACTTGCGCGGCAATCATATCGATGCAACAAAGTTCATGACTGACTTCACAGCGGTTCTTTACTGGCATACAGGGGTCGGCAACTTCGAGCTGCACATGGGAAATGACCCGATCGGTGCAGCAGCTGTCTCCTCACACCTGGCTACAGAGATCCAATCGCCAGGATCCTCCACTGGACCGTGCTCCCTCCAACACTCTCCTCTTCCTTACAGGGCACAGCAGAGTTCATGAGAGTGACTAGAGGTTCACACCTGGATGTCAGTCACAGTGATATATATATCAAAGGATACCCCAGGGCCTCAGGCCTACGCTTTATGAATCTCTTATCAGCCCCATATCCTTCTTGGGATGACCCCACGCCCATTTCAGTGACGTCTCTCTGAAAAATCCACATATCTGTATGGTGTGTTTACTCTACTTTTTCAAGTTAGCCCTGGGTGTCTCAAAATGGAACCCTGATTCTTAAATGTATTGTATCATTCACAGACACATGTACACCCAGCACATGTATACAACACACATGCACTGGTCAGCACTACATCTCCCCTGTACTGTACCATTCACAGGTATACATATACCCAGCACATGTATTTAACACACACACACTTACACAGCACTGCAACATACCTGTATGGTACCATTCATAGTCACACATACACCCAGCAAATATATAACACACCAAGCCTATGTAGGGCAATGGTGAGTTAAGCACACAGGAGCGGAACTTTACATGAGTGAGCCTGTCGTCCTCACTCCAGTGACACACTTAAAAAGACCTGTTCACTCCTCCTGATCACTACACTATATGCAGCCACCACAGCACTCGTGATGCTTAACTCCTGCCAAAAGCAGTACCGTTCACCACTATGAGGGTAGCATTTTGGGAGCCCTTCCAGGACCGTAAAGATAATCTGTGAGACAGGCTTATTCATGAAGTGCATGCATGAACTGTGTTCGCCCATGACAACAAAAATCAGCATTAGGTATCCAGACATCATTATATTCAGGGCAGGGGTGCAAGTCCATCACAGTGCGAGGTACTTTTCCTTTCCAACAAATAAAAGATCACAAATGACATTGCCAATAGATCACAGTTTGCATCATGTATGCCATCATAGTTAACCTCATTGATGGCACCACTAAATTATTGTTCTTTTGCACATCTGTAATATGACGGTGGCAATAATCCTCTCTTTCTATTTATTAATTGGCAGGACATTTGGAAGTTGAAAGTGGCACTTCAGCCTTCCAATTGCAAATAATGTGTCAGGGCACATATTGCTAATGTAATTACAGAAGTCGCCATTTTTCATGTTCACAAAAACACACACATACAAAAACACACACACAACGCACACCCAGAAGACATAAAAATGGCATCAATGATTAGATTAACTGATGACATTAAATGTTGCTTCTGCATTGACGTAAATGAGGACATCACTGAAGCCACAAATTACTAATATGCATAACTATTTGCTACCCATTACAAATAGCATTGTTTAGCTATGTATCTATTGCGAGAACCACTATATATTTTGAAGCGGCCTTTATCTGTATATTCAAATAACATTAAAAATTAAGGTATCGCTGAGGACATTCTATTATATTAGTCCCTAATTCAGGGTTTATGGCATCAGTGAAACTACAAATGATTGCTCTTTTCCACTGTGGGAAAACAGCATTGGCCATAAAGAAATCGGTTGCAGAAACACCTGTCTGTTTAAGGTGGTACTGCAGTTTTTGTGTGAAAAGTTAATTATGGGATCCAATATTACTAGTGAGTTACGTTGCAGCATCCTTTATTACTTATGTAGACAGATGTAATCAGAAATGGTATGGGCAATGACATCATTGGTGACATTACAATCCTCATCACCAGTCATATCACCGCTGACATCACTGAAACCACACACTGTAGCTCTATTCCACATTTTTATAGTGGCATGAGCCACGTTTCTGTATGTATTCATTGCAGGCTCATCTGTAAGTTGATACTGGTACTGAAGTCTTTCAACCACAAATAACATACATGTATAGGAGGACATGTACTACGTGCACGTGTAACCAAAGCGGCCTTCATTTTCTATGTATTCTAGTTAAAGGGGTGACTGATGCCGTGGGCTCTCGACGGAGACATGATTCTGTGTGACCTTTGGCTGACCCAGCAGGAAATAGGTTCCATAACTGTAGTTGCCAATCCTCCTCTTACTCACAAGGCCAGAGATCCAGCCAAAGTTGGCAACAGTTACGCCCAGCTACTTACCATTTTGATCAGTTGATGAAAATGTAAGTAGTGCAGGCATATCCTGGAAGAGGTGGCGGCAGTGGCTGTGTCATTGTTCGCAGATTCACGTTCAGTCCTCCACACACCTTGCTTTCCAGCAGAACGTTTTACCAAGGTACTTAAAAAAAATATATATCATGGTCTTCCTCTGCGTGATCCGATTCCCTTCTGAGCCGCAGTCTTCCATTCTTTCAGGGGAAACTGAAACTTTGGAGCTGAAGCTTAACCTGTTGAAGTGGGACTTAGGCCTAGATGACAGCGAAGAAGCTCTACAGAAAGAAGAAGCCGGGGCAGATGTGGAAAATGACAATGTATATGTACATAAGCGGCGTTCATTTGTGTTCACTCATTACCAACTGCATGTGCCCTAAGACTCCGAATTTCGAAGCTGAACGTACGAAAGCTTTGTATGATATCGAAATACGTAATATAATGGGGATAGACATAAATTGACATGCTGGCTAGATATGTTGAAAAGGGAGGACTGTTAAAATCTGGATTGTGGCGTAAACATTATCGGCGCCATCTTGTCCTTTTCAGATCCATACGTGCGCGAAAGCAGCAACCATTTTGATTGCCATGGCCTCTCTGCCCACTCCCGATAGCCAGCGTCTCTCTCTCCCCCTCACTCCCCAGCCTCGCAAGCATCCCCGACAGCCCCCGGTCTCTCATGCATAGGCCATAAAACCCTCTCCCTCTGCGCGACCCTGCTCTAAAAGTGACACCCCTGCCTGACCGACACCCCCTGCATTCCTCCCAAGAACACCCTTCCCCTCTTCTGATGACCCCCGCCCGGCTACACCTGGCCTCTCGACCCGGTCCCAAGTCATAAAACAAAGCCTCATGGATGTACCCCCCCGGCCCGCATAGCAAAACGTGATACACCAACCGAAGTGCCCGATCTTATCGCCTGCCCAACCTTAGATCTGACCACCCCCTCTTGCCCTCGTGTCCTGTTGGAATGTCCGGCTGCAAGATTACAATCACATGTTACATTTGGGAGGGGAAACGACATCCGAGCGGCAGGTTTGGGAATAGGCCTGAAGCTGGGATTCCAAACGTGCCTTTTCGCACTTCAAAGTTTCTTTATTGCAATAAGGAATGTTTGTGCATCATAAACCTGTGTATAAAAGACGGAGCCTCAGAGAAACTTGTTAGAGCACCTCTTGAAGACATTGTGCGCGTGTCCGAAATGACAGGCTCTCCTCATGAGACATAAAAATCTGTTCTTGCACTCCCGCTTCCAGCGCCCGTCTCTTTATTTGGTAACTGATCATAATGGGAACTAAGAGGCGTCTTGTGCCAGCAGCCTGGGCATCGGTTGTAATTTGGGCTGTTTTTTCCTCAATTGGCGTCCCAACGCGGGGCCCATCAGCGACATAAGGTCCGGTAAGAGAGGTCCAGACGATGGGGTGAACATCTGAACGATTGGAGTATACCTGCCTTGAGAGGGCCCTCGTCCGGCTGCCGATTGAATGAACTTCACCGATTCCGAACGGACCTCTCTCAAGCGACCTACTGTCCTGACTGGGATCGCACAGGAATGCTGCGGTAAAAACATGGAGTAAGAGAACGATCGGGCGCTGAAAAGGGAAGGCGAAGAACTGTCCACACGGTCCGGTCCGGGTAAGGTTAAGTAGGACGTCTTTACGCCTGATTGATAGGATGACTTTATCCATCTGATTGATTGAGTAATTGATTGTTTATATTGCAATCGTTATTTAAATATTGGTATTGTTCATTGATTGGTTCATTTAGCCTTGGTTGCTACTTGAAGTATTGGTTCTCTTTGAGACATTCTCTGTTTGCAAACAGCGACGAATAGGAACGTTCCTCTCTCTTTGCAAATAGTGAAGGATAGGTAATGCGGACTTTTGTCCCCCGTTGTAATCCGTCATGCCTGTTTTTCTCCCCACTGATTGATTGGTTGCTCTGTTGCTCTTTGAGACATTCGCTGTCTACAAACGGGGAAGAATAGGAATATTCTGTCTCCCTTTGCAGATAGTGAAGGATAGGTAATGCAGACTTTTGTCCCCCATTGTAATCCGTCATGCCTATCTTTCTCCCCACTGATTGTTTGTTATCGATTTTTTATCGATTATCGCACTTTTGGGATATTCCCTGTCTACAAACAGAGAAGAATAGGAATATTCTGTCTCCCTTTGCAGATAGCGAAGGATAGGTAATGCGGACTTTTGTCCCCCGTTGTAATCCGTCATGCCTGTTTTTCTCCCCACTGATTGATTGATTGTCTGGACATTTATTGTTCAAGGAATAGTTCTTTTGAGGTATTCTCTGTTTGCAAATAACGTGGAATAGAAATATTCTGTCTAGTCTTTGCAAGTAGTGAAGGGTAGGTAATGCGGACCTTTGTCCCCCGTTGTAATCTGTCATGCCTATCTACTCCCCACTGATTGGTAAACTAGTTCCACCCGGACCATTTATTAGAGGTAGATCATCTGGCTCAACCGGAGGGCGCCCCTAATAAAAAGGACATATGTAAAATACGAAGTAATCACCGTATCCTGTTAACAGAAACTTTAGCACGAAACACACTAGAAAAGGAAGGAAAAAGAAATCGAGCAAAATCAGTAGGCCTCTGATGAGTTTTTTTGACTTCGCTAGAAATAAGAAACGTTAGAAATAGCCCGCAATAAGAAACATGAAAGTGGTGAGAGAAGCCAAGCTTGACATCACGGCAGCCACGAGGTAGCTAGGCTCCGCCGCCCCTCACTGCTCCAAACATGTCTGTCCCACCGCCCGCCACGCCCAATAACGGTAACATAAGATAGATACAAGTCAGCAGATACCTACCCCCATTCCGTAAGCTCCCGAAGTGCAACAGGTCCACGGTTACGCCCATCCGGAAGACGAGGCCTCGACACGTGCAGGGCGGGGCCCGGCTGGCCGCCATCGGCCGGAGAGGTCGTGGGGTGGATGGCCCGGAGTGTACTGGTCTTCCCATCCTCCTATTCTGGCGCCTTGCAGACCACAGGGGGGGGATGTCTTGCTTATGCCTCCGACCCCCCCCCCCCTCTCTCATCGCCTGGTCCGGCCATCACGAATGTCAGCGCCAGGAGACGGCGTGGGGTGCACTGGGAGGGAGAGGCGGCGCGGACGAGCCTCTCCCACCTCCCCAGGTGGAGGCCCCTCAGCTGCACCCCCAACGCTCCACTCACCCGACAAGGGTTCGTCCACTCTTGCGGTGCAACGCCACGCCCGACAGGCTGGAGTCCGTCTGCTCTTGCGATCCAGCGACTGCCGGTTGCTGCGGAACTCATAAAATAACGGTCGACTCTGCAGGATTGGGCCTGGCGTGCAAAGATGGCCTGGTCGCTTGCCAGCTAGAAAATGAGTCCCCCGTCCAGAAGCGTTCTCCTCAGCTTTGAAGATTCTACGAGAACTGCAGGGGACCCCGACCCCCGCGGGCCCCCCGATGGGGAATGACTGCCATGATTGCCCGCGGAACGACCAAGACGTAGCCACGAGACGTTGCCGCTCTCATGCTGGCGCCAGCCTCAGTTTGAATGACCAAAATCCTGCAGACTACCAATTTGATCAGTTGCGGTGGAACACCAGTATGACCCGGTAGGAAAGATTGTTGCCTCCCTCCCCCCTTTGACTGATGGTTCATATCGACGGCCCCTTCTGTTGCCCTTTAACGAAACTTTTTGACTGCCGAAAGAGGCTCTGGTCCAACCACGAGTTGGTGGAGACATTTTGACTATACTTGGGCCTGCCTGACCTCACCCAAAATGGCGCCGGTACAAATGAAACTCGCAACTCCCTGTTGTGTTCCGGTTGCTCAGCCTTGATATCATGAGATATGTATGCAGTTTTTGAAGCGCATGGCGGGAGGGGATGGGTACTGATTGAACATTCGGACAATGAATTGATATTAAGTTCTGACGCGTCATTGATTACCGTATTATTGAAAGTTCGAATTATCGACACTTATGGTACTTGCCCACAATGAATTTTCGATATGATTTTATTGCACTTGTCGCACCTTTATGAAATCCACGACCACCGACTCCGTTACGTTTTCCTCAAATAAATATCCCCTCATGTACAGTTCCAGTCTGCCCCGTGGCCGGCCCACGTGGTTGTAGGCCCGTAATTGTGCGCCAACATTTTTAAATAAAGGTTTTTTTTGTTGAAAAGCAAATATAGTTGTAGCACTTAGATTGGTAAGTTTCGAATAAATGGCCACTGTTTCCGATATAAGTAAAATACAGGTGAAATGAAGCAACTCGATTACTTAAAGGTTAAAAAGCAAAGTACACAGAAATATTGCAAATGTGAATGGTCCAGGTTTGTTGTGTGTGTGTGTTTCTTGTATATATATTTTTTATTTTTGTGCAACGTAAAAGCAATCGATAAAGGTCCCGGTATTTAGCCTTTACTTTATGTGCCACATGTATCAGGGAAGTTGTTTCAGATGCCCCTAAGCCACTCCGAAGGAATGCCACCTAGCCCCTCTAGTTTCCGTGCCTGATGAACAAAAACGACCCTGTACCACTGTAGACCATCCCTCCTCCTCGAAGGAGAGCACGAGTTCACCCCCCACTTTACACTGACTGCCCTTTGTTTTGACCCTTCCCTACACACGATCCGTAATACCACACTTGAGCTATCTATGCAATACACAGTCCATCAATGATTATCTCTCCCGCACTACCGGTCCCTCTGGGCTTAAACGCCGAGACTAAAGGGACTGCATCCCGCGGAGATAGGTCGAGTATGTGGTAAGTAAAAGCATTTTCGGGTTTATGCGCGCTGATGTGTTTTAAAACGCTGCCCCCACCCCTTCTTTTTCCCTTCTTTTCTGCAGGTCACATCGGGACGTCGACTAAAGTATGGAGAAGACCTAAGCAACACGCCATGGTTCCGCACGGAAAAATTGTATATTGTCTATGGGGACTGCCCCTGAGAACGTGACGAATTTGTGTGATATGAATGCACGCGTGTATGCCCTGATGTGTATAGCTCGACTGAATACACGTTGCACACGTTTGGATTGATAAGAGAAATGTTTTATGTATGACTTAAGTGATGATCGAACGGCCTATGGAATGGGGAAAAAGGGGTCTGAACATGGTGCCTATACACGACGAACAAACAAAGATATAGCACTCCCTTACTTAGAAACGACTCTCTCTCTCTCTCTCTGAACCCAGCGACTGGGAGGGTGGCCTGAAGCAGAAACTTGGCGGGTTATTGCAGTATGACAAAATATGACTCCAACCGGCACCCCAAATAATGCAACCAAGGATGACGTGCACCCATGAGTAAATTCATACGGTAACTAAATAGGGAAAGGTTCAGGAATATTCCGGGGTGAGGTTTACCCAAGTACCCTCCTCCTGGAAGACTAGGAATATTGTCAATGCTTAAGATTTACCACCTCCTTCTTGCACCCTCATAGACATGAAACTCAAAGCTGCCCCATTGTTCTCCCGACTGACACCCTCTGTTGCCTCAGCCTGGATACCCATTCGCTAAAAATGATTCGAAAGATCCCACCGTGAGTATTAGCCCGACCAGGTTAGTTCCCGAACAATTGACAAAGGTGTAAGTATTTGCAACCGAGGCCACCAGCAAAGGTAGCCAGATGAATTAAGTAGGATACTAAGGATGCGCAGCATGCAGGAAGAAATCTTTTTGGCCAAGTACTGTTCTATGTTTTGTCTTGGATTTTTGTATATATTACATGTACTATCCCCCCCCGCCTGAATTCATGTGTACGTAATGTATGGATCTACGTCGTCCCTCAGCCTGTGTTTCTATATAACTTGACCCCTGCTGTTCTGTGTTGTGTGCGCACTAAATGGCCTATTATTGTACACGTTTCTCTCTCTCTCTCCATGTCGTACGTGTACCGAATAGTTCGTTTAAAATGCGGACGACTCTCTCTCTCTGAGGGTCCCCCTGTTCCCTCTTCCTTTGTGTGGTAACGTTGTGCCCCGCCGGCACAAGCCTAATTGGTTTTTGAACATATAGGTGTTCGGCAAAATTGACAGAAACTAAAACAATTGTAATTTGCCATATTACTACCTCTCCTTTCTGTAAAATGATGGAACTTGAATTGGCTAAGAAGGAAAGGACAGGTAAGACGACTGATGTCCCCTAATCTGGCCTTTTTTTATAGGGGGACTATATGTCAGTGGCCTTCTGTTCTCAGTTCGTTAGAAACACAATCCCCAATGCCCAGATTGCCCCACCTCTCTGCACCCAAGTACGGATGTCCAAAGCGTCCTCGTTTCTCCCGATTGACCCCAGCTCCATACCCCAAGTATAACTGATGACCCTGATTAACCGTTGCTCCCCGAGAAAAGAATGTTTAGCCTCTGTCCCTCTCTCATGATGATAGAAGACTGCCAGGGCTTGGGTTAGAAAGACGAGTCTCTACCGAAGGATCCGATTCCGAGTTTGATGGAATACGCAGTTGATAGGAGTCTGACTTCTCTCCATATACGTCATGAATGAACGCCAAATAGACTTAGTACAAACTCAGTAGAAATGCCCGCATACATACTCCATAGTGATAACTTCTGACCGTGACCGATGAACGTATCCCCAACTACTTAAGATTGGGGGCGGAATTGAAATGTATAAATGTCTTCTCCTGCCAGTTCTCTAAAGCTTGTTTTGTACCCATTCAAAGATACACAATCACCGGAGGAGAGGGGCCAGACGTGACGCACAGCCTAGCCGCAGATCATGAAGCACATGTGACCTCGACCAAAGGTGGAGCCGCAGAGCAACGAGACGCGGGACGAGGCACCACTCTCAAACACGGAAAATGAAAGGATGGAGGGCTGCCTTGAAGCCCTCTGCTTGCTGACCCACGCGTGCCAGAAGTCCCCGCCCCTTTGAGCCCGATTGATGGGCCTGCCTGCTCGTTATCCTTTGCTCCCTTGGTTTGTCTCAAACATCTGATCCCACTCCGCCCTCTCTTCCCTCGATTATCCGACAACCCCCCTTTTTTTTCACATGGATTTTGACTCAGAGAAGAAGAACAGCATTTAGGTAGAATAGGGTTTGCCACGGAAGGAGAAAGAAATGCAGGTGCCCAGCATGAGGCACCCTTAAAAAGATTAGTTAGGAAACAGGACTGTGGTCTAACAGCAGAGGACAGATCGCACCCTGCGACGTGTAAGGATGGATCCGAGCTGGACCTATAGCTCCACCGCCGGTGCTCAACAGCGCCAACGGAAGAAAACGAACTACTAGAGCCTACCAGTGATGGCTCGCTGCTAAAAAGACACTGTGGCGAAGACCCCCCCCTCCCCTTTCTGAACTTTCTACCCCCCCCCTGACTACTTGCTTGTATTGAACTGAATTCCTCCCTCAACCACTCTGTATTGCTTTCAAAATGTTTCATCGGTCACTCTTGACTGTACATTGATACCGCCGGAGAGAGAGTCAGAACATGGTTCCATAATGTGTCGGAACATTTCCTTGATTGACTCCGACTGAGTAGTATACCAATCTCTAGACTCGTATATATAACACGACAAATGTAAATTCATCTGTATTGCACCTCGTCTATCGCATCGACTGCACATGGTTATATGCAATCCGCCAGTATTGACAAACGCTATTTCATTGACCACACATGGCTATATGTACACCCTGTCAGTTATGATAAACACGGAAATGAACTAACTTATGTTAAAAAGCGGCGACTGTGGAAAATGACAATGTATATGTACATAAGCGGCGTTCATTTGTGTTCACTCATTACCAACTGCATGTGCCCTAAGACTCCGAATTTCGAAGCTGAACGTACGAAAGCTTTGTATGATATCGAAATACGTAATATAATGGGGATAGACATAAATTGACATGCTGGCTAGATATGTTGAAAAGGGAGGACTGTTAAAATCTGGATTGTGGCGTAAACATTATCGGCGCCATCTTGTCCTTTTCAGATCCATACGTGCGCGTAAGCAGCAACCATTTTGATTGCCATGGCCTCTCTGCCCACTCCCGATAGCCAGCGTCTCTCTCTCCCCCTCACTCCCCAGCCTCGCAAGCATCCCCGACAGCCCCCGGTCTCTCATGCATAGGCATAAAACCCTCTCCCTCTGCGCGACCCTGCTCTAAAAGTGACACCCCTGCCTGACCGACACCCCCTGCATTCCTCCCAAGAACACCCTTCCCCTCTTCTGATGACCCCCCCGGCTACACCTGGCCTCTCGACCCGGTCCCAAGTCATAAAACAAAGCCTCATGGATGTACCCCCCCAGCCCGCATAGCAACACGTGATACACCAACCGAAGTGCCCGATCTTATCGCCTGCCCAACCTTAGATCTGACCACCCCCTCTTGCCCTCGTGTCCTGTTAGAATGTGCGGCTGCAAGATTACAATCACATGTTACATTTGGGAGGGGAAACGACATCCGAGCGGCAGGTTTGGGAATAGGCCTGAAGCTGGGATTCCAAACGTGCCTTTTCGTACTTCAAAGTTTCTTTATTGCAATAAGGAATGTTTGTGCATCATAAACCTGTGTATAAAAGACGGAGCCTCAGAGAAACTTGTTAGAGCACCTCTTGAAGACATTGTGCGCGTGTCCGAAATGACAGGCTCTCCTCATGAGAAATTCAAATCTGTTCTTGCACTCCCGCTTCCAGCGCCCGTCTCTTTATTTGGTAACTGATCATAATGGGAACTAAGAGGCGTCTTGTGCCAGCAGCCTGGGCATCGGTTGTAATTTGGGCTGTTTTTTCCTCACAGATGGTCTGTTAAGTTTCAAGCTGGTGGTCCAGAGACCCAGAGAGCCTGCTGATATCAGAAAAATCAAGGATACAGGAGTTTGGTCCTGGCCAACGTCTGTTGCCTATAAAGAAGAGACTGCTGCATCATGGAATGGTGAACTCTGTGAGACCAAGAAGTGGGCGGAATGAAACTTTTCTGATTAAGAGGCACAATGGCTACCAAGTTACAGATGCAGGAAAGTCAGATGAAATGTTATCTCTGTGCTGAGGGTTAAATAAGTAATGCCCTCTGTTCATGTCAGATGTACTACAAAACACACATCTATACATGCATATTCTTGAGAACAGGAAGCAGGTTATATTTATTGGTCAGTTCTGCTTAGAAGAAAAATCCCTGAGCTATGGGGTTCCACAGGGCCCCGCCTTGTTAATGTCTAATCTCCTTTAATAATTCTTATTGACTCTTTTTGTATCGTGTCTACATCATATGCTGATGATACCCAATTGGTCTTGTCATTATGGAAAAGCACTTTTGGCTCTAAGCTCAATTTAAAAAACTGTTTTCGAAGTATAATCTGATGATTGGAGCTTAATTCACTTAAATGTTATACTGACAAGAAGGAGATACTTTTATTTGGCCAGGGTAATTTATTTTCTCCTCGGCTGGAGTGGCCTGACAATATTTCACCCCCTCCTCTTCCAGTTAAAGTGGATCACAATCTCGGTGTTACATTTGATTGCTCACTTTCCTTTCATTCTCAAGTCGTATCTGCCTTTGGTACCTGCTTCCCAATCAATAGATTTTCTGAATATCCTCCTCAGACGGCTAGGAAAACAGTAGCCCTAGCGCTTCAAGATTGAACCACTGCAACAGTTTGAATTTAGTAATTACTATACACCATTGCATAAACTTCAAGTGGTTCAAAATGTTGCAGTCAGATTCGTTCTGAAACTTCCACCCATTGGTTCAGTCTCTCAGGGACAAAGGAAGCTGCATTGGTTGCCAGTCCACAAACTGATTTTTTTAAAAGATTCTGACCTTGGTCTTCAGATCCTTCCACTGTTTGGATCGTATATATCTCTCCACTCGTTTTAAACATTACAAGTCGTTAAGAACCTTAAGATCTTCTTACTTTAATGTATTAGACATTCCTGTTTTCATGCGCAAAGCTAAAGGAGGCAATTCTTTCTCCGTATTGGGGTCTAAAATTTTGAATCCGCTCCCTGTTCTACTTAGATTCACAGACAGTGAAACAGAATTTTGGAAACATCTTTAAACCTGGCTTTTTTCTTTATCTGGCAGATGTCTGACCGACTGATTTCAATGCTCATTTCTATCCTCTCGGGTCCTTAATGCTACATCCTTCTTTGTAGCTGTTGGTCAATTACTTTTGTTTCTGAGTTAGCGCCAGGATGCCCAGTTCCGAGTGGCAGTGCACTTTATAAATACTTCCTATCATATCATATCATACATAGAACGGCTTCCATCCACTCTTCTTTATCCAGTGGCGGCCGATAAATTGAATAGGGAGGGGGGCAGGTGGGCCACATATGCACACATATACACTCACACCAATGCCTTCACTTGCACACACAATCACATACACACATGCTCAAATACACAAACTCATACATATATACACATGCATGTACCAAACGTTAGAAAACATTACGTTTACCGGCTGCGGCACCTCTGGAGGGAAGCCTTGGAAGTACCAGAAGGGTTGGGATTGCTGTCTTCTCTAATTTGCTGACTTGAGAAGAAGTGTCAATCCCTACCTCATCACAGAGTGGGACAGGGACAGTGAAAGTCTCATGTCTAGCCTATTGCACCTGCCCATGCTTGTTTGCATCTTGACTTAAATTTAAAGATAGTGTAATACAGTACAATAGCAGTAACAACAGAGGAACTTTTCAATTAAAAAAAGGGCTCAGTTCCCAAGCAATGTGGCCCTCTATGAACATTCAGGACGGTCAATGCCTTTAGTATTGTTGGCTTGCTGATTTCTGTCTGCACCTTTTCCTTCTATGATACAGAACGTACAGGGAACTACATACAGAGATACAAGAAGGAAGAGACCATAAAGTTGCAATGGGCACTTTATATTTGAGAGTGAATACATTTGCTGAGTAGTGTGAGAAATGTACAGTCCATCTAAATGGCGTTTCATCTGAATAATCATGATTTATAGTCTATGATAGGACTCACACTGTTGAGTGTATTTCGATTTCAACTAACTCTTAAGTCTTTCTCAAACATGTTTTAATTGGTCATTGATTATCTTTAAATTTGGTGTTACTCTGCATTAAAGCGCATTAAACGTATGGCTTCTTGTCAGAAGTAGGCATTATCCACTAGTAGCAAACAGAAAGAATGTGTCCTAAGGTAAAGGTAGCATTATAAATGTAGTTCATTTATGGCCAGGACCCATTTACAAAATGAGTTTGGGTATGCGCAGTGTTTAGTGCCTGTCCCCAGAAGCCGATACATACAGCCTTCAGACGTCCCCAGAAGCTGATACATACAGTCGTCAGACATGCCCAGTGGTATGTGGGCACAAGGTGTCACCTCCTTTGGCCACACCATACATCCAATCACCCTAGTGGCAAAGCCCAAAGAGCACAGCATTCAGCCTCGCCCAAAGGACTTTGAGAGCAGAGCATCATCTTTGTTCAAGCCCTGCTCCTCCAGCCAATACTTTCAACTGTGCCTAGTGAGGTCTAGGCAGAGGGCATGGGACCAAATTCAACATTGTCAGCAAACAGCTGAAGATGGATGGTAAAGCAAGTTGAACATCTGTCATCTCTTGAAAAAGGAGGAAATTAGAGCCTCTGAAGAGGGATAGCAGGTAGCCAAACATAGACTTACCAGGGGTTTCCACAAGGGTGTCAAAAGCAGCACCTATGACGCCGGCATGCAGGGACAACATATAAACAGAGATGTACATGGGAGAACCCACCTAATCCTTCTATCATTTAGATGCCAGGCTATACTCCAGAGTCACGTCCAAGAAAGGAAAAAGATTACCCCATGAAGCATTGTGGACACAGGGATCCTCACAGGCAGTTAACCTCAACTTACGTGTAGCAGGCCAGTCATTCCAGCAGTAGGCACATTTGCCCTGGTAACAGTCAATATAATGGCACTTGACATTGTTGTTGTCCTGAGGAGACCTTTACTCACAGGCCAAAACGCATCGACACCGGATCATAGAAGCACAACAGCATGCTCATAGGAACATAAGGGAAATACAACTGAAGGATATTATATGACCTCTTTTTTTGGCCACTCAAGCAATTTCAGGATTGGTTGCCATGCGACCAATAGGTTGGACCACACAATGAAATAGAAAAGTGGATACCCTGGCATCAAATAACTGAGGATAGGGTATTTGGACATTTTATAACCAGATGAATAGTTTGATTAATTTAAAAAATATTTTCAATAATGTATTATAAAACGTACAGCGTACATATGATTTGTATAGATGCTAAAACGCTTTGATGGATGGATGGGAAGGGATTTGTGAAGCATTAACTGAAGTAATACTCCCGGTTTAATACACTGCATGTTCAATAAGATGGCATAATTAATGACTGAATAATTTAGCAATTTGTCCCTACAGAGAACCCCTTTTTTGCAGCGGTAGTCTAAACCTTGGCATAAAATGTGTGTCAATGATTCTACCTCAGCGCAGCAAATGTAACACATTAGATTCCACTTTGTTTCCTTAATGCCTGTTCTAAAATACAATAAATGAATAAACTAAATCAAAGCTTTTGATAAAAGCTTGGTGGAATGGCATAAGTATTTCTGCACCCGATCATAAACATCTGAATCAATAGTCAGCCAGACATCTTTTTTTTTCCACGGCATATTCCAAGAGGTATCTTCATGAATCAAGTATACTATATATGTCCCAGGTATCTACTTTACAACAATTTACTTTTATCTATTGCTCTTTCATGTAACTTTTCATCATTTCTCTCCCATCCCTGCCTGTCTCGTGTCTCTGCACTGAAGACTATTTGCCCAGCAGGTCGGAAACTCCCCATATCAGTGATGTGAATAGCTGGAGATATATTATCACCTCATTAAGGTTTGAGGTAAAATAGTTCTTTGATATTGGAGCTTCATATCTAACATCAAGGTATGCCACTCTTTTTAGTCATTTTTATGTGGAGGTTGGAAGTATATCAATATTTCTAGTGTAGCAGTTTGTGTTCATGCCTATGAATAGACACAAAATGTCCATTTGGGGTCTGTAAGATGTACACTATTTTAAAGTATAAGTACCAGGGTCAAATACTCACTTTGCCCTTTACAATCATCATCTCGGTAGATGGTAGAACACTTGAAGAGGATTACATGATAAATATGGTGCGCTATGGAAGTTTGATTAAAGGTGTCAGAGCCAAGCGAGTTCCCTATACAAAAGATCTTTGATGCTGAATGTGGGGGGCAGTTGCTATGTAGATAGCGTCAGCTAGTGGGGATGTTCCATGGTTCCACGAGAGTGTTTTGGGTAATTTTATTTCGGTGTACTTCTTTAGCAACCCGGCAATCCTGGCATTAGAGATCCCACACTGCAAAGGCAGTTATTCATGTTTCTATCCATCCAAGCTCTGTCACTCACCCAGTTTGATCTTTCCGCGAGAAAAAAACACTGAACCATTCATCCATCCACACACCCAATCATTCACCTGTGCATGCACTCATTCATCCACAAAACCACACACAGACACACATATAGACACGCATTTTTCAATGATAAAGACCTTCCACTTCTATAAAATAAAAAAGGCAGGTCTATTTTATTACCCTTGCTCCTTTAAAAAGAACATGGCCATGCAGTTGGACCTTGTGTTCAAAATCTTAATCCGGTCAGAATGTCTGCTAAAATATTTCTCAACGGAAACGGGCAGAGTTGACTTCAGAATTGTTAATTTCTTTTCAGGACATGTTTATCCTGTAAACTTTGTTTTCCCTTGTATTTATACTGCTATTAGGGTTATGCAGGCTGACCTGTACGTTTAGTCGAAATTTCATTTTATAATGCTCTGATAACTAGGTCATTTTAATAAATAAAAAAGTCAGCCAAAGTAAATCAATGTAAGCTAATGAACCGTAGTAAGAGGAACATTGACAACGTGCGAACTCGCACTTAAAATATTTGTTATTTTTTTATGTCTTTATGAACCGAAGCCAACATCACACCCATGTAATGCCGCCAACTGAGCACAGATGACCAGTGGATACAGTTCTACTGAATCCTCTTCTTGGTTTTCCAAACATGTTCTACTGAATCCTCTTCTTGGTTTTCCAAACATCAGCAGAATTTCAAGCAGTCATTAATCTAAAAAGCAAAATAATGTATCAAGACTGTGCTTTCTTATATCCTTACATGCACACTTTCCTTCAAAACACCCTTTGGTTTCATGTGGCAGGCCTCCATGTTCAACGTGTAGCCCTGCCCTCCAGTTGCAAGCAGCAGCCAGAGTATTTGTGAAAATTCTGGCAACTTTGACATGGAGCTTGCTCTAAGAGAAAATAATGGCTTACACCTTTTCCGGTGAATAACCTATCCGCTATCATTCATTTTCAAAAGATGTATAGGTTACACAGAAACCGTACAAACAGCCAGAGTCTGATAATGTCATGTTCAACCATGACATGTCATCTCTGGTGCATAGTAGCCTCTGACCTTCAAGGTTGTAGTCTTTATTATATATGTAGTTTTGATATCACTCCTGGGATTCTGAGGTCCAAGATGCAGTCTTTTGCTTTCTATTTCCGGCAGTGATGTTTTAACAAAAGAGCATTTGAGGGCACAGGAGTTATCCCTGTCTCTTGTTTCAAGCTGCACCTAAGCACCCTTTCCATTCCAGATCATGGGCAGTCAGGGTCTGTGTACTGTCAATTCAATTATCTCACCTAAACGCCCTCCCTTTTCAATGATGATAGTTGGTCCCAAGTCACTTGCTCAAAAGTCTCCCTTGGCCTCTGCCCGGCTTCACAAAGGAAACCCATCACGCAGCGAACACTGTTGGAGACAATGTGGGGAACGAGGCACTTTAACCCATCTCCTTTGGGACTGCCAGGAGATCCGAAGCTACTGGGAGGCGGTACTGGACGACATTGACTCCTCCTTTGACACTAAAATCCCACGATTTCCAGCATATGCCATACTGGAGCTCCCCAATGCACTCACCTTCCCTTTGAAATCTCTGCGGGGTCGTCAAATGGGAATTGCCATGCAGGCTGCCACGCAACACATCTTATCACTGTGGGGCTCGACGACCAAACCCACGCACACGGGGTGGTTACATAAACTTTGGCTCACACTGGGGATGGAACGCATACACGCTACACTCACACACTCCAATACCGCATTTCAGAAAACATGGTCCCCGTTGTTGTCCCTTTTGTCCAAAGAATTCAATGAGATCACTTGTCCTAAATATCTCCGGATTCTACACCTCACCGATACCACACATGACTCTCGGTGATTCACTGACCAATCGCATTACTTTTTATCGGCTGATTCACAGACTCTGTTCTGTCGCATGGCACACTGGCTGGGGCGGGGGAGGGGGGAGAGGTTCCGGGTGGTTCAAGGGGTTTTGGCTGTTCATTTTATTGTCTTGCCTTCTTGCATTGCATCACATCTGCCTCTGTAATATAGTTTTTCATCTTTGGCATATGCACCTCGCTTTGTTTCTCTTACTCAGGGAAGACATGCTAGTCTGTCCCGCCAGCAGTATGTGCCGACTGCCTTTGCAATATGTCACAATGTCTACTGTTACTTTTAATGATAAACTCAATAAAACACATTTAAAACTAAAAGTCTCCCTTGGGCTCCGTTGACTCCTCTGGTCCTGACAACAGACACAAATCAGCTTGGATGGGCCACTTCTCAAAGGTCCCTTTCCAAAAGGATGCATGGTCTTGGTTTTACCCAATTCCATGGCTAGTTCTCCTGACAACTCGATGTATCTTATCTTATCTTATCTTAAGGGGGATTTCTATAGCGCTCTGACACCATAAGTTTCCTGGCGCTGATTGGGTGCTGAGAGGTGCGAAGGAGGGAGACTAGCCAGACTGTGTGAAAAGACTAGTTAGGCAAGAAGAGCCAATATCAGCTGTTCATCAATCTATTCTGCATCTTTAAAACTCAAATAAATTCAATAGTTCAAATACAGTTACAATAGATTTAAATGAGATCAATACACCCCAAGCCTACCCAGTGCTTCAGGCCAAGGAAGCAGTAATTTCCACTTTGACAAAAATTGCAGCTCTCTTGGAAAACCATTGGTACAACAAACAGCACTGTTAAAGGATGTAAAAGAGAAGTCTGAATCGACGTCCAACATAATGAATTCTTTGCTAAAGTTACAACAGTCTGTAATCAATATGGAGAATTACACTGGCAATTTGTCTCATTTCTCCCCGGCAAATTGAGTCATAGCCCATTTGTTATTTCTGCAATTCCACAACACTTATTCAGTGGATTGTGGAGCTATTGTATATTCGGCTACCCACGCATGTCCAATCGATGCTACAGATAGGGATTCAATTTATATAACATAAGCTAAGTTAATTTCATGGTCTGAGCCATCTAACAAAATGAAGACCGAATCGCAAGAAGTTTTTATCAAACTCCATTGTAAGCAATTCAGCAGCTGTGGTTCCTTTCCAGGAGTCCAATGGTGAGGATTTTCAAACATATATCAGTAAATGCCGGCTGAAAAAAAGTGAAGAAGCTGCATAAAAAAGTAAAATAGTGTGACTTAGGCTCTTCCTATTCATTCAGGTTCATCGCAATCAGGCAGCACTGGCAATGTATTCCAATTATTTGTCAAAAGGCATGCCCAGCTGACTACGAGCTCTGGAGATATCAAAATTGAAGCAGGCACCACAAAGATTAACAGACGTATCTTCGAGTCCAGTTGTTACAATAACCAGTAATACTTTGTCGCCCGGGCCAAACAAGGAAGTGCCTTCTTCTCTTAGAAGTACCTTCCCTCAGACTTCATTGTCAAGTACAGATCTTCCTTTTGAAGGCTCAAATCTAGTCAAAGCAATTGCGGAGATGTTTGTCGTACTTGCAAAAGCCCTCTTCAAGAATACAAACTCCCAGTCTCCTCTAATTAAAGGTAAATATCCGACGACACCTCAAGCAAGTCCAATCTCATGCACGGGCTTACTAATAGAATTTCTGAATTTAAATTCATCAACTGCCCATTTGGTGAGGCATCATGCTCTCATCTCAAATAATAGCAGGGGGAAATTGTGCCAATCCCACAAAACATATGTTCCCAGAATCTTCTGCCTTTGATAACCTTGTTCTTCACTTCATCCAAAATTTTGTTTCAGAAGGTCACTTTGAGGTCTTAAATCATCAGCATATACTGGAGATCTTATCACAGTTTCAGAACATCAATGGTTTATCCTCCTAAGACCTTTTGCAAAATTAAGTTCATGCATGGCCCCACCACCTATGTGGAAGTATACCATACAACCTGACCAGGAGCAACAATTGTGGAAATTATTTGGGCAAGGATATCGGATCTAGCTGACTCGGGCACAATTCTTAGAAGACCATCCCCCGTAAAATATCCACAGATATTGCGACAATCTTCTTACAGGCATAAACCCGCCGAATCTCATTCAACTAATACTAACTAGAAAACTGATGTTAAAAATTCATCAAAATAAAACAATCTGTTTATTAGTATCAGTAAGAGCCTGGAGCAAGATTGACAGGCCAGTTGTCAATTCCACCTGACCAATGTCCAACAACTCAGCCGTTAGTAGCATGTACCTAGCCACAATGAAATAGGATTCCAAGCTGACATCCATCTGCTGCTGAGTTCCTTGACAGTTGATGGGAATTGACTGCCACATAGAATATAGTGGCAGTAATTTGATAACATTCCTTTCTACACCTCACATAATTTGTTTACAAGAGCCCTGGAAGCCGATACCATTTATACTTGTAAATGATCTCTCATATCAAGTTTTAGCCAAAAACAGCTCTTTAGAGCATCCAAGCGGAGGTCTTTTGATGCTAATAGATAACAGCATCAAGCTGGGCTCTAATAGGACAGAATCTAATCTTATTATTTTTAGGTGTTATAATTGGGCACAAAAAGGGCAATCAACTTTTAATTTTGAATGTACATTTCCCTCCAGTGTGACTAAGAAAAAAATCCTTGATGCTGCCAGTGCTAGAAGAACTCAAAAATATTCTAGAATAGTATGAATTAAACCCAGCATTCATCACAGGTGACTTTAATGACAACCTTTCTTTTCACTGTTTAAAAAGATCTATATCCAAAGAGTCACAAGGCGTAACTTTTAACGTTTCATCTTTTCAATTACCAAACTGGTTTAAAAATGACAAACATGCAGTAGTTCCATACCTAAACTATTATATGAGCTAGATTTTTTATCGTTAAATCGCAAATTGCATGCAGACCAACCAGCCCAATCAACACAATGACTATATTTACAGTTATTCATTTTTCAATGTGTTTAGACGTTTAAATTACACCACGGGTGGCAAGAGACCATAACCCACAAAAACCTTATTTAGTTGGTAATATGATGATTTGGCCTCAGCAATAAGTTTTAAAAATGCCTTTAAGTTCAGGATAAACCAACTTACCCTCAAATGGTATATGTCAGCTAAATAAATAATTTCCTCATTAAAGTATCAGGATTTTGTCATCTCATGACTAATTAAGTAAGCGTGGAGGGCATATCCTCCACTTAATTGAATTCAGGACTGGGAACAATTTTTTAACTCAGTGTTTACTTATATATCATCCATTCCTAATTCTTTTTCCAGATCTAGACTTCATCAATAAACCAGAGTTAAATCCTTAAGTGCTGAAAAGAGAGCTGATTGTTGCAACTTGAGAAAACCTATTTACATATCTTCTTCACTTGACAATGACAAACTGATCATGGAGGGAAAACCGGTTATATACATATTAAAAGACCAACAAATAAATCCCCAAGAAGCTGCATGGTCCCAACTGTTTTTAGCCTCACAATCAAAGGACTTATACTAATTTTGGAGGATAGGTAGGCAGGGAACAGGATCTCTCAGCACTGCCTCTGACTTTCATAATCCATTTAAAATATGTCTCACCCATATCAATATCAAGTAATACATGGGGATGGTCTATAGTTTCAAATTATGAACAAGGTGGTCTGGAGGTGACAGGGGAAAACATATGTTCACTGATTTAAAGAATTCTAGATACTCAAGAGCGGCAGGGACTAATGGAATTGCAATTAACATTCTAAAATCGGACCTTGAGCTTTGGAGTCAATTACTTTTGACTTTATTTACTAACATACTTCAGACAGGTCAAATTCTGTCTTAACTGGCAAGTATCTATTATTCATCAACTTCACAAAAAAGGGGACAGTGACGACCCAAGAAATGATTGTCTAATTTGCATTACTGGATGTGGAAGGGAAATTATTTTGTACATTTCTTTTAAAATATTTGTTTAACTGGGCTATTGATAGCAATTTGTTACCGTTTTGCCAAACCGGATTTCAGCCTGGCTGTTCCAAATTAGATAAAACTGTGGCATTAAATATTTTAGTTCATCACACCCTAAAAAACTGCCCTTATTTGTCTGCTACTTTGAGTATTAATCTACTTTTGATAAAGTAACTTGGTTTACACTCAAGAATTGGGGAATCAACCAATATTTGCTCCTGTTCCTGTTAGCATTACATTACAACTCTTGGCTGCAAGTTAAACTTTCAGAGAGAACCCTTTCTCCACAGATAAAAACTTTTAATGGGCTTAAGCGAGGTTACACTTTGGCACCTTTACTTTTTTCATTGTACATCTGTGATATATTTGAATACCTTAATGATCTGAACGGGTTACCCTCTAAGCTTGGTGGAAAATGCATCTCATATTTAACGTATGCAGATGACATTATCATCCTCTCCTTAACTCAAGCTGGTTTACAGTTTCATTTACAAAAGCTACAAGAATGTAGTGATAATAATGATCTAAAGGTCAACTTGGCAAAAACTAAAGTCATGTTGTTTGGGCATTAGACATGGTCTTACAGATGGAAAATCAAAAACAACATTGTCGAACAAGTAACGAAATATGTCTATCTTGGGGTGACGGTGGACCACAAACTAGCATGGACCAACCACATTACAAATAAAGGAAAAAAGGCCAACATCAATGTTTATTCTACAAAAACATTCACAAAAATCTATGGAGGCCAAGCAATCAACCAGTTGTTACGAATTTTGAATATCAAATTAATACAAGCCCTTTTAGATGCATCTATAATATTTAACAGCAGTGCAAATATGGCACTGGATACAATCTATATGAAAGGGATCAGATCCTTACTAAATCTTCAGTCTTCCACACCGCATTGCAAATTGCGTCGTAAGCTTTTGCTTGAGATAGTGTTACTATTAGCAACAATACAGACTGACATTTCAGCACTGGGTAAACTCTATAATAAACAGTAATTGAAAACAAAACCAAGATGGAAACTGGCAGCTATAAACTTTAGTTTGAAAGTGCTTAAGAAGTACCAGGAAACATACAATTGATACATGTCTGTGTGTATTGGTGAACATTTCGTCAACCATGTCTGTCTGGCCCCGGAGTCACCACTACAGTCTAAGGTCCCCCACGCATTTCACGATATTGTGTACTGCTCGATAGTCATTGAACAGCATTTCTTGTACAAATAAATAATAAAGTAATTAGCAAATAGCAATGCGAATAAACTGCTTGGCAAGTTACATGTATTGGCAAATTACAATGAGCTTTGCCTTATGGCTAATAAATAGATACAAGCAGGGTTATTTCTAAAGTCAGAAACTGACAGTAGGCTGCGACGTGACAGTTAAGATTCAATAAGGCCAAGTGCAAAGACCTGCATCAAGGATGCGGAATCCAGAGCTCACCAAGCAAACCACGCCTCATGGAAGCAACACTTCTTATAAGTAGACCAAGATGAATGCTGGGTGCGCTGCAAGAGGTTCAAGCAGAAGAAAAGGAAGGCTCCCTGACCACCACTCATATCATAACTAAGGTCCATCTGCACAAATGAGTATGGTTCTAGGTGGTTATCTCCAGGATCTCTGACCTCCTAACTAATGGAGGCTTGGCAACTGTTTTTAGTTTTTGCTAACTGTTTTGGGTGCAAGAGCGGTCTCTAGTATTCAACTCTGGTAATGCACGCAGCCTAACACTGACTTTTTAATTCCCCTTGTTCCTATTAAAGTTTTTCAACATTTTCTTCAAAAATTCATACCTCAAGTGGATTTGACTTTAATACACCGGTTCAAGAGCCCGGCTCTGAATAAACGGGATACTGTCAATAGAATTCCGCATAATGGCAGGCAATCAAAATGGTACAGAACCAAAACGTGCATGCTCTGTTGAAAGGGTGTGGGAGAGGTGGCGTCTGAGAGAGACATGGAAATTGATGAAGGGCTTGGGAGTATAAGAGGCAGGCACTACTGAGTATAAGAGTAGTCCTTGAACCACATGAGGCTGGCGGAGGTTCTCTCTAGAGTGGCATAAGTATTTTGCAGTTTTAAAAAAAGAACTCTAGGGCTGGTTAGGGGAGTAACAGTACTGACAAAGCATAGTCTCATTTGAAAAGTAGAAACTTCAGATCCTTGAGTACGCTGAAGGAAAAGAAGGGTCAACACGAAATTTAATCAGCTCTAAAGTCACTGAGAAAGCTACTGTGTTTACATGAGGCAAACAAGAAAGGAAAGAAACAGTGGGACTGTCAACTGTAAAAGAAGGTCTATCCTTCTTTCGGCATGCCCTTTATTCATATTTTCTGGAGTCCTTCAAGAAAGACTGGATCGGAGGATGATTGTACAAATCAAAAACAAGCTATAGACCAAAAATGAACCACTCACTGCAGTGGATCTCATCCCTAAATTAGAATCGAGGGCTTTCTTCAGAGTTTGGCGGACAGAATATCCACCACGGTTTGACAGAGTCCCATCCATCAAACTCTAAATAAGGCCCATATTTTCAAGACAGTCTGGCCTCGTATCCTCTGGGCTATGAGTAGGCAAGAAAAACAGAGGAAGAAAGGAGCAGTCAAACACAGATTGGCTCCATTACATTAATGAATGAAATGAAATGAAAAGAACATTTATAAAGCGCGGTAGCTACCCTCGGGCGTCCTAGCGCTAATGTATTAATACACTGGTTTGCCTAAATAAAAGCAATCCCAATTTACTGTTAATGTTACTACAATAAAACAGAAAAGAAGGTGGAAGTTTGCACTGTTTGTATCTCAGAGCAGAATGGGGAGAGTGTTCTGCTCGACCCTAATGAAAGTTGGGCAACCTCTTTTAGGCTAGACTCTCACTGCTAGGGTGGGTCTACTGCTGCTAACAAACACTGTTCACACTCGCTTTATTTTGGTACTAAACAAAAATATGCATTTCTTGATCAAGCGCCTTGGATTCAGGCTTATAAGTGTATGCAAAAGAATATTCCTGTAGTACTCTTTTATGTACTTCTATATGCCTTTGTGATTTGCACCAAATGGGAATAAAAAGGGCCTATTCAGGAAATATTCATACACAACTAGACCAAATATAAAGGACTGTGCTCTTTTTAGGTCGTGCCTAGAGGCAGCGCGCATGCGCTGCTCGCTCTGCGAAGCATGATGTATTGGAGTATCCACTGTAAGCCCCTCCCACATTTCGCCCATATTTGTCATTGACTTGCGTCATTGTCCTTCGTAAATGCTGGCTTCTGATTCGTAAATAAGCTTGTTAGTCCCACCTTGGTACCGCCTTGCCTGCATTTGTTACCTCCCATAACGACTGGAACTTTTACTTATCTTGTTACACGGTCACATTATGAGTGGGTGAGCACTATTTTGTTTATTCACAAATGGGGGCAATGACGGCTGCTTTTTTGTACTTTCAGCGTGCCCACACAGGACAATGGCGGCTGCTTTTCGTACAGAGCGCTATGCTCTAACTTTAAAAGTGGCTGCGCCCTAACCCCATAGCACTCACGGCACAATGGCGACGTTCTTTCCCCCTTTTTTTGTAAAAAAATTTGCATGCGAAGCGCGTCGCCCGCTTTAGGGACACCACGCTCAGTTTAAATTTTGTTTTCTACTTTCATGGTGAGCGCAGCGTCCACTTAAGGGGCACCGGGCTGTTTATTTTTTTTACTTTATTGGTGAGCGCGGTGCCCTTTTCATGGACACTGCGCTCTACAATACAATAGGTCTTGCTTTAGCCAAAGTTTGACCTATTGGTATTGTAAATGACAATGCCTTTTAACATTATTAAAGGCATTGCCATTTACAATGCCAATAGCTCAAAATATCGCAATTGCGAGACCTATTGCATTGTAAATGCTTGTTAAACTTTTGCTAACAGGGAGATGGATGTTTCAAAATGGATTCACAAAGTCATTTACGAGTACGTAAAAGTGCTCCTCTAGTTCCCTTTTACGTACTCTTACTAGCATTTGTGATTTAGCTTCTTTGAGTCTTAAAATATGTAATGCTATATGTAACTTAACACAAACACATGTAGGGTGTGAGGGGAATGACACAGGGAAGGAAAGGAAGCCAGCGACCAAGAAAGAAGATTCAGGCGTATTAATTCAACCACAATGCTGCAAACTGCCGGAACTGATCTGCTGCGCATTCCTATATCACGTAAAAGTAAAAAGTGGTGGCCACGACCCTTTAAGGTAGAATGAAAGATATAAAACTGACCTTCGGGTGTCTCTAATAATCTCATATCTTTCCAATTTCTAGCTATTATTTGTATTGCTATTGCTCTGTTGTGGACTCATTTTTGTCTCCTCATGGGGGCCAAAATGAACGCTATGCTTTAGTCATTATTTCAACATAAAAGACCTGCAAAATACAACACCACTTAGTAAATCAGATACTGCATCTCTACGAATAAACGCTCAAGTGTCTGGGGGCTCAGTGGACTGATGCATCCACTCCAAAAAACCTTTTTTGACCTCATGGTCACTGGTTCAAATCCCAGTGAGTCTACCCAGCCTTTCATTCTTTCAGAGTCGATAAAATGAATACCCGAGGGGTGAACGTTTGCTTTACAAAAATACACATTATGCTATGAGAAGATTACAGAGGTAACACATAACCTATTTTTGTCTCTTATTACAAATGTTTAAACAGCAGCGTTATTTAAAGCAGTTATGTATATATATATATATATATATATATATATATATATATATATATATATATATATATATATATACAGTTCGATTGATTTTCTTTTTTGTCAATTGATGGTAAAAATGAATATTTGCGGTCTGGTATCTTGTGAGGATTGCTTGCATCAATGTTTTGGAATGTTTATGTTTACATCACCTTGTTACAAACTAGCAGTGTCACTGTGTCTAGAGAATAAAATGCTGCAAATACGATACGCAGCACAGGGTACCTTCCAACGTTTGAAGGAGTGAGAACAAAATTCAACATCCCAGGATAAACAACAACAGTGTACCTTGAAGGCTGGGTGTTGCTCTAGGTAGAATTTCATGCATCGCTCCTGGAAGTTGGAGGCTTTCATGCTTGTATGATAAGGCACTTTTTCAGCATTTTGTAACTGCTGATCAATGCACAGTAATTATGGGCAAATTAACCAAGACTTTGCATTGCTACAATGTCTGCAAAGCGACACAATTAGGCTAAAGTATTGGTAGGATATTTACTTTTGCCCTGGGAAAGTGCTTTGCTCCAATTTGCGTGAATGCTAGTTTGAATTTCCTGCGCACTTCCCATTGACGAAAAGTACTATCTGCTAAAATTGTTAGACTGGGTTTTGCTTTTCAATCAAAAGAAGCAATAGATGGATAAGTGAGGCATCAATGGTGCCCTCCACTCAACATCAATACCACATACAAAAGCCCTTGTCGCGCAGCACATGACAAGTCTGAGGTTTTATGGGTCCCCCACGTCTCCCTTGAAAAGCGAGGGAGGTTCTGGTACCTACATATCAACCAGCCCAATCTGTGTGTTTTTTTGAAGAGATTAAAACAGGTCTCCTGCATTATGGTGAATCCTACCAGTGTAGGGAAAGTAAAAAAGTGCATATAGGAAGTGCCTCACATAAGCAGCCATAAAAGAGCGATTTGAAGGTTCTCGCCTACTTGCTCACTCTCTCATCATCAGCACTTCTCGATAATAGGGAACGCAACCAGCACCCAAAACATGTGTAGAAGAATATTATGTGTGTGAAACCTAAAAACTACTATTTGTGCATGGTACACATCTGAAATTACTTCCTATGGATCCTCGTGATGGGAGGAGAACTTCTTCCTCACAAGCACAGAAGAATTAAAAATTAGTTACAAAAAGGCACACTGCATCCGTCTTTATTTTGTAGTGCCTGCACTCATGATTAAAACTATACCATGTCTTGACGATTTTAAGCTGAATGACTGACATGTTTCATTGCTACTTCACTTTTTGGCAAATTCATCAGGGCACGGGGATCCCATTCCACCCATGAAGTGCAACGGACCATGCGGCTACCACGGGGAGCCTATCAGCAGACTGCAGGGAGGAGACAGGAAACAGATATAGGGACCAACCCCCAGATGCATCAAGCCCTGATTCTGCGAATTCTAATTTGCGAAAAATACCGAATCGCAAATTAGAATTCGCAGAATGGGATCCATCAATAAAAGCGAACCAAAAATGCGATTCGCAGTGGGCCGCAATCTCCGATTGCGAATTCCGCGAAATCCTACAAAAATCGCAGAATCGCCTGTTTCCCATCTTGAAATTGCGATTTCGCAATTACCGAAATCGCAAATTGCGATCTCGCTAACTGCGAGATCGCAAAAACGGGATGTCGCATTTCGAGCACAATGATGACATCACAACCAGGAAGTAGGCAGTTCCCTCACTCATTCTGAACACAGAGCTTGAGAGTGGAAGAAGCACAGCACAGAGCTCCATCACACACACCCTGCAGCCCCACAACAGGACACACATCCAAAACCAGAAAGTCCCAGGAAGCAGCAGAAAGCAGTGCACCTGGCAGAAAAAGAAAAATTTAATTTTCAGAACAGGAGCTGGAGTTCCTCATCGAGGGTGTAAGCAGGGACCATGATAGGCTTTTTGGGAAGCAATCCCGGAAGGTGCCTGAAGCAGACAAGAGGCGCATTTGGCAGCGCATCAGGGCTAAGGTAAACTCTGTAGGAGTGACCCAGCGCTCTATTGATGAGCTAAAGAAGAGGTGGTACGACCGCAGAGGCCGTGCCAAAGAGGGCATTGCAGAGAGGCTGGGGGAGCAACATGCCACAGGAGGAGGAGACCCCACAGTTGGGCCCAACACACCACTTGAAGACCTGGTGGAGGACACCATCAACCCTGCAGCCTGCTTGGGGGTCACCCAGTTGGACACCTCCCGACCCACCCAACAATCCCAAGGTAAGAGCCATGCAACTGCGACCCCGTCCCCTAACAATGCCCATGCCCCCAGAGCTAGCCATTTGATAACCCCAGTCATGCAGGCCATGCACATCAGAAACGCCATATTGCATTGTGGGACCTGTAGTGTGATAATAGTTCCCTGATAGCCACACACAGCCAGACCTGTCAAGTGAAACATGTCCCTAAAGCCAGTCACGGAATGCAAGCCTGCATGCATGTCGCAACATCCCATGTGCAAGATTCATATCATTAATCATGCACCCATTTATATCACAGGTGCTGCAGAACCACAGAGCACAGACAGTGAGGCACTCCAAATTGAGGAGAACACAGAGGACACCGAGGGAGAGAGCCATCCTGCCCCACAACCTGGACCTTCACACACAACTGCACCAGTACCACCACCTCCCCATGCGAACAGGGCCACCCCTGCAGCCACAGGAGGAGAGCAACCACCCCATGCGTCACACATGGCAGTGGAACAGGCCACACCACCATCCAGGAGGCAGACATGGCGCCCAGCCACTGTGCGGTCGCAGTCAAGTGGCCGGATGAGGTAGCAGCGCAACGTGGCAACACGGGCTGACTGGGGGCAACATGATCAAGATCCAGGGCTTGGCATCGAACGCCGGATGCTAGCTATCCACCAAAAGCAGGCACGGCACATGGCAGCCATGCAGCTGCAGCTTTACAAGACAGCGTGCAACGTGAGCCAGCTCACCGAAAGCGTGCAGGTGTTAACGGGTGCAGTGAGGGAGAACAGCCAAATCATGGTGTCACAGCAGGACATCAGCCGCCGCAGCTACCGCCAGCTGCTGACCCGGCTATCGGCATACACCAGGTCAAACCACCTGATCGGAATTGCTACCTCCCAACTGTCACGCCAGTCCCTGGCAATGCAATGCCAGATGGTGCAATGCTGCCAGGATGTTGCTAGGGCGTTGGAACAGGTCACAACCGCTGTCCAAAACCAGCAACTGTGTGGCCATGCCCATGCAAGGGGCGTGGGGGTGATGATGCCAGTGAGGGCACATCCAGTCTAAGCAGCCTGTTTCTGCCGGTGGTACAAGAACGACGCCGCAGTACCAGGCCTACTGCAGCATCAAGGCCCGATATTGGCAAGGTGGATGTGGAGAGGCGACAGGGCGCGTCCGGCTGGAGGCGCTAGTGATTGACTGACTATTAGCAGCAGTGCCATGCTGAAGTACCAAGCAGGCCTGCTTCTCAATCATGGGGCTGTATGACGTAATACAGTTTTCATGTTTTGTGAACACAAAAAGTAAATGAAAGATCCTGTTTACATAATAATAAGAATTTATTTCAAACGCAAATCCTACTCATGTCATTATTTCATTTGGCATGCATGAGTGCAGTGTTGTGTGAGGGGTATGGGAGCACTAAAAATAATTCAGTGTGATGTTGCGGCGCCTGTGTCCTTCAGCAGGATTCTCCCCGTGTGCATGAAGCACATATGCAGGTGGGCGGTTGTCCCCCTCCGACTCACTGCCAGAGATCTCCACAGGTATCCTCCGCTTGATAGCAATATTATGGAGTATGGCACACACGGCCACGATGCGGCAGCAGACCTCAGGCTGGTATTTGAGGGCCCCACCAGTCTTCTATAGGATGCGGAATCGGCTCTTTAACATCCCAAATGTTCGTTCAATGACATTCCTGGTGCGAATGTGCGCAGCATTGTAACGCCGTTCCTGTGGTGAGGCAGGGTTAAGGTATGGGGTGAGGAGGTACTCACGGAGGCCATAGGCGCTGTCACCTGAAGGTAAGGAGCAGAGGGTCAGTGCCTGTCATGCGCAGCTACATGGGCTTGACGTACTGTATGTGGGCATGTGCACTTACCTAGGAGGTGTCCTTCGCCAAAGTCACCCCTGGCCAAGTGGGTGTGCATGCCGCTGTACCTGAATATGAAAGAATCATGCGTGCTCCCCGGGTATTGTGCCACTATGTCGGTGATGATTGTCTTTGCATTGCAGATCATCTGGATGTTGAGTGAGTAGAAGGACTTGCGGTTCCGGTACATGTATTCTGTCTCAGCGGGTGGGCAGATGTGGATGTGGGTACAGTCAATGCATCCAATTACATGGGGAAATTGCGCAATGTTGTAGAATTGAAGCTTTGTTTGATTTAAGTCCTGTTGGGTGGTTGGGAAGGTTATGTAATGGTGTATTCGGGTCAGCATGGCGTCCAGGAAACTCTGTAGGCAGTGGGACAGTGTGCTCTGGGAGATCCCCCCTGCAACTGCAACTATCCCCTGGAAGCTTCCGGAGGCCAGGAGGTGCAGGCAGCACAGGACTTGGACATGGGTGGGCACGGCATTGGTCCTCCTTGTTGGGTGCTGCATCAGGGGGTCAAGGTCTCGGATGAGCTTGGTTATCATTGCCCCATTCAGCCTGTATTTTGAGTAGATCTCCTCTTTAGTCTGGCCCAGGAGTGTGATCCGCAGCCGGAAGATGCGCTCCTGGATCCTGCGTCGGTTCCGGGCTGCAGCGTGGAGCCTTCACCGCCTTACCACGATGTAGAGTCCTGGCATTGTGAATGTCCTCATGCTCCTACTGTGTCTCCTTAAGTGTGTTTGTTTTGCCCCGCACCTGTATCTTGTTAGGAATTTATTTTTAATTTTTTTCCAATTGAACTTTATGGTTGCCACCTGGCTTGAGTTCTCCTTAAATAGCGCCTCGCTAATAGCGATTTAGGGTTTTTTTGCAAATTGCGATTATTGATGAATTTGCTTTGCGAATATTTTGCAAATGATTTTGCAGAATCAGTGGAATATCGCTATTACATAATCGCAAAGGGGGTTCCACGTTGATTCTGCGAATTTAATTGCGAACTCACAAAATATTTTTTGCGAGTTCGCAATTTGGTTGTTTTTTCTATCATGAATTGCGGGAACAGAAATTGCAATCGCAATAGCTGTTTCGCAACTATTGCGATCGCAATTTTGGTTGATGAATTTATGCCCAACACTCAGTTGCCGCCGGGCTTGGCGTTTTCGGGTCTGAGCAACCTGAATGGGTTTTGCGTCAACAACGATATCTCTTTAAGGCAGGCAGAATGTTTGAGAAATCTTTTTATTTATCCTAATGTTTCCCACACTGCCTGTGTGCTGCACTGTAAAGCATGCATCCAATGCATGAAAGGTACCCTTCCAGTATAAAACCTATGCTTGACATCACTGCAGCATGGGGAAAAGGTGGGTGCGTGATGCTAGAAAGCCTTTTGGTTGTTGCACTGCACTGCACTATATTTTAGTAAGCCTGCCCCTTAAAGGTTTGCAATTTTTTTTTCACTATAAAAGTTTTGCGAATTTCCCAATGTATGGTTTCACGAGATTTGTGTAGATTCCCAATTTCAGTTTATTTTGTCTATGCACGGTTTCTCCATATATTTCAAGTATTCACTGTGGTGAAACCCAGCCAGGGACCTGATTACGAGTCGGCTGGTGTTTTCCGACCTGTGCATAAACCCTTGTTTAAGCACAGGTGGGAATTACGAGTTGGAAAGTATTTAATGTATCCAATAATTATCGAATGCATTAAATACCTCAACCTTCATTAAATTTCTGCATGTCAAACCTGCAGAAATTTAACCCCTTTGCTGCGCTTGTCGGCCAACGGCTGTCGCGAGCACTACCTCCGTAGTGCTGCGCACGTCCGTTGGCCGACGCGGCCCACCCACTCCGCTAACCGGCCGCACCACGGCAGAATTGCCGCCGCGGTTAAGCGGTTTAGGGAGAAAAAGCATACAGTATTTACCATATCATGAAAAGTTTGTAGCATTAAGCACCAAAATCTGCATGTTACTCCCCAAAAATTCATAATAGGTGCTATTTATCGAACCCAATAAATAACATACTCTGCGGTATCGTAAATTATCAGGTGTGATAAATAGGCCCTATTCTCGTAATCAGGGCCAAAGATGGAAAGACTTTTGCTCTGTCATTTTTCAATTTGGAGAGTTTTTTAAGCACAATGCCAAATTGTTGCAGAATTTTTCACTGCAAATATACATTTTGCATCAAAGTACGTCACAAAAGTCATTCTTTTTACACCAATGGGCAAAGAGTAACACTTTGCAACTTTCTAAAATAGCTAAGTTTTCCATAAAACTACAGGCAAAGTGTGGTGCTTCCATACTTTCAGACTCAACAGCAAGCTTACCTTTGTCTGAGGATTACCATCGACAGCATGGCAGCGGCTTTTCTTGTCAGTCGATTGATTTGAATCTGCTTGTTAACCATTGTAAGCAGCTTTCGTGCGAAAAGATTTGTTGACTATGCCATGGTTTTTTAATTGAATGTTGAATTTTGTAGGACCGCGGTGCAGTTGATGCCGCATTAGTGACTTCAAAGGCGGCTACCTGCTGTGATTCCTGCGGCTGAGTTGTGTGTGGCCTGCAGGTCATTCTCTCATATACAGCAAGTTGCAGAAGTTCACAGGGGCTTCACCGGCTGTCACAGAGTTCTTAAATGGTCACCGCAAATTATACTTTTTGGAGAGTGTTAGTGAAAACACTTTTTTCAAAAGTAATTAAAATATTTGTTTGGAGTTGAAGACGGGCGTAGGAAAGTTCAACTTTATTCTGGTGGCCACATTTTTTCAGACTGGATTTATTAGTGTAATTGACTATGAGCACTGAGAGTCTGGGAGCAAAAGTACAGGCCACACCCCTTCAATGAAGTATGAAAGCTGCAGAAATGACCTTCAGGGATCATTTAGAAACTCATCTCTATCCAACTGCCAAATGTTCTTCATTCCTGTTCTTATTGCTGGTTTTGGGTACGTTCTTGCCACACCAAGATTGTGAAATTATTGTAAAATAACAGAACACTTGAAAAATGCAACTCCACTTTCAAAATTTGATTTTGTAGCTATATGAACAAACCTGACAATGTGAGAACATTCCAAAAGTCATACATTACTTAATGTTGCATCTTATTAGAACTATTTATTTTGAAATATGTTCTGAAATATCTCTGTTAAATAAAACTGTGGTTTTTTATATGTAAGTTCTTGCTTGATTGTTAGTCTCTGCAAGTTGCAGAATTCATGACAGAAGAGCACAAGGACTTAACCGGATGTCATTTCCCAGAAGATTTCATTTTTGTTGGCCATTTGTTATCAAAAACGCTGTCTAATATTCTGTACTCGAATGTGATTAACATAAGTGTTTCGAGTCCAAGATGGATGTGGAAAGCGCATCTTTTTGTCTGGTAGTATTATTTCTGACTGTATGTTCTGGTAAAATTGACCTTGAGCACTAAAATGGTAACTAGTGCACGTGCTCTCTCTATGGCACACGGTAAAAGTGCTGAATTCTAATTCACACACACCTATGTCATTGTAAGGCCACAGTTTTGTGGCACAAAAGGGGAAAGTGGTGTCAAGGTCAGACGTGCGCCTTCCAAAGCATGTCTTGCACACTGCCATTGAAGGCCTCCATTGCTATAGCCAAAGCTGCAGCCACCACATGTCACACTGAATCATTTTTGTAATATGGAAACGCCTTATTTTCACAAACGCTAAATCCCCCATAAGTAGTGCCATGGAGTTGATAAGGCCTCCTTGCATAATGTGTAAATAGTTAAATGAAATTAGCATCCCTCTACAGTAACACCTCTCAAATGCAATCTCACTGTACAGAATCAGTAGCTCCTTCCCATTGCAAAGGCCTGCTTAAAAATACAAAGTCATATTTACATACGTTGCCATTTGTAAGGATTAGGAAAACCACCCTCATAATGTTTTAATATGTATATAAAATCAGAATCGTTGGTGAACGTGGGATTTTGATAAATATACAACAAAGATGGTGGGCATCTCTGCCTGAGCATGCACAGTCACAATGGTTCTGGTCGGTTACCTCCGTTTTAGAGTCAGAAATTAAAATATTGCTGCTCAGCTGATTACTTGAGGTAGCTCAAACAGAATAGGGGCGGTCTTGGGCATGTGCAAGCTGTGCACCTGCACAGGGCCGCCAAACCCCAGGGACCACCACGTCAATATATATCCTTAATATAATAATCCTCTGAGGATGGATACATATTTGCGTTGCGTAGCAGGGATTTGGCGGCCTCCGGCTCTGTTCCACCTTCCTGAGCTCCGGGGGGCTCCGCCCCGCCCATACCCCCTATTCTGGGGCCCCCTACCTACGCTTCCTGCCCAGGGCCGCCATGAGCCTAAAGCCGCCCCTGAACAGAAGAAGGCGTAGAGAGCCTGCTGGTAAACTCTGGCAGCAATCAAAGCGAAGTTAATTACAGTACATCCACCACAAGCTACCTAGGAATGTGAGAGGATAGGACGGCACATGTAGGCAGAAAGAAACTGACAGGCACACTGATGGTGGATTGTTCACTCTAAACAGGCTCCTAGGTAAGTTTGTCTTTAAATTTAGGTGGTCTGGACCAAGCCCCTCTGAAGGTTGCTGGGTCCTCCGCACACTTGTCCTGCGGTCTTGCATTTTAAAAAGACCACACAAGATGTATTCTGGGATTGTTGCGATAATAATAACCAGTGGGCACTATATGACACATCCATAGAAACTTCTGTGCACATCTGGATTTGCAAAAGAACATGAACCTATCACTGTGTGCGTCTGAAGAGAGGATTGAGGTTTGGCCTGCTTTCCCCTCTTACTCAAATTTTGGAAGTGCTTCTCATGGGTCAGAACAGATGGTCTCCTGTAGTCCCAGGGTGACAAAGGACATGGACGACTATGTAAAGAAGATCCAGCAGGCCAATGGTAAGTGGGCTAGAGTCCTGGCTGAAAAAAGTGGGTGTGCTTGAACCCTATTTTTTATCTGTGCCCTGGTAGTTTGGAAGTTTTACCTTGCAGTTTGACAACTTTGGAAGTGACGATGAGAAAAATATTTAGGAACCTGGGATGTGGGAGCACTAAAATGAATCCGCCTGTCATTTAGTGTCTCTGATCTCCTAACCTATGGAGGCTTGGCAACTGTTTTTAGTTTTTGTAATTGTTTTTGGTGTAAGAGTGGTCTCTAGTAGTCACCTCTGGTAATGCTCGCAGCTTAACACTGACTTTTTAATTCCCTTTGTTCCTATTAACATTTTTCAACATTTTCTTAAAAAATTCACACCTCAAGTGGATTTGACTTTAATACACCGGTTCAATAGCCCGGCTCTGAATAAATGGGATACTGTCGAAAGAATTCCCCATACAGAGAGGCACACGACAAGGGTGCCCACTATCGTCAATGCCTTTTGCCCTGGTAATAGAGGCCCTCACGGAGTTGATCCAGGTAGATGCTCAGGTATGGGGCTGGAAATGGGGTAATTCCAGGGAAGATCAGATATCACTATATGCGGACGATATCCTCCTATATGTTGCAAACTCAGTGTTATTCCTGAAAAGGCTTAGAAACATTATCCGAGTATTTGGGCCCCTTTTAGGCGTGGAAATTATTTGGGACAAATCACAGATTTTCGTGATATGGCGTTGGAGGATGAGGGACCCCTTCCATTCCCTCTGCAGGTGGCTCCGCACCACTTTAAATACTTAGGCACCTGGGTGTCCAAACCGGAATGAACACACTATAAACTTTAATCTGGCCCTAAGGGGTTGGAAAATGAGGTTCAGCACTGGAGATTGCTGCCATTATCCCTTCTTGGGAGGGCAGCAATCCTTAAAATGATCACTCTCCCTGATTTACCTACATTTTATAGAACAGCCCATATGCGATTCCAGACACTTTTTAGGTCTCGCCTGTCAATGCACATGCGCATTGAGCGGAGCGAGACTATAGGAGCTTTCCCAGAGTTTAACCAGACTGGCGATTTGATGCAGTGCATGTGCGCTTTTTTAGCTCAATGCGCAAGCGCAATGAGTTAAAATGCGCGTGCACAGCATCAAAGCCATCTGCTTCCCTCCCACAGCTTCCCCCAGCCTGCGCTCTGTCCTCAGGCATTTCTCCTCCCTTAATTATTCATGGCCGGCCGGCCGTACTTTCACTTTGACGGCTGCCAGGCCGTCTCTCGTGTTTCTCCTCCCCCCTCCCTGTGTACTTTTTTTTTTTTTACTTGTTTTAAGTTGCCTCGTGTTCATTATTTTAATCATGAAACCTATGTCTGATTTTTTAATCGCCCAGCTACTGGACTCCTAACGTTCACTGAGACCAGTGTTTTGTCTGTGAGGCTAGTTTATTTTGAATATGTGTATAACTTTTTTTTGCCGCTTGATATTCCCGTGCTTTCCTGTGATGGAAGCACACGGCCTTCTCTAAGCGTGGCTGTTTAAGTATCATTCGATAATCTTAGTAGGGCACTTGCTGTTCTGGTTTCTGAATCTTTAGCTATTTAAACAATCCCGGCTGTTTCCAAATTATATCGGTCAGCTTTCTACCCATCTGTTATATACATTTCGACCGTGGAATTCTATCCTAACATCCTGCCCACAATATCTTTTCTGATAGGATATACAAATAACTCTAGCAAATTGGAAAACACTAACCAAGTCTCACCTCCATGCGGAGTTTGGCTAGCCTTCCAGCTTCATAAGGTTGCTACGACATTTTGTCCTTATAGCATTTGCTGCTGCCAGGGATTGGTGTGTGGAATGGAGTCGTTTGCATGTGGCCTTACAGAGCAGTCAACAACCCTTGGCACTTTTCTACACATACTATAATATCTGTTGTTGTGCGTATGCTGCAGTGTTCCTGTGTTTGCATGCAGTTGTGTGCACGCCAGGCCATGTGGGGAGCTTCCGACGGCAGCCGAGTGGCTGGCTGCTAGCTTTTAAAGCTCATCTGCTGTGGTCTGACTCTTCTGCACCTTCGGATCCTGAAGCGGCGTTCATGGCAGTAGGCAGCTTCTCTGATCATCTGCCGCCTTATCTTTCCTTTCTGTCGCTGCTTCTATATTTCTGGCTTTCTCCCTCCCTCCTCGAGATAGTAGCCCTCCCCCAACCCTCCGAGCACAAACGCAGCTGTGGGTTTCTCAGTACACGTAGGAGAGCTGACACCCAAACCCTCTCAAAAGTGTAGCTGACCTCGAACCACTACCAGTATGGCTGCACTGAAATGCTCCTACTTTGAAGTGACTCAAGAAAATATCAACGTAATATGAATGCGGAGTCCGGACGATTGGTATGCTACTGCTAGTCCATACCAGCAAGCAGATTTGTCCGAGTATGAAGAAAGAAAGGCTTTCATCTCGCTTGCTCTCCCAAGCGTGCGATTCAACGCTCCTCCCCTTCCCCACCACAGAGCGTGTCTCGCCGCCACTTCAGTCCTATTGCCTGTTTCAGATTCACTTGCCTGGTGACTGATTTCCTTGTCCCACAAAATATGCTCCCCAGCTATCAGCCTGTCACAGGGGGTCTGACATGAGACTGCTCTTCTCGTCTCACCCAGCCTTTCAGGTGTATGTGTGGCATGTAGCTGACTCTGCTTCAGCCCCACTGACCTCTCAAAAATGCACGTCACGTGACTCAATTCCACACAGCCCTCCTGGCCCTTCAGAAGTGTGCTTTGCGTGATTGAAACTGCCCTATCCCTCTTGTTTCTTTAAAGTGCGAGGCAGTTCTGGAAACAATCCATTTCAGCAGAGGGCTTGTTATGTAGACTCTGCCTTTTCTCGGTGACTACCCAGCTCTGGCAGCGATATGGCGCAGTTCCGGGGAGTGAGTAGAAGAGCTTGAGGCTGCTTGCCTTGCACAGACAAACAGATAGTTTGGTAAATGCCATGCTGCTGGACACCAGATTGTTTTTACAACTCCGGTTTAAGTCTGAAGACGATCTGCATAAATATTTGCAGGCAGGAGTGGGACTGAACTTAGCACGACTTCACTCAAGGTGTCATTTTACTTACAAACAGGCACATTGCATTGTTTTCCGTTTTGATAGTCTGTTGTTTGCACACTGTTATCCCCCCTCCCCCCACGAGGGAAACATTTGCTCATCAGCCAGAACTGGCATTTTAATTTGGAAGAGGCATCTGTGGCACTGTGCTGTGCACACATTTCATTGTTTATAGTTTTACTGTACCCTAGGGCAGAACCCCATTAGCTCTTGTGCACTAAAAACAGATTGCCTACGGTTACTAAACTGTAGAGATTGCCTCCCGTTGCAAAATTATATTTTTATATACTGCTAGGCTTATAAAAAAACACGGAGGGCAGTGTTTTGTTTGCATGAATAATGCTTTTTCCAAATCAGTTACCGAAATCCCCCATTGTTTTAACCCCTTCCACGCTCATGACGAGCTGGGCTCGTCATGCAGTAGCCTCCTCGCACGCTCATGACGAGCCCAGCTCGTCATGAACCAATGAGGATCACGAAATCCCAGCACAGCAGGGGAATTCCCATAGCATCCAAGAGGTTAAAGCTTCGCCCATCCCTGCAGGTTTAATAAGTAGACTCCATTATGTTTGACAATACATTGTCACGACATCTTTCTGCAATGTATGTCTTCATTTCCCCCACTACCCCCCCTCACCTGCACACTTCCTTTGTCCTACGTCATCAAAAAATCTTAGGGCACGAAATGTAGTGAGGAGAGTTCCTCTACCCTCTCTCCCTTTCCCTCACTTCCTCTCCCTCTCTCCCTTTCCCTCTCTTCCCTCTCCTCTCCCCGTCTACGTCTCTCTCTCCTCTCACCCCCTCTCTCTCTCCTCTCTCTCCCTCTCTTTACCCTCTCCCTCTCCCTGCTCTCCTTTTCTCCCTCTTCCCAACCCCCACTCAGCACCACCACAGCACCACTCAGCACCACCACAGCACCACTCAGCACCACCACAGCATCACTCAACACCACCACAGCATCACTCAGCACCACCACAGCATCACTCAGCACCACCACAGCACCACTCAGTGCCACCACAGAACCACCACAGCACCACACTGAACCACCACAGCACCACTCTGCACCACCACAGCATCACTCAGCAACACCACAGCATCACTCAGCACCACCCCAGCAACAGTCAGCACCACCACAAGCACCACTCAGCATCACCACATCAACACTCAGCGCCACCCCAGCATCACCCAGCACCAACACATTATCACTCAACACCACCACATTAACACTCAGCTCCACCGCAGCATCACTCAGCACCACCACAGCACCACTCAACACCACCCCAGCATCACTCAGCACCACCACAGCATCACTCAGCGCAACCACAGCATCACTCAGCGCAACCACAGCATCACTCAGCGCAACCACAGCATCACTCAACGCAACCACAGCATCACTCAGCGCACCCACAGCATCACTCAGCGCAACCACAGCATCACTCAGCGCAACCATAGCATCACTCAGCACCACCACAGCATCACTGGTTCAAATATGTTCTTTCAATGTTTCAAGCTGTTTTCAAGCTTTCAAGCTTTATTACAAATCACAAAAAGATGTTAATATTTCACTTTTGTTCTTGGATTTTCGTCACAATAAAAAACACTGAACATAATCTTCACAAAAGTTATTTACAAAACTTAAAGCTATTGACATTACAAATTAAATTAATTATTTAAGTATTAATTATTTAAAAAAATTAAAATCCATTGTTATTTGTAATATCAATACATCTAAGTCACGTAAATACAAAACATGTTGCTTTACAAATGCTATAGGTGTCACATTTGCGAAAGTTATAACTATTGGCATTGTTAATGACAAAGCTATTAATTTAGCTATATTTAAAAACAACACATAAATAAAAAAAAGTCATTTATAAGACCAATAGCTCAAACTTTCCTAATGCGAGACCTATTGCATTTCCAATGCTTGTTTCCGAGCTTTTATTAGGCTGCTGCGACTCCTGCTGTGGGGAAACGGCTTCTTGGGTATCTCCTCACTCTCAAAGATCAGTATTCAAGGGTGGCATTGCGTTGGCTTATATCTGCAAATACTACAACGCAGTAGAGATCCAGATAGTGAATGGGTGAGCATTTGCCCCATTAGACGATCCAGCATTCCAGGTGGATAAAGAGAAACTTGGGTTGAAAGGATACTTATGTATTCTGAGGATGGGGTACGGGACTCATTCCTATAACCCCCCTGTGGGTAGGGACACAACTAGCCCCATTAACAGCCCTACTGGGCTTTAAACAGTGGGACATAAATGGCCTTTCCACGTTAGATGATGTGTGGGATGCAAGTGGAATGGTGCCATTTGAATATTTGAAGACGGAATCCGCGCGGCATCCAACGCAGATTTTCAAACATTTGCAACTACGACATGCCTTAAAATCGACAGTCCCATGGCGGAGGAAACTAAAGAGAAGTCCCCGGGAAACTTGACTCCTAAATGGGCATATGACATCCAAAGCCATATCCCTTACACATGCCACGCCAATGAGGAAGACACTGGGTTACCTGTCCTAACTACGAGCCCAATGATGTGGGGGAGCTGCCTGGAGATGTCTGGAGGGATGCCTTACAGTTTCCCAGGGAGGGATCCATAAATGCTAGCTTTCACTTTATCCAGCATAAAATCTAACATAGGATCTATTATACCCGAACACTTCTTCACAAAATCAATAGATCCCAAGACGACTTGTGCCTTACAGGCTGTGGACAGCGAGGAACTTTTATGGGAATGTCCTAAACTCGCCCTGTTTTGAAATGTGGAGACACGCAGACTCATGGAAGCCACATGTGTCCTAATAGATCTGTGAGCCCCCCCTTGCACTGTTGGGTGTCTGGATGGAATCGGCTGCAATGATTAACACCAAACTGCTAATTAATCTGGAGTACAGAGTGTAAAAGAGGGTTGCCCAAAAATGGGCCAGTAACCTATGCCCATGTTTATGAGCGTGGGTGGCAGGAATGGACATATGTAGGATAAGGGAGAGGGCTGTTTATAAGGGGCTGGAATGGCCGCATTAATACAAAACAAATTGGGAAGATGGGGCATAGAAGTGGAGGCCAGATCACATAGCAAATGGCTAACATAGAGGGATGCTCTGTGGGGCCTAACGCACCTTTTGTGATTGGACATAGGGTCCCTCTGAGACACTGCTCAGCTCACCGAGCACTTGTGGACCAATAGTATCAAAGTCAATGGCTGTCGTGTACCACAGGGTAGGATGGGGCGGTGGGGTGGAGGTGGTGAGGGTAGGGCGTCATGTCCCCACTGTGGCGGTACAGAATGTTAATTGAAACTTTCTACGCTATTACTTTAAAAAAAAGATTCATACCTCCTGACTTCCTTATCCAATGTTTGCAATTTTGGTCTTCTCTTACTTGTATATTTTTCTTTTACTAAATTAAGATAGGTGCTTTACTAACTGATTTCCTGACCCTGTTATTTTGGTGCTGCTTCAATACTTTATATGCATTTAACTAAGAAGAGCCTCTTGCTTTGTGCTGTAGTCCAGGTGTAAGCTCACGTTTTCCCTTTGAAACTGTATGTGCCTAACAGATACTATTAACTCTGCGGGAGTTCATGCCTTTCCAAATGTTTTTTAAGCCTAAAATTCACCTGTACTTGATAACAAAGAACAGGGCTTAAATAGGATCGGAAATATGCTTGCACTGTACTGAACTGGACCAGTATGTATGTTAATATTCCAGTCATTGAGACAGTGAGTCATGGCCAGTTCTTGGACTATCACATTTTTGGGACTATAACTAAACGTCAGCTAAATATATCTCTCTCTCGAGCCCCAGTCCTGAGGTATGGCCAGATGTCTTCAGGACACTGTACCATGAATAAACTTCAACGACCTGCCATGTCTTTCAATTAAGAACTCATTACATGTAATCAACAATATTCTGTTATTTACTTCACCCAGTAAATACCAATTTTGCTGGGTGCAGTTACCAGGGGTGGAAATATACACTTATTTCGAATTTTGCAGATCGGAATATGGCATAACCTACAAGGTGTTTTTTTGCACTGATTACTGCACGTTTCACCTTTTCTCTGGCTATTTTCCTTGGACAAACATCACCAGGCCCTTTCTTGCAAAATATGCTCCCATAAGGCATCTTAGGTGAGCAAGAAAATATCTCCTCATTGGCCCGAGGTTTAAAAGGACGAGATGGGGCCGGAGAGCTTTTTCAACTGCTGCTGCTACTTTGTGGAATTCTCTCCCTGATGAACTCTCGGGTCAAAGATCACATACACTCTTCCGAAAGACTTTAAAGACCTGGTTGTTCCCGGAGGGGCTGGTTCGAGTGCTACCTCGTCCACCTGCATATTGTTCTGTATCTAGCGCCTTGATGGCCTTGGGCTAAGTTAGCGCTTTAAAAGTTGTATATTCATTCATTCATTCATTGTAAATTAAGCATTGTATTAATTACTGCACAACTCAGAATCCTGGTTCACACACATCCTCTTGCCAGTACATGGTTTGGAATGGCCTTGCACTTCAGATTAAGCACCAAACTAAAGAAGTGTAGGTAAAGCCCTGTGCCAACTCTCAGCCGAAGGCTAGCAAAATAATAGGCATACACCATCATAATTTAGGTTGGATTTCTGTTATTAGAATACTGGAATGTTGAGAGCTCCATTGAAGATAATGATGTAGGTAAGGTTCCTTAAAGGGCTGGTATAAACTTTCTGCTCCAGAATGTTTGTTTTTCTGCTCTTCTTTTTAAATCATACCATTCTATTCTCAGTGACTGAAATGCTCTAATAGCCTTTATAACCCTTCTGCTTCAGGCTATAATGGCTGTTAAAGGCCCTCATCCTCGTCTGCGGCCCAGTTCTATAACTTAACTAATTTTCAGGGCCTTTACCAACTGTTACTGTGCTTTGTTATTATGATGTATTTTATTACCCATGAACAGAACCTAAAAAAGTACAACTGGTATTAATGTAAATGCAGCAAACAGATTTTTTTCTATTGACTAAGGTCCTTTTTACGAGTTTGGAGGTCTTCGCTTGAGACTGCCAACGCCGTGGTCCCAGGAAGAGCACCAAGCACGTGATGCACCCGCCCTTCAGATCATCAGTTTAATCCAGGGCAGGTGGGCGGTGCTGCCGCGGTCTCACAGTGGCACCTAGGAGGGCCTTAAAAGCATACTGCTGATAGAGACTGCAGCAGGTTCCAGCACGGTGTGGCATGCACCATGTCATGCATGACACTGTGCAGGCACAAAGGTGCAATTCCAGGTAAAGTTACAACATGTGCCCACCCACATGCACCCCCTGGGCCAGATTTGTCTGGGGGCCTTTTCCCCACCTTTTTCATGGCGGGGTCCCCCCAACATGAAATGAGCTGTGAAAATGTAGGTTGTAATATATTTGGCGGTGCCGGCATCAGCACTGCCAGCATATTCAGGCCCTTTAAAGATTGCTGCTACAGCGGGATCCTTGATCCTGGTGTAGGCGGTGGTCCCACCGGCACACTCGTAATAAGACGGACAGATGGTGGTCGGACTGCCACTGCGAGTATGTCGGTCCCAGGTTTGCCGTACTGGTAATAAGGCCCCAAGTTCCTCATTGCTGACACCAAATTATAGTGACTAATTGCTTTGAGCAGTGTTTTGGAAAATCTGGTGGTTGAAAATGCGCATGGATGTAAAAAAAAAATATCACCGAACCTACCATATAAGCTTCAATAGATGCTTCGCTCTATGATCCTAAAAAAAATTCCTAATGCAGAAATGCTACTTAATATTTTGGTCAGGGTAAACTAATAAACTGGCATCTTGGGAGAGGGGGATGGTGCAAGGGGAAGTCACCTACCTTATCTTATTTCAATTCTGAGGTTGGTTGCTTACTCTACTTAGGAGCCATGGCTTAGAAGTTCAGTAAGGACTATTCATTTTACATAGAACCAAAAATGAGTTGCATATGCTTGGTCCTTGTTCCACCTTGGTCTGTGTGTGGCGGCACACTCCGAAAAAAAGCTGAGATGAAAGGTGTCACTGAGCAATTTGAATGAGTGGAATTAATGTAAACATGTCACTCATTTTGTTTTGCCCTTACCAGGGAGTTGCTCTAAATGCAATAGGAATGCCCAGGCACAGAGGCCCCAAAAGAATGAAACGTGCCTGGAGTTCCTTGTTCTCATGTACAGAGGAAGTTTGGCTTAGCAGTTTGAGCTAGACTGTCTCTACATTTGTGGGCCCTGTCATTAATGCCACAAGTGGAAATAAATTGATGACATGGAAAGCACAAGAAACTACCCGGTTGTAGAGATCTTTATTAACGAACTTCGTTACTACTTTTCTTCCAACTCAGACATGTCAAGATCTGGGGCCAGATGAAGGAACCCTAATACCGGTCGGTAACTGCCGAAATTACTGAATTTCGGCCGTTACCGACCGGTATAAGGCATTTGGAATGTAGGAAGAGGTGTGGCGCCGCGGCCAGGGCGACTGACGCTGGAATCTGGGGATCACGGTTCGATCCCCGGCTCCGGCGGCAGGTCAGCCCAGCACCATGTGACTCTGGGCAATAGCTTGCTTAATCTTCCCGACGGCCCCCAGCGCCTAGAGACCCTTATGGGTGATTGTGCGCTTTACAAATGTGGATTATTATTATTATTATTACATTTCAGATTCGGTAATCGGTATTTAAGAATTCGGTAAATTAACAAATTCCTAAATACGGTACTGATTCGGTAAATTACCGAATCTGAAATGTAGGAAGCACTCAAGTGAGTGCTTTTCACCTGTAAGGATTTGTTATTTACCACCAACTATAAGTTGGTGGTAAATAACGAATACCTTCGAAAATGCAAATCTGTGCATTTTCAACTGTGCCATGTGGCAGACATACATGCCCTTAGGGCATGTATGTGTGGCACATCTGCACACAAGCACGATTCAGGGGTGCAACAGGGTGTCAAAGTGACACCCTGGCACCCTTGAATGTTTCCCCCATTTTACCAAATCGGTATTTACCGATTTGGTAATTGCCATTCATTCCTATGGGCCTCCAGGCCCATAGGAATAAATGGCAATTACCAAATCGGTAAATACCGATTCGGTAAATACCGAATCTTACTGAAAATGTATCTACATTCCACTTACCTATTCTTAAATACCAATTCGGTAAAATTCGGTATTTAAGAATAGGTAAATTGGGATTACCTGGATGTATGATGTTACAACGCATGCTTTTACCACGCATGCTTTTACAACGCGGTTTTTACAACGCATACCATTACAACGCATAGCGCTTTGGGGTGCTGGATAGTGAATAGTTTAATTTACTATTCCAACTCCAGTCCCTGTGGACACTAGGGAAGGTGTTGGATAGTAAATTAAATCTATTCCCTATCCTAGAGCGCCCCCCAGCGCAATGCGTTGTAATGGTTTGCGTTGTAAAAGTTGCGATGTAAAAGCACTGCGTGGTAAAAGTTGCGTTGTAAAGGATGTTTCCAGGATTACCTACATCTGGCCCCTGTTCTTTTGCTTGGAGAAGTAGAACTCGTTACTGCTTTCTATCTAATTATTTAGGGAGAAAATCGAGCTCACTGTTTTTGAAACTGTGCTAAATAGAACATTATACATAACACTGACTAATTGGCTAAGGAGTGAGATACAAGATGTGTAAAGTTTTACAGGGTAACTGTAGGAAGCTGGCTCTGCATATACTCTGCCAAAGCAAGGCATAGTGTGCACAGAGTCCAGTGGATCCCCAGAGGCTTACAGAGGCTTAAGTAGTTAATACTAAAAGCTCTATTTGTGGTAGTGCGGTCGAGCAGTTAGGCTTATAAGAAGGCTGTGTTAAGCATGTATTGTACACACTCAGGCAAGAAATGATTGCGCACACACTCAAAGACTGTATTCAGACCAACAGTTTTGTATAAAAAGGTATTTAGTAATTTTATTTCTAAAACCAAGAAGTACTCAGTTGCACATAAGTAACAGTTTTCAAAGTAGTAATACTTTTCAATATGTAGTAGGAATAGTTTTGCAAGGCAGTAGAAATGCTTTACAGTAATCAGACAACTTTAGGGATATCGATTCAGAACAGTCGAACTTTGCAAAGGGATGAAGGGGCAATGCAATCCTAGGGGAGGAAAACAGCGTTATGTATTAATAGATAAGTGCACGACCTACTCTTCCAGTCTTCAAGGATTTAGACCAACACTGTGCAGTGTTAAGTGTAAGGTAGGTACCACACCACCAGTGGCACTGGGGTGTCCAGTTGCAGAGGTCACTGAGCCCAATTTTAGTCATTGGAGACTCGGAGCACCCTAAGTGGTGGGGAATTCATTATCTACTCTGTGGCAGTCGATACTGGCTATGATATTTACCCTCTCGGTCAGCAGAGAGCAATGTGGATAAATAGGATTCAATAAACCACCAACATTGTTGCCGTCAAAGTCATCACGGCAGTCAGCAAGTTACTGTAGATCGCATGGAGGCACCACCAACCCAACAGTCGAGGGGTTGGAGATGCGCAGGTTATAGAGGAATTCCGCTTTCGTCGGTCTGCACCACAACATACTCTGCAATGGCAGTGTGCATGTGTTTAGAGAGGGTCTCTGGGGTGGTACAATACATGCTGCAGCCCTAAGTCCTGGTCACAAGGCCGTTGGTACCACTGGTACCCTTTACATAAGTTTTATATGTGGGCCAGAGGTGTGCCAATTGTGAAAACAAAGGTACAGTTTTGGGAAAGAACACAAGCGCTGGGAACCTGATTAGCCAGTGCACACTCAGTCAAAGTGCATCAGATATCAGACCAAAAGTGGGGGGGTAACCATGCAAAAAGGGGCACTTTCCCACAGTAACTTCACCATAATATATGCACAGAGGGTATAGCTTGCTGATGTGATATTTTGTCATAATCTAGCTCAGTTTGTGTGTAATACATTCTATTACATCCATTGTGGGCAGTCTGTTGCTCTGATGCACAGCCCACTATTATGTGGAGAAATAAACGGCCTATCTCAGCTAAGGTAATTGGTATTGAAAGAGGACTAGTTCACCAGGAGGTACACTGTGGAGACAAGAACTCCTTCATAATGCATTTGGGCCACAAGGTCAGGCCATTTTCATGGCAACAGTCCCATCACTTGAAAATCCTATTCCATACAGGCTAGCTCTGGTGAAGAAAATACAGAGCTGTTGCCAGATGTCCAATAGAGGATGCAGGAAGTAATTGTGATGCCAGGAGCAATAACGAATGGAGTGCATCACAAACAATGCTGTATTATCAAAAGACATTCTGAAATGTCTCTCCCCATTGCCAGAATAGGCTTTCCTATTATAGAGGAAGAAAACATCAATTTCAATTGAAGTGCCCAAAGGAGTTGTCGCCTGAGCCTTATACCTGTTAAGTGAACACTGTTTTTAAAATGTACCCAGATGAGGGCACGGAACCCATTGACACAGTATTCGATAAATAGCAGAGTCTGTGTAACACTTACAGTAATAGCAGAGGGTGATGATGCAATATCTCAAAAATAATAATGCACAACACATTTTACTGATTTAAGACACGAAAAGCTGAAAGTATACCTTGCACATGTTAGACACAATGACGCTTGATATGGAAACAAGTGCAATGGAAGCACTGCAAAAGTGGTTGTTGAAATGAAAGATGAAGAAACATATATACAAAACAATACCAATACATATAAATGAGTGGCCCTAATGAATACTTATGAAAAAGTTGTTTATTGGCATTTGCTAATGTAATAATGTGCTATTAATAAAGTGGCCCAGTGTTTCTATTGCTTTCCATTAGAGTGCACCATGTAGAAAAGTCAGTGAAAAACTGTAAAAATACTGGTTGGAAAACTTGAAATTTAAACTGTTAATACTAGGAATTCTATAGTTTATAACAAGTTAAAAACCATTTTGGTACTAAGAATATAGAAAATCATATACTCATGTGAAGGTTGAGACAAATTGTGGTAGTAGGCTATTTTTAACCTTAGTCATTTTCATGTAAAAATACTTGATGGAAGTTCCACTTTATTTCCAATATGAAATGATGTTATTGTATTATATTTGATATAGGTTTAGAGTTTATTTCATTTGAAAAGGTTATGCCAACGTGAGGCCTTTTTCAAATTGCTGTTTCTCTAATGCTGACTTACTCCTTGGCCTACTACAATTGATTCTCTTGCAACTAGTAAAATGTTGCCTTATCTGTTCAGTACATGTGTTCCTAAATGTTTCCTCAACGTTCACAGTGAATTGCTCCTCTACAAACTGATACTTTGTATTCTTTTTCACGGTTGTTAGGCCTATTGGGACTTTAAATCTATCACTTGTCATGACTAGCATTGGGAACCATCTTGTAGTTGCAAATGTCCTAGGTGACATTATGTGAATCTGAGCATATGACAATCTTCCGACAGTGGTGTGATGCTACATCATTAGGACTCCTACAGAGATATATAAAAGAAGAAACCCCAAAGGAGGGGCCCGCTAATTGATTTTTGCTTCTTGACGCGCGCCATTCTGAATTTTCCTACTTGAGACCAGAACACAATGCTGATCGTTTTTGATGATTTTGAAACCTATCCTCTTCGGCTTTTTACTTTAGGACTGCTTTGCAAATGTTGGTAGCTGATGGACTGAAACCCTTCTTTGCCGAACCATTATATTTGCCTTATTTCTTTTGTGCCATACTTATGGACTAGCAGTTAGTGGACTTTAAATCTGAAACTCTTCCCCTTTATCTTTAGAATCATGATCTGTTAGATAAATAAACTATCCTTCTGCCTTTGATGGTAGTGGGACTCTGTAACTCTGTAAATTGATTTACACGATAATCATTCTTTGAAGCTTGGCCTAAATGGTTGCTAATACATTGCAAACTGTGTTATTTTTAACTGGATTACTTAAAAGACTGGTTATTGTCATGCATTTGGAATCTCTAATACTATAATCAAATTAATGTAATATCTGTCTGTGTCTATTGTTGAGTCCTGTTGGTTCTTCCATTGAAACTGTGTTATTGTCCAATGATTTAAATGCATTGTAAAGAGAATCAGTGACCTTTTACCGGATATCAAGTTCTGCTTCTTTTATTCTGAGTGGCCATAGCAGAATTTTTGGTTTGCATAAATCTAGTCCTACTTAACTTCTATAGGTGGTTGGGTCATCCTATTGCAATTCTTTATTTCTACAGCATGCTTTTGAAAGTGGTGTACTTAGACCTAATTCCAAATGTGTAAGGTAGATGTCAATTAATTGATGGTCCTCACTGGACAGCAAACATGGTGGTTGGTCACCCTAATTTCCACCCCACCTATCAGCGGAGAAAGATTCATCAGATGATCATTACCTCTGTGGTAAATGGAAATTTTGCAGATTTTCTCATTGTAAAGGGCCCAGCACAGTCAGAGTAGTAAGGCGAGTAAACGTACAGTATAGTTTTTACCATGCTTGCTCTGCAACAAGTGTCTGTACCAAGGCCGGACTGAGAGTCCCGTAATCAGCCCTGCCAAAACTATTCAAGCCAGTTCCACTTTGGTTCATGTTAGTGAATAGAGTCCGCTAGCTTGTCTCTGTGGGTTGTATATGGGTGTGTAATACCTACATGCCTATAGACCTGATTCAGGTGGGAGACTCACAATTTGTAAAGCCAAAAATTGGTTTCTTTTGATTGTCTTCCATCTGAAATTGCTTCTGCTTTAATAGAAGTAAATGGGAAAAATATATTCTCCCGATGAGTTCATTTTAGCTCTACTTTCCTCGTCTAAAATGTTGGCATGTATGGTAACGGTTCTATATGGAGGAAATTAAAACGCATTTGTTCAAACATTTTAGTTGAACACTTTCATGATAGGATCATAGCAACCCATCCAGGCCTAAGAACGGATCCCTCTCTACCTTGCAGCCCTCCGGAGAAATGCCAGAGTGAATAAATGACAGGTCCAGCCCTGCTCTGCACCATTTCGCTGATGACTGAGGAAATAATTATGAACGAAGGATTGGAAGGGTAGCGAGAAATTACGGTTCAGCACACACTCTTCCCTACAAATAATACAAAACCATGAAGTGTGCAGTTCCGGGGTAAGAGTCTGAACAACCACATTCAGTGCCTAGACCTGTGGAGGTCATACGAAGCATCTTCTTGTTGAAGCACAATCCCTAACCCACCAAATGGAGACATGCTTCGTCACTGGGCTGAGCTCCTTGTTGGGCTGGCACTGCAAAGCCCAACGGGCCCCAAAAGGGGCTTTTGCTGGATATCTTATTATGATGTCTCCAGGTCTATAATCGTAAGACCTAGTCTACCCCGGAATACGTGTAAGGAAGGAAAGGGTTAGACTGGTCTAGGTACTGGTGATTAAAAGTAACTAAAAGTCCTGTCTTGACTTAATTTATTTATGGGGCCTCGATTAATCAGTAAAAACAACTGGAATATCCAGGATAATAATGCTCCTTATATTTCCAAATCCGTGGTCAACATGTTTCTTTCCCTAATTATGTCCTATCCTGGATCAATGGCAATTCATCAGGACCTATAACATGACCTTAGCTACTTGTGGTGGGTGTTCAGTTGAACATATTGATGTGCTCCCACCTGTGATTAACCAGATGCCAGTGCCAGAAAACAGGTATGTTTTTAATGCAACTTACAGCACTTACTACTCATTCGGATATGTAATTCAGAAGTATAAATGGCCCTAATTGTGAAGTAATTGAGCTCCTTTAGACTTCGTGGAATGCAAACTACCTAATGGTTATTTGCTCCAGCAGTACCTGTGGTGTTAAGCCTACCCTCTGCCACGATCCCGGAAATCAACACGAAGATGCTTCATATGACCTCCACAGGCCTAGCAACTGAATGTGGTAGCTAGACCCTTACCCTGGAACTGCATTGTAAAATATATTTACCATGTAAGGGTCTGCTGCTTTTGGGAACACTGAGGTCCCTATCACATATGAGTGAAGTTCTCACTGGTATTGCTGCATCTGGAAGTAATATTACCCGAATTACTGGTAATTCTAGGTCCCAGGAATGCCGTACTGGGATTTACCGGATGTGGAGTAACCTGACTGGCCACAGAAACAGTTTTTAAAAGTTGCATAAGAATTTGGCTGCAGCAGTCTAATGATTATGGAGACTCAAATACTGCTGTTAGTAACTACAATCCACCTATCTTAAACAATATACGGGCGACTACTATCAGCAATAGAGTATCGTGAAAAAAACTGCATAGTGTTGAAACTATATTGAGCTTCATTTTGAACACTACAGCCACGCATTTTGTTTCTGGTCAGTCGATGATGTGAATGCTACAGTGATTAGTTAAGGGCTGCTAGAGGACACTGAGTTAAAAGAGTCACTCTGAAGCACTTCAGATTGATTCAATTCCAAAATATGGTTCCAAGGGTAGACGCAATACCCTAAAACTCAGGAATATCCTACACTCACTTCAATATTACAGTGTGCTGTGATCACTGCACCCTGAAGAAGTGTAGGCTATACAATGTATTCCTCTTTCTGGTACTAAGGTACAGAGGCAGCCAGAGTCACTAGGATAGACCCCACATTCTTAAGTCTACCGCAAAGTAGAAGAGGGACCAGAATGGTGGTGCGATGCAACCCAAACTGAAGTATCCAATAATATTTATTGCTTCTAGTAATAGTACACAAACGTTACGGACTGCCAATTCTTTGAACTGAGAATTGCCCAAGATAATAAGTGCTTTGTGCCCTAATGAACATTAGAATAGAAGTGATGCTGACATGGAAAATCAAGCTTGAATCATTAGTTTATTCTAATGTGGCTGCCATGCATAAGCTTGAGCCGGAGAGTTAGCAATGACAGCTATTCAACTTCTCACAGTCAATTTTGTTTTGTGTTCTGCAAACGTACATATGGATTTGAAAGACATTTAACGAAGTTACTTAAAAGCCCAATGGGAAATAATAAAGATGGGTTTTTAAGAACCCTAAAAATGCAAATATAGAAGGAAAATTATAATTCATGCTCAATAGGAGAGGCAGAGCCTAGCATTATGTTTCACAAATCTAATGAAATTATCACATTTTGCCTCCCTTGTCTGGTATGCATAGGACTTGATCTTACTATCTAGAAAACCTACTGGATTGCAGAGTCTCTTAACAAGCTTATGATGAATAATCAGGTCAATTTCAAACTTTAGGTTTTGACAGACTACATATATGCATTACAATTGAGACTACATTTCATTGGCAAAAACATTTAAGAAACATCTAGGAAACTGAAAGACAACATGCCCCACTGTGCAATGCTGACTGAAACGATTTGTTACAGTATATAGGGGCAGAACTTGGGGATGGTTTGCACCTGAGAAAAATAAATTTCATCGTAATGACTTACTAATTTGCTGTCTTTCTTGGCAGTTCAAACCATGTTATTTGCACCAATTATCTTTGTAGGCAGTGCGGCAATTTACTCATCAAAGAAACATTTGACTTGACAACCCCCTCTTCATTAGCAAATAAATGAGCACTACTTTATTTAATATGTGTTAGATCTGACATCCTTTTGGGTGGTATTCCCATACAGTTGTTGCCTTCACCCCCGTTTCTTATGAACTTCTTTTTGTTGTCAGTAAAACTCTGTGCACTTTACCCCTGCTAACCATTGGTAAAGCACTTGTGCTCGCTCCCTTAAGCATAGTAAAATTGGCATACACCTAATTGGCACATTTAATTTACTTATAAGTTTCTATTAAATGTTACAACATGTACCCAGGGCCTGTAAATTAAATGCTACTACGGGACTGCAGCACTCATTGCGCCATCCACTAAAGTAGTAATGCAAAACGTGTCTCAGGCCTGCCACTGCACCCAGTAGTGCAGTTTAAACTGCCATTTTTTTGACCTGACAAAATAAACCTTTTGCCAGGCCTAAACCTTTCTTGTTAATACTTATAAGTCATCCCTACCGTAGGCCCTAACTACTGCCTACTGTTGTAAGGCTATCTCTCCCATTGACTAACACTGAGTTGCGTTATTACCCTTAATAAGTGATAAATTCAGTGTGGGAACAGATAGAAAAACGCTTCTTCCACTCAATTGAGTTGTTACTTAAAACCCTCTTCAATGATAAAGTCAGACTTTAAGTTACTATTTGGAAAATGCCACTTTAGAAATGTGGAATTTTTCTGCCTAAACCAAATGTGCCTTTCTTCCACATTCAGGCTCACATGACTGTAAATGGTTCCCCAGTGGTGTTTTGTCTATTTCTACCAGACATGGGGACAAAAGGGCCTTTTGGTGTGGGGCAGGGTGTTCCTATCCTGAGCAGGATGTCAGGGGTGTATTAAGCCTTCCTGAGCTTCAAAGGTATTCTCAGGGATTGCCAACCCCCGACCTAACGCTACTGACAAAATGAAGCTCACGCCAAGGCTTGCCTGCCCTTTGTTACCTAGACAGTTTGGCGCCAAACTGAGGAAAAGGAGAAGGTTAGACAAATGGGACATCCCCCACCCAAAAGCTGTGTATAAGAACAGCATATTCAGAATACCTCATCAGAACACTTCTAGACTTGTAGAAGATTCAGGACTGCCCTACTGTCTGAAGAAGTAAGACTGGACCTGCTTGCCTTAATCGTAGGCTCCCCAGAAGTGACTACAAGGCTCAGTTGGCTGACCTCCTGTTTGAGCTACAGGGACACTTCTAGATCCCAAAGGCCTCTCCTGCAACTGCCCTTCTGACCAGCACCAACTGGACCTCCTTAAGCCCTGCTGCTGTTCTCTGGAGGGGGGCCTCCAGGTCTGAGACTCTTGGCTGGCATCAGAGAGTACTCCTCCTGCCCCAAAAGTACATAACTTGAGTTCCTGATGAAGATCCAGAGGTGTTTGGGCTGTTTGCCATCGTTAATGGGCTTCTCATGTCACCTGACCATCATTCACGATGCCTATAGGTGCGAATCTCCTCATGTCACCTGACCATCATTCACGATGCCTATAGGTGCGAATCTCCAGCGACAGCCTGATCTTCGCATCAGCTCCAAGAACCAGCACCAAATAGCAACCGCCCACGACACCCAGCATGCTCTTCACGATGAGGATAGTCTCCTTGCATCGACTGCCAGCGCAAAGCTCCACAGCGGCTCTTCATATGGAACAGGACTCAGAGAAGGTAAAACTATACACTGAGATGAACCTAGACCCTTTATCCGGCCCATGCTTCACAGTGGTCAGTCTGCATTTGTGACTTTGACCAGCACCAGATAACCGCAATTTGTACTTTCTGCTTTTTGGCGCTATTTTCACTAGAAGAATTTTTTTCAATTATAAGTCTGTTTCTACTGATTGGAGTTTTGTCATTTGTGGTGTGATTTTAGTTATTAAAATTATTTCTATTTTTTTTATTGGTTTGGGATTTTTATTGTGTTGTGTTTTCACTTTAGGACTGATTGAGTGCTGCACAAGTACTTCACACATTGCCCCTAAGTTGAAAGTCTGGCTACATTTATGCCAAGTTCCCAGAGGGTTAAACGCAGGTTTATTTAGTGACTTTTGTGGTACACCCTGACAAGGATTGTGTTTATTATTTGAGTAGGGCTTCCTCCCGTCTCAACTAATAACTCAATTACTAACAATATACAAATGGGCAACCAATTCAGACAAATCAGCAATGTTAAGGAAGTGGACTCTCTAAGAGTACTTGGTGAAAAACATCACCAGAACACAAGCTGTGATCCCAAGACTAATCCCTTCTCCTGAAAGAAAATTAAAGAAACATTCTTCCGAAAAAGATATTAAAACAACCAATTGTTTACAAAATTAAGAAAGAAATGGAAGTCAACTTAGAGTGTTTTCTACTATTAACATTATGGGGTCGATTCCGATCCGGTAAAAAGCGCTCCGAATTGCCGTTCGGAGCGTTTTTCCCGTACGAATCGTACCCTGCAACGTCCCCCGTACGTACGATGAAGTACGATCCGTAGCGGGAGCTGGACTCCGTACGAATCGTACAGGGACCGTACAAATGAAATCCCCGTACGATTCTCCCTCGGAACCCGCAGTACGCGACATCTGTACGGTTCGCGGCTGCTTTTTCCGAACCGGCAAGTACGATTTGTGTTGGGTACGTGCCGTACGACCCTTTTTCTACGGGAGCTGAAAACAGCCGTAAAAGCAGAGTTCGCCCCGAAACAGGTACGGATCGGCCCCTCCCGGGTACGGTGCGTACCCCACATGATCGCAGGGGTACGGTGCGTACCCCTGCGATCATGGAGGGGTACGCACCGTTCGGTGTGTATGTGAATGTGTGCTTTTCCGTACGAATCGCCCTTACCTGACGTGGACCGTACGAATCGCGTCCTGATACCCCGGCCCGGATCGTACTCGCCGAGTCGTACGGTGTGTGTACGAGTCGTACAGAAACAGCTCCGGCTGCGAATCGTACGGACGGAAATTATACCGGATCGGAATCGACCCCTATATGTTTAGATAATCATACTTATACTTCAACTTAATGGCTTCAAAACTAACGTAATTCTTAATATTTCGGCTTCCATGATTACCTTTTTTGCAGTTTCGGGGGTTGGTACTATATCATCACAAACAATTATCTCAAATGGTGTTTATTGTTACGGATTTAAAACAATGTATTAGTTGTGCCTTTGCCTTTTTTTGACGATGAAAGAAAAAAAATATTCATAACTGATATGTAGCATGGCAGGTTGTAAAATACTCATTGGAAAAGTCAAATTTGGAATCCACAGTGTCAGTAAAAGATTTTTAAGAGGAATTGTTATATTTATGCCCTTGGGTGCTCCGAAACGTAAATACTATTTCCTCATAGAGCGACTAAAGCTTCTCCTGTTTTAATTAGGTGCAGGAGTACTCAGTTATTATTCAACTAAGCTAGGTCTGTAAGCGGTTTTCAAATACTATAAACCACGCCCTAAATTAATGATAGTTTCTGTATTCAAGGGTTGAGTTTTACCGTCAGCGTCATTAACTTTATTTTAATTTCCATGATTATAAGGGTGGCATATGTGTGAGGAATTTATTTTAATGACACATACTAGCACACAGAGTATTGTAAATAAAACCCTTTTTCATTATACCGGACATTAATGTTGCTTAAAATGCATTTGTAAATTTGTACATTTGTATTCTAACTTCAAACTATTTTTACTTGTGCTATATCTGAAATATATTGTCATTTATTATATCATCTTTACAATAAAAGATTTTGTTACTTCCTATCTGGGTGAACAGTTGTTATCTTTCAGATACTCCCATCTACTATCATCTCACAAACCTTCTAACCTCTGACTGTATCAACCAAGTTGCAATTTGAATAGTTCCAGCCATTAGCATCTAGATAGAACATGGACAAATCCCAGTCACCTATAATCCAATTCATCCAATCTATCAAGGAAAGACAAATCTGTTTACCTTTATCCTTGCCCATTGCCAAGCTTTACTCAAGAAATTCTACTTTTTTTTTGTTTTGGCATAGAAATAACTTCAGTTGTCTCAGTAGCCTGATAAAAGCACAAACAAATACATAAATAAAAATACATACATCTAAACATGCAATGATGGACTCCGCACCAGCCCTCTTAGTCTATTGGTCTGATCAAATGTCATTCAAATTTTCAATCCAACCACCAGCGCACACAGCATGGGGTAATGGGGGTAATTGGTCAGCCCTCTTTAGCTATTGGTGCTCTTGGACTGTGAGTGATGGCATTTTGCCTGAGCACATGCACACATCCACCTTAAAATATGTGGGTCCTTGGTTAGGTGGTGATTCAGTTTTGACTGCTTTATAAATTATACTAATAAGATGTGTGGCTTGTTATTTAAAAAAAACCTTCAGTAGTAAGAGCGATGCATTGATGAATGTTTTTTAATTTACATGTTTACTGAAAGTATAAGGCACGCACAATTAAGTCATGGCATATTTCCATTTGTATTTTTATGACATATGTTTCAAATCAACAGTAAAAGCGTTAACCTGTGCATCATCTTACCATGGGCAGACCTATTGGCTTGTTTATTTTGTATTCATCCTAGAGTTGTTAAAACTGTGTTTTAAATGTACAGTCACTCGAAGCCATTAGTATCTTTTGTCTGTTCACATTAGAATTTCCTGTGTTGTGCCTTAAAACTAAAAAGGGTTATATGCTTGTTCAAAGTATGCAGTATTTACTCAACTTTCAAAATGTATGGAAGAGAATGATTTAATGTCAGACCAACAATACGACTTCAGACCAGGCAGAGGCACATAGTCAGTCAATATATCCATCTGGGAGGATCTAAAACTCACAGAATTAGCTGCCTTCTGCTCCTCAGCCTTTCAGCGACATTTAAAGCTGTCCAACACCACACGCTACAGCAAAGACTCCATCATCTCGGAATACATGAAAATGCTCTAAAGTGGACTGCCTCTTACCTCAGACACAGAGTATGGTTTCCTACCATCTTTCACATGAGCTCCTCACACCCAATAATTTGGCGTCGCACAGGGGTCCATCATATCTCCTCTATTATTCAACATTTACCTAACCCTCTGGCCAGACCTGATTAAATCATTCAACATCACCTGCTACTGCCATGCTGATGACACACAAATCCTTCAAATATTTATGGCCCAGAAGACCTCTACATCTCAAAAATAGACTGAATTTGCAGCATAAATAGAAGTATAATGAGTAACCACCTAAATCTCCAAACCAAAAAGACAGAGGTAATGATGAGCGGACAATGGCAAAAATACCAGCCTACCGCCATATGGCCCAAGAAACTTAAAGTCTCTCCAACAACATGAAGAGAAATCAAACACCTAGAGGTAATCATGGATTCAGACCTATCTTTGATACCACATGTCAACAAAGTAACAAAGAATGTCTCCTACACAATAAAACACTGTGTTGCAGGCCCCACACCTTGAATACCAAAACAAAAACTACAAGCTATCTTCACACTGATAATATCAAAGCTTGACTATGCCAGCAGTCTATTCCTTGGTGATCCAGTTTAATCAAACAAAAACACAACAAATCCAAAATGCTGATGCAACACTCCTCTCTGCCTTCACCCAAGAGAACACATGACTCCAATCCTGCTAGCCTTCCACAGTCCACAAAGCCTCCCAAGGGAAAGGACCACTATATCTACAAGTACAATTCAAGCAATACTAACAAAACAGGATACTATGCTCCCGACTTACACCACAGATCATCATACCACATTATTATAAGAAATTCTTAGGAGGCACTTCTTTATCAGTACAAGCTGCCAAGCTCAGGAATTCGCTACCAGACAAGATTCAAAGAACTGAAGAGCATATACACTTCAGAAGACAGTTGAATACAAGGACATTTCCAAGACAGCTACATCATCCCACAACCCAGGGAGAGAATGTAGAATGCACCTTCAAGTAGGACCACAGTTTACAGTCCACAGATATGAAACAGTCCATCCAGCACACTACTTTCTACATCCATGTGAGTTATAGAGATCTGATCTATAGTTAGTCTGGGCATTACATAGTAACGCCAATTCATATATAACCCTTCTGGCCAACTCCAATACTAATACAATACTGTCAGCTGCCAATTGTGGTGAAGACAGGCTGCGCAATTTCCCTTATATTACTTAATCCTCTTACACTTGAGACATGTCTTCTACAGGTCTTGTCCCCAACTACTGCGCCCGCCCATAAACCAATTGAACAGGCATGGAATAACTGAAGAGATCTGTCACCGAACTACTGACCAATCGGAGAACTCTCATCTAGTCGACCACTGCAGGTCACAACTAGCGACAGTCTATGAACTCTTCTTTACATCTAACAATGACATAGATATAGAACGATAGTAAGAAAGTCCAGATCACTAGATCTTCCATCATATCGCTCTCCAAACTATGCCTGCTCAGGACCCTAAACTTTGAAATAAAATATCTGGAGTTGGACAACCCAGCGCAGTAACCAGATAAGTGGACTATGATGATGAAAAATACCTTAAACTGGCCTGCAGAGCTGCTCAACCCTGCCAGTTCTCCGAAAACCATAACCTGCGTGTCCATCTCTCACATCTTTTGCTAAGCCCCATTACACAATAACCGCTCGTCAATGGTTATCATGCATGAAATGGAGCAGCAACTTCCCACATAGGATAAAAAACAAAATCCTTCCAACCACACACCCTACTCAGCTTAGCATGCTGCCCATGCAGGCTAGTACATAAGTGCCGCACATAGGGGTACTAAGCGTTATTTAAATGTTGCAATACAAATATGTATCTGCGAGGAACCATTGCTGTATTAAAATATTATATCACAGGTTATTTTTTTATTTTATTTAAAGTTTCTATTGCAAGTGTACAGCTCTCGTGGTTATGTAGCTTTAAGATTTCTTTTTTTTGTTTGCTTTTATGTTAGTGACACGCTTTTGGTATAAAAAAAATTGCATCAACTTGCCAAGTCCATACGTACTTGCTTTGGCAATGCGTGTTTGAACGACATTGGTAGCTCACATTTGAAATTCATACAGTGTGAAACAAAAAATCTAAATATATCTGAAATGGTTTAGAAATGGTTGCTTGGTGTTAAGTATTTTTCAACAAGCCAGCATGGCTTTTGGGCATGTATCACTTGCACGTCAGATAAGGAGCCCCCTCTCCACACTTTACAGGATACTTTAATATCTCGTGTTTCATTGCCGTCCGGAGACTTTTAAAGCAAACGCATTACATTATAAATCCCGGGCTCACTTTTGCAATCTCGTTGCAGCCCTGGTGCTAACGCGTGAGGGAATGTGCCCGGGGCCTGGCAGCCAGGGCCAGCCAGCGCTGGGTACATGGAGAGTAATCTCACAACAAAACAAAACACAACAGGCAGTCGGAGGGAAACTTTTTTGATATAGTGTTTCCTGGAATCAATCAAGTGAATTCCGAACACGCAGACTCAGCAAAACAATAACTAGTAACATGCAAGCAGGTTTGCCGGTCTGTCACGTGCAGATAGAGTACATACGTACAGGCTGTGGAGGAATGTAGGTAGTCTACGTGAACTGTAATTGTTGCGCTGACACCAGTTGGGCGCATGGAGGTTTCACTTTCGCGTCAAGGCCCCTCTGCCCATTCAGCCCGCCCGGCACTGACGGCTGGGCGCCTTGTATGGACGCAGGATAGCAGCAACTGCACACAGCGCCTCGATTCCCGGGGTGCAGTGCACGGCGTGGGCACAGTGTGAGGAAACCCAGGGGCGCGGGTAGCGGCGGCTGCACAGGTTTAGGGGGCGGAGGTGCCCTGAACACGGCCAGAAACTCACAAGTCAGACCGGGCGAGGGCGGCGCGTCTTACCTGCTCCTCAGCCGGGTCCCGGGGGTGGGCACCGAGCTCAGCGGGCAGAGGGTGCGGGCGCGGTGTGAGCCTGTCCGAGACTCACGGCCCGAACGCTGCACGGCTGCGCTTCCGGTCTCAAGTGCACCACATTCTTCCTGGTTGACTGTATCCCAATAAACCAGAGACAGAAATAGCACCACCTACCACACGCTGCAGAGTACTTCACAGAGCAGGCTGGTCTAACTGCCCACACCTGTCAGTGCAGCGGGTTAAATGAGAAGCGTGCAAAGTGATGCCAGGTGACCCGAATGCTATAGTGAGGGGCAAACTGTGCACACGCGTGGGGTTTCTGTGACTAGGCAGGGAAATATTAGGATGATTGCCACCCGCAAAGTGACGGGCATTTCATGGCAGGTAAAGGTCATTTTTGTGCCTATTAAAGGGCATGCCATAAGCAATTGAGGGCATACCGCACTCGTAATTATCATTAGTGCAGCAGGTACAGTGGCACCGGGGCCCACTGCACCCAGGTTATGGTTATTTGCTATCCATGCAGGGGTTAGCCCGTCCCAATTCTCTGGTTTACGGAATGGGTTCATCATGGCGCCCTTGCTACGCCACTAAGTGTAGAGGTGAGTTCCTTGTCCAGCCGTTCTAAACGCATGTTGTACTGCGTAGGGGGCCTGCCTTGCCGCACGAGGGCCGCACCTTGCGCAAATAAAAGGCCTTCCATGGCAAGAGGGAGAATCGCCAAAGTTTGGAGGGGCCTTGCCAGTAGCAAGTCACATGAGCCTCTTCACAAAGGCCAGATGCAGTGTGAGGCTTGCAGAACACCCAATCTATGGGAAAATACCTTGCATGACCAGGTCTTCACATGCTTTAAGCATGCAAAGACCACACTTGAAATAATTTTGCATGAGAGTCAACCAGTCAGTGCTGGGCACCCTGGGTTTCCACCCTGGAACCCTGAAAAGGGAGTACAAGTCTTAAAAATGCAAGTGGTGCTTGGTAAATAGAATCAGGTCGACTTCATTGTTTCAGCCTAAAATATAGGCCATACGTTAGACATCACACAATTCAAGATAAAAATTACAGGAAAACAGCACATACATCCGTATTTTGTAAAGCACAAACTACTCCCCCTTAAGAGTCTCAAGGCGCTGGAGGCTGTTGTGGAAATTAATTGAGCTATTGCCCAGAGTCACTGGTGCTGAGCTGAGCTGCAACCTTAGCCGGGATCGTACCAGCCCTCTCCTCCGAAGTCAGCTGCCCTGGTCGCTGTACCACACCTCTCCACTGAAAAAATGTCATCATCATACATATAAGAAATGTGAAAATTGCTTCAGCCCCCCTTCCTGAAGTCTGCTCATTATTAAAAAGTGAAAATCTGATTCCTAATTTACAATTAGATTTTAAAGTGTTAATATTTGACTCAGTTGCATAAAATAGTCTACCCAATACGCGGCCACCCTAACCTGCCGCCTGCAAATAGAGAAAAACTCATGATCGATCCTTTTTCAGGTAAAAACTTTTCTTAGGGGCACTTAACATAAACACAACAATACAGTTCCAATAAAGTGCAAGTGTGTAGTAATTGCGATGACATGTTAGATGATCCAAGTTATGTTTAATACAATATTAAGCATGTGCTGCGCAGCAGCGATATCACATCAGATCAACACACAGCCAACTGCCTCCAGGTTTAAACAGTTATTTAAACAATACAAGGGAACCCAGGGCGCAATAAGCTAGGGACCTTGGGTAGACACTTATTATCAGAGACAATGGTCCCTAGACAAGAAAGGAAATGAACAGAGAATAAATATAGACTAGATAGAACTATATTTCTTTTTTTAAAATGTCCAGCCGGACAGTTAAATATCGTGATAAAAATAATGCAAAGGGAGTTTATCACAAAGTGTGATTGATGTACGTGGGACACCAGCCGATGTCTAACTAACACACTGGGGGGACACAAACAGAAAGGGGGAATGATAGGCAAGGTAGGGTCATCTGAATATCATAAATCATAAGCAGACAATCCACAATATACACATATGCATGCAGAATTTTTGTTCAACTATGCATTTTGTGCATTTTAGGCCGACGACGTTTCAAACCATACATGATATTGGTTCATCCTCAGGACAGTAATAATTGCCTAGAGAAAAAACAATGTAACTATGACCCACGGTAGGGTAAGCTATGAATCAATCAGCGCGTGAATGGCGATCGATTTAGTGGGATTCACGGGAGAGGGTCCGGCGTGAAAAACGGAAGGATCAGAGGGAACGATAACCCTGTTCAATGAATCAAGATAGAAGACTAGTGCAGGTCCACAATGGGGGTCCTTGCACGACGTGAGGGAAACTTCACAAGTTAACAATATTAAGCATGTGCTGCGCAGCAGCGATATCACATCAGATCAGCACACAGCCAACTGCCTCCAGGTTTAAACAAAACACTCTAAAAGGAATGTTCATACAGAACATCTTAACCAAACATTCCAGAATGAATGAAGAGGACACTACATTATCCTCCTCTTCTCAACAAAACAAAAAGAAACAAAAAGAGAATAACCAGGAAATAAAAACAAAAAGAGAATAACAAAAATGAATGCAAAAACTAACCGATAACCATTAGCCATCACATCAGAAGGCTTGAAATGACATAAGTAAATGAGTACATCTTCAGCACAAAGATGATTAGAAAAACATGCAAATTACTAATTACGATATCTGACTGGAATAGTGTGTTGACGGAAACTCCTCCGCACAACAACTGCATCTGGACTAAACTTGTTGTCAGACTCATTAGAACAAGAAGGTGCATTGTCAAACTCATTAGAACCAGATGGTGCAACCTGTTTTGAACCACCAGTGATTTTTACAATGCTTGACAAATTCCACCAGTTTTTAAAATTGACTCTTACTGCATTGCCTCAAACTTTGTCAACAGTAAAAACTTCAGAAAACTTAGAACAACCTTTCTTCGCATGAGTAGGTAATTTAACTCGTACAGTGTCTCCAATTTTAATATCTTTGAAAACCGATCTCTTCCTAGAATCAAAGTACTCCTTTTGTTGACACTGAGCTTGGAAAACATTAGATCTAACAACATCATCCACATCATTCACAGTATTCATTTCAACCCATCTAGCCATCCATCCAGGACATATCTTCGAACTTGGTTTTCTTCCTCTAAGAAGTTCAAAAGGAGAAAATGTCGTGGATGAGTGGGGTGTGGTATGGTAGAACCAAAGCATGGACCTAACAGCATTTTGAACTTTGCACTTACCAGCTAAGGCCCACTGCACACAATTATTTATTACTCTATTCCTACGCTCTACCAAACCATTGGTTTGTGGGTGATAGAGCGCACTTCTCAAATGACTAATCCCGCTTTGGTGCACAAAATTTTCAAATTCTTGACTGACAAATTGAACACCATTATCGCTCACAATGGTATTCGGGAACCATTCTCAGAGAAAAATGTATTTAAGAAAATCAATAACATTATTAGAATTAGGTTCATTGATGAAACGAACATCTGGCCACTTCGAATAATAATCAATTCCCACAATAGCAAATTTTGAATTTGAGGGAAGAGTATTAAAATGTCCTACTAGATCAATTCCAATCTTTTCCCACGGCTTACTTGGAAATTCAATTGGTTGTAAAGGTGGGGTGCTTAATTTCAAACTCTTTTCTGAGCTAGAACAAACAACACATTCACCCACAAAAGTATCGACATCCTTATCCATCTCTGGCCACCACAAGTGTTCACGCAGCCTTCTCTTAGTAAAAGTCTTACCAAGATGGCCTTCATGTGCACCTTTGATAAGTCTGAGTCTCAGTGACTCTGGGGGAATCAATCTATCACCACGCATAAGTAACCCATCTTCAATGGAAACCTCATTTGCAATTTTAACAAAACTCAGCAAGGACAAATGAGCATTCGCCTCTTTTGGCCAACCACCTTTCACACACTTGATGACTTCTGCAAGAACAATATCTTCAGCCAACTTTTCCCTCCATTCTGTTTCACTGATTGCACACATGTCATCCAAAACAACAGCAGCAACAAAACAATTGTCTTCATCATACTTCTCATTTTGATCTCCACATTCAACAGGATGTCTTGAAAAATAATCTGCCCTACTGTTTTTGCAACCCGGGATGTAAGAAATCTCAAAGTCAAATTGTAAAAGTTTTGTTGTTAAACGTGCAATTCTAGGAGTAAGATCTTTAAGTCTATCACCAGACAAAATTGACACAAGTGGGTTGTGATCAGTGCATAACTTAAAATGTTTTAAAAAAAAATATTTTATTCACAGCTGATTGTCATCAATCATAACATTACAGTAGTGATTTTCGAGTGTTACAGCCGGGTTTTATATTTTCTCCCAAACTCAGATCTCCGTATCTTTTAACAGTAATCGTCGCATAGTATATCAGAACATCACATAGGCAATCGTCTCAGATTGTCACGACAGTCACTGTATAAGGTAATGAAATATCATCAATCAAACATCCCACCGTCCACTCACCTCCCCCCACAGTCTCTCAACCAAGAAAAACTAGTCGTCTCCCGGCTATCCAAAGGAGCAATCATTAAGATGAAAGTTGAACATGGGTCTCTTCCCGGTAAGCATAGGTGCTAATGTATGTCATGACGTGGGTCATTCCACCGTATAGTAGTGTTTAACGTAGTGGAATGTGAGTGGGGTCTGGTCCCACTGTTGTGTGTCAAACGCAGCGTACCTATTCCCGTCTAATTCTCCTGTTCAGTGTTCCCCAGTTGTGTTTGGTCTTCTCCCTCCAGGGTAATGAGCATAGCCTCCCATTCCAAGGAGATAGGGAACTTCCTATGGCCTCTTGCTTCTTCCCTCCTGAGTATCGTCCCCTCCACCCGTCCCCACTTAAGTACTTCTGAGTGCCAGAGGTGCGCAGCGGGCAGCCTGCGCGACTTCCACCTCATGGTGAGCGTTCTAATCGCAAGCAGCAGTGCCATATCCAATAATTTCAACTGGGCCTTCAGTTCTTTCGGCCTTCTGCGCAACCCAAGGAGGCAGTATTGTGCCTCCTCCGGCACCGGAAGGGTCGTGACCGTCCTCAGTGTCCAGCACACTTCCATCCAGTAACCACGGAGTCGAGGGCACGACCATAGCATGTGGATGAGCCCGGCCTCGTCCTCGTCACAACGTGGGCAGGTATGGGGGGAGTTGGGAAATATTTTATGTATGCGAGTAGGGGTCAGGTATGCTCTATGCAAGATCATCCCTTGGATAAATCGGAACCGGACATTGCGGGAGACTCGCCTGGGATGCTCCAGCTTTGCGGTCCACTCCGTATCCGAGATGTGGCGGTCCAGATCTTGAGCCCAAATGTTCCGAAGAGTGATGAGTGGTACCGCAGCGTCGTGGGCCCTAATTCCCACATACAGCCAGCTCACCAAGTGCCCTCCCAATCCCATAAGATACATTAAGTGTGCTAGTTGATGTTGTGGGGGCTGAAGGCGTTGAGGCGCCCATCTGTGCTGTACATAGTGTGTGACTGTGGCGTGTAGTAAGTACATTCTGGGGGGAGCTCCCGTGGCCTGTAGGAAGTCGTCATGTGTAAGAAGATGGTCGTCACCAAACAAGTCGCCCACCACTTCCACGCCCGATTCAGACCATGGTCTCAACACTCTGTCCGTCAGTCTTCCCTGCGGTGTCGGAATGCCCAGTAAGGGAATGTTGGGCGCATATGGCACCGTTGCATTCGTGTACGCTAGTGCCTTCCGCCAAACCTTCAGTGCAGTGTTGAGAAGTGGGTGGCAGTCCACTGGAATGCGGCTTCTAGGGAGGAGTAGGGCATGCAGCTCCCCACGCTTCAGTCTGTCGGTCGTGTACCCTATTTCATGGAGGTTCCGTCCCGCCACCCAGTAGGAAAGCCACTGGAGTTGGCCCGCGTAGTAATACCCCCAGAAATCTGGAGCACCCATACCGCCGGCTCTGGTCCCCAGCTGCAGCTTTCCCAGTCCTATCCGTCGTCTCCCCGTCCCCCAAGTCAGGGTGGTGAGCATAGAGTTAAGGGCGTCAAATATGGATTGCGGTAAAAACACTGGAATATTCACAAAGAAGTATAATAATCTAGGGAGCATCACCATCTTGGAGAGTGCAATTCTGCCCGCGACGGATAAGGGTAACGTCGTCCAGAACCCCACAGAGGCCCGAAGTTTCGCCACAGCCTTCCTGACGTTTCCCTCTATCTGATCCTCCTGTTGACGATAAACCTGAATCCCCAGATACTTAAAAGTGTCCGGCGCGATCGGGAGAACATCAGCGCCAAACCTCAGTACACCGGGATCTGGGGTAACTAAAATAGAAGCTAGTGGATTTCTCGGGGTTAATAGTAAGGCCCGATATAACGGAAAATCTCTCAAAGATGTCATACACTGGGCCGTGATCAGCCTCCAAGCATAACTTAAAATGTTTACCCCAAACATATGGAGTAAATTTCCTTATGGCCCACCAACATGCCAATAGTTCTCTTTCAATAACAGAAAAATTCAACTCTGAACCTTGCAAAACTCTGGAGGCATAACCCAAAGTGTGTTCTTGTCCTTTTTCATTTTGAGTGAGACTGGCACCCAAACCCACTCCACTAGCATCCACTGTAATTGTACACATCAAATTAGGATTGAAAGGCTTGCGAATTGTTGGACTAACCAAACATTCTTTGATCCAAATAAAAACATCTCAGCATACCTTGTCCCACACAAACGGAACACTTTTCTTGAGCATATTAGAAAGCGGTTGGACCCTAGAGGCATAATCCGGTAAAAATCGAGAATAAAATTCACACAAACCCATGAACGACTTGAGGCTCACTTTATCACAAGGGGGTGGAGAATCCACAATGGCTTTTACCAATCCTGGTCTAGGTTCTATGCCATGCTCAGAAAGAACATGACCCTGGTACTCTATTTTTTGTACTTTAAAAACACACTTTTCTTTCTTTAAAACTACACCTGCATCACGCAGAGTCTCCAAAGCACAACAAACTGTATCATTTTGTCCCTCCGATGTTGCACCATGAACTAACACGTCATCTTGGAAAACAATGACTCCCTTGATATTCTTGAGTAAATTTGACATGATCCTTTGAAAAACTGCTGCCACAGAGGCCAACCCAAACGGCATGCGGCAGTACTGAAAAGTTCCAATAGGAGACACAAAAGCAGTCAAATGCCTCGATGATGGATCCAAGACCACTTGGTGATATACTGAGGCTAGATCTAGGTTTGAAAACCACTTTGAGCCATTAACTAAAGATAACATGTCAGAAATGTTTGGCAGGGGATGTGAATCAATCCAAATATTTTTGTTTAGGCTGCGTAAATCTATGCAGACACGGAGCTCGCCATTTTTCTTTTTAACAACTACCAAAGGACTAAGCCACAAAGAAGACTCAATTGGTTCAATTATCCCTTTCTCACAAAGACCCATAAGTTCTTTCTCAAGTTGTTCTCTCATGCTAAAAGGCACATTCCTGAGTTTATGTTTTACCCTTATAGCACCTTCCTTAACCTTAATACAATGAGTGAACCCTTTAATCTGTCCAAGTTCACTACTAAAAACTGAAGGATACCTCTCAGACAACATTTCTTCAAAATATTCCAATTTCATAATAGATACTTGATCTTTAGTCCCAGGCCTAAGTATCATCTTGAAAAGTCCCTGATGGAACCAGCCAAGGATATCTAATCCCTTGATGGCTACATATATCTTTCCAAAAATTTTCCTACCTCTGAACTCTAAGGTATCCTCAAAATATCCTGCCAATTCAATTGTTCTACCCTCGTATGAAACAGAAGATCTATCAGGAGGTAGAAGGTGACGTAACCCCCAAACTTCATTGAACTTTTCTTGAGTAATCATAGTGATTCTTGCACCTAAATCAACCAGCAAACATAACCTCTTTGTTCCAATCCCAACTTCCACATACGGGTCCACACACTCAGAAGATTGACTATCAATAACATTAACATCGCTCACTACAACCACCATGTCTCTCAAATCATCTTGAATTTTTATCAAAACTGTCATGTCCAGATTCAGATACCGTTATATTGGCAACTGAAGAAGTATTTTTTGAAACATTCTTAGAGTCTTGGTGAACTTCTGTACCTTTTTTAACATTTTGACAAACTTTTGAAAGATGTCCAAGCTTACCACACATTCTGCATGTGACATTTCTAGCAGGACAAGGGCGTCCTGATCTAAAATGAGGTGTATTACCACATTTGAAACAAATATTTGTTTGTTTGAAAAACTTATTGTCATTACGAACAAAATTTTGAGTATACCTTGAGTCTTTAGACCTTACTACGTTAATAGATTCTTATTTCGAAGAAATAGAAGGTCCCTTTTCATCTAATTCTTTTACAGAAACTTTTGATAGTTCTATGCTCCTAGCTATCTTAATAGCTTCCTCCAGAGTAGGATTTTCTAAAGATAAAAGTTTTTGTTGGATACTCTTGTCAGTACACTTACAAATATACTGATCTCTTATAAGTTGGTCCCTGAATCCCTCAAATTGACATTCAGCACTTAAAACTCGTAAAGCAGAAATAAAACCTTCCACCTTTTCACCTATTTTTTGTTCTCTCTTAAAGAACCTGTGCCTAATTACTACTAAACTGGGTTGAAAATCAAAACGCAATTCCAGTTTTTTTACTGATTCAGTAAACTCATCTATTTCCTCATCATCTGCTGCACGTACCAATGTGGGTAAATGTTTAAAAATCTCTCTACCTTCAAACCCCAAAGCATTCCGTAACAAACACTTTTTCCTTTCTGCCCTATAGCGTGATCCTCCTATTGCACCAATGTATGTTACAAAAGCATCATACCATTTTTTCCATTGTATTGGAGGATCTCCTGGCGTTTCTAAAAAAAATGGAGGTGGAGCTACTGACTGCATATTAATAACAAATTACAATTTCGCACACAACCTCAATACAAATAAATTACTAGTCCAGATTTAATCCTAATGATGGCAGAGACTAACGATGAAATTGAAGACAGTTAATTGTACAACCACCATCCGGTATTGCACAGCAAGTCTTTTGTTGAGAAATAAGGGTTGTCGCTGCTTTCAATCGGTACCAAGAACTCACCCCTTGCTAGTCCTTTTGAATAATGGTTGACGCTGCTTTCAATCGGTACCAAAAATTCACCCCTTGGTAGTCCTTCACTCGTTTGACAGCTACACCATATAGATCCAAACTTCTTGTAAAAACAAAAACAAAATTTTTTTAATAAGAAAAAATATAATCGTTTTTTCTTTGCTGCCAGTGCTTGATCGTGAAAGATACGAACTAAGTAGTACACCTTTAAGCTGCTATCGAAATATTTGTTGAATGACAGAAAAAACTCTTGACTGTTTCTCAATCCAAAATGGCCGCACATATTTATGTCGATAATTCAACCAGTCTTTCTTACTTCAAAATGGCCGCACTTATTACATCGGTGAATCAGCCAGCTTTTCCCAACTCAAAATGGCCGCACTTATGACGTCGTTTTTTAAGCCAATCCACAAATTTTCATTGTGCTTTCCGTCATGCGTCACACGTTGTCCAAGTGCCAGTGACCTTACAGCATCAGCAGCTAATGATAGGTTGCAAAACAGCACATCCAAGATGGCGCTTGCTGACAACTGGTACGCTAACGTTAACGATGACTTATGTTATAATAACACTCTTCGCCGCTGCCGCTTGAAAATTAAACAGTACCTTTTTTCTTGCTCCGGTGGAAGTACAACTTCAAATATAGACAAGAAAGATCTCTTCCGCTACCGTTCCACAATCGAATATGCCAAGGTGAGGTTCATCGCAGAATTGAGTTTTCTTTCTTCTTTCAGCACGCAGTAGGCTCTACAGATACCCGCGATCGTCGCCATAAAATATGTAGTAATTGCGATGACACGTTAGATGATCCAAGTTGTGTTTAATACAATATTAAGCTGGTGCTGCGCAGCAGCGATATCACATCAGATCAGCACACAGCCAACTGCCTCCAGGTTTAAACAAAACACTCTAAAAGGAATGTTCATACAGAACATCTTAACCAAACATTCCAGAATGAATGAAGAGGACACTACAAAGTGCTATTGAAATCATGCAATATTAATAATAATAATAATAATCAGAGTAGTAATAATGTGTAAATACTAGTTCCACGAAAGGCCCCATCTCATAAACACAGAACAAGATATAAATAAACGGTACAAGCTGCCAATTTTTGTGAACTCATAAAGTGCAATATCATATTCGAAAGGACGATTACCATAGTTTTTTTTTACCATGTTCCTACTATTGGCAGAGACTAGGGGTCTAGTGGCCTTCCACGCTTCACATATATATGAAGCAACCTGATTAAAAGTAGCGCAAGCAAAGGGCCAAAGCATCCTTGCAGTATCAGATGTTGTGAATAAGAAAAAGGGGGCGGAGATAATGTCTTATAATTTTCACGGTAAAGGAGCAAAGCAGCATGAAATGTGTGGCTGATTCATCACCCCCAGCTATAGATGGGTGGGCTACATTCTTCATTTTTCCAGGTGCTGTTAAACAGTTTCACTGGTAAGGTTCCTGTTCTAAATCTAACCTAAATAGCTCTTTTTATTTCTGGGTAGGGCTTTTCCAGATATGGTTCAAATGCAGAAAAAGGTTTAAAAACTTGAATCGTGCAGCAATTTTCACTTTCAGGTGGGTAATGTTATAGTCACAAAACTTATCTTATTCCAGCTGCCCACTAGCTGAAGTCAGACTTTCTGAAGTGAACCAAAACTCTGAGCAGGTTATGGAGCTCAGGCTAGATAGGTATACCAAGGTAGCTTGGCTGACATGCTGCGTATGACCATAGTTCATACAGGATTTTCTAATATTTGCTCAATTCCAGCTTGGTCCATATTCCTGTCCAATATAAGAAGTGTAGTAGAGATGCATACTTTCATCAGAATTAAGGCCCAACTCAAGCCTGAGGGCATCCTTGGGGTTTCATGGGTCAAGATGAAGGAACACCGCAAAAAAAAATCACAGATCTTAGTAGGCCTTTGGCTTGCTGTGGTAGTATAATAGATAGTGTTCAACTGTGTCACTTTCTTAAAAGAAGTGGTATCACATGTCTATCATCCTTCCTCTTTAATGGGAATGGATCTATTTTACAGTCATAGTTGAAGTACCAATTACGGTGCAAATACAGTCGCATATTACCCAGTGGTGGTCACCACTGGTTAGTTCTAGTTAGGTCAGCCGTTCCATATGAAAAGTGTTTTATGTTGCTAACAACTTTGGCACTGTTGACAAAGCTACACAAAAGTTTTCCAAAAAGTTGCTACTTTTTGACTAGTTTGTGCTTAGAAAGTTTTGGGGTGATCCATCAAGCGGGGGCCTAGAAAAAAGTGGGTACCAAAATACAAAATCCCCATGCATTTTTCATAGAGGCCATTAAAAAGGGCTACAGCAGAAACGCCTGAATGGAATTACGCCAAACATGGAGGAAGCTATATCTTGGTCCACAGATTATGCTTTTTGTGATTTGGTGTAAATCCGGTCAGTAGTTTTTGAAATATTAGGTATTCAAAATAATTGTAAATCTGGAAAGTTTAAAATAAAAGCGCTCTGATTTGCCCTGGGAGAGTTTTTTTCCCTTCGGCCATCTCGCTCCCATGGAAGTCAGACTCCTGCAGGAGAAGGCACTCTGGCTGCCAGCAACATGAGAAAAATATTGCTGGCAGCCATTACAGGACTTGGGGACTTAGTCCCCTGTCCTGAACATGTTAGAAACAAATACTATGTGGGGGCAGGGTAGGGATGCCTTGGCCACATAGGCCCCAGGAAGGAGACCCAGAGGACACCCACCCTACCTCCTCGGGCCAAAAACAAAAACAAAATGAAAAAAATTGCTGCAATTCCGCAGAATTCTAAAAATAAAATGGTGACTGGGGCCGCATTGTTCAAATATAGGCTCCGGGGAGTCCACCCCCAGGGCTATATTCAATAACAGGAGTGGGGGCCGAAATCATGAAAAAAGGGGAGGGGGCACATGCCCCCCACCCCAAGCAATTAAAGGCCACAGAGAGCCTCAATTTGCATAGAAGCGAGCAAATTGTGGCACCCTGGGGCCTGGACGGCTACCCTCCCAAGCCTCCAGAAGCCCTGGGGACCCCATCCTTGAGCACTGATTTCTTTAAAACATTCCAGCTCACCCGCTGTTTTAACAGGGCTCAAGGCTCTTCAATCCGGCATTAGCGCCATCTTGGGTGAGGGGATTAGAGGCTACTCGCTCCTTTCTCAGCGTCGTTTTGGAGTATGCTTTAGTGTCGGGCTGATTGCACTTGCCTGCCTATTTAGGACAGGCAGGGCAAGCGTGCAGCGAACCAGACTGTGATTGACCTGACTTTGCACTGGTTACTGTTTGAGGGAAGCTGGGGGTATTAATGCTGCTAATGTATCGCGGTGTTATTGAAACTGGCGAATTGCTCTTTTAAAAATAACTGTTTTAAATATGTTTTTGGGAAATAAAATATTGTTTGAAAGGCCGCTTACCGGCACATAAAAAACATTCTAGCTCACCCTCTGTTTTAGCGGGGCTCAAGGCTCTTCAATCTGGCATTAATGCCATCTTGGGTGAGCGATTAGAGGCTACTCGCCCCTTTCTCAGAGCCATTTTGGAGTGCGCTCTAGTGTCGGGCTGACTGCACTTGCCTGCCTATTTATGACAGGCAATGCAAGCGCGCAGCGCGCTTCACAGGGGGCGCGCCGGTGGCGCACCAGAGGCAAGCCCGTCTGCGCCCGTCCACGCTCCGGACGCACTCAGCGCCAGCCACGCTGCCCGTTTCGACAGAGAACAAGGTCGAACGATATACTCCAGGGAACAGCTCATTAATATTGGAAAGAGGGAGGTTAAAGGACATCATCATTTTCCACATGCTACGGGCCATGAGAAAAAGCCCTTCAACTGCGGACTGATCAATAGCAGATCGTTAGTTAAACACCACCTGGAGGTGGCTGTCATGATGGAAGACATGGATCTGGATGTCCTATTTCTAACAGAGACTTGGACTAGTGCTGACTCTGTTGTAGAAATGGGACCCGCCTGCCCTGAAGGTTATAAAACCTTCACAAACCGAGGGCAGCGGGTAGAGGAGGAGGGGTGGGAGTGATTTTTAAGGAGAAGTGGAATTTTGCGCCATTAAAGATAGATGATGTCATAGGGATCGAATACCTGGGTTTTTCGCTACAGGAGGCCAAAGGTAGGCTACTCACAGGAATGGTCTGTTATAGACCCCCAGGGCAAGATACCCAATACCAAGTACTTTTGGACACCATTTCCAACCTGACCCTAACCCATTCCAGTATGATTCTACTGGGAGACTTTAATTTATGGGAAAACTGGAGCTTAGGCAGTCACCTGAGAGATTTGAGGCACACAAGTGCAAATCTTAACCTACAACAATTGGTACAACAACCTACTCATCAAGGGGGGCATGCTCTAGACCTCTTGTTCGCCAATCAGACCGAGACTGAAGTGATAAATATACTGCCACAAAGCTGGACTGATCACTATTTTATACATTTTAAAATCAAGATACCCAGATTAGAGGATAATAATAATCGCCCGGCGACATACCCGAAAGGAAGAGAGTGGGCGAAATTAGGAAAAAATAGGACCCATCCGATCTTCCCAAACCTAAATCTCTTTGCCTCCACCATCACCGTAGAGGAAAACTATCAAATATATTGTAACCACATAACTGACACTCTGGACTTGCTAATCCCGGTAAAAAGACTCAATAAATAGGAACAAAACCTCAGCGCCCTGGTACAATGAAGATTTGAAAATACAACGAGTGTCATGCAAGAAAGCGGAGAGGAAATGGAGAAAGAATTACTTAGAGCTAGATATGAAAGAACTGAAATTAGCACAGGCTAAATATAAGGAGTCTATCTTAAAGTCTAAAGCAGACTTTTTTGCTAACTCTATTTTACAACCACCCAATTGCACTAAAGCTCTTTTTAATATCTTCACAGACCTCTCTACCCCGACCTGTACGAGCAATAAGGTGGCTGCATCGCAGAAACTCTGTGATGAGATTGCCTTTCACTTAAAAGATAAAATTGCCAAAATTGTTGGAGCTTTCCATCCTAACAATTCTGGTGAGCAGGATAATCTTGTCCAGAAGCTGGAGGTGGAACCGCGGGTGAATACCTCCCTGGAAAATGTTCAAGCCCTCACTGAGGACTCTTTTAACAACCTGGTTCATAGTGTGTTCACGGGCTCCCCTCTCGACCCCCTTCCACACAGAATCTGGAAAACATCTGGTCAAGATACCCTCCCCTGGCTGCGACGGATTTGTAACCAATCCTTGGAAGAAGGAATGATTCCGGAGATGTGGAAGCAGGCAGTAGTGACACCCCTGCTTAAGAATCCCTCATTGGACCCTACAATTCCTGCATATTTTTAGACCTATCTCCCTTCTGCTATATCGGATTAAAATCTTAGAAAAAGCAGTAAGTAAGACTCTATCCTGCTATTATTTATTATTTTATTTATTTGTGTATTTTGTAAAGCGCGCAGCTGCCCCAACGGGGCGTCCCGGCGCTAATGAATCTGGAAGCAGTGGGCAGATATAAGACATATTATAGATCAAAAAGATGAGTTTTGAGGGCCCTACGGAATAGAGATTCTGATGGACATGCTCGGAGGGACAGAGGGAGCTTATTCCATTGCTGAGAAGCAGAAACTTCGAAAGTTTTTCCTCCCTTTCGGGTTCTCTTAAACCTAGGAGTGACTAGGAGAAACTGGGAGTTTGAGCGCAATGACCTGGCATTATGATAGGGACGTAAGCAAGTTTTAAGATAGGCCGAGCCTTTGCCCTGCGTAGCCCTGTGAGCCAATGTCATTGCTTTAAATTGACATCTTTTACTTACTGGCAGCCAGTGCAGTTTACGAAGATAAGGGGTGATATGATGTCTGGGAGGAATACCCTCCCCAAACGAGCTGCCGCATTCTGCACCGTCTGAAGTCTGTTACACACACCGGCCGTGATGCCTACATACAGTGCGTTGGCATAATCGAGATGGGAGGTTATCAGGGCATGAACCACTGTTTTTCTGCAATCAGTGGGCAGATAGGTTATGAGTCTTTTTATTGTTCTGATCTTAGCAAAACAGGATCCTGCTACCGTTTGCACCTGGTCTTCGAAGGTAAGCTGGTTATCCCAGCGAACCCCGAAATTCGCTGGGATATCTGGAGGATAACCATTTGCTGGATAGGGACCAATTTGGGTTCCGCCCAGGTCACGGCACAGAGACTGCCCTGGCAACTGTGTTGGACAACTTACGAATGCGAGCTGACCATGGGAATGTTACTGTTTTAGTGCTACTTGATATGTCCACTGCATTCGACACGGTGAGCTATACAGTACTGGTGGAGAGACTGGAGAAGATAGGGGTGAAAGGACGGGCCCTACAGTGGTTACAGTCCTATGTATTAGGAAGACAACAGGTGGTGACTATGGCTCCGTTCACTTCTAGCAAATCTCCAGTAATCCATGGGGTACCGCAGGGCTCTGCGATCAGCCCTATTCTATTTAATATCTATCTACGGCCCCTGTTCCCCATTATTACATCATTTGGAATCGACCTGGTCAACTACGCTGACAATACCCAACTGGTGTTTTCCCTGGAAGGGAAACGTGCAGTATCCATGGATACGTTCCAGGAGTGTATGCGTCAGACTGCTGGTTGGCTCAGGAAAAATTCTCAACAGTTTAATGGGGGAAAATGTCTCAGCATATACCACTGGAGTTTAGGCTCACTCCCTAGGAGGAACCTTTGGTTCCAGTCAGCACGGTGCGCAATCTGGGGATTATGGTGGGCGGCAATCTGCAATGGAGTCGCAGGCCAACAAAACCGCTAGCCTGTGATTCTCTCTGATGCTCATGATACAGCAGATTCTCCCGCTACTACCAAAGGACTTGCGCTCCCTTGTAGTGAGGAACATAGTGCTGAGTAGGCTGGACTATTGCAACTCCCTGTATTTGGGAGCACCACACTACATCTTTCAGTGGTTGCAAAGAGTCCCGTCCATGGCAGCAAAGTTGGCGCTAAATAGGCAATGCAGGTCCTCTACTACTCTGGCCTTGAGAGATCTCCACTGGTTGCCTATTAAGTAAAGGGTCTGCTTTAAATCGCTCTGTATGGTATAAAGAGCAGTACATGATTTGGGCTTAGTCCCACTGCAGGAGAAGTTTACCTGGTACAATCCCAAGAAGCAGCTTTGCTCCTCCAGCGCAAATTTGATGACGATTGCCAGAATTAAGCGCTCTAGGATGGGGTGGAGGGCTTTTAGTGTGGCTGCCACACATCTATGGAACGAGCTACCCCAGAGCATCAGACAAGTCAACTCCCTGACCGAGTTCAGAAAGAATCTGAAAACTTGGCTCTTTCCTAAGTATTGATCTCCAATTCCCTGATACTCCGGTCTGCTCATATGACGGTCATACTTAAGTCTAAGCGCCAGGATACCCTTGGGGTGGCAGTTTGTGCTATACAAGAACCTTTTACAATTGCAATTACAAATACAATTACAATTAATAAAGGGAAGGGACCTTGCACATCCTCCCTCCCCAAGCAATTATTGTCCCTGGGGAGCCCACCTCTGGGGCAGAAATGCTAAAAAAAAAAGGCTGGAGGCCACAAACTCCCCCACCAGATCCTTTAAAAGGCCATTGGACCCAATCCCATACGGGCGCTATTGAGAATTTATGGGGAGGGGCAGTGCAGCCTCTCTTCCTGAGCCTTCTGTGGCCCCAGGGACTATGGGTGAGTGAGTGGAGTGACGCCTGACAATACTCCATGCAGACATGACATGAAAGTCAGCTGTCCCAGGCCAGCTGCAAACCCGCCATCTTCATCTCACAATACAGGGAGACATAGCCTCCCCCTCCTTATTCTCCTCAGGCCAGAGCAGGACTGACTATCCCCTCACAGAAGTTAGTGCTGATGCCTCAAAGGCTGCTACACATTGGAGCCTATGCCATGCTCTGCCAAGTGAGGGAGGCAAGGTAGCAAGTGTGGAACAGTCCATGCCAGATCAAGGGCACACGCTGCCAAGTTTGCGTGGCATGCAACGCCAAGCGATGACTCTTTCTTTCACAAATAAGAGCATTCTGTGCCAGTTAATGGGCATAGCCTACGGGAGGTTTGTGCCACTCCAAACAGAGGAGCTGCTGTGTCAAGTGAGGTGGATTGGTGCCACGGCCCAGTTTGCCTACAGTCCTCACCTCCTCGCATAACAGAATAAAGAACCGGAAACCCGCCCACTCAAAGGGGTTGGCCCTGTGAAAAGGACATATGCAGCTGCTGTGCCACCGCATGTTTTTGTACTTGTCAAAGGAATATGCAAGGCTTTAAGTGGGCCGGGTCTCACTGGGTCTGAGCACTGGCAGATTTTTAAAGGGAGCCTCGAAACAGGTCTCTGTCGGGCTCTGTTTTGTGCCCTGGCACAGGCGGTCCGTTTTTGTCTTGACTGCAGTGACATCAGGCACATGGATGTGCGTGCTCGCACTGCTCACACTGCTCACTAGTGGAGAAGTCACGGCATGACGTCATGCCAGGTGAGCATTGTAGGGGAAGGGAAATCCTTCAAAGAGAGTCATTTTCTCTCTCTCTGCATTTCCCTTCTCTTTTTGAAACTCAGGAGCTGCAACATTGTCGTGGTGTCACCAGGGCTTTAAGTGGAAGCTTTTTCAATATTATATACAAGCCATAGTTGCTGCCTATTTATCTTATGCAACGAACAACCATTGACTAAGCCAATAGTCCTGGCTTGTTGTAGGTATGATGTTGCTTGTTGTATCATATATCTGGATGCAATGACAGAAACAGCAAAATACAAGTTGGGCCACACACTATGCTAAGCACAGATTTTTATCTTATGTGTTTTCATGGCATGCCCTCACATTGGCCACGCCCCGTTGAGAGACCCACTCAGTTTTTTATGCCACTCACAACGTCACCGAACCCCCTGAAGCTCCCTATTTTGCAAAAAAGATTGAAAAGCATATTCTTAGAACCAATGGCATGCCAGCCTTCAGGACCAATCACCTTCAAGAAGAGCATACCGCCCATACATCGAGTTCCAACTGTATCAGTGACTTCTACACTCCAAAGAGTGAGCTTTGTCAACTCTCTGGACAGTGCACGACCCCCCCAGGGCACCACAAAACACAACAACTGAACGAAACAAGTGAGCTGCGTGCCAGGAACCAATGAAGAGCATGGTATGTACAAGCAAGAGAGATGCCATAGGCAAGTGTGTGACATGCGTTGCCAGGTTAGGATCATACTGTATCAAGGGGATGTATATTGTGCAAGGTGAGAGGCGTGCCAGCCACACATGAAGGGAAATCCATGTAAAGTGATGGCCATGTTGACGTAATGCCTGCCTTCAAAACACTCTTCCAAAAAAAACGGCATTGATCCAATTTATGGAATCATGGGTGGGTTGGGGGGGGCAATATCAATACTTTTCAGAAGAGAAACCCACACTAAACATCAATCCTTGAAAATAATTTACACTAAGGATTCACTAAAACTGAACACATACCTTATTTTATGAAGAGAACAGACTCTGTTTGGGCGGAAAAGTCCTCTGCATGGTAATGGTCCGGCACCCCTGCCCTGAGTGCCCAACTGTACTGATATCTGGAGCCCTAAAGTTGATTTTAGTTGTCATAGGCAACAAGCAAACAAGGATCAGGTGTGTGAGCCATGACATAAGCCTGTCTCACAGGTTGAATTATTATTGCAATGAGAGGGGTGCCCAAAGCACTACCCTCATAGTGATGGAAGGCATCTGCCTTCACCAAGAGTGAGTGAAGCATCAGGAGTGGCTTGGTGGCAGAATACTGTGTAGTGCAGTGGCAGCTGGTGAATTCTGAAAGTGGTGGCGTGCAAAAAACATTCATTGTTCTGAGGGAGAGCAAAAGTAATAAAAGGGAGGGAGGTCTCCCCCAGAGATTTTTTTTTTATGGAGTAAATGTTCATGCCTTTTACTGTGTATTGTGAAACTAGCTCATATTTGATTACCAATTTATGGGTTGGATTGGTTCTCTCTGTGGCATCAACCATGTTCTTGCAATATCCAGTCCTTCTTCCATTTTGACCATGCCAAATACTAGAAACTAACCCAAGTCAAAGAACCCTTGAGGTCCACTGGGAGGAGCCTCCGTGCCCAGTCACTGGTTCCCTCTTGGTAGCCTGCGCACAATGTGTAAACGTGACGAGTTCTTAGGTCTGTGTGCAAGTAGTCAGCTCATTGAGGCCAACATTTTGTTTTTGCATTTCGGGACTTGTAGTCCAAATCATTTCGGCATTGGATAATTAGGACTACAAATTCCAGAACGCTTTTCAGAGCATTCTGGAATCACTGGCCGGAAGAGCCATTGTGGCCGAACAGGCTAGGGATGTCGATCTCAAATCTGAGGACCTGGGTTCGAGTCTCTGCATTGACGCTCAACATCATGTGAATCTTAACAAACAAGAATGTGTTCTTGTGTAACGTAACTGGTGCACATGTAAAGCGCTCTGTTACCTTCAGGTCTAGTTTGCGCTATATAAAACTCAAGAAAAAAAAATACAAAAAAAATGGTACTGGAAAAAGAGCGAGAACTGCACTCACATGTGCAGTGTATTTATTAGAGGTCAGGTTACCTTAAAATCTATGGAGAGCTGTCATGGAGCAAGAGCAGGTGTATCTAGGGGTGCTGTGTTCCTGGGCCCGGTGTATTTCTCTGAATGAAGTGACGACAGGCTAAATGTCCGTTCTCTCTGTTGAGACTGGCTTGCAATGTCACCATATTTCTTGGATTAAGTATGTCAAAAGTACCCAAGGTGAACTGGATAATCCACGGCTGTTCTTTAACCCTGAACAAATCAATAACCTAAATGTGCTGCGGGTCAGGGAGGTTTTTTGAATTGAATCACAAAAATCAAGATGTAATAGTATGATGGCTAAAAAATCTGGGGCGCGCTGTTATGCTAAAATCTCTGAGCAATATAGAAATGTACCTGACTGTAGATATGCCTAATTTGCATAGACGTTTGCTATTTTACGTTCCCTTAGTTTGTTTCCTCAGCTGCCAATAGCATGGCATAGACCCTCAGAACTGCCTATTTGTTATTGTGATATGGCTAGTGCAATTGATACTTTACCAATAGTTTTTATATGCCACAAGTATGTATCCCTTCAACAGAAGTATACCCGCCCTCTTTTTCTTAATAAGGATTCTAAACAAGTTTGACCGCCTTTGCTATATTTGCAATTTTAATCTAATGCTAAGGATTTTTTTATGTATCACGGTTTTTAGCTGGGGTTTTTTCACTCTGAGAGGTGATAAGTTTGTTCATATTGTATGACTGCTTTCATTGTGAATTTTATATTTTTAAGTACGTTTATGATCTACTGTGTGTAAAATGAATAAAGCATTTTTGACTTGACTTGTGTTGGAATCTTTGGTGTGGTTTCCCTTGACTTTTTGCCTCTACCTCCTGTGTTTTTGATGTTGTGCTGGGTTTTGTTTTTGCTGGCTTAGATGCTTTGGGCACTTTGCCACTGCTGATCAGTGTCAAAGGTCAAGTGCTCCCTGTGTAAATTGTTATTACAATTGGTTCTCCCTGGTTGGCATATTTGATTTACTGGTAAGTCCCTAGTAAAGTGCACTGAGTGTGCCAGGGCCTTTAAATCAAATTCTATTAGTGGGCCCGCAGCACTGATTGTGCCATCCTCCTAAGTAGCCCTGCAAATGTAACTCAGACCTGCCCCTGCAGTGTCTGCACGCAGTTTTGAACTGCCATATCGATCTGGCAAGTACACCCACTTACCAGGCCCTATCCTTCCCTTTTCTTACATGTAAGACACCCCTCAGGTAGGCTCAAGGTACCCCCCTGGGCAGGGTGCAGTGTACGTGAAAGGTAGGTACTGGAGTGTTGACATGTCCTGATGGTAAAATACGGCCACTTTAGTTTTTCACTATTGTAAGGCTATACTTTGTAACTTCCCATTGAGACAAGATAGAGAGATGAAGTTTAGGCTCTCTGAACTCAGAAATCATTATCACATATTTTAGTGAAGATGTTTTTTTAAATGTGTGGTTGAAAATGCCACTTTTAGAAAGTACAATACCTAAACTGGGGAATGGCCCCTTATTAAGTCAGTAAATCTGGGCCACTATAAGTACTACCAAAATGCCAATCCTAACACCGAACCTCAATTTTTGTTCATGGTCACTTTATTTAATAACAGGGAAACTTTTTTATCTCTTCTTTTTTTCTTTGCAACAATTTAAACAAAATAGTCATAAACACAATATACAGTGAAATACACAAAGCATAGGGGCAGATTTACAAGCCCCTTGCAACAATTTTGCACTGCTCTTGAATCACTTTTTGTGATGCAACGGCAGCGTAAACAATGTGCCACATCGAGGCTCATTTACAACGTGATGCATCTAGGGAGATGCATCACTGTGTAAAGCCCTGCGCCACATTATACCTGCGTCAGGTATAATGTATGCAAGGTGGGCGTTCCCACGTGGGAAAGCCTCGTAGAAGTGATACACCGAAAACTACAAAAATGTCACTGCGCCAATTCTAGGACACCACTGCGTCAAAACCTTACGGCTGCTTTGAGCAGGCGTAAGGTGTGACGCAATGTATTAGGAATAGGCCTCCCCATGCATTGCTGAAATTGCGTTGTACTTGCAAAACGACTACAGCAATGCGTGACTTTTGCACCGACAGATACATCAAAATTTCTGATGCATCTGTCAATCCTTGCGCCATGTTGCGCCGTATTGTAAATACGGCACATCCATGGTGGCACAAGGGTTTCGCACGCAGGTGCAGGGAAACTGACGAATCTGTATAGATGCGTCAGTTTCTTGTAAATGAGCCCCATAATGTATCCATCTCAAATCATATCACATTGTCAGCCACCCCACCTCACACAACACAAAACAATTCAAAACACAAAAAGACACATCATGGCAAGACCGCATACATTTACAAATCAAATACAGTTACAAACAATCTTAACAAAACCAACATTAATTAGTAAATCCAACAGTTCTCAATGTTGCAGCCTAAGTGGATTTTTTTTTAAATTTTGTACTTCTAACTAATCAATTCCTCATAAATGGACATACTCAACATCCCAGTGCCAAGCTGATTAGGAACGAGGAAGTGGCCCTGTAGTTCATCAATGTCATCTAATGTCATCCACCACTCACTACTCTCATGCACTTTCGGTTGAGAATGCGATAACGTGTTTCAAACCAATCAAATTTGAAGGTTCTCATCAGGACTCAGAACTGACATGAACTGAAAATAATAATAATAGCAACATAAATCTCTCAAATAGGTTGGGTGGGCAGAATAATAAAAACAATTGTCAACATCATCAATCATCCTAATGTACCACATGGCTGTTGCATCCATAAGCCAAAAGCCCTCACTTTGTATGCCTCCTGATGCTCCAAATCAACCTGCAAATCACCAAACAGAAGCTGTATATTAACCCCTTCTACGCTCATGACGAGCTCAGCTCGTCATGAGCGTAACCTGCGCTACGCGGATGACAAGCTGAGCTCGTCATGTAACGCGGGTTTTTTTAAATCGCAGCGCGCAGCGGGAAAACCGCTAGCGCGCATGCGGTTAACTCACCACCTTTGATCTTGTTCTAATCACTCTTACGCGTAGTTCCCATCTAGGTGCTACTTACTTGAAATAATTGAAGTTATATTTCCTATCAGAGGTTTAAACAAATGGATCCATTCCCAGATGATCTGAAATGCATAAATGGATTATATTCACTTTCATTCAAAGTGAAATTCAATTATTTCCAGTAAGTAGCACCCAGATGGGAATTACGTGTAAGAGTGATTAGAATGCTGTTCATCGTCATAGACTTCGTTTTCCAAGGTACTGTTTGTTCGGGGGTCTGTGTGACTCCGTGCCTGATGCCGCGCACCTCGCGGTCTGGGCTGACCTTTGGATTTATTGCTAGCACAACATCATAATATCCCCAGGTGGAGCTATTTGTTTTCTATAAGCTTTATTTTGGAAATAATTGTTTGACACTGTAGGGGAGAATACTTGGAACACAGCAAAGAGCTGCCTGCTGGGGTTATACCGCCAACCCAAGGGATATAAGGCACAAGCGCGCTTTGCCAATCTAGCATTGATACTAGCAAAGAGGCATATCACCAGTCGATGGAAGGCAACAAACCTAGGGGCATATCATCAAGGCGCGCAATAAAATTATTGCCGCTTTAGCGTCCGTTTTTAGGCGAAAAGCAGCGATAATCTTATCGTAAGGTCATGCTACCGCATGAATCCATGCCTCAGCGCCTGTTTCCTGAACACCCAGCATCTCAACACTAATGAGATGCATAGTAGGCATTCCGCACTAAAATAACGTGAGACATGTCGCTAACACAACTTACTCCTATGAGCCATCTGGCCGCAAACCCGCGCAGAGACGATAATTATATCGCTAACTGCGCTTATCGCTGCTTTGTTTACGCCTGCTTTCAAACTGACTTACCCATTATATCCAGTGGAAGGTGGATTGTAGGGATGAGCCCCCCCTGCCCTATCAACAAGGATCTAACTATCGCTGTGCTGTTATCGCACACTTTTGCCACTATCGCTGGCTTTCCTATCGCATTGGAAATAAGCGTTGCTGATAGCGCGCTATCTCTGCGATAAAATCCAGCGATAGCCGGCGTTAAGTTAAAACGTGCTAAGCGCGCTTAGCGATGATTGTCGCTTCTTGTTGCTGATATGCCCCCTAGAGTCCTGGACGGAGGAAGTGATCAAGTGGAGTCTTGTTGAAAGTGCTGCGATACGTAGGGAAGAGGAGAGGAGGCTGAGAAAAATACTGATAGGGATGGCATGGGATGTGCTGTGCAAGGCGTTTAAAAGCTGGGAAGAACCACCACAGGTATAAGTGCCATGATTACGGCTGTGGCTTAAACACTGAGTGTAGGAGGCAGATGCCGATTATAAGATACACCCGAGCACATTGTAATGTAATGTATTGTGATACATGTCCTGGGTCTCGTGCAGGTCTCTTTGCGAAAGGTCACTGTATTACTCTGTCTTTTAGGCGGCTATCGATGGTGTTCCCAGTTAGATAACTGCGGGTGAGGGGTTGGGTGGGAGACCCTAGGGTAGTTGTTATAGGTTTACTTGGAATTTTAAATTGTGAGTTAAAGATACAGAATGGAATATCTACTGTCAGAAAATGTATACACTGTAATATGTTGATGTTAAAGAGCTACTCACATTGTGATGTTGAACTGGCAACTTGACCATGTATGTACTAGTAATGCGCATGATGGTGAGCCACAATGATACTACTATGTTCTAATGTGAATGTAGAAGTTTGTGTTACATTTTTTGGGGTGGAATAAATGTTTTCAAGTGCTATTTTACTTCATGTATGTTGACTTTTGTCGTTTAATCATGTTGAGTTTAGATAAAGATACTTTATTTTTCTAAACTGGCGTGCTGTCCCTTTGTGCAGTTTTCACTATGTTACTGTGTGTCTTGAATACAAATACTTTACACATTGCCTTTGGGATAAGCCTGTCTGCCCCTGCCAAGCTACCAAGGGGGTGAGCAGGCGTTATCTAAAGTGTGTATCACACTTACCCAGACTAGAAGCAAGGGTCCCTACTTGGACAAAGGTACATATCCCTGCAAATTAGAGACCCCCAGTTCTAACAACGTGACTAGCCTGCAATGTGACTGTGAACCCCCCATAGTCCCTCCTGGGGAGGGCACCTCTACGAGCTGGGAGAACCAGATGGGGAACTCACCTCACCGTAACATCTTCATCTTTCTTAGGATATCAGATTGCGCTTCTCGGAGACACATTGTGACATAGTGCAAGTTCCTCAACACCCCCTGCAAAGCACAAATACCACATAGGCAAGTGTAATACACAGTTCCCTTATTCCCTCTTTCTACTACCTTGTGCGCAATGTCGTTAACGGCACTGGGCACGCAGAGGAATGAAAGCAAGGGACCAATCACTACATGGCTTCATAATAAAGCCAAACAGTAATTGGCCACATCTGTGAATCTAGCCTGAGCCTCACACCCCTGTGCTGCCTCATGTTCAGCGCAAGACTAGAGGCCTAGCATGGCTTCTGACCAAATCAAGACTTTGCACCCCTGCTGTTTATATACACAGCACTCCTTTGAAGACCTGGTGAGCTGCGGCTATGATCCTCCCCCGCTGGCTCATTAATTACAGGTAAGGAGGTGCAGTCTCTCAAGTACGCAAGTCAGCTTGGAAAGTGAAAGGTACCCGTCCAATCCTACATGTACACTTCTCTGCAGTGAGTGACCTGTGTGAGCCTGCAAAACCCCACCCCAGCCTTAACTCAGGAAGTGCCTACTCGAGACTGTAACAAAGTACTGCCTCTGCGCAACCAAAATAAAGACATTTTCTCTTCACAATGAATGCAGGGGTTGGTGACCAACTAATATGAGTTGGAAAATGCCCTTTACGCTCCCATAGAGGAACAGCCCCATGTGTAGAGGTGAGGGGAAGTTTACCCGGTCCTTTTTAACCTGTGTCACTGGAGTGAGACCTACAGGATCACTCCCTTTTTAAAGTTCCACTGCTGTGTGCTTAACACACCCTTGCTAACATCATAATAGTTTGAAGTGCTGCACAGCGTGGAAATTGTGTCTCTGTGCTGGATGTATGTGTGCCTGGGAGGAGTCCATAAAGGGACAATGCATTACTGAGTGTGTGCATGCTGTATGCATGTGCTGGAAGTACATGTGCTTGAGAATGGCATAGTACCTGAAGGATGTAGTGCTATGCAGTACGAGCAGGGTAAGTGCATGTGCTTGGTGTATGTGTATCTGGGAGTGGTGCAATACTTGAGGAGTGCAGTACGTGCAGGAGGAGTGCATATGGTGGGTTTATGTGTGCCTGTGAGTGGTACAGTACATAAAAGACACTATGCTGGGCAATGCACACATGTTAAATGCAAGTGCTTATTGTATATGTGCCGCTGAATGGTACAGTACATGATGGATACAGTACTGTACAGAGTGTGTATGCTGTACACATGCACTGGGTGTATGTGTGCCTGTGGATGGGACAATACATGAGGGTCCTTGTTGGATTGGGCCCTTTTTGCTGAGTTATTCCCAAACTTTTTGCCTTCCTCCTGTATTTTTCTGACCTTATTTTTGTTGGCTTTAGGATTCTGTGCACTTTACCAATGCTGACCAGTGTAAAGTACATATGCTCACTCCCTAAAAGATAATGGTAATTGGTTTCTCCATGATTGCCATATTTGATTTACTAGTAAGTCCCTCGTACAGTGCACCAAATGTGCCCAGGGTCTGTACGTCAAATGCTACTAGTGGACCTGCAGTACTGATTGTTCCACCCACATTAGTAGCCCTGCAAACATGTCTCAGGCCAGCCACTGCAGTATCTGTGTGTGCAGTTTTCAACTGCCATTTCGACCTGGCAAGTAAAACAACTTGCCAGGCCCAAACCTTCTCTTTTATTACATGCAAGGCACCCCTGAGGTAGGCCCAAGTTATCCCCATTGACAGGGTGTGGTGTATTTAAAAGGTAGGACATGTACTGTTGTGTTTTACACGTCCTGGCAGTGAAATACTGCTAATTTTGTTTTTCAGTACAGCAAGGCCAATCTCTCCCATAGGTTAGCTTTGGAGCTGCCTAGTAATATTTTATAAGTATATCTTCTAGTTGGGAGCTGATAGAAATTTAGAGTTTGGTGTCTCTGGACTCACTATTTAAAAATACATCTTTTAGTGAAAGTGTTTTTTTTAATTGCAGGTCTGAAAATGTCACGTTTAGAAGTTGGCATTTTCTTACTTTAACCAGGCCTCAGCCTGTCAGGATGACAGTGGAGCTGTTTGTGCATTCACTCTAGACAGTCATACAAAGGGAGCTGAGGTGTGCCCTGCATATCCCGATGGCCCACCACCAGTAGAGTGGTAGGATGAGTTGACACTGACACCTTAATAAGGCTGTACCTGTCCACATACAAAGAAGTCTCCATCCCCTAGAGTATGTCTGGAGTCAGGGCAGGGAAAAACAGGGTCTTATGCACTACAAAGTCTTTCCTTTGAAGTTTGCCTACCTCAAAGGCTGCAATGGGTATAAGTACTGGACCTCTGACATTCTGCCAGGAAGAAGAGCTGGATAGCTGTCAGGAGGGACTGCCACTTTTCTGTTTGCTTTACTGTTGGCCTGCTGCTTGCTGCTTCTGTCCTGGGAGTTAAACGACTGGACTTTGCTTTCTACATCCTGCTTCCAAGGTTGTCCAAGGGCTTGGGTTGAGCTTGTCTCCTGTTAGGAAGTTTCAGGGCCATCAACGATTTCATCTGCAATCACTGGGCCCCTCTGCTGAGGAGTCCTACTTGCCAAGTGGTGCCAATTCCAGTTCCTGGGGCTTAAATAAGTGAGTTTGGGGTGCTACTAAGAAGAAACCAAGTTATTGACACTGTTCGACTCTGACTCCGTGCCACTGCCTGCACCGGAGTCGTGGTACTCCTCAACGCACCAACTGAAACTTGCACCGCAGGATCCGACGACGACGCAGCACCTCCGAAGCTATGCCACTACACGAGTCTCGACAAGCGCACCATCGGTGGTACACCGCCCGAAGCCTATGGCCTGGTTTGATCGTGACGCCATGGAAAGCGATGCCTCGCTGCTGGATTCTTTAAATAAATAAAAACATATTTAATATTTTTTATTGTTTTTTTTACACTTATAACATATGACAAGTAACATGTAATCGTCATCGCATTTGTACATACAGGGGTGACAGCCCATGTGGCTTAGCTGCTGGCTGTACAGTTCACTCGTAGAGCTCATAAGCTTGAAAGTCCCTGCATCTCTACAATCCCACATATAGCATATACCATATACTCATTGGCGCTTTGTGCTAGGGGCAACTGTCAGGCTGGTCGGAGTGAAACAAAATATATGCATGACCGGCCCCCTGTCCAGCTGTCTACTCTGAAAGAGAAAGAAAGAGGGGGGAAAAGAGAGAAGAGTTTAGGGCGGAAGGGGGGCGTCCTGTTCTAGTGGTTAGTGTGGAGGTGGGCCCTTTGATTGTTTCTGGCTAGCACTTTCATGGGGGCTCGTAAGGTACTAGGAACTTGTCCAAGGATGCCCACATACCCCTGTTGGGTTTTCTTCATGGTGTGTTTCGTAAGGCTGTGATGTTTGCTCCTCTCAGGTATGTCACCCAGTTGAGCCCCCCCTGAAGGTGGCTTTGGAGGTTTTCTTTCCACTTGGTGAGTACTATCTTGACTGCTCGCTCCACAAGAAGGAACCAAGGAACCTTCTGGCAAACGCAGAGTCACCTCTCCTGTAGCAGTAAAGAACCTACGCATCACCTCCCCTGCCTGGCAGTAAGGAACTGACGCATTACATCCCCTGCAACTTTAAGGAACCAACGCCACACCTACCTTTCCGATGCATCAGCTCCTCTGTGTTTTGCATTGTATTTGTTTTTCCCGACATCTCCAGTTACCTAAACCCTTACATCTGTTTACCACTACCCACTCCTAAAACCCAAAATTATAATTACCATCCTTAACCACTACGCACCCCTAAACCCTATAACGATAGCACACTTATTCATGTATATTCATGTATTTTCATGATTATGTGCCAGATGTAGAACTCTAACATCTTGTAAAATTAGTGTTATGCGTTTATCAAAACCCGTTTCAGGGGGCCATGTGGCACGCAGGGCCTACTGGGCCAACCACAGCCGTTGAGGCTTTTCTACTCCTGATGTCCCAGGGCCCGGCCTACTATGGATTCTGAGCAACTGGGCCAAATATCACTTCTGCTCTTGACTCTCAGTGGTAGACATGGTTGTGTAGTCCAAGACCCATACCATCATTTACTACTACCCATCTCAAAGACCTAAAATTACCCTTACCAACTTTTACCACTACCCACCCCTAAACCCTCACCCTTACCACCCTTTACCACTACCCACTTCGAAAACCTAAAATTACACTTACCATCCTTTATCACTACACACCATTAAACCCTGTAGCCATAGCATGCTTATTCATGTATATATTTGTAGCCCAAAAACATACAAGTTGTTTAATGGGCATTCTTTAAAAAGGAAAAATGTTTTTTCAGTGTGCCCGATGTATAACTCTAATCTCTAATCAAATGTGCGTTATGCGTTTGTCAGAACCCCATTCAGAGGGCGATGTGGCACACAGGGGCTACTGGGCTCAACCCTACGCTGGGGCCTGTTACTCCTGATAGCCCAGCCGACTACGGATTCTGAGCAACTGGGCCAAGTACCCCTTCTTCCCTTGACTCTCAGTGGTAGACGTAGTTGAGCAATCAAAGGCTCCCTTGGGGGGCGGGTGTGGATACAGATTAGTGAACATGAGCTCACAACTCAAAATGTACTCAACAGCAGCAATAAATCATTGTCAAGCCAAATATTCACTTTTATGAAACTAAAGAAGTATTTTATTTTCTACTGCTAACCACGCAAACGAAGTATACGACATTCACAAAAAATTACACAATCCTCCCCTGAGGTCGGGGCTCCAATGTCTCTCTGCTAAATCCTAGTCCCACTCTCTCTTCACGTTAGCAATCTTTGTTACTCCCCATTCACAACTAGTAACATCCAGGGTACGGCCCACTAGTAGTAAGAGTCCAAAAGAGTCCACTTCGACTCTGATTTAAAGTCTTAAGTATTCCATCACACATGCGCTCGAGTTAGCAGCAAGTTTCGCCGGGACCATAATGCCTGAATCAAGTCTTCCCACGCTAGCAGAAGTGAAACATTCAGAGTCCTGGAGTGCACCTCTGGAGTGCACCCGTCCGAGGGCGCTCGTAGCAGCTACCGTCCAAGTCAGGTGAGTCGGCAGATGTGGACTCAGCAGCTGCACTCAGTGGGTACAGGCTCTATCTCTTGCGGTTGCACTCCTGTAGCAAGCTGAGGTTTTCTACAACATCTCCTGCAGGGTAAGTGTTCATAAGCTTCCAATGGGGGGGGATGGCTTGTCGAGCCTGGTCTTTGTCCTACTTGGTGACAGTGCTCCTCACTCATCCAATGAGTTCGAACCAGTCACAGTCCTTGTTGCTTCGGGTGACTTACAGGTCATTATCACTTGCTGTCCATGGGCTCCGACCCAGTCAACATGACAAAGTTATCAACAGCAGCCTTTCCTGGCATACAGTATTGCTGCACAGCTGCCTCACATGGCTTCGGCCTTTACTGCACAGCAGTCTTTCACAACGGCAGCCCCTGCCTGCCTACGGAGCACCTACACCACTACAGTCTTGCAATCTTCACGGCATACGGGGGGCGCCCACTATGGCCCTGCACATGGGCAATGACCCGCTCAGTGTATCAGTTGTTTCCTCACACCTCACACAGGGTGTGCATTCAACAGGGCTCTCCACAGGACCTTGCTCCCTCCAACGCTCTCCTCTTCCTTACAGGGCACAATGACCTTGGCAAGCAGGCAGGTGCAGGTACTTTAGGCTCTAGGGCAGGTGGTCTTGAATTCCCTGGATGATGTTCCCTCACCCAGCAGGGAGACTAGAAGACCATGGCCCCCAGTCCTGGTCACAGAAAGTCTTGCAGAGATTCCCCTCCTCACATAGCCTATTTAGCTGCTTGCCAGATAACAACTTTAGGGGTCTCAACATCCCTTTCTAATAATCCAATTCCAGACCCTTAATGTGATTTAAGGTCTGAGTCTTTGCAGTTTTATGTTGGAGTTCTGCTTCTTTTGAAGTGCATGGCCTTCTGTTCATGCTTCCTCTTGAAAAGCAGTCTGGCACAGCAGGGATGTCTTTGAAGCTGACAGTCCCCCATCACAGGTCATGTGAGTGACTGGAGTTCACTCCTGGATGTCAGCCACAGTGATATGTGCATCAAAAAGTTTGTCCAGGCTCCCAGCCCTACTATTTATGATTGTCTTATCAGCCCCATTACCTTCCAGAGATGTGCTCGGACCACTACCTTGTGAAATCTCATTGAATCAAAGAGGATCCTTTGAAGCTCCCCTTCCCAGTGTGTGTACCACCCAGCTTACAGGAATGCAGCAATCGACAAACCTGTCAGGGGCATTCAGTACCTCCGCATTTCACCATGCAGGCCTGATTTCCCAACATGTAATAGAGGGCTGTTAGAAATTGTTTTTTTGGTTGTCTAGGGTATGCACTTAAGCCAGGCAGAACCCACCACTCTAGTAAGGGTAAGTAACTTACACACCTAAGATAACCTCTGCTCACCCCCTAGCTTGGCACAGAGCAGTGAGGCTTATCCCAGAGGCAATCTGTAAAATATTTCTACACACACACACACACACACACACACACACACTCCAAACCAGTTTAGTAAAATAGCCAACATTTATCTGAATAAAACAAGACCAAAATGACAAAAATCCAACATACACAAATCAAGATATTACTTTTTAAATATTAAATCAAGTATAGCTCTTAGAAATCAAAAATAACTCCAACCGGGACTATCTGGTCGTGGTGGACATTGAAGACTCCACAAAGTCAGTCCAACCTAGAAGGGTAATTGTAGTGTTTAGGGGTGGGAAGTGGCAAAGGGTAGTAAGGGTAATTTTAGGGTTTAGAGAGGGTAGTGGTAAAGGGGGTATGGGTAAAATTAGGGTTTGGAGACGGGTAGTGGTAAAGGATGGTAAGGGTCATTTTAGGGGGTGGGTAGTGGCATAACTCTAAAATTGCCCTTATCACCCTTTACCACCACCCACTCCTAAACACTACAATTACCCATACCACCCTATTCCACTACCCACACCAAAACCCTAAAATTACCCTTACCACTCTATACCTCTAGCCACCCCTAAAGCCTTACCCTTACCACCCCTTTCCACTACCCACTCCAAAAACCTAAAATTACACTTACAATCCTTCACCACTACCCGTCCCTAGATGCTATAACCATAGCATGCTTATTCCAGAAAAACTTTAGTTCAAGCCTAATTACGAGTTGCTTGGACTATGGAAATGCTTTACTGGTAGCACCCAACAAAACTTTGTTATCTAAACTTTTGGTGGTGCCAGCAGCAGTTTCTACATTGGGGTGAGGGTGCGTCACACCCCTGCTTGTATTGCTGCCCGTAGTTTTAATTTACTAAGTTCACTTTGATTTTTTTTTTTTAGCCACATGTGCACGGAAAGGCTCTGGTAAAGTGTTTCCCTTTATTACTACTGCAGCGGACGAATGTGAGGAGGGGGCTTGACTGGGAGCTTTGATGACTGACAGGCTCCTTGGGGTGAAGGACGCATGTTGGGTTTGGATAGGTGCGTTGGTCATCTAGCTCGACATGAGCACTTAAGCAAACCCTCGCCTACCAGTGCACAAGGAGCTTGGGGATTACTGCCACAGCCCCAAATCTCGTAAGGAGCATCGCGCCATAATCAGGCCACACTGATAATTAAGGCGTGAAAGGCCATTTATTAAGACCAGGCTGCACATACATAAACAAAAACCAAATATACAATATTCAACAACAAATCCTCCCCCAACATCAACTCAACCTTCATACACTCCGGACCCACCTTCCATTCCACTCCATGACCCATTCCGTTCTTTATCCCTTTCTTCCGATCTCACTTAGCATTCTGGCATTACCCTTATGCCTCCAGTCCCCATCATTCACTCTACCGCCCACAAGAGGTGGATGCGCCCGCTAGTGACTCCCCCACCCCTCCGAAGTACCGCCAACCCTGCAGCCCGTCCTAAACTGGCACGCTCTGCCAACCCTACCCCTGAACCCTAATAACTGTAGGGTGGGTGGGAGGCCTTAATTAACTTCCCCACCCGACAATGCCAGAATACAGGAAGAAGAAGTCGCCTTCCTCTCCTGCATTTTTATACCCACCCCCCAAACCACACCGCTACCCCCAGCCTGGCCCTCCCCATGCGAACGACCCCAGGGGAAGACTAGACTGCGTCTTCACTTCCCCTGGGGCCCTGCATCGCGCAATAAGCAGGCCACACTGATGTTTAAGGCGTAAAAGGCCATTTATTAGGACCAGGCTGCACAAACATAAACAACAAGCAAATACACAATAATCAACAACAAATCCCCCCAACATCAACTCAACCTTCATACACTCCGGGCTCACCTTCCATTCCACTCCATGACTCATTCCGTTCTTCATCCCTTTCTTCCGATCTCTCTTAGCATCCTGGCATTACCCTTATGCCTCCAGTCCCCCCATCATTCACTCTTCCCCCCACAAGAGTTGGGTGCCCCGCTAGTGTTTCCCCCACCCCTCCCAATTACCGCCAACCAGGGAACCCCCTTTAGGGCGGTTACCTGCCCCCACCCCGGGGACCTACTGTGCATCTTTCACCCCCATCCAAGCATTCCTGTGACACCATGTCGCTTTGTTCCACAACTTGCTGACCACATCTCTCATCTCCATCATATAATAGGGGTTCCCCATTGTTGAAAGATGCACACCGTCATCCCTAATAAAGAGCAGTCATTCCTCCAGTCATAGTCCAGGGTGCGCTATCACCTTAATGCCTCTGTCTTCGCAAAAAACCCTCATAGCTCTGTTCAATTTCCTTCAAGCTTTCTCAACTGCCCCATGTTTGATCGCCCCTTTCCAAATTTGTCTTGGGACAAATTCAGCCCATGCAATACAAGTCCCAGACAATTTTTGTTTCATCACTTCTCAGTCCCTTTGCATCAACTGTAAGAGTGCCAAACCCGACAGCTGAATAATTTTGTTCTCCCTCAAATGGATAATCAACAGATCCGGGCATCCTTTCTGAGGGACCATCTTCGCGAGCCAGGGCAATAGTGCCCCCCATTGAATCCCCCCTTTTCCCCACCAATGCACCTCATGTTGTTGTCATCTGAGTCCCAGGTTACGGCCGTACACCTGTTGCTCTGCATACTTGAAGGCCCAGTGCACAAACGAATGCCCCACAATCCATGTGACCGTCTTGGCCCCCGGGCCACCCACGCATCCTACGAAAAGAAAAAATAATTAGTATACACCCTGAAACCCAGCTCCCCAACCCCCATTTAACCCAAAGCCCAGCCCAGGACCCTACTTCCGGACATCACGCTCACAACACCGAGACTTCCACCTACCACTCCGCCGGATCCTGTCCCATGTCCAACCCAACCGTGCTGCTGCCGTTGACGCCCCAATGCAGAAAGAATGCGTCCCAAATCCCGCCGGGTTCAACCTCAACCTGTTCAATGCCATGCGCAAGACCACCAACAATTGTGCAGCCGTGACTCTAGCCCCAGACGCATGACAAAAGATCTCACCAACTGTAGCCGCCGAAGAACCCAGAAATGCCCTCCACTCAGCCACCGGGCGCACTCCCCCCCCAACCAGCCTCACACAACCAAACCCACTTAACCCTCCCCAACTGATCCGTTTTAGACTGTCCCAACCAAATCCCCAGACGACCAGCATCCAACCTGATTTCCTCATACCTCCTGCCGCTTCTGGCCCTAGTCCCCAGCAATTCAGAGACCCTGAACGCTCTGAAAAACATCCATACCATGCACAAACAGAAAATACAAACCTCAAAACTGTCATAACAACACAACGGTAAAACCTCAACCAACTTGACCAACAAATCAAATGTAACAGCTTCCCTCAACTCCTCTCCCTCCTCTGCTCCCTTCCCCAACCCCTGAGCATCTTACCTATGACCACATCTTTCGTAGGGTCAAAAACGAAAAACAAGCTACCATAAAAGGACAACCCCGCCAATTTCCTAGCAATGGTCGCCGACGACAACCCCCTGTCAATGCAATGTAAAACACCCCTTGCTCCACCACTGAACGATCTCGACATGCTGCATCGTGCCACCATCCCTTAAATGAGCCAAACTCCGCCAACGCCAGCCTGTAGGTCCGCTTCGTTGAGTCTGCCACAGATTTCTCCACCAGGCCTAACACCCTCACTCCCCCAAGGCCCAGACGCCGGCCGGCAATCTGGTCTTGCACTGATCTGCTCCAGGTGCCAGTCTCCAGAACCGCTGCCACTGCGAACGAGACAGAGCATCCGCAATGTCATTATTCGCCCCAGGGACATGCTTGGCTCGAAAAACCACATTCAACATCAAACATTTCAGCATGAAACTCCTCAACAAACGCAGCACTCTCAGATCTCTTGCCCTCTTGACCACAGTCATATTGTCCACATGGAACAACACTGTTCTGTTCTGAAACTCTGACCCCCACACCTCCAATGCCACCAACAAGGGAAAAAACTCCAGAAACGCAATGCTCCTCCCCTGCTTCACCCAATAGGCCGGCCAATCCTCAGCGCACCATCTGCCATCCCAAAAGATGCCAAAACCTGCTGCCCCAGCTGCGTCAGAGTAAATTTGGATTTGCCAGACCATCCTTTCCTCCACAAAGTCAGGTGACACCCCGTTGAAACCAGTGAGGATCGTCAGCCATGTCCTTAAGTCAGCCCGCACCCCTATGGAAATCCAGACCTTGTGATGTGGTAATACTGCCCTCGACATGACCATGCCGAGCCACCTGCAGAACGTCCATCCAGCCCTCACTACCCGACATGCAAAGTTCAGGAAGCCCAACAGTTGCTGCACTGCCTTCAACGCAATCCTCTTTTCTCCAATCCCCCACAACAGACACGCCTGTATCTCCTCCACCTTTGTCTGCGGGAGGCGAGCCATCCAGTGAATGGAATCCAGCTCAATTCCCAAGAGAGTCAAACAGCAGCTGGGTCCAGCTATTTTTTCCGGCGCCAAAGGGACTCCAAACTGCTGCGCCATCTCCTGAAACTATGACAGGACCCTGCCACAGTCCCCTGATTGATCCTTCCCAAGAAAGAGAAAGTCATCCAGATAGTGAGTCACGTCACGATGCCCATTAATCTGTGTAAAAGCCCATTGCAAAAATGTGCTAAACATCTCGAAAAGTGCACAGGAAATAGTACACCCCATGGGCAAAACCTTGTCTACGTAGATGGCCCCTGCAAACTGCATCTCCAGCAGAGAGAAATCCGCAGGGTGTATTGGCAAAAGCCGGAGAGCAGATTTGATATCACACTTTGCCAGTTCCGCCCTTGGCCCACACACCCGCACAAGGTGGATCGCATCATCTACTGATGCATAGAGCACCCGGAGTCTACCTCTGCGATGAAATCGTTCATGGACTGTCCCTCCAGCCACGAGAGGTGATGGATCATGCGAAACTCACCCTCCTCCTTCTTTGGCACAACTCCCAATGGGGAGACGATCAAATGTTCAAGGGGCCAATCCACAAATGGCCCGCCACCCTGCCTTCCACCACCTCTTTCTGTAGTTTGGCCACCACCACCCCAGGCAATTCTTTAGCTGATTTGAGATTGCCTGCCCATATCCGCACCTTTGGTCCCTGATAGCCCACTCGAAAACCCTCTGTGAAACCCCACTGCAACTTCAAAGCCGCCTCCCTGTCCAGGTAACCGGAGAGCCATGGGGCCATCGCCTCCACCTTAACCGGAGTAGGCGTCCTTCTGTCCAGGCTGCCCCCTACCCTTCGCATTTGTGTTTCGCCACTGCTCCGAAGGAGTGACCAAGGTGAAACATTGAGTGACGGCATGCTGGCCTCCACATTTGGAGCACTAATGTTTGAACTTGCAAGGGTACCGCGAGCAGGTATACACCCGTTACAACGGATCTTTTACTCCGCAGACCCATTACAACGCGACCATTACTCCGCATACCATTACAACGCATTGCGCTGGGGGGCGCTCTAGGATAGGGAATAAGTATAATTTACTATCCAACACCTTCCCTAGGGTCCACGGGGACTGGAGTTAGAATAGTAAATTATACTTACCACTATCCAGCGCCCCAAGGCGCTATGCGTTGTAACGGTATGCGGAGTAAAAGTCGCGTTGTAATGGTCTGCGGAGTAAAAGTATGCGTTATAACGTCATACATCCCCGCGAGCAATATCCTGTGTTATAGCTCCAGCATACACCTGTAGTGCTGGTGCCTGGCTTAGCTGTTTGATTGGTGTTTCCCGCGGGTGCAGCAGCCCCTCCCGCCCCAGACAGGGCGGGCTGTGGCGGAAAGGACCGGTAAGGAACCGGCAAACCACTGGCCGTGTGCGTGGACACCGACGAGTGCATCGACGCCAACCACTGCATCCACAGCTCCTGATCAATTTCTCCCCAATGCTTGTCGGGGTTCACGCTAAACCGACCCGGAACTCCTCATCATAACCCAACCAGGCAAACCCCCCGAATTGCAACTGAGCCTTCCTTATAATATCCATGTACTTCAAAAGGGGGATAGCTCTGTTTAAGTGTTTTTCGCTATATATACTTGCGTAATGAGAAAGGCGGACATCTAATTGTCCATGCTCACTGGCACCCTGGGTCACCTTGTTAGCTTCCATTCCTCCTCCTTAGAGCCTTCCTTCGCCTGCACCTCCCTGTGCAATAGCTTGAACACGTCTACTTATTCGTGCTTCCAAATCCTACTCTTAATCTTATCCGATAAGTGGGAACCCAGGGGCATAGCTAAACCAATATACGGCAGTTTCTTCTGATGCTTGTCTTCCCCCTTCCCATCTTTGTCCTCCTTCCCGTCGGGTTTGTCCTCTTTCCCTACAAGTTTGTCAGTCTGGACCCCTGCCGTCACCACTGCCTTACCTGTCTTGGACGTCCCCACCCCGGACACATCGGCTGCTAACCCCCCCGTGTCCCGCACAGACCCGTCCCCCACACCCACCAACCTACGGGCCCTCGTCCTAAGTGGACCACCAAGACCCCTCACCTGACAAAGGTGTCTGCGTCACTCCCGACCGTCCTTTCAAGCTGCTGGCTTTGTTGGTGTCCGCTTTCGCTGTGCCCTTCTTCTGTGAGGCCTGCAAAACACCAAGACCACGGTTGCTCTGCACCCCCGTCCTGTCAACGTCATCCCTCACCTACTGGTCTTCCAGTTCATCACTCTCAGAACCATAGTCAAACTCCAAAACAGGCTCATCCTGCACAGGCTTCCACATAACCTCACGTACCGATCTCTTCACTCCTTTCTGCACTTTCACACCACTACCACTCTCGCACTCCATACACGACGCCGTTGCCCGCTCCCATGCTGGAGGGAAGGCCGCCGCAGACCCCCCTGCTGCTTCAAGGTGGCGTCCAGAGGCCGTCTTGCGCCCGCCAAACCTACCACCCCTCTGCTGACCTCCGCCAGCTGGGATCCCCCTCTACCCCCTAGGTCGCTCCAACCTGGGCGGGCTCTGGCATCGTCGGGCCTCGTCGCCATCCTGGCGTCCCTGACTGCCCCTGCCACCCCCCACTACCACCTGCCCTCTCATAATTAGCCCTGGCCACACTGTCCCTGTCCTCCTGCTCCACCCACCATTCCTCCTCCGAGGTGGGCGTGAGGGGCCCCTCCGCCACCTCATCCCAGACCACCCCTGACCTGGCCGCCTCCAATTCTTCCCAACGTGCCTCTGACCCTTGTACCAGTAGGCGCTGCTCCCGGATCCTATCTTCCAGCTGCCTGGAATCCCACCTGGGGAGCAATGGGGGGCAATGACCCAGGGGCCCCACACCCTGCATATGCACCCACAGCGTCCCCCCTCTGACCTGAGGGGTGCCCCCTAAACCCCCTGCCTCCAAAACCGCCATGCGACCCCTCCCCACACTCCCCACCTGAGCAGGGGTGCAGGGATGGGACCCCCTTGAAAGATCTATTGGCGCATCCTCCCACTGCCCTGTGGACTCATCACAGGCCGCCTCCCCCATCACTGGCTTCTCCTCGCTCCACATCCCCAGGCCCCAGCCAGCCCTGCAGCTCCTCGCTTGTGCTCCCACCCAGCTGCCTCACTAGACCCACAGGCACCAGGCTCCCCACATGGCCCCCCGCCTCCCCCCAGCACCCCCAGCAGAGTCCTAAACCCTCACTCTCAGGGCGGGTGCACTAGGCCCCATCCCCGCCATTGCGAGCCCTCCAGGCACTCCCTCTGTCTTTACCAGACACGGAGGCAGGCTCTTGCGCAGGCTCCGCGCGCCGCTCCACACTGCTTTCCGCCCCTCCCCTGCCCACAGTACTTCTATCCGGTGGTGGTGGCTCCTCCATACACACCACCAACGCCGCAGAAACACCTGCAGAGGCTGAGCCCCACCCACGTTTTGCCTAAAACACCGGGCCCGAGGAGATCCTACCGCCCGGTCTGCCCCAGCACCCTCAAGGCCTCCCTCACGTGGTCTGAAGTCACGTCGGACATATTGCCAAACTCCTCCGATCACCACCGCCGCGTGGACCCGACGCCGCAATCACCACACCACCGACCAGTCGTTCGCGATGCAACCGCCCACGGAGCTGCTGACCCTAAGGCTTACACAAACTTCCTGAACCCTTAATTAAGTTCGCCACTGACAATGCCAGAATGCAGGAAGAGGAAGTCGCCTTCCTCTCCAGCATTCTTATACCCACCCCCAAACCACACCCCTACCCCCAGCCTGGCCCTCCTCGCGTGAACGACCCCAGGGGAAGACTAGACTGCGTCTTCACTTCTCCTGGGGCCATGCATTGGCGGCGCCTAACCAAGCCAATCATTGCACTGCTCTCATGCTGTTTCCTAATCTAATTCGCAAGGGAGTGATGAAGCAAAGCTTCGCATTTGCGACTTGCTTTTGTCATGAACCTCGCTCATATGTAACCAAGTAATAATTTGTACGTCTTACTAACCTTTATTTCATGTTTAAACGAGGTAAATGAAGCTTGCATATGTGTATTTCTAATACGATTAATTCGAGTCCGTAAAATGGCCGCTGCTTTGAAGTAGCTTCTGCGCATGCGTCAGTCACACTCACGTGTCCTGACGTGTTTGCAGGCTTGGAGGGAAATAGTTGCGCATGCGTAATACATAGCTTTGGCAGTAAGGTGGTACTGCTCGTGCCATTGCTCTCGTGCCTGTGTATATGTAGCTAACATTTAGACTGCATAAGTATATTTTTAGTGATAAGTTGAAAGTACAAAACCAATGATGTGTTTTCATATCGTTATTTCTATGTATTAATTTGTTCTCGCTTACTTTTCATGTACCGCGGGAAATGGGGGTCTGACTGAGCCGAAAGCCATCTTGGAGGTCCTTACTGCGCAGGACCGCCTGTCTGGGGAGAAGTCAACCTTGGCTGGTGGAACTCAGCCAGCTGGCAGGGATGGGCAAGATGCTCCTGAGAAACTGACCTGCGAACTCAGCAGGACGGAGTCATGTGTCCCCATTCTGAAACAATGTAAACTTGTCATTGTATTTCCCTGGACTTTCTCATGAGAACCCCAATCTCGCTAGGCGGTACCCAGAGATGCAAAGTAGGCATCCAAATAGTGTGTTCTGATTGGTGTGTTACCCAAATCCTACCTTAGGACCAATCCAAATTGAGGGATTCTGACACTTTGCAACATTGGGGGGTGGTACACCGTCCCCAAACTGTATATCTACCCTGGGTTCACCTAGGGAAATTGTCCGACTTGCCTGGTTTAGCTGACGTGTCACTGACCCAACGCACTCAATAGGTGACTGAAGATACAGAGAGCTGCGGAGCACTCTGTCCGAAATTGACCATAGATTAAGGTTCTACTGAACCTTAAAGTGCTGGCGAAGCACTTTGCTGGGAGTTCGCTGACCCAATCGGGGTCTTGATCGATAGCTGCAGAGAGGGTGGAGCGCAGGCGCTGTTTCCGAACTGCGGGTGCTGGTCCTGTCCTGAGGGTTTCCTGTCCTGTCCTGAGGTCCTGTCCTGATTCCTAATCTGAGGGTTTCCTGTCCTGTCCTGGGTGTCCATTCTGTACCTGCTGTCCATTGAGGGGTATCCTTCCTTGAGGGTTTCCTGTCCTTAACTGACCCGTGGCCAGGGTTTGGTTTCCACACCAGTCTAGGTAAATATTGCTCTGAAATCCTTTAAACTTGCACCTTTCTATTTTTCTGTCTTTTGCTTCAATAAAGACACACCTTTGCATATGTTGATTTTTCCATGCTTTTGCCGCAATTATTAAAACGTAAAGTCATTTGCATATTTTCATAACGTGTTCCCATGTTACCCTACCTGTTAGAAATCGTATTTTGCATTGCAGTTTGTCATTTTTTGATATGGTCTAGAACGGCCTTACTTAAATTATCCAAAGAACTTTTGCCCTAAATGCATAGCGTTTCCTGTTGCATCCCATATTAGTGTTTCCATGATTACCCTGACTTTATTTCTCTATAGTTATGTACTTTTCATTATCTTGATTATCGATTGTCTTATTCTTGTGAATCTCCTGATTTCCGAAAACGAACTTTAGATAAAGATTTTAAAACTTCCAGTTGTCCGTGGTCATTTTACAAAAGTATTGAATGTCATTTTGAGTTGTATTTTTCTGCCTTTCCTTTTACAGCTAGCTCCCTGATCCATTGTGGTCATAGGTACCCGTGTCGGTGGATGGTAAGTCGGGTACACTGAGGAATAACAGTAGGGAATTCACACAAATTGGTAGCAGCCCGTGAAGTCACCCGGTCAATGTATATGTTGAATTGAATTATATGGGCCCGAAGCCGGAAGCGGCGAAATTATTGGTTGGGTGACCTCGCGCGCTCTATCAGTTTTTCTGGTAGCAGAGGTATGGTTAGGGACTAGTTAAAGGTTAGGCAGGATTAGTTAGACTAGTTAAGTCGGTAGCTGCTAGTATATTAATGCTGCTATAAGAGCGGCCGTTCCGAGGGACCTGATCATTCTCTTGAGAATACGCTGCTTTGAAATTTATGAATTGTTTATCATTGTTATTCGTGTTCTTATATTGTTATATGTATTAATCCATGCATTTGTAAACCGTCTCGTTCAATGTTGTCCGAACTCCCCGGGGAATTGAATGGCAAAGTGGTGAATAGAATCCATTTGCCTTGAGGTCGCAGGCTCAAGGAAAGTTAGGTGCAGGTTAGGTACAACCGGGAAGCACTAACTAGGGTTTTTCTGAATACGTGTGTGAATAAATGTCAGTAACGAGGTTCATTGGCAAAATTCCAATAGTGGCGTAACCTAGTAAGGGTCACATCGGAAGAGTAGCAGGTTCATCGGAGCTTGGGTGAAAGCAGAGGGGTCAGCTGGGAAACCTTAGACTCGGATATATCCCGGAGAAGTGGATGAGTTTAGGGAAGTAACAGGTTCACCGATGCTAGAGTGAAGGGTAGGCGGAAGAGATTTACCCGCAGCGTGTGAAAAGTAAATGGAAGTAGTTTACTTGCAGTAAAATAACTCTTTCTCTGTCTAGACACTTGAGCACTGTGGCGAATGTGTATTCGTTGTAAAATAACCAAGCACTAGCACTTTAGAAAGAAAGAAAGTTTCCGTTACCTTGTGAAGGGAGGGAGTCAGCCGCGAAGCGTCTCTGACGTCACTCCGTGCTGCGCTGGGATTGGTAGAAACAGCGGGCGGGTAGCGGGGCTGGAATTGTGAAGGAGGGGTGAGCGCCGAAGAGTGAGAGCTGTCTCACGAAGGGGCCGCGCACCCATTGGTCGAAACTATTTGAACGCGTGCACCCCCTTGGTCGCACGGAATTGCAAGACGCATTCTGATTGGAGGTAACTTTGTAAACAAAGTTAAGCGTAGAAATCGTATGTGGCACTCGTATTGTCCAGAGACTAGACCCGATCCAAGAAGCCAAGGGTTTGAAAGGGATCAGTGGAAAGCCAATAGATACGATATTATGTACGGAACTAAGAGAAAAATGTCCCTTGTAAATAGGGTAAAGAATTACTTCAAAACGGACAAACCGATTAAATCCAGAGAGGGCGTTATTGTTCCACCACCCAATACTCCCGCCTCTTTCATGATGTTTGATCGAGGGTACAATACCTGTGTGTGGTTGGAGAATTGGGTAAAGTACACAAAAGATGACAGAATATTGGCTTTTCCGTTAGACGGTACTTTCAATGGTAGGATTTTATTTAATTTGAGAACCCGAATGAATGAATTGCATCCCAGACCGAGACTAACGCAGTATGAGGCATTAGAGGAATGGGAGATTGAGGCTTTCGAAAGAGAGAAACCCCGAATGGACAAAGGTCTGACCAAGTGGTACCCAAGGCTGAAACAAGAGACCAGGGACAAAAAGATGAAACAGTGGAGACAGAGTATGATTGTTGAGGGTCTGTTTCCCATGATGCCAGCATGTACCCCTTCTGCGGGAGAGAAAAAGACAGAAAAGTCTAAGCATTGGGGAGCTCTTGGGGAGTCAGACGATGAATTATTAGATGACATTTTTACGCGGAGTCCGCCCCCTTATAATGAGGGAGCCCGACCTTCCAGTGCAGGAGAAAATCCCCAGTGTCCATCTATTAAGGAGGAGGACAGATCCCTAAGTAGGGGGGGAGGTGGTCAGGTACTGCCCTATTTTGAGAATCCCGGACCCGCGGAGGTACGAGATATATATCCTAGAGTGCCCGTGAGCCCGGAGGAAAAATATTCCAGCAAAGGAGTCTTTTTCCCCAGACCTCTGTATGAAAACGAAGAAAAACCATTAAGTTCAGGAATGCCCTTTTTACAGCCTCCATATGGGGAAGAGCGCAGGTCATTTGGCACAGGAACTTTGTTCCCTAAACCAAATTATGGTGGAGGACCAAGTGAAACGCATCCTACTGCCCCGAGTTTTACCCCTCACCTGACCCCACAGATGATACCTGACCGAACATTAGGAAGAGTACTAGATGAAAGGGAGCAAGAGGCCCTAGCTAGACAGAGAACAGAAATAATTCAGAAAATCTCCCAGTTAAATAACAGTCCTGAGGCTTTGACTATTCCGGTAACAATTGGACCAGTGGTTCCGTTATATGGGAATAATCAGGGAAGTCCAAACCCTCCAGTTATTAACCCAATCATGGCCCCACCAAGGCAGGAGCCCCTACTGATAGACGATCAGTCCAGTGAGTGCGAGTCCGAAGTTGTGTTCTTGGACCTGCCAAACAAACAGACCGGGAAGGGAGTGCAGAAGAGGCATAACCCTTTTAATGCGAAAGAAATTAAATTAGAATCAACGTCAGGTACTAGGAGTGTCTCTCTGGTAACTCCGGAAGAAATTGAAAATTGGAGTCGTGAATTAGAAAAACAGACTCCGCAAACGAAACCTTTAGACCTCTACAAACTGAGGGTAGAAATAGAGGAATTAATGGCAGGAAATGTGGGATTAGACAGATTAAATACCTACTCTGAAGAAGAGTTGCTGTTTATGTGTAAAAGCCTTACCAGAAGTACCAGAGTGCTCCACGAAAAGCTGACAGACACTGCAGCTAGTATGGGGGTAGATATTTCAAGATCCAAGCCCTTGCAAAAACCTTACAGAGCTGAATTCTCAGACAAAGATATAGAGAACTTGAATGTGTCAGGAAAAAAGTTGCAGATTAAGGAGTTGCTAGCAATTTTGCAAAAATGGGGAGACGTGGAAAAATGGAAAAGCAGGTGGGCACGAAAGAAAGATGAGGCTCGATCCAGACAAGCGACCCCTGAGTTCGCTTTGAGAGAAGTAGACAAGCCCGAACAGTTATGCCCCATGCGTGAAGTACCAGGTGGGAGGTATGTGCACGTTCCATGGTCCAGACAGGATATTGTGTCCTTTACTAACGATTTCCCGAAATTGCGCGAAAAGCCAGTTGACTGGTACCGGCAAGTGGAAAGGTTCGTAAAGGTGCAAAAATGCCTGTGGAAAGACCTGGATGGATTTTTCGATATCGTGGTCCCGGTAGATCTATGGACTGAGTGTAAAATAGCCATAGCCTGGCCTAGTGAGGAGTACCCGAGGGACTCTAACACAGGGGAGCCGTCGATTGAAGTGATGAAAAAATACGAACAAGTAATTCAGCATTTGAAAAATAAGGTGCCCGCAAAGGAAACTGATTGGACCCGGATAGATAGAACCACGCAGGAAAGAGACGAGACAGTACACTCCTATTATGAAAGGCTGTTGCAGGTGTTTAAAACATACAGTGGTATAGATAACATCGAGATGAAGGATATGACGCATTTCATTTACAGGTTTGTAAACGGATTAAGACCCGAAATTTGTCAGTGGATAAAGGATAATAAAATCTGTTGGCATACCAAAAAGGTAGACGAGGTCCTGCGGTACGCAAAGTACTGCGAGGACGAGATGGCAGAAAAGAAAAAGGCCCTCAAAGAGAAGGTTATGTGGGCTCAAGTGAAGCTCGCAGAACAGCAGGAAAAACAATTGAGTAACATGGCCAAAAACACTCAGAACCAAGGTCCTGGGGGTGGGGGAGGAGGTAAGCCCCGGCCCAAAATGAGCAGAGAAGAGGCTATGAAGAAATTTCCCTGTCACCAGTGCGGAGAAATTGGACACTGGCGAAACGAGTGTCCTTATTTGCCTGACGATAACCCCAAAACACCTGATTTAACTCCACAGACGCAGAAAGAAAGACCAAGAAAGACTCAACCACAGGTAAAAACGATTCAGGTGCCCCGAGCTCCAAAGCAAGTATATAAGGGAAAATCCACAGAGGGTGATGAGGTAGAAGTCTGGGAAAGCAATGAGAACAGAAATGCAGCAACTTCGCAGTATTTGTTAAATGATACCTTCCTTTGTGATGACCAGTACTGACGGGGCCTGAGAGGGGAGGACGAGGAGTGCGTACTTGGCGCCTCCTTGCCGGTAGACCAGTCCGGACCATACATTGAAGGAAAGGTTGACGGAAATGATGTCACTTTTCTGTTTGACACTGGCGCTACCCGTTCCACTGTGAGAACAGTGGACGTTCCAAACCTACCCCTCTCGGGAGAAGCCATCCAAGTAGTGGGTGTATCTAATCAATTGATTAGTACTCCTGTTACCAAGCCCATGGAGATCTCAATTGGAAACTTTAAGGAAATGCATAGATTTGTCGTTTGTGACACCAGTCCAGTGAACTTGCTGGGACGTGATTTGCTGTGCAAAATGAACTGTACCATCTTTTGCACACCAAAGGGTGTTGAAATTCAGACCCCAGATGAAGATGGCATTTATAAATTAATGTTAATCAGACCTGACTCAGAAATTAAACGAATGACCATGCAGGATTTGCCCAAAGAACTCCAAGAAGCAGTGAAGCCAGAGGTATGGGACTTTACTGGGAAAGATGTAGGGTTAATGAAAAACGTGGACCCCATACAGATAGCAATCAAGGACAATGCAGTATACCCCAATACTAAACCCTACAGAATGAATGCAGAAGTGAGAGCAGGTGTCACTCTGGAAATACAGAAATTGCTAGAAGGAAACATCATACAGGAAGTATTGAGTAGCCCATGTAACTCACCGATTATGGGCATCAAGAAGCCTAGTGGCAAGTACAGAGTAGTGCAGGACCTACGAAAAGTCAACAAGATAGTGGTCCCCTGCTGCCCTATTGTCCCGAACCCAGCAGTGATTCTGTATCAGATTCCCTGGGATGCTGAGTGGTTCACTGTGATAGACCTATGTCATGCATTCTTTTCCATTCCCTTGCATCCAGATAGCAAATTTCTTTTCTCATTTGCCTTCAATGGTCACGTGTATGTCTGGAACAGGGTCCCTCAAGGGTACAAAGAGAGCCCCTCTATCTTTAATCAGATCTTGAAAAAATGTTTGGAAACTTTGGTCTTACCTGGGAACTCTGTCCTAGTGCAATACATTGACGACCTCTTGGTGGCGTCTAAAAGTCATAGGGATTGTGTGATTGACACCATTGCCCTACTGAATCACCTGAGTGAGAAGGGACATAAAGTGGCCCCTGACAAATTACAGTTCTGTGCAAAATCAGTGAAATATCTGGGGCACCAGATAGAGAAAGGTGTCAGGAAAGTGACATCAGAAAGGGTGAGAATAATTCAAAAGATGCAGTTACCCCGTACTCAGAAAGAGATCAGAATGTTCCTGGGAGTGATAGGATACTGCAGGCAATGGATTCTGGGATTTGCAGTCCTAGCTAGGCCCTTGATAAAAATGACCAAGAGAGGAACACCGGATGTTGTACAATGGGATGATGAAAGCTTAACAGCCTTCACAAAACTACGGGATTGTCTGTGTACAGCCCCTGCGTTGGGAATGCCAGACTATTCTAAGGAATTTGCCCTATTCTGTGACACTCGCGATAATTGCGCGTTGTCAGTCCTAACTCAAGAACATGGCACAACCAGAAGGCCTGTGGCATATTTCTCTGCCACCCTGGATCCAGTGGCTGCTGGATTACCAGGATGTCTGAAAGCAGTAGCTGCTACCTGCGCAAGTTTAGAGCAGAGTGAGTCCATTGTCATGGGACATCCTGTAACTGTGTATGTTCCACATGGAGTGGTAATTTTACTGACCAGGACGAAGACTCAGTATCTCACCCCTAGTCGGCTGACTAAATACGAGAGGATTCTTGTGGGTGCTGCAAATGTAAACATTGTTAGGTGCAGTATTCTGAACCCCGCCACTTTGCTCCCCGATCCAATGGATATGCAAGAGGGGGTGGATGATGAGCATAATTGTATTGATTTAACAGAATTCAGCACCAAACCACGTCCAGACATTAAAGAAACACCATTGCCTGTGCATGACAAGGAATTGTTTGTGGATGGTTCATGTCTAAGACATGAACAAGGAGGCCTGAGTGCTGCCTATGCGGTAGTCTCCTTAACCAAAATTGAAGAAGCAGGTTATCTATTTGACGTAAAGTCTGCACAAGTAGCCGAATTGATCGCTATGATAAAAGCTTGCAAAATTGGGAAAAACCTACGCATAACAGTGTATACTGACAGTCAGTACTGTTATGGGGTTGTGCATGACTTTGGCCAGTTGTGGCTACAGAGGGAGTTCCTGACTTCATCAGGTACCCCTATTCGAAATGGAAAAGTTGTTCAAGACCTTTTAGAGGCAATCCAGTTACCAAAGGAACTGGCAGTGGTAAAATGTGTTGCTCATAAGAAGGGCATGGACACTGTATCACTGGGAAATGATTTTGCTGATCGAGTGGCCCAATGGTGCGCCAGAGATCGATATATCATAAATCCAAAACGAGGGGGGCCCGGAACCAGCTGCCAACTTCAAGTGTTTGAAGAAGTGCCTACATGGGATGAAGTGAAAGAGTGGCAGCAGGCGGCACCTTGGCAAGAGAGAGAGAAGTGGAAGGAAGATGGGTGTAGACCAAGACGTGTGGATGGTGTCATCTTGGGCCCAACTGGTATGCCTGTGTTACCTAGACACTTACTTAGCACAATGGCGAGATTGATACATGAAGGACCACACATGGGTAGGGACGCCATGATTCTAGTGTTCCAACAGACTTGGTACAGTAAAAAGTTCAGGAAAGTAGCAGAGTCCCTCTGCCAGAGGTGCCTGCCATGTCAAAGGATGAACGCAGGCAAAAGAACTGCGGTGGAACTGGGAAAAATTGGGAGGTCAGGGGGTCCCTTTGTAAGAATACAGGTTGATTTTATCACCATGCCACGTTGTGAAGGGAAGCGATATGTCCTTGTCATGGTCTGTTTATTTTCGAAGTGGGTGGAAGCTTTCCCTACTCCCCAAAATGACGCAATGACAGTAGCTAAGTGTTTACTGAAAGAACTGATACCTAGGTTCGGGGTTCCAGTCACTATTGAATCAGATAGAGGCCGACATTTTCAGAATGAGGTGATCGACGAACTCTGTAAGGCCTTTGGAATCACACAAAAGCTTCACTGTGCGTACCGTCCAGAGGCTTCTGGAATAGTGGAACAAATAAATGGAACTATCAAAAACAGACTAGCAAAACTGTGTGATGCATCTGGTATGACCTGGGTGAAGGCCCTGCCCTTGGTCCTGATGGGACTCCGAAGTGTTCCTGACTGCAAGACAGGCCTAAGTCCCCATGAAATCCTGATGGGAAGAGTGATGAGACAAGCATGGGTACCAGGAAGCAAACTGTTGAGTATTACTGATGATTTGGTGCTTGAATACTGCAAGAGATTAGGTGACCAAGTGCGTTCTATCTCTCGCCAGATCGGAGAAGACGCCATCCTCAATCCAACGACTCCTCTCCACAAACTGGTCCCGGGGGACTGGGTCAAGATAAAGAAGCATACTCGGAAGAGCTGCCTGGAGCCAAGGTGGGGAGAGAAGCGTCAGGTGATCCTGGTAACAACCACAGCAGTAAAGTGTGCAGGGGTTCCACATTGGATACACGCCAGCCACACCCAGAAGGTATTACCAGACGAAGAGCCTGAAGAAGAAGGGCGTCCAGCAGAGGACTCTGCAGGAGCCAGACCAGAAGTAGCTGACGACGTACAGCCCAGTACCAGTCAAGCTGCGGGATCAGCAGACGTTGGCCCAGGAATAGTTGATAACGAACTACCAAGAGCCCAGCCTGCTGAAGGGGTCCAAGAAGCTGAGCCAGAAGTAGCTGAAGACGAGCTGCCGAGCATATGGCCAGAGGAGTGGATACCATTGATTGATCTCACCGAAGACCCCATCAGAACAAGTGAGCGACTTTGGGAAGGTAGAGAGTGGACTAGAGAGGAAAAGCAAGGCACAGGCGAAGAACCTCAGGATCTTGAGATTCACATCAAAACTGAGGAAGGAGAAGGTCAGACAGGGACAGAACAAGTGATTGATACTCCTCCACTGACTCCTGATGTCGAGAAGGGACAGACTAGACATAGCGTAATAGTTCGAGCAGAAGAAAGTCCAGAGATCGAAGTGCTTGAACAGGATCAGATAGGATTAGAAGAACGTGTTCAGGAAACAGAAACAGAGACATTTGAAAAACAAACGCAAAACTGTCCTGTTGCAGATTAGTAACCAGGCAGAAGAAATAGATGCTAGCCCTGGAACTAGTCAGATAGAAGGGGAAGAAACTGAAACAGAATTGCCACAAACTAATGAGAACAAGAGGGCAAGAGAAGAAAACGAAGTCCAAGTGCCAACTAAAAGACTTAAAAAAAGAAAGCACATTGAGCCTGGCTTTGTAAAGAAATTGAGATTAAGGATAAAAACTGTGGAAGAAAAACGTGCAGAAGAAAGGAGAAGTGCTCGCATAGCTGAGCAACAAGAAGGTACCTCCAAAAGAAGGAGTGATCGAATAAAGAGACAAAACAAAAAGTACAAGTCTCCTGAATGGACGCTCGTTTTGGAAGAATTTGAAGATCTTGATATAACTGACGAAAGCGACGGAGAACCCGTCCCTGAGTACTCTGCCGAAGAAGAAGACGAGCCACCGTGAACTTGCACAAAGTAAGCTACTTGTGTAAAGTCACAAAGAGGGGTCGAGAAACTTCTTCTGAGCCAAAATGTCTGATTCAAGCGTGAATGGTAGACCTAGTCGCAGTTGTTGCAAAACATGCTGCAAGGTATGTGTATGTAGTATAGTTATACTGATATTAGTTTGGATAGGACTAACAGTGTTCATTCCCTTTGCAGTGAGCAAAAATACTAATATTTACCCTACTGAAATTGTAAATACTGACAGTGAGGAGCTGACAACACAGACTGTAGCAAGACATGAGAGAGCACTGAAACAAACAAAACAAGACTTAGAAGCATCAGATGAGGGAGGACTACATTATCACGGAGTTAAGAACAGGACACATTTAAATGTTTTCGCAAACTTGTTAATACACTATGTAGAGACTATGGAAATTGAAGATTGCTATGTCTGCATGAAGCTACCTACCTCTGTAGCTGAAGGCGTGACATACCATCACCTGCCCCTGACATATGGAATCTCCTGTAGCATTTTATCCAGTTTATTTTACAAAAGAGGACCGTTACAGTACTATTACTCTAACAATGACGTGATCTTTTCTGAACTTCCTATACATGGGAACTTGAATCCTGTACATACCAAAAGTGACGTTACTCGCTATATGGGCGAATACTTTCTGACTATAGGTAATATCGACATAGGTGACGCACACAGAGATAACTTGACTTGTTCTTTGCGTGAGCAGGAAAAGATGTTCCTGAACATGGCAGAGAAAAGGAGAATAAAAATACAAAGAAAGGCAGATGACGAAAGACAGAAAAGGCCAAGATGGGCAGAGAACATGGAAGGCACCTCAACTGGTGGGGCGGGTCTTGCGCTGTTGCTGGATTTTGGAAAGAAAGGCAAGCTATGTCTTCACCGCGAGAAGACTAGCTATTATAATAACATTTTCATTGGTTCCAGTGAATGCGAACATAATTACAAGGTAATTGGAGGTTGGGGTTTCAAAAATGGGTCAGAGCCTGTGTTTCCTGGAATTTATTATATTTGTGGGGACAAGGCTTATTTCAAATTGCCGGATCACTGGTATGGAAGCTGCTATTTTGGCATTGTCTTCCCGAAAATATACCATGTGAATGGAGTTGCTGGAAGCAGTGAAAATATTAATGGCTTAGTGCGTAGTAAAAGAGAAAGCGTAGGTGAAATAATGGGTAGTATTTTCAGTGCACTGATACCTGGAGTGGGAGTGGTTGTGAACACTCACAGAATTTGCAAATTGTCCACTATAGTGGATGTGTTGTCTACTGACACAGCTCATGGATTTCTGCTGGTCAATACCGAAATGGTTGCGATCAGATCAATGGTTTTGCAGAACAGACTTGCTCTTGACACCTTATTAGCAAAAGAGGGCGGAGTCTGCCGGATGTTGAAGGCGCAACATTGTTGCACTTATATTCCGGACAAAAGTGTACAGCTCAAAAGATACGTGAAAAACATTACTAATTTGGAAAGGGAACTCAAACCACTCGAGGTTGACAGTGCCTGGAAGAGACTGGTAGATGGTCTCTCAAATGTAGGTCATTGGCTTGCTAGCTTAGGTAAAAGCTTATTGTTCAAGGTACTGATGCCAATTGGAATTATAGGTCTCATCCTATTTTTCATATTTGTCTGTTGCAAATGTCGTAAGCACACCAGAAAGCATCAAGTGAATGCGAGAGGAGTGAAACGAAGTGTGGATGAGCTTGAACTGGAGGAGATAAATAATCAGATATACAAAAGGGTGAAGAATTCTCACCCTACCAAAAATGAGAAAGAGAAGTTGAACAGATTGTTGGAAGAGATAGAGCTGTATAAAGTGTGAGAAGTTGGCATCTGGTTCCATTTATTTTGTGATGATAGTAAATATCATCAAAGAGGGGATTGATGAAGCAAAGCTTCGCATTTGCGACTTGCTTTTGTCATGAACCTCGCTCATATGTAACCAAGTAATAATTTGTATGTCTTACTAACCTTTATTTCATGTTTAAACGAGGTAAATGAAGCTTGCATATGTGTATTTCTAATACGATTAATTCGAGTCCGTAAAATGGCCGCTGCTTTGAAATAGCTTCTGCGCATGCGTCAGTCACACTCACGTGTCCTGACGTGTTTGCAGGCTTGGAGGGAAATAGTTGCGCATGCGTAATACATAGCTTTGGCAGTAACGTGGTACTGCTCGTGCCATTGCTCTCGTGCCTGTGTATATGTAGCTAACATTTAGACTGCATAAGTATATTTTTAGTGATAAGTTGAAAGTACAAAACCAATGATGTGTTTTCATATCGTTATTTCTATGTATTAATTTGTTCTCGCTTACTTTTCATGTACCGCGGGAAATGGGGGTCTGACTGAGCCGAAAGCCACCTTGGAGGTCCTTACTGCGCAGGACCGCCTGTCTGGGGAGAAGTCAACCTTGGCTGGTGGAACTGAGCCAGCTGGCAGGGATGGGCAAGATGCTCCTGAGAAACTGACCTGCGAACTCAGCAGGACGGAGTCATGTGTCCCCATTCTGAAACAATGTAAACTTGTCATTGTATTTCCCTGGACTTTCTCATGAGAACCCCAATCTCGCTAGGCGGTACCCAGAGATGCAAAGTAGGCATCCAAATAGTGTGTTCTGATTGGTGTGTTACCCAAATCCTACCTTAGGACCAATCCAAATTGAGGGATTCTGACACTTTGCAACATTGGGGGGTGGTACACCGTCCCCAAACTGTATATCTACCCTGGGTTCACCTAGGGAAATTGTCCGACTTGTCTGGTTTAGCTGACGTGTCACTGACCCAACGCACTCAATAGGTGACTGAAGATACAGAGAGCTGCGGAGCACTCTGTCCGAAATTGACCATAGACTAAGGTTCTACTGAACCGTAAAGTGCTGGCGAAGCACTTTGCTGGGAGTTCGCTGACCCAATCGGGGTCTTGATCGATAGCTGCAGAGAGGGTGGAGCGCAGGCGCTGTTTCCGAACTGCGGGTGCTGGTCCTGTCCTGAGGGTTTCCTGTCCTGTCCTGAGGTCCTGTCCTGATTCCTAATCTGAGGGTTTCCTGTCCTGTCCTCGGTGTCCATTCTGCACCTGCTGTCCATTGAGGGGTATCCTTCCTTGAGGGTTTCCTGTCCTTAACTGACCCGTGGCCAGGGTTTGGTTTCCACACCAGTCTAGGTAAATATTGCTCTGAAATCCTTTAAACTTGCACCTTTCTATTTTTCTGTCTTTTGCTTCAATAAAGACACACCTTTGCATATGTTGATTTTTCCATGCTTTTGCCGCAATTATTGAAACGTAAAGTCATTTGCATATTTTCATAACGTGTTCCCATGTTACCCTACCTGTTAGAAATCGTATTTTGCATTGCAGTTTGTCATTTTCTGATATGGTCTAGAACGGCCTTACTTAAATTATCCAAAGAACTTTTGCCCTAAATGCATAGCGTTTCCTGTTGCATCCCATATTAGTGTTTCCATGATTACCCTGACTTTATTTCTCTATAGTTATGTACTTTTCATTATCTTGATTATCGATTGTCTTATTCTTGTGAATCTCATGATTTCCGAAAACGAACTTTAGATAAAGATTTTAAAACTTCCAGTTGTCCGTGGTCATTTTACAAAAGTATTGAATGTCATTTTGAGTTGTATTTTGCTGCCTTTCCTTTTACAGCTAGCTCCCTGATCCATTGTGGTCATAGGTACCCGTGTCGGTGGATGGTAAGTCGGGTACACTGAGGAATAACAGTAGGGAATTCACACAAATTGGTAGCAGCCCGTGAAGTCACCCGGTCAATGTATATGTTGAATTGAATTATATGGGCCCGAAGCCGGAAGCGGCGAAATTATTGGTTGGGTGACCTCGCGCGCTCTATCAGGAGCAATGCCTAGATTGGCTCAGGCGTCGCAGAGGTTGACACTGAGGGCTGAGCTGCCTTTGCATGCTTTCAATCAGTGTGTTTGCACTATGACCCAAAGCCTGTGCCATCCTTCTCCGTCGCTGACATCCTGCAGCAGGTGCAGGCAGGCGGATAAGAGACCAATGGTGTACAGCCGGGCTCTCACACCTGCAGGCCTCCTCTCACATGCGGGCTCTCACACCTGCAGGCCTCCTCTCACATGCGGGCTCTAACACCTGCAGGCCCCCTTGCCCGTAGACCCCTACAGTCCTTGACTGTCTCGCTGTCCACTTACCACCAGACCCCCCAGGCTGTGGCTTTCCTGAGGGGGTCCCACACCATGGACTGTTCAGCACAGCCTGTCCAGGTCAGCAAAGACCTCAATTTCAGCATCAACCGCATCCTGTCTGCAGAGTTCAACCCCAAAGTGAGAGAAAGCAACACTCCGAGAGGTAAGCCCAGACACCCCCCTTGAACCTCACGATGTAAACTAGTTGCACTCGATATAGTGATGGACAACCAAGAGAAAACTAATATGTTATAAAAGCATGGCACACCCTCCTCTGCATGACGCGTTCTATGCATGGTATCTCTTTCCCCTCACACATCATAAGTTATAACCTAACATCTCCCCTTCCATAATACATCAACTGGTTGGTAACGAGAGCACGCACTGAATATTAAACAATTAGCGCATACCCACATTAACAGATCATTTATGCAGAGTCTTTAAAATGCTCAATTAATAGAGGCTGTCCGCTGCATAGCAACGCGCAGCTCACTTGGCCAAGAGTCACTGGTAATGACATAGAATCGCTCGTTAACCTAGTTCTCCTCATGACGTGACTCTCTCGGTCATTTACCCACACTACCTCCCTCCCTCTACCTGTCTGCCTCTTGCTCTGCCACGGGTACTTTGTCATACATACCATGTTGCTTTGCATCCTGTTTAATGGCACCGAGCCTGTCTGATGAGAAGCCTTTTGTTTATGAAATTCCTGTTATCAAAACAAGTCTACTTCGCCGAAAGAAACAGTGACATGCGCAACTAAAAGTATATTTGAGTTTAAAGAGTCCTTTGGTTTTGGAAGATTAAAATGCTGCAACGACATTTCTTTTCTCTGATTTTGAAAAGCAGAAGGAAAGGGTCTGTACTGCAAATATCTCCCCCCGTCTGGTCATAGGGGCACATGCATCAAACCATTTTGTGATCGCAAATAGTGCGAATCGCAAAATTTGCACGTTTGCGATCGCAAAATGGCCTTTTAAGATGCATGGGGCACATGCATCAAACCATTTTGAGATCGCAAATAGTGTGAATCGCAAAATTCGCCCATTTGTGATTGCAAAATGGCCTTTAAGATGCATGTACCTTTCTACCAATTCGCAATTAAGGAAATCGGAATTTTTTGAGATTCCTTTAACTGCAAATGCAGTTAGGGAATCACAAATTGCGATCCCCTAAATGCGATGCATTATGCAATCGCAAATTGTGTTTTCGCAATTTAGAATCGCAAATTACCATCAACTTCAAGTTGATGGTGATTTGCAATTCCTTTGAAAAATGCAAATAAATGCATTTTTCAAAGTGCATTGTGGTACACACACATGCCCTTAGGTTAAGTGTGTGCACCACAAGTGCATACCTACCTTTTTTGTGGGGGCTTCAGGGTGGCCTTTTGGCCTCTTTGCACCCTTCAAATTGCATGGGCAATTTGCGAGTACCTATTGGTACTCGCAAATTGCGCATGCAACTTCCCATTCATTCCCATGGGCCTGTAGGCCCATAGGAATGAATGTCAAGCCATTCCTTAATTGCGACTCGCAAATTGCGAGTCGCAATTAAGGAATGTTTAGCAATCGCCATTTTAATAGCGATTTCTACATGCATAGGCTTTTGCGAGTCCTTAATTGCGATTCCTTAACAATCGCAATTAAGGACTCGCAAAAGCCTACCTTGAAGCATGTGCCCCCTAGTACGTTGTAAGCGCAAGAGTACTACTCTGTTGAAATATGGTACAAGCGTAAACAGTGATTAGCCAACACTGTCATTTCTGCATTATGCCAAAGCCCCCTTTCTGCACGTTCCGAAATAGCAAGCCCTTTTCCCGAGTAGAGAAATACTGAAATCAGGTGTTCAAATGTTCAAATGTAAGTTCCCACACCAGAAATAGGCCCATTTTATGCCCCTAGACAAACTCATGTACACTAGGGGTCCAAGTATTTGCACAAAAATGTGAACAATGCTCAGGTTTTTCAGACAAAGGGGCCTACACAGTCGTATATGTACATATTGGGCTATATGCATCAAAATCGTAAATTGTGAATACCTAATTGCGAATTCCTGAGAATCGCGATTAGGTAATCACAATTTACAATGCATAAAACTCAAAAGAGTTTCAGATAGCGATTCCTAGAAGGTCGCACATTGCCCTACCTCATTAATATTAATGAAGTAGATCGCAATTTATGACCCCCTGAGGAATCACGAGGATGGTGGCCTGTTAAGGTCAACAGGAGACAATGTCGTGATTGCTTTTGAATAAAGCTATTTTTTTTGTTTTTGCAAAGCAGCCCATTTTCCTTAAAGGAAAACAAGATGCTTTACAAAAATATTATGAAAAGTTTTATTTTTATTTTTCAAGACCAGGCAGTGGTCCGTGAGACCACTGCCTGCTCTTAAAAATCTTTTACACCCACCCATTCACCTAGTGGAAGGGGTCCTTTGGGGACCCCATATCATTTGCCAATGGGTTACCACCTACTTGAAGTGGGTGGTAATATGCGAATGTTTTGCAACCACATTCACGGTCAATTTCATGCATCCCATTAGTATTCGGTTTTTAGAAGGGACGCCCTAAACACACCCCTCCCAAATACCGAATCACAAATCCATTTTGCAATTCTGTAACAGGTTACCGAATCGCAAATTGGGGGTTGCTGCAACCGAATAGCATTTTTCTGTTTGCAAGGGCAAAAATGCTTGATGCATGATCCCCATTGTCTCCTTCAGGAACTGACGGGATGCTTTGCAGTGTATTGAAAATGGGACTGTTTATAGGACCTTGAATTGTATTAAACTAACTGATATTTTAGCAGATGGTACAGGTATGAAAGCAGCAAAATAAAAACATATGTGCTGCTAAAGCTCGTAAGACCCCTTCTTCAGTAGAAGTGCAAGATGTAATTACTGGGCACCTTTGAACTTTCCATTGAATGGATTGACGTCACTTGGTGCATGTGTGGTAGAGGCAGTAAAAATGACAAGCCGACAGTGATTGAATTTCTACCACTGTTGGCTTTTCAATTTTCATTTGTCATAGTGCAACCACGCTGTGTATATTCTGAACTGTGGAGTATTGCTCTGATCAAGCACACAACATGTATTTGCACCCTTAACTTGGTGAATTGCCTATTCGCTGCATGTTTGAATGTCTGCATCACATACTTGTGCTTCTCGTTATTTGGGTATTTCTCTAGAGCAGTCCTTGTCTAATCAAATATGTTTGAAAATGCACCATTTGCCCACTCTTTTTACAAAATGTTATCAGGGGAGAACCCACCAAGCCCCCCTTATGGCAGTCAAGCGCGCGTCCAAATTAGAACTTTTACGCTTCACCATTTTCAAATGTCACTAGCCGCCACTGCTGTCAGTGATCATCGGATTAGTATCAACGATATTACAGAAGTGAGTCCACGAGTTTATGAGGATTGTGGAGGTGTCATAACTCGAGAACCGCAGGTTGGAAATAACTCTCACCGGTTCAGGCACAGAGTGGACCCATTTCCTAGTGAAAATGTCAGACTGGTCTGTGGAGGCTACAATGGCAGGACAATGTGAGGATCTTCCACTACACATAGATGTGTAACCAAATCAGGTGCTTATCAGTTGCTTCCATGGTGATATAGGCAGTGACCATGGAAGGAACTGAGAGCCAAAATTACCAGTTTGTCACACAGCGCAGTGCAACAGCCACAAAGTCTGCGTTGCAAGAGAAGGAGAGCGCCATATTTACAGAATTATAGCACTCTCCACCCCTCTCTCTAATGTCGGAACAGAAATGTGTGGCTGTGCGCCATGGACATACGTTTGCACCATAGTGCAAGAGTGTCCCCATGAGTCTAGCATAGGTTTTGTACTGGTAGGATACACTTCCAGTATAAAATACTATGCTTAGACTAACTTTAAACATTTTTTCACTTTGTATGTGAGCTGTACAGTGCAGCACACATTCAGAGTCGTAAATTAAAGAAGAAAAAAAGCACTTCTCCTTCATAGTGCCCATATGAAATGGCCATTATTTATTGACGCTAAACCTGGTCTCCTTTTTTAAAGTAAATAGGTCTTAGCAACAGAAACCCAGGGTGGTTACATGGGAACGCCCATGCACCACCCATCGTACACTTCCTTTGATCTAAGTAATGCTAGGAAGTGCTATGTGCTGCTTAGCGTTACATTCAAGTGATTTTCGAGTGTAAAATAGGTTTTGCGCTGGAAAGTAAATAGGTGAAAAAGATTTAGCGTTGTTTTGCTTCACTTTTGTAATGCAAACATGGCGTTACATCTTAGTAAATAGACCCCCAAGTGTCTTACAACTCTATTGGCTGTATGGTTCCCCATGTCATGTAATTCACTCATTGTCCTGGTCTGTTTTGTTCTTACCCTCTTTCTATTCATTTTCCTCCGAGGTCTAGAGTTACATGGACTTCCCATTATTTCATTCAGGATCCCTTGCTCAGTCATTGAGTCAATCACAGTAGTAATTTCAGCAATAGTATCTGGAGACAAATTATATTGTGGGATTCTTGGGAACTCTGCATTTAGTTTAACTGTAATTCGGACTGGGTGAACACCTTTGATCAGTCTGATGTCTTTACCTGTATAATCCCATACTTCAGGAAACACTGTGTCTTTCAATTCAATGAGCAAATCTTTACTCGTCAGGAGAGGATGCATCCCCACATCTGATTTCTGTTGGGCAAGTTTAAAAACAACATCCTCATCATTGGTGTGAAATTCAATTCCTCTAGGTGTGCAATAAATTGTATTTAAACACAGAGAGAGAACATTTTAATGGAGCCACTCCTGGTCCCCTTATTATATATCAATAAACAATGAAAGAGTGATTCCAAATGATTGGTTTGAAAAAGGCAAAAGGAGTCACATGTGTGTTTTAAAAGAAACCTCACTCACCAACCTAGTTGGTGACATGCTTCATCATAGGCTTCCCACCCGAGAGGCCGAATGCTTCTCCTGTGTGCTACGACCCCTGATTACAGTGGAGCCAGTTTTGTTGAAATGTGAAAGTGAGTGAACAGTACCACAGTGAGTATTAAAATTGCCTTTACTCGTCCTAACCAATTTTAATATTGGAAAAGTAAGGCAAGATTTAAAATGTCGAAAGTGGATGTTTCAATTGGTTAAATTAACCAATAACATCCTAGAGTGAATACGTGGTTGTGGACGGTTGTAACAGGGAGACTAGGTGGGAGGCGGGTGTTTCACCTTCAAGTCAATGGTGGGTCCCTCTCTCCAATCATACCAGAACGACTGGGAATCGGACAGACATCCCCTTTGGACGTCGCAAGAGGAAATAGGAGAAGGCGCCTTTAACTGGGCGTTGATGGACAAGGAAGACATGCCCCCAACTGACGTAAAGACTATCGGACTGGTTAAAGTACAGGAAGACCCGGGTTCGGCGTGTGACGACACCAAGGCAGAGTGCGGAGTTCGGACGGTGCTGTCGGGAGAGAGAAGCGGTTACTGGAGCTGGGAGAGGCGAGGAGCTAACGAAGAAAGGATCGCAGAGCCAGGAGGCCAACGGCCCCACGAGGCGCTGTGCCACACTCGCGAGGGAGGAGTGTGGCTTAAGCAGGTATGGCGGCGTGTGTCAGGGTGGATTGGGAGGCGGGTAGACTCGTCGTAGTTGAACTTGTACGCCCTGCTTGTGCCTAACTTTTTCAATAGTATAAACAATCCTCCCTCTCCCCGTCTTCCCGCATTGCCCACTCACCCTTTCCTCACTACTGTATCCCTCACATATAGTGCACCAAAACCGAAGTGTGTACACGAGTACAGCGGTGACCCCTTTCACTCCTGGGTTCCCCTATGGGTGTAAAAACAGAAAGACACGAAGCCTGACTGGTTCCTATACATCTTCTTTCCATACATAAACGCTGGTGAGGAAACCAAGGCAAAGAAGGACTTGTTCACAATAAGAAGAGCCAGACCAAAGAGGCATTTAACTTCCTTCACCCCGCGAGGGCGCTTGCTACCACGGATCCGGCAGGACCTTCAAGAGAAAGACTTTCTTCCCGCTACAAAAAGACTTTCACAAAAATAAAACCTTATCTATCACGATCCAGTTTCCGGTCCCTTTCTACCCCACCACACCGGTCTACATGTTTCAGCCTCAAAATGCAAACTAGTGATGCTTTCGTCAGGACCAGGGTTGTCATGGGGGTATGGACATGCTAAGGTGCACAGTCTCCAGTTCCCACAGGGAAAATGACCTGTCACACTTGGGAGACCCCAGGCATTTAGAACTGAGGGGTTTGGGTCAGGGTCTGTTTTTTTTTCTTGGGCGAGTAGATACCAGGGAATCCTTCAAACTCCTTGCTCTCTTAAATGAGAAGAGAGGTTTTTCCCATTTCCTGTTGTTGGTCTCCAAAATTCTCCAATGCCTGTTGATCGATTTCATAACAACATTAGACACAGTGCTGTAGGTGGTCACACAGGTCAGGGGGATCTGATTTGTGTGTTTAGGATTATCCTGTAATAGTGCCTCAGGAGGCAGATTTCTTGCTCGTTTTTGACTTTTGTTAAGGATTTTGTCCGGGTAGGAACTTTCTACAGCCCATGTAAGCCTGATATTTGTGATCCCACCCCATACTTGAGTGTATGAGAGCCCGAGGTTATCGAGATGCTCACTGATTAGTCATGTTCAATTGTTTCTCTTCATCAAACTTGCTATTTAAGATCATCTACCCGCAAAACACGGTGTGCTGACGGAATGTAAATGTAGTGCTAATAAGCACTGAATATGTGTTTAGTCTCACACAGTACTTTGGATCAATATAGTCCATGCAAGGTACTATTGATTGAACTGTAGTGCTAACTCCTTGCACTTCACGATAGGCACTATAGGCTTGACAGCCAGTTATAAACACTTTTTGAATAGCACGCATGGCAGCATGAGGTTTAAATCACATACCTTTTCACCAAGTTCTAGTGGACCCAACAATGTGACATGAATGTTTTCCCAATGAGCTTTCTCTTTCAGAATTTGTTTTCGTTCCCTTTCAGACTACACTGAATGTCTAAAACGGTAAGTCTACGGTAATACGTGTCACCTTATGATGAAGCATGTCACCAATTAGGTTGGGGAATGAGGGTTCTTTTAAAACACCTATGTGACTCCTTTTGCCTTATTCAAACCAATCATTTCGAATCACTCTTTCTCTCTCTGTTTGAATATATTGTGGCAGCGTGCAGCTGCGAGAGCTCATGTTAGATGAGAAGTGAACCTCTGACTAAATCATGCACTAACATGGGGGAGAATCAAGGCCTAACCTTTACTGACGCTGAGGTGAATGCTATTTTAGCTGGACCCTCACTATTTGCTGATCCAAATATAGCTCAAACCATTTCCCAGACAACTGAATGGGAGAAATTGACTCAGCAGAAGCAGAATAGAATTAGAACCATCCTACATGGTACCATCTTGACAGAATACCTACGTATCACCACATCACTGAGGGGCTTATTAGTAACCAATGCACCTTGGATATTCTTGGAGGATGCAGTTTTTAGAAAAGAATGGGCCTAGATCGCGTGGCATTGTACACGCGACTGGCTAGTCCTCATTATCAAAACTGCATTGAGACTATCAGAAACAATGTTGGTCGAGATCCAACTGATTCAGAATCAATTTAAAACCACCATTACGTCATATAAGAAGAAGGTAACAAACTGAATAAGGAAATCAATGAATATAAAGAAAATCTAACACAGTCCAAAATCGACAAGTTTCAGAAAGATCTGAAACTTTTTCATTCAACAAGATGTATCCCTACGCAGATCCAGAACATGTTACCCCTATCCCCCTACAAAAAATGACAACCACTGTGACCCCTCAGAGGTTGACTCCTCCACGAACAGTGGGTCTAGTGGAGAAAGTTTCAAATAAAGGCAAAGAGGCAGAAACAGATTTCACAACACACAACAACCATGGCCCCCTTACCCTACACCAGGAGGGGGAGGTTTCCCCAACCATTTTAATCCACATCATCAGTATCCAATGATGGGCTGGAATCCGGCTTTCCTACATGCACCGCAACCACCCCTCTTCCCTCAGAACACATATAGACCGCCTTTTAAAAGGAGAGGCAGGAGGGAAAGTGGAAGGGCAAGGGGAACAACACCAGAAGCAATTCACTGGAACAACAGGCAGGGATGAGCAATCTAAGGGACTGATTGCAAATTTATCTTCCGTCAATTTAACACCCACTGAAGTAAGAGTACTCAATTGTGGACTGGGCTTCGTACCCACAGCCCATCTCAATAAATCGAATTTGCACTGCGAATTATCAGAATTTTTCAGGAAGCTTAGACGAAAAGCTTTCTTTGAGAAACAAAAGATGAGGGGGGACACTAATTCCATGGGTAAAACAAGACAACGGCTGAAATCTACTTTCTGCCCACCACCCCACACCACACCTGTAGAAATTCTTACATTTGAACAGGCTGTGTTTAATGACATAGAAGCAGTGGAAGACAGGAGTAGCTTTAAAAACCTGACCAAGGAAGAGACAAAAGCCCTACAACATTTACAGGCTAATGACACCATTGTGATCGAAGCAACTGACAAGGGAGCGGGGTGGTCATACAGGACAAGTCCGAGTACCAAAAAGAATGTAACTAACTGGGGGAGGAGCCAAGCTCGCGATCGTAATGGTCGCTTCGTAGCTCGGCTCCGTCAGCCATCCGGCCTGCAACACATATCCTGCTTCATATCCTGCCCTAAGACGACACACTCGAGTGGATAAAGATGAGTGAATTATTGCTCGTACTCACCGTTTGATTTGGAGGCTCCTGCGTGCAGTGATTCCGAAGTTCTGCCCCCGGAGAGAACGGGGCCTCCATGGAGTCGGGACCGGGGCCTCGCCTACTGGACTCAGCCTGGCGGTGGTGTCGATGATAGCCCCGGCCGAGAGAGGCGCCTGACAGCGAAGGGCCGTTGTGCGAGTAACCCGGTGGATCCGGCCCGGGCCTGCCGCGGCGGCAGTGGTGCTGGTGCGGGGTGCGGCGCTCCGAGGACTAATCGTGTGAGGGGACGCCCCCCGCCACTGTCCCGTCCATCCCTCCTGGAGCCATGCGCCCGGACTCTGTTCGTAGACCGCGCAGGTGTTAGTGCAGCGGACCCCCGACTTTGGCGGCTCTCCTTTCTGCACCAAGGCTGCCATTAGCGGGGTCCCCCCCCTTAATTTTTTCCCTTTGTGTGCCGGAGGAGATCCGCATCTGTGTGCCGGCTTCGAGAGCCGTAGAGAGTGGTGTCGCGGCTGGAATTACAAAATGGCGGCCGACGACCTGGGCTGTGGATATCCCCAAATCGGTGAACCTGAGATGTTGGACGGCACGGAGACCTTGCTGTGTGAGCATGAGCCTACTATCGGTGATGTTATCAACGCCTTGCGATCCCTGCACGCGGCCTTGATCCCCGGTGCCCCGGGGGAACCTGTGCGGTCCGCCGCCATCTTAGATGGACGGCTATTCACGGTATCCTCTTGTTTCGATGGAGCCGCTACCTCGCCCCCCCTGGTCGCGGCAAAGATTACTGTCGCCGCTTTTCGACAGGTCTGCACTCCGGTGGCATTGGACCCTTTGGTGACTCACTGTTTGGAGTTTGGAGACTTGGACCCCGGGCTCGGGCCTGTTCCTGTCCGAGCACCCAATGAACATGGTGGTCTGTTGTCTATCTTTGCTTCGGTGGGGTCGTTGTCCTGTGCTGCGGGGGAGCTCCGGCTTTTTCAGATGGCGAGACTGAACTCCTGTGTTCTGTGGCTCGGGTTAATTTTCCTGGGACACTTGAATTATATACCCGGACTTCTGTTCTCTTGTCTGTTGATGGACCTCCCTGATCTACACCTTTGTTTAATATCCTTTCATCCGAGTGCTGTCTTCATACTGAGTTGCCTATTTCCTGCCGCTATGTGGTGGGTGGTGGTGGTCACTAAGAAAGGCCTGGGGTGAGACAACTTATTCCCGGTGGATCGCCGGGGTACAGCTTAGCGGCGGACCGGCCTGTACTCATGGCGTTGTGGGTGACCCCCTAGTGTGTTTTACGATTCTCGAGAATGTGTCGCTCTGGTTTTAAAATGTTACGTTTGTATGGTTGGGCGGAGGATTGGGGCCGAACGTATTGTTAATTGATCCTTTACTCCCCCCTCCTATTTCCTTCTTGTCTTTATGTTTTTTGTTTTCGTCTTTCATTCCTTTTTCTTTTGTCTTTACTACTTTTCGGGTTCGGTTTAGGGCGACAGGCACGCTGCTGGGGGGGGTAGGCCGTAGCCTTCTGCAGGGGTGCTGGGTGGGATGGGTGGGTTGGGACTTTTTCGTTGTCTTCCTTTTAGTTCTATGGCCCTTTTGTGTCTCTTTATAGGGGTGCCGCGTCTGTCCCTGTCTCCCATGGGCTTGTGGGTGGGGTTTGCATACCCGCTGCTTCCTCTATGGGGCTATGCTGCATTTTGAACGCGACTCTCCCGCCCTCCTTATTATTAATGTTCCCAATCCTTAAGTGTTTCTGCTGTGGGGTACTGGTATCAACGCGGTGTTCTTCCCCTTTAGTTCTGGTTTTCCTCTTTTCTTTCCTTTCCTTAAGGTCAATATGGTGGGTTAGTTTTCCTTTACGATGTCAATATTCCGGTTCCTGTTTTGGTCTCTAATATGCTAATGGGTGGTGGGTCTGAATGAGACGAGTGAAACTAATTATGGCTTTGATTTACTGATATTTGCTCTTACACTGATGTGCGTTGCTACACCATTCTCCCACATTGTCACCCTTTAGCTTTATTGTTGTCAATGACTCGCTCTGGGAACCCGGTAACGTCTTGTGTTGTAGTCGAGCCTGCGATATTCCTTTTTGTATAATTATAAAATTACCCTTCATTGTTCCTTTTAACTGGCCGTCTGTGTTCCCCCCCCCCTTTTTTTGATGCTGTAATGATTGCGATTTACTGCGTTTTATTCCGTACACTGTCATCCTGGATTTATTGCTTGCCCTCTCGTATTAGTGGCCGGCCTGACTGGTTGTAGGCCCGTATTTGTATATCCTTTTTGTCCAAATAAAGGTTTTCAAAAAAAAAAAAAAGAATGTAACTAACTACACCCATTTGAAAACTAATCCTACCCAAGTTTTGAAAAATAAGATTGGAAGCTTGGTGGGTTACGCAGAAACTAATGGGCATATCTCTAAACAGGAGGCAGAGTTCTTAGTAACGGAGGATGAAAAAAAAACATATTTTTATACTCTGCCCAAAATACATACAAACAGGACTCCTCCCCCTGGCCACCCCATTGTCTCGGGGATTGGGCCCCTGTTGGAACCCTTGTCTTGCTTTTGTGATTTTGTTCTTGAAACCCCTTATACAGAAAACTCCAATTTATCTGAAGGATACCAAGAGCCTTCTAAATTTGCTACATGACATAACTGTGGATGATGACTCAACCATTCTAGTGACCCTCGCTATCGAGAATCTATATACGAGCATCCCACAAGATGACACAATCCAGGTAATCAGCAATGCACTGACGGACGCCAACTGGAACTTCCGGACACCGAGACAATTCATCATTGAGTGTGCTACACTGGCACTCAAGGAGAACTTTTTAGAATACGAATGTGACTTATTTCTTCAAACCACCGGCACATCAATGGGCAGCACCTTTGCCCCAAGTGTGGCAGGGCTGTATGTGCATGGTTGTGAGCAAAAATACATTCTAGACAAAAGAAACCCCTTTGGCACGTGTATCTTTTTTTGGAAGAGATAAATTGAAGATATCTTTGTCATTTGGTGAGGACCAGAACAAACACTTACTGATTTCCTGGAATGGAAAAATAATTGTGACAGTAACCTTAAGTTCACACATTCCTTTGACAGGAATGAAATGGGTTTCCTGGATGTAACCATCGCAAAAGAAAATGGAAAACTTGAGACAAGGACGTATCACAAACCAACTGCAAAAAAACAAGCTCATTGAATTTACCAGCTTTCATCCGAGGGCACTGAGAGAGAACCTGCCTTATGGGCAGTATCTCTGCATAAGGAGAAATTGCAGCAAATTGGAAGACTATCGCACCCAAGCAGCTGATCTATCAAAGAAATTGAAAAATCGAGGCTACTCGGCCAAAATCCTTAACAAACGTCAAAAACGAGCAAGAAATCAGCCTTGTGAGGCACTATTACAGGATAATCTTAAACACACAAATCAGATCCCCCTCACCTGTGTGACCACCTACAGCACAGTGTCTAATGTTGTTAGGAAATCGATCAACAGGCATTGGAACATTTTATAGACCAACAACAGGAATTGGGAAAACCTCTCTTCTCATTTAAGAGAGCAGGGAGTTTGAAGGATTCCTGGTATCTACTCACCCAAGAAAAACAGACCCTGACCCAAACCCCTCATTCTAAATGTCTGGGGTCTCCCAAGTGTGACAGGTCATTTTCCCTGTGGGAACTGCAGCGTCTGCCACTTGACATCCCCTGCAAAGAGCCTTGAACCTAATAAAACTTGGACTCTGAGATTACACACCAACTGTAATTCCTGGAATGTGGTATATTTGATTATGTGCCCATGCGGCCTCAGATATCTGGGAATGACAAGTAGGAAGGTGAAGCAGCGTATTTGCGAACACAGAAGTAATATCCGTTGTAAAAAGAACACCCCCGAATGACGGAACACTTTCTGCAAAATAAACACACTACCAATGACCTGGGATGGATTATAATTGAACAGATAAAACCCAGTACAAATACACCTAAGGTCCTTTTTGAAAAAGAGCAGCAATGGATTTACAGGCTTTCCACACACAAACATGGGTTAAATGACAATATTCCATGGAACTCTGTAATGCGAAAATAAGACACCTCTGCACTGTTAATGTACACACTCCAGATAGAGGTACATCGCTTCTAGGAGTTAATACTTTATTAACATTCTACTGACTAGGACTCATATTGTCCCCCTGATGGGTAGTTACAAGAGACACATACATACAACAGCACAACTATCCACTCTATTGTGCTTTATAGTCAAACATTAGCCTTCCCAAGGCTTATAGAAGACACAATTAGATACATAATAAGCTTGCATGGGAGACAATATTATGTAATTTGTACCCTAGATACTCCTGTTTACTTGGTATCTGTACTGTCTAGAAAAAATGTAACTACATGTACGGATAATATATATTGACACACATGTTGTTGATCTAACAGCCGTGTGCCTATTCCTTTTCTTTTCCGTTATGCTCGTATGGCGTGATGGTGCATAAACCAATAAAGTTTCGAAACAAGCCACCATTCAAGAAGGTTAGCTTTCCTCCTTGACTGACATGCTGTTAATCTAACAACCGTTTGTCTATTTCTATTCTTTTTCGATATGCTCGTGTGGCATGAAGGTGTAAAACAAATAGTTTCAAAACAGGCCACTTTTCAAGAGGGTTAGCTTTCCACTCTCCACACACACTCGCTGAACCAACCAGGGTGCTCGTGGCCGCACGTAGACGCGATGACGTGGCCGTTCTGCGTGCTGACGCAGATGCCTGCCAATTCCACAATGGCGGGTTAAATACGCCCGACTCAAGGTCTCCCATATCCATGGGGTCCTGGATCAGAATTGTACCAGGTGCCGAGAGGGCGTTTGGTCTTGGTGTAGTGAGTATGACTCATTTGAGAACCAGTCTTAAGGTAATTCTCTCGCCTGTTGATATAAACAGAGAAAATTGCTTTAATCTTTTACCTAGTGTGTGACTACAGACCAACACCACCGCTAGGATCCATGGGGTAGGAACTTTCTACAGCCCATGTAAGCCTAATATTTGTGATCTCCCCCACACTTGAGTGTACGAGAGCCCTACGTTATCGAGATGCTCACTGATTAGTCATGTTTAATTGTTTCTCTTCATCAAAATTGCTATTTAATATTGTCTACCCGCAAAACACGGTTTGCTGATGGGATGTAAATGTAGTGCTAATAAGCACTAAATATGTCTTTAGTCTCACACAGTACTTTGGATCAATATAGTCCATGCAAGGTACTATCAATTGAACTGTAGTGCTAACTCCATGCACTTCACAATAGGCATTATAGGCTTGACAGCCAGTTATAAACACTTTTAAATAGCACGCATGGGGGCGTGGCCAAGATGGCGGCGTGAGCGGACGTGTCTTCCCGAGCTCCCGCCACCGGCCTTTCCTAGCACAGGCTCTAGCACTTCTGAGCCCTTCATCAGCCTCATAAACGGATCGCCCAGTGCCCACAGCGGTCAGTGGCATAGGCGGGGGACGGCGACGAGCAGTGTGGGCTATCCGTCCGCGGTGGTCAGTGCGGCCTGCTAGGCAGATCGACGTAGTGGAGCAGTGAGTGAGCGGAGCCGGAGTCGGACCCAGGACCTGCCGAGTCTGGTGGCGGCCGCCCCGGGGGAGCGCTACGCAAGACACGGTGCAGCAAAGGTGGGTCCGGCCCGCGCGTGAGTACGGCGCGAGGCGCCGGGAGTAGAGTTGCCCAGAAGCTACTGCGGACCCACCGGCAGCTGTGCGGCCGGATCAGCGCGAGCCCCTGCTGAGAGCCTCAAGGCGGAGGAGGTGGGAGCGGCCGTGAATTGGCCGCGGCCTTTTCGAAATCCCCGCTGGTGGCAGCTTCAGAGAGTGGAGAGGGAACCGGAGGGCTCCAGCGGCACTGTGGAGAGTGGCGGGCGGCGTCTGTGGCTCCGGTAGTCGGAGCGAAGGTACGGCGCGGCGCGGCGTGGCGTGGCGGCCTAGTGGGCGGACATTGGCAGCGTGGCCTGCTGCATGTGAGGCACTGGACTGGCCCAGCCGGCTGAGGGAGAGAGCGCTGCGGGGCCCCCCTCGCATCAGGAAAAGCGGACTGTGGGGCTACTGAAGACAACTGGGAGCAAGTAGGGAGTTTGCCAGGGCTCCTGAGTCCCCTACACAGAGTGCACGAGGGCCTCATACCGGCTGGGGGACTGGAGGCAGGATTGGGCCGGTGTAGAGAAGGGCCACGGCCAGAGATAGGGTTACGCCGGCAGTGGATCGCAGCGACAGTGTGAGGGAGGCCTCGAGAGGCGGAGCCTGGCGACAGAGGGACGAAGCGGCCAGGCTGTGGCCCCTGAGAATGCAGGGCCCGCTCCCATTGCCCGAGTACATTCCCATGAACATTCGGAGGAGGCTTGGGGAAATGGGCGGTTGGCGATAGCTCTCGGTGGCGAGTGACTAGAGGACCCCGCTCGGCGCAGACAACACGCAGGAACGCGGCAGGGTTAACTTTCAGTTTTCTGTTGGGGGATTTTGGTTGAGCGGGGGGCTGGTTTCTGGGAGTGGGGTGGGAATTGGGGGGAGGGATGTTCCACGTATACCGGGTATGCTGGGGGACCCAAGGCGCTCATTTCTTAGATCTTCTGAAACAACTGGCGCCCCTAGGTTCTTGAATACACTACATTTTTGCGGGGCTCCTGCCCCTAGGCCTCCCCTTAAGGTGGACGCTGTATGGGATCTGCACTTTTCCGTCATGATTAGTACTAATTATGCCGACCGCCACACTTAAGATCGTGACCCTGAATGTGCGGGGTCTCAATAACCTGGTAAAGTGTAGAGCGGTCCTCTCATGCTTAGAAAATATGCAGGCGAATATCTGCCTCTTACAAGAAACTTACCTTTTAGCAAGGGACTGCCAGCTCCTGCGATCCCCAAAATTCCCCACCTAAATTTTGTCCTCTAGTCCCACTAAGACAGCGGGAGTAGCGATTCTGGTGGCTCAGCGGTTCCGGGGGAGGTTTTGCAGAAAGAAGCGGAAGTCAAGGGGAGGCTCTTGGTCTATCGTTTTGCTATTAATGGCATGACTTTTATCATCAGCGCCATCTATGCGCCTAATGAAGGTCAGGAAAGATTCCTACACGAGGCTCTCGCAAAGGCTACAGACACCCGAGATAGGCACATCATCTTGAGAGGGGACCTGAACCTGGTTTTTGATAATCATAGAGACAGGTCGAGTCAACGCTTTCACCAAACGGGCGCTATTTCTAGGGAGGGGATCACCCGCATTAGCGACTTAGGCCTATGTGATCTCTGGCGTGACCTACATCCACAGGAGCGAGAATACTCATATTATTCCAACGCACACAAGACATAGGCGAGATTAGACAATTTTTTAGCATCCGCATCGGTCCGTGCACTCACAGCGGGGGTTGAGATAGGAACGGCCTCTCTGTCGGACCATTCGCCGGTCATTGCTACCTTCACCCTCCCATATAGATCTACACCCTCTAGAGTTTGGCGCCTCCGAGACCCGCTCCTTCAACGGGCAGACGTGGTCAAGCACATACAGACCGCCATTACTGAGTACCTCTCCCATAACGCTAATTTGGACACCACCCTGGCAACACAGCGGGCAGCGTTAAAAGCTGTGGTGAGGGGGGAGTTCATTGCCATTGCAGTGGCGGATAATGTTGAGCGCAAGTGTAAGAGGGAGGAACTGACGCAACAAACTAAGGAACCAGAGAGGATACATCAGAGGACGGGCACTCAGAGAGTGTGGAAACAGCTTAAAGCCGCGCGCAGTCAGTTAGCAGCGTTGGATCAGGACAGGGCGGAATTTGGTGCGTTGCGCTTAAAACACTCCTACTATATGGGTGGAGATAGATGTGGACGCCTTTTAGCCCACCGGTTGAGAGAGGCGCGTCAGAAACAGGGGGTCCGAAAAATCCGTAGAGCAAATGGTTCATGTGTTACCGAGGATGATGCGATAGCTGAGGCATTCCGTGACTTTTATGCCACCCTCTACTCTGGCGCCCCGTTAGATGGCGTGGACTGGACTACCTTTTTAGATTCCGTCACTTTGCCGATTCTCACCCAAGCACAGGCCGATCACTTGGATCGGGATATATACGCACGGAAGAGGTCATCTCACGTCTTAAACCGGCTAAGGCACCAGGGCCGGACGGCTTTTCCGCTATATACCATAAGACGTTATGTACCACCTTGGCCCCCTTGCTCACTAAGTTGTTCAACTCGTTCGCTGACCCAGGGGCAATTCTGAGCGATCTTCTGGAGGCATCAATCGCAGTTATCCCCAAACCAGGGAAAGATAAAACTGAGTGTGGAGCATACCGACCGATATCTCTCATCAATATTGATCTGAAACTATACACTAGCATACTAGCGGCTCGTCTCGGCCCACTCATGCCAGGGCTTATAGAACCAGATCAGGCGGGATTTATTCCCAAACGCAGACATCAGATAATACCAAACGGGTTCTCCACCTCATCGAGAAGGCCACACGAGTCCCGGGAGAATATATGATGCTAACTATTGACGCTGAGAAAGCGTTTGACCGCGTTCACTGGCCGTATTTAGAGCAGGTACAAGAACGCGCGGGGATGGGAGAGAAGTTCCATACCTATATTCTCAACTGTTATAAGTACCCTACGACGGTGGTTCGCTTGAATGGGCACACATCAGCTCGTTTTCCCTTTGAAAGAGGCACGAGGCAGGGGTGCCCCTTGTCGCCCCTCCTCTTCGCCCTCTATATGGAACCGCTGGCGGCAAGAATACGGGAGAACCCAGCCATTACTGGCATAAAGTTCGGTGGATATGTCCACACGATCTGCCTGTACGCGGATGATGTATTGATCGCTCTTACCAACCCGGGGACTGCACTGCCAGCTTGTCTGGTAGACTTGGCCGCCTTTGCTCGCGCGGCAGGCTTTAAGGTGAATACTGATAAATCGGTTGCCATCAATCTCTCACTGTCGAAATCTACCCGGGAACGCCTGCAGGACCTGCTCCCTCTTCAATGGGCCAAAACTACGAACCCATATCTGGGGATCCAACTGGCCTCTTAACTCGCTGAAGTGGTCAACACCAACTATACCCTTCTGAGTCAGAAGATCCGACGAGAACTCGGCAGGTGGAAACATTACCCTATATCATGGCTTGGTAAAATCGCGGCGGGCAAAATGACCATTTTACCCCAGATACTATATCTCTTCCGAGCCATCCCTCTCCGGCCCCCGGCGGGTTGGATATGCCAGACACAGGCCGAACTTGCACAATTCATCTGGAATGGGCGGAAACCTCGGATGCGACGGGAATTGTCGATGCTTGCTCCGGAGGAGGGTGGGCTGGGAATTTCAAACCTACACCTCTATTTTCAAGCCGCCCAGTTGCGGTATATGGTAGAGTGGGGCCGGTGGGAGTCAGAGAATCACTGGCTCTTTCAAGACCAGGTTGTAGCAGCGCGACCGTTACAGGGCGTCTCATTTCTCCGTAAAGCCCATAGACCCCCTAATCTGTACGCCTCGCATATTACACAGGTTCCCATGGAGGTATGGGATGCTACTAACCTCAAACACGAACTTACGCCCTTTCCCTCCCCACTAACGCCACTACAAGATAACCCGGACTTCACTCCTGGCACAGACTCGGCGGCCTTTGCAAGATGGGAGCCTGCCGATGTCGCGTCCTATACCAGGTCTGTAGTGCGGAAGGGGCTCTTCCTTTTCCCCAGCTGAAGCAAACTTATGGTCTCTCAGAGACAGACAGACTCCAATATTTGCAAGTAAGGCACTGGGCGCTTCAACCCAGCGTCCGCACCCATGCAAATAGACTCCTGTTCCCTTATGAGAGATGGCTAATCACCCGCACATCTGACAAGAAACTCATTTCTGATTAGTATGAGATGCTACAAGGGCGCCTCTCACACACCTACAATCCTAGCAAGACGAGGTGGGAGAGGGAGATCGGTAGAGTCCTAAGCCAGAAAGAGTGAGATAACATATACTACAGGGCCCAACATTCCGCTTACCACATGGGGCTCACCGAAACTCTCACGAAGGTAGCCACATACTGGTACTACACTCCAGAGCGTATGCACACGATGAATAACACACAAGAGGCGCTTTGCTGGCGGGGTTGTGGCGAAGTAGGTACCCTAGTACATTTATTGTGGGAATGTGAGCATGTCCAAGCATACTGGACCCAGGTCTTAGATGAAGTAGACAAGCACTTTGAGATAGAGCTTCCGCGCTTCCCAGCGTACGTTTTGCTTGGCCTCCCCAACCCACTGATGTATCCGCTGCGCTCCCGTAGAGGTAGGCATATAGCAATAGCTTTAGGATCTGCGACACAAAATATACTCATACATTGGCGTACTTCCAATGCCCCGACATTCACTGGATGGTTGCATCGTCTGTGGCATGTCCTCGGAATGGAAAAACTGACACTCACCCTGGGCGGGGAGGGACCCAAGTACAACAAATTGTGGCAACCCTTTCTGTCGCTACTGGTTACAGAATTTAGGGAAATAACATGCCCCAGATACCTGAGACTATTGTGCCTCACTGGTCCTCGGGAGACAACCAGAAGGGGAAAGGGAATTGCAGAAGAAATTGGATATATTGGGCATGAGACGTGGAACATGAGGGAGGAAGGGGGGGAGTCCGGTTGGGGGGGGTGTTTATGGGGGTTGTTTTCTTAGTTGGACACATAATTGGTAGTGGCACTATTTGATGATGTACCAATCGTTGAATTTCATTCTTTAGACTCGCAGTCTGTGGCTGCCTACACCGGAGCTTTATTGATTGATAACTACCTATATGATATTATGTGCTTGTGTTGTGCCTTAAACCTACAATAAAGAAATTTAAACCTAAATAGCACGCATGGCAGCATGAGGTTAGAATCACATACCTTTTCACCAAGTTCCAGTGGAAACCAACGATGTGACATGAATGTGCTTTCTCCTTCAGACTTCGTTTTCGTTCCCTTTAAGACTACGCTGAATGTCTAAAACTGTAAGTCTACGGTAATAAGTGTCACAGGAGAGGGTTCACCTTAGCGTGTGCATACCCCCGTGACAACCCTGGTCCTGATGAAAGCCTCGCTAATTTGCATTTTGAGGCTGAAACATGTAGACCGGCCACAACCAGGTATTCACTCTAGGATGTTACTGGTCAATTCAACCATATTGAAACATCCACTTTCACCAATTTTAATCTTGCCTTACTTTTCCAATGTTAAAATTGGTTAGGATGAGTAAAGGCAATTTTAATACTCATGGTGGTACTGTTCACTCACTTTCACATTTCAACAAAACCTGCTCCACGGTAATCAGGCGTCGTAGAACACCGAGAGGCATTCGGCCCCTCGGGTGGGAACCCTATGATTAAGCATGTCAAGGTTGGTAAGCGAGGGATGTTTTAAAACACATATGGGACTACTTTTGCCTTATTCAAACCAATCATTTGGAATCACTCTTTACTTGTTTATTGATGTGCTATAAATTGAAAAGTTTTATTTACATAGTAGATCATTTTTAAGCAAATTCACTAGACTTGTGTCATACACCACAAATCGATGTCAATCTCAAAAAGCCCCTATTCTAACTGTAACTGGCTCTGAAATTGGGGTAGAAAATCTTCTATTGTTAACCCCTGTAACTTGAATACTTTCTCCAGAGCGGGTTGGTTAGAAACCTCTGCTGTACAGTAGAGTAGGTAGTACCAGTGTCGACAAGGAATGAGACAGGATTTCTCCATGGGGTAAGATCACTTTGGTCTAGCTTTAAGCTATTCCAAGCAAACAGTCCTCCTCCCTTCTTGGGCACCGTCATGCTAGTGGGTCCTGTTCACTGTCATCCAATTGGATCAAATACTGCTGCACTGCATTCTTATTTTGGAAGGAATTTCTGCTCACTTGCTGATTTTAATTCACATTGCATCTTTATGTCTGAACATGCTGTTGTGGAATGGGAGCTTGGGGCAGTTGATTTTCTGTGATATATTAGAATTCTACATTCTCTGTCCTTCCATATGTTGAGTCTGTCTAATGTTATTCCCTTGAGACTGTGCATATTCCACATTCTGCATCTTATTTCTTACATTATTCATAACACACTTAAACGTGTGTCTCTAATGTCTACATTTTCTACAAGCATGACATGGATTTGTTTTCTTCAAAAGCAACACATCAACACCTGTTCTAGGATCTACGGGATTACCACAACCTCTACCTTGGGAAGGAAAATTCTCCTGTTTTTGAAAACCATTACCAACCTGCATCATCAAAGCTTTATTATAACCTCCATGGACCTGTACTATATTGTCAAAACTCATCTAATTTTGACCCTTCTGCATTGCTTTTATCTGGGCAGTCATTAGTTTTGCATTAAGCTTCTTGTGCATCATCTCAATCTCATCACCACAATATTTTGCGTATCGACAATCTCATCTAATGGTTTGCTCTGCAGCAAAATAATTGCTGTCCGATCATGTTGGAAATCTCAGGTCTCAAACTGAACACAAACCTGTAAACAAAATATCCCACATCTTTATCTGTTACATTGTCTGTACCACTATACTGTTTGAAAGCCTGCGCTAATCTCTCATAAAAGGTATGTCCTGATTCTTTCAGTTCTTGTGTTGTCCTGTCAATCTGTATGCAATCAATCTATTAAGGGGAAATTTTTGTCTTCATGTGATTTATTACCTGCTGTTATTTCCTCAATACCACTGGAGATGGTGCTTCTGTTCTGGTTCGGACTCAGGTCATTTCACTGTAACCTCACATTCAGCCCACTATCCCCTAGAACTACAATCTCAAACAGAGTATCCAAATTAGTCCGTAAAACGTTTGAAATCCTCACAAATCGTTCAAGTTGTCTATACCATTCCACTAGCTTTTCTCTCAGTTTTGGGAAATCATTTGTAAGTGACAAAATATTTTGTCTTGTCCATGGTATATGTACATAACCTCCTCCATGTACTTCTCTCATAGGGAACATTTATACTTCTCCTACACTATCACCAAAAACCTCAGGTGATGACAGCAATCTAACTCACTTTGTTTTCTTCTTTTTCGATCATGTACCTTCCCATTTTTCACTTTCCTCCCATTTTCTGATTAATAGCATTAGCTCTTTTATATGCAATTTTTTCCTGGTGCTCTCATGTTCTCAATGTCTTTGTCAGTAAAGTCTAACCTGTAAGATTTTTGTAAAATCTTTGAATTTCGAATATCTATACCATATTTCGGAGCCAATTCTACCACTCTCTAATGCACCATTTTTGCTTGTCGTGTACTGTCTTTACAGAGAAACAGTTCATCCTCCTGGTAGACATCTAATCTTGAAGGGCTAAGTGTTCCCTGAATCATTTGTTCTAAATCAACTTTTAATCGTCTCACATCTATGGGTGCTCAATTTTCTTGAACTGAATTTTTAACTGAACTTGAACCTGTAATCAAATCTGAAGTAGGTGATTAACTAGGAACTTAAGTTTGATGTGGAACTGAATTTATAACTGAAACTAGAACTTAAGCAGGAACTATTGCTGAATTCTGATTATTCAGCGCACTATATCATTTAAGTCATTCTTTAAATTGAGGAGTAAACCCTGATTGTGCTCTCATGTATTATTTAAATTTCTGTTGAGCATCCCATCTAACTTCTGCATAATGGACCAGAGCTCTCCTATCCCTTCCTGGGTATTTCTCTTTGTCTTATCGATCAGCAATATGTTCCCAGGTAACTAAAGCCTCAATAACAGTGGCTCTAACAGGATCTTTCTTTTAGTACATTCCTTTCCTTAAATTTTCTAAAATCCTCACATTAAATGTTCTGTAATGAGGGAACTGTAAAGTCTCCTCTTACTCTGTAAGTTTATTCCAAAACTGAAGTCCTTTTTCCATCATAACAGTATATCCTTTCGTACCCTCATGTGTGCTTCTGCCTTTGCTTTGAGGATATGGTCTCATCTTTCTTTACTAATTTTTGGAATGACTAGAAAAATTTCATCTTTATTCAATTCTGTGGTCCTAAATGATTCCCATAGATCCAGAAAATATTATTCTCCCGCAATTACTTGTTTGGCAACCTCAACCAACGGCAGCCCAACTCTTATGACATAGCCAACCAATCCCAGTGAGACTTTAGACCAACTGACCAATCAGCGCAGCACACTGTGACAGCAATCTCATTCCTCACAGCAGCTCACCCTCCTTCATTATCTTCTCCTGCACGTTTTCTCTAAGCAAAATAAAAATACAACGCAAGCACCAAATAAAACTGTCTGCTCCACTAAAGGATATTCACTCTCACGAGGTAACTAAACTTTTCTATACTTTTTCGCTTTAAATGAAATCTCGACCAGTGGGATTTCACCCTTAATTGATATTGTTTTTCTCTGTGTGACTGAGATCAACCATACCAACCGTTTACCACTAACACACAAAGAGAACCCTAGCCAAGATGCTGTCGACGTCGACGATGTCTTATGATCAACACCACAAAACAGCAGACAAATTACTCAGTGTCTTCTACACTAAGACAACCCGTAGGTAAACATCTCGAGATCTTGGACCACGACAGACCCGTTTACAAATTCACCTTTTTTTTTTTTTTTTTTTTTTTTTTTTTTTTTTTTTTATTTAGTCCTCATAAGTGCAATATTTGAAGTAAGGAGTTGTCGGGGCCCCTTTCTCTCATTGAATCTTACCCTTCACTGTCCTAACATAGGGTGTGTGTAACTGGACAGTTCCCCTGGAGCGTCAATTAAGAGAGAGGAGGGTCCCCTTGTTTCCAATACTTTGTAGAAGGATTGAGTACGGGGGGGTGGAGCTAGCCATTATGGCTACTCATGCAGGCCTTCTCCTGCGTTTCCATTGCTTACACATAATCATTGGACTTATGTAAACGTTTGTCGTACCAATCATACAGCCAGTTTTACATCTTGGATACCTCCATTATTTAATTTGCACCTTGCTGGTAATTTTCCCAGATTTCCCAGAACTTGAGTTTTTTTCTGGGGGCCTTTCTTTTATCAAGTCTATAGATTCTTAGTATGGAGGTCAACCAATCACTATGAGTTGGAGGAGCAGAGCTTACCCAATTTATACAAATTTCTCTCCTTGCAAGCAAAATTATTAAAAAAAGGAGATTTTCCTGGAGAGTAGAAAGTTTATCAGGTGCATTTGAGCTCCTTACCCCAAAGATAATTAAGTCGGTACTTACAATTAGATGTCTTCCTAACACCCCATCCAAAGTCTTACCCACATCATTCCAGAAGCCGTCGAGAAGGGGGCACTGCCGAAACATGTGTAGATCGTCGGCTCTTTCCAGCCCACATTTGGGGCAGGCCTTCACCGTTGACCCAGCAAACTTCGATAACTTTTTAGGGGTCCAGTAGGCTCTATGAGAGGTGAAAAGATGGTTTCTCTTTAAGGCAGCTGAAGACAAGATTGTCCAGCATTTACTCATAGATACTTGCCATTGGTTGTTCAACTCCGGCGTCGGCAGATCTTTCCCCCATACTCTCTCCGGAATCCTGAAATCTTCCTCTCCTCCCAGAATCAAGGCCCAATACCAAAGTGCGATTTCTTTATGAATAGTGTCTGTTTTCTGCATTTCACTTTCCAGGGAAGGGTTCCCAGATCTAGATTCTTTTAATGATTTCGACCAACCTGAGAGTTGATAGAACTTGAATTTAGAAAGTGTGCCCAGAGTCTTGGAGGATAGGGTATTCCACTCCAAAAGGTTGTTTCCAGACATCAGTTGACCCCACGTGGTTAGACCAGCTGCTTTTATAGGGAGAGCTAGTTTGTCTTTAAGGCACTCAGGGGTGCCAGGAGAATCCCAGATGGGGGCCAGGTCACTATAATAGGGAATGTTTAGAGTGCATCTTATGCTAAACCACAATTTGGCCGCGGATTTCAGCATCTTTAGTTTAATTTTTTTAAAGAACTTCGGGTGTCCGAATTTATATAGAAAGTGGCTGGTTTTACCGGTCATAGTCTGGAAATACAAAGGGTAGCAATTAAAAGCACATAGGAGCTTTCTATTAGATTTAAATTGGAAAGCTCTACAATAATCATAGAGATCAGGGCTTGCAATGCCCCCCTGGATTTTTTTCCTTCTTAACTTGTTCCAGGCAATTCTAGGATTTTTTGAAGACCATATAAAGCTTGTGATCTTGCTCTGGATTTTTTTTAGATTTATTTTATTAAATTCAAGGGGGATAGCACCAAAGATGAAAGTAAATTTTGGCAGGATTGACATTTTAATTAAGTTCGATTTGCCTTGAAACGACAAAGGGAGACCCCCCCAAACTTTCAATAATCTTTTAACGTCCTTGTCTATTCTTTGGAGATTTATATGGGTGACTTTGTCTAAGTCTTTGACTAGGTCTATCCCAAGATATCTAATTTTATCTTTGTTATGGGGGCTAATAAAGTTGTCATTCCAGGTCATGGTTTCAGTCTTGTCTTGATTGACTTGATAGCCAGAGATACTCCCGAACCTGGTCAGTGACTCCTCAGCTGTAGTTAGTGTCCCCCTAAGGTTATCTGTAAAGATCATAAGATCATCTGCGTAAAGCGCGATTTTTTTAGACCAGTCTTGAAAAGTAAAAGGAGAGATTAAGGGGTCTGATCTAAGACGTTCCGCCATCGGTTCTATAAAGAAATTAAACAGGAGAGGCGAAAGGGGGCATCCCTGCCTAGTTCCTCTCTTTATCTGGATGTTTGGGGTCAGACTGCCATTTATTAGGATTTGGGCTCTCGGAGAAGTATATATTTTAGAGACCGCGTTTAGTATGTTTCCCCCTAAATTAAACCTTTCCAAAACTCTGTTTAGGTATACCCAGTTAACTCTGTCGAACGCTTTTGCGGCGTCGATGGTAATTATCGATAGAGGGGTTTTCTCATTGGAAGCAATATCTATGGTGGCAAACAACTCCTGCGTTAAATCTTGTAGTTGTCTTCCCGGAATGAAACCCTTCTGATCGTTGTTTATTAAGAGCCCTGCTATTTTTCCCAGTCTCTTCGCCATAATCTGCGTGAAGATTTTATAGTCGCAATTAAGGATCGAGATAGGACGATATGACTCACATTTTCTTGGATTTTTGCCCTGTTTTAAAAGGATGGTAATTATGGCTTCATTCCAAGAATCGGGAAGATTAGCTTTATCTACAAATATTTTATTCAGCAGTGAAGTTATAGGTGGAATCAAGACCTCTCTTAATTTTGAGTAAAATTCATTGGGAAGGGCGTCTGGCCCAGCTGCTTTACCATTCTTAAGGTTTTTTAATACTTCCTCCACTTCCTGAGTTGAGATTTCCGCATTTAGTTCCTTTCTCAATTCAGGCGTTAAACTGGAGAGATTTAGGGGGTCTAGGAAGTGATCTATTTCTTCCAAGTTAGGATGGCAATCTTCATTGTATAGATCAGAAAAAAAAGGAGAAGAATTCTTGTTTTATTACTATATCATCGGACCCATTCTCTACAATGTTTCTAGGGTCGACACAAACGACTTTATTCCTAGTTTGTTCTGTCTTCGTTTTCCAGGCAAGAAGTTTGCCACATCCTTCTCCATATTCGTAATGAGCTAGTTTGCTTGCTTCCCATTTTTCTCTCACTTTATTTTCTAAAATTTCAGCTAGATTTTCTCTTTGGTTCATTCTGATCGCCTCTAGATGTTCTTTAAGAGCGGAAGATGTAGCTGCATCTATTTGTATATCCAGATTTTTAATCTTATCTTCCAAGATTGAAATCGATTGTTTTAGGCCCTTTGATTTGTGCACCGCCAAGTTACGAATATAGCCTCTTAATACAGCTTTATACGCATCCCAAGTGATCTGTGCAGAGGTACCTTCTTTATTTTCCTCAAAGAAAGTGTTAGTTCGTGATTTTAACTGGTCAATAATCTGGGGATCTAAGAGAATTGTGCGGTCCAGAGTCCATCTAAAGATGTCATTATTCGGCTCTAGTTTCATGGTGATCTGGACTGCTGAGTGATCTGAGAGATGGGCGGGGATGTGTTCTACATTGACTGTTTTTTCAATCAGACTATGGTCCACAAGAAAAAAGTCAATTCTTGATTGTACTCCAAGTTTTTTGTTTTTAAAAGTAAAGTTGTTCTGATTGTCCCCTTTTAATTTCCATATATCAACTAACCTCAAATCTCTTTTATAAACCCCCAGCCAGTCTCTCATTTTCGGCAAAGTTGTTTGTCTTCTTATGGGGAATCGGTCTGTTTTTGGGTCAAGGATTATATTAAAGTCACCCCCTAAAACTATTGGAGCAGGGACCAAGAGTAAATGAGAATATAGTGATTGTAGGGGGGCCGGATCATCCGAGTTAGGGCCGTAATACCCCACCACTGTTAGGGCGTTGTTTCGAATCCTTACTTTAGCCAGGGCTCATCTCCCCTTTGGGTCCGCTTCAAAAGCTTCCACTTTGACATTCAGAGATTTTTTAAAAAGGATGGCAATGCCTTTAATAACACACTCCTGGTTGGTGCAGACATATGAATCGACCCAGTGAAGTTTTTTCACGATGTCTTCCCACTCTTTTTTTAATAAGTGAGTTTCTTGAAGTATTATTATCTCGCTGTCTACCGTTTTTAAGTATTCTAGTATTCTCCTTCTTCTACTCTTGATTCTTAGTCCATTGACGTTCCAGGAAATAATTTTAACTTGGGTATTATCTTTATTCATTTTATGTGGGTTTTTTTATTTTTGTTTTTATCTTTTGGGCGCTCCGAGTTCTCCTTCTGTTCATTCTGTTGCTGCTGAGGACTATTTTTTCTTTTTTTTCCCCTAGTTTGCTCCCGTACCCCGTGCATATTTTTTATATTTTTTTGTTTCATTAAATCAATAGTGTACCTATAAAAACGAAGTATATTAAAAGAGTCCCCCCCCCCCCTGGGGAAACCTCCCTTTCTTCTTCTTTGGGCTTACTAAAGCCCTCTTTGAGCTCCGTGCTTGACAAACGTGAAAAGAAACATGAGGCGCCAACTAGTTCCTCATCTGATCTCGCAGTTGTTCTAAGAAATTTTCGGCTTCCTTGATGTCTTTTATGTTATGCATTTTGTTTCTCCACATTATCCGTAGAGATGCAGGAAATTTCATCTGGACTGAAGCGCCCAGAGCTTTCAGCTCCGGCATCAACTGCCCCAGCTCCCACTGCCTGTCTTGGGTAGCCTTGGAGATATCTGATCTGATCCGAAAGGACCAATCGTCTTTGTTGTGAGAACCACTTTTTATTGCTTCACTTAGTAGTCTTTCCTTGATGGAGTATGTTCGAAAGTTAATCAGAATTTTTCTCGGGTTCTTCCTCTCCTTACTTCTACCAAAGGGGTCTCTGTGAACCCGCTGTATGTCCTCCTCCAGTCCTAGGTCCTTGCACCAAGGGAAATACTCCTCTAGAAGTGCGATAATGAATTTTTTGATGTCCGTACTTTCTCTGCCTTCCGGAACATTTAAGACTCTCAGATTATTACGTCTGGAGTGGTTTTCTAGCGTCTCCAGCTTATCTGCAAAGATTTTATCAGTTTCTCTTAGCTTTCTTATTTCCTTTTGGTTGGAATCCACTCTCCTGCTTAGTGAGACAACCTCCGCCTCGACTGCCGTGACTCTGTCTCCAAGGGCATTTAGTTTTGTGTCTAAGAGATCACAGGCTACCTGTATCTTGCCTTGATTTCCCTCCGAGATCTCAAATCTGGACCTCATTTCAACCATCATTTTCTCTAAAAAGACTTCAGTGGAGGATTTTGTCGGGAGCTCAGAGTGAGACTGGTCTGAGGTTAAAATAGGGGTCTCTGATTGAGGCTCAATCTGAATGGAAGGAGGGTCTTGGGGGATTAGAGGTCCATCTTCCGTTAAAGACGGAGGCAGAGTAGACATCAGGCCGGCTAAGGTTTGGGGGGGGCTATAGTTGATACAAGGAGGGGCTCCGACCTTGGGCTCAGCTCCACTAGACACTTGAATGATGTTAAGCTCACCGTCCTTCTTTCTCTTTTCTTCCTGTTTCTGTTCTTGAATTTTAAAGAAGGATCTCAATGAAGGAGTCACTTTGATTTTAGGGGGGTCAACCCCCTCTCGTAGGTCAGTAGGACCCCCGGATTTTTTTAATGTCTTCCCACCCTTAGCCTGTACCTTACAGGCTTTCCTGGTTTTCTTTTTAGTACTTCGAGGAGGAGGGGGAACTAGAGGTTTTGTACTTATGGCAGGGTTGGATTTTAGAAATTGCCTGTTCCTTAGACAGTATGTTGATCTTCCTGAGCAATCAGAGGTCTGCCCCGTCACCTCCGGGACCTCTGGGATACCAGAAGATTTTTCTACAGCCCCACGACCCCCCTCTTTGATTGAAGCACAGGGGAACGCCCCGGTATCAGTATCAGAAGAGCAATCCCCCTTATGAAACTTTTCCACGCTCTCACTTTCACAATTGCTGTTTGCTGTCTGTGCCTTATCGGGACCTTTTGCGCTGCACCCCGCCTTCAGGATCCCCCCCTCGCTTACCCGGATCATATGTTGTGTAGAAGAGGTCTCTGTGTTCTTCCCCTCCGTGTCTGCAATCAGGAGGGAATTCACAGCGAGCTCCGAGTCATGCCCCACTGCAGTCAAATCAAGCCTTACTACAGCGCGCCCAAGTCCGGGACTCTTGCGGAGACCAGCAGTATTAGCATAGGGTGTGCTGCCTCCACCTCCCTTGCCCCGGAAGAAGACGGAGATTCTCCTTGCAGCCCTCCGGCAGTTTTCTGTAGCCTCAGAGGCCGCCTCCCACCGGCTGAGGAGAGACTGGAACACAGAGCTCGGCTGCAGCAGCGGCGCCCGGCTCTCACGCGAAGCAGGTAAGGAAAACAGCGTCTCTGCACGGCTACCCCCGGTCCCAACAATCATGTCCGAGAGAGCCCGAGAGAGCTGAGGGGAGGAGGGAGAAAAGAGGAAAGAGAAAATCCGATTTGTAAAGTGCGTTTTTAAACGCGAAGAGACGTGGTGAGGCTGACTAGAGTCCGAGCCGGAGTCCGGGTGCGAGTACGGAAATAGTGGAGTCAGTGGAGAAAGGCTGCTGAGTTTAAAGTCAGACAAGCATGTTAGCAGATAGCGATTTGGTGCGTTTTTTAGGCAAGATCTCAGTTGGCCGGTGCGCTGATAGCTTTCCGAAGGATGAGGCTAAAATGCTCACATTTTCTCAGGTCTGAAAGTTGAACGCGCCATAGTTTTTTTAGGAGGTCAGCACGGAGCTCCCGACCGGACTCACAGACCGGCCGCCATCTTTCCCCACAAATTCACCTTTGCACAAAGCACCACAATCCTACATGGACTTTAACCATCTGGACTCTAACCACTTCACTCCACTCAACAACACACAGCCATTTCAAAAACCGCAATCTTAAGCAAAAGCAATAGCAACGTGCATCCGTATTAATACTCACACTCCTTTATTGCTACACGTTGACTTTATTATCCAGTGCGATACTCCATCAGTGCTCTATAAATACTTTTTGCAGAACCTAAAATTGTGAACTCTTTGAACCTGGACAAAGGACTATTTTTGGCACCCTAAAATCTCACAATATATCAAAGGGACCCCCTCTAAAGGTACTTTGGGCCAGGGAATAGAGAGGAACAGCAGTATCACAACAAGAAAGAGATTCCCTCGTGGCCTTATTTACTTTACTCTGGACCTGTAGTTCAAATGAAATGAAAAAGTAAAAAAATAAAAAAATGAATACTAAATAAAAATACAAATGCAATAAATAATTGTACTCGCCATATTTTGAAGGGCTTTGTTTAAAAATAGGAACTACAGGTCCAGAGTAAAGTAAATAAGGCCACGAGGGAATCTCTTTCTTGTTGTGACCCTAAAATCTCACTTCACTAGGTAGAACCATAGCTCTACTAATCAAAATCAAAAACCATCTTTATTCGATTTTCATAATTCATAGAAAACCATAAAAGCACAAGTAAAACATATTTTCAATAAAATTATTTAAAATTTTCATAGTTTGACACAGAATTCGGTAAAAGATACCAGTTAATCAGAATTAAGATAGGGACGGTGGTTAACACAAAATTTTATAAATCGAACAATAGATTTGGCATACAATTCATTTTCCAGCATTTGCAGGGCTAAAAAGGCTGGACGACAGGTTTGAAGCCCCATTGTTCTCACTATTGGAATTATCCAACGCCTGCGTGGTATTGCATAGAACTTGCAAAACAGTACTATATGAATTGTAGATTGGCTAGAGTTAGAATCACAGGGGCAGGATGGCAGAATCCTCGTCCAGACATTCTGTTTTGGGAACGAGATCAACCGGAAAAAATGATCCAATCTGAATCGTATAAGTAGGAATTTTTCATATTGATTCGGATTATATTTTAATTATGGTTGTAGCGAGAAAGTGGTTTGGATGGCCAGGAGATGTTGAACTGAGCTTTTTCCCACTTCTTGAGCCAGTCGAAGATCTCCCAAATGGAGGAGACACAGCTTTTTTAGCTCCCTTCTTGGAACTTTAGAGATCGTACCTGGGTGGGTTTAGTAACTCCAAAGACTCAGGTCAGTAAAAAATGACTTTACGTACTCGAGCCATCTTATTTTATGGGTATTATCTAATGCCATACAGTCCTCAATGAGGGCGCAGGTTAGTAGACACTGCTCATTGGTCCAAATATGTCTCCACAACATTACTGGTTGGATCTTTAAGATGTCCGAAATATGATCCAAACCTAATTCTAAGTGACACCCATATGTCGTGGTACTTTGGGGGACTGAGAGGAGATAGCGAAGAAAAGAATTCTCTACTCTCTGTAAATCGTCTGTATTTGAATACCCCCATACACCTGAACCATAGCTCGCAACACTGATGCATTTTGCTTGAAAGATCTTTAACATTTCCTCAGGTGGTCTCTTTCCTAGTTTTTGTGCAAACGCCGTCAGTGCTGATGTGACCCTTAGAAAAGATAACTTCCGAGCGTAGATAGCTTTCGACCAATTTAACTTATTATCTACCAAAATCCCTAAATAGGGGTAAGATGTTGTGGTTGCTAAGCTAGAGTTGTTAACATATATGTCCTTGTTTTTTCTTTTTTGTCTCAGACCAGCATACATAGTAAAAGTCTTTTTTATATTGACTTTTAAGTTCAGGGAGGTCATATAGTTACAGTATCTATTTAACGAGCGCTGAAGTTGGACCGGAGTTCTTGCCAGAATAACAGCGGCGTCGGCATACAATAATGCCGGCATTGGTCGACGACGAATTGCTGGCAGATCTTGGCTATCTTTAACCATTTCTGATTCAACTCCATTTGTGTATAATGTGAATAGGAAGGGGGCCAGAACACACCCCTGTCTGACCCCCCTCTCTATCTTAAAGGGCTTGGTGAGCTCCCCATCAACCCCATATCTCACCCTCGCTGATGCATTTGAATATTTATTATTTATTTATTTATTTATTTATTTTTGCAATTTTTAAAAGCGCTACAATTACCCTTGGGTGTCTCGGCGCTAAGGCTAAAGGCTGGAAACCAGTGGTTAGAACTTTAAGACATTGGTTGAGAAGATCTATGAATCATGTCGTTGAGAAAACAGCCAAGTCTTTAGCTGTTTTCTGAAGACAATCAAGGATGGACTAATTTTTATATTGAGAGGAAGGGAGTTCCATAGTTTTGCTGCTGCTATGGCAAAACATCTGTCTCCCCAGTTAACTTTCCTTGTTCTGGGAATCTGAAGCATATGAGCCGTATTGGAACGCAGCGTTCTGGGGGTTGCCAAAGGCTTAAAAGAACTTCTCAGGAATTTGGGTCCCATGTTGTTTGTTGCCTTATAGACAATGCAGAGGGTCTTGAACTTCGTGCGACTTCTGACTGGGAGCCAGTGCAATTGGTCCAGATATCCAGAAACAGAGCTATATTTGGGAATGCCCAATAAAACTCTGGCGGAGGTATTTTGTATCGATTGTAGTTTGGAAATAACCTTTATTTGAGCATTGAGGAAGAGGGCATTGCAGTAGTCAGTGTGTGAAAACACCAGTGTGGATATAAGTGTTTTCCCCGTAGCTATGGGGAGATACGGTAAAAGTTTCTTTATTTTCCTTAAGATGTTAAAGGATGATGAAACTACAGCATTCGCGTGGTGATGGAAAAGGAGCTTGTCATCAAATATCACTCCCAGATTTCTGACTTTACTGACAGGTTGAGGTGGAGTTCCCAGTTCCTCAGGCCACCATAAGGGGGACCACAAAGGTTGAATATTTCCAAAGAGCATGACCTCCGTCTTAGATGAATTGAGTTTTAAGCAGTTGGAGGCCATCCAACTGCTAATGGCCCTCATACCATTCTTAAAGTTTGCTGCAACAGTAGGTCCGTTTTTGTGTATGAATAGTACCAACTGGGTATCGTCGGCGTATGTTGTCAGATTGATGTTGTACTCTTTTATTACCCTCGCTAAGTCCGAAACATAGATATTAAAAAGGGTCGGATTTAGCGAGGAACCCTGCGGGACTCCACAAGGAAGGCTGAAAGTAGGTGAAGTGAAAGTACCCAGCTTAACTGCTTGCTTCCGATCAGCCAAGAAGGATGAAATAAGGTCCCTGGCTCTATGTTTAATACCGATGGCCTCGACACGGCCGATCAATGTTGCATGATCGACCGTGTCGAAAGCCGCCGACAGGTCCAACAAAATCAGGACAGCCTGTCCACCTTTGTCCATTGTGGCCCTTATTTCGTCTGCCGCCTTAATTAGGGCAGTCTCTGTTCCGTGACCCTGTCGGAAGCCGAACTGGGTGTCATCTAACAAATCATTAGTTTGAATGTAGCTGGACAGTTGTTTATTCATGACCGATTCAAAGATCTTAGCTGGAAACGGCAGAGAGGCAATAGGACGGTAGCTGGAGGATAGTGAAGGGTCCAGGGAAGGTTTCTTAAGAAGCGGCCTGATGATGGTGTTTTTCCAGATGGTAGGGTAGGAACCTGTAGAAAACATAATGTTGCAGATGTGTGTCAATGGTATAGTAATGATATCTAGAATATTGTTAAGTATGGATGGATGACAAGGATCCAGAGGAGAGCCAGATTTAACTGACTGAATTAGTTTGTGGATGTCTTGTGGATTTGTCCTGGTAAATTCAGTTAAAGCTGTCTGATTCTCATGTATCTGAGAGTCGGAGGAATCAGAGATTTTCACATGTGGGTTAAAGTCTTTGAATATAGATGTGACCTTTTCGGAAAAGAAATCGGCCAGTACGTTACAGAGATTTTGAGATGTTTCAGTAGGAGGGTTGGGTGGTTCAGCAAGGTGGTTTACAACTTCAAACAATTTCTTCATGCTGCATCGAGCTTGGTCTATTTGAGTAGTGTAGTAGATGTTTTTCTCTAGTGCTATGCTCTGCTTATAGCTAAGAAGTGCAGCTTTGTAAGTTGTCTTGTCTGCTGAATTATAGTTTTTGCGCCAGTGTCGTTCCATGTTGCGACAATGTTGTCGTTGGAGTCTAAGATTTTCGGTAAACCATGGGGCCGAAGGAGTCTTCCTGTTGCGTTTGAGTGTTCTAGGTGGAGCTAAGGTGAAGAAAGCCTCTTCTAGAGTAGAAGTGTATATAGTAGCTGCAATGTTGGGATCAGTTACATTATCTATACTCATGAAAGCATCAGTAAGAGTCTGTGCAAGTTGGTTGTAGTCTAGGTTTTTCCAATCTCTCGAAATTAGATGAGGGTTTGGAGATATAATGTTAGGAGCTGTGGTTTTAATTTGAATATCGAATAAAATGGCAAAGTGGTCAGACCACGTTAAGGGAAGTATTTTGTTCTTGATGATATGGGGGTTGTTGGTAAATATGCCATCAAGCGTGTGACCTGCTTCGTGAGTTGGAGCTGTAATCAGTTGTTCAAGACCTACAGCGAGAAGATCATTAATAAGCTGATCGGTATCTTTATCTAACAGTGATTCAAGATGAAAATTAAAATCTCACAAGAGAGTGAAGTATTTATGGTCTGCAGATAACTCGCTCAACTGATGGAGTTGTGAGAGAAAATTCGAGCGAGAGCCTGGAGGTCGATACAAAAGAGTGCCTGTGAGTGTTTGATTAGTGGTAAGAGTAATCGTAAAGGCAAGCGCCTCACAGCTCCTATGTTTTAGATCAATAGCTTTAACGCGGAGGCAGTTGCGGTATATTATTGCAATCCCCCCGCCTTTGTGGGCAGAGATACGGTCCTGCCTATAGACACAGTAATCTTCTGGCATTGCAGCCTTAAAATCCGGCCCTGATGCATTGTCTCCCCAAGTTTCGGTCAGAAATAGGAGATCAATAGCATAGGTGTTAAGCAACTCCAATATGTCAATTTTGTGACAAGGAAGCGAGCGGGCATTAACAAGTGCAGCATGTATGAGTTTCTGGGGAGTCTGGGGTTTTTGGGGGTTTTGGGTTGGGGTAACCAAGCTCTTATTAGTGCACATAGTACATAAAAATGGCCCTCCAATGGGGTCAGCTAATAAGCATGTCGGAGGGACATGAACATTCTGTAAAGTATTGTTTAAATTACGAAGTTCACTAGCAGTATAAACTAACCTTGTTGAGGGTGAGGATGTAAGGGGGTGGCCCTGGGCTCGGTCCAGGCTCGGACGGGCGCAGACGGGCTTGGCTTAGGCGCGGCTTCGGCGTGCACCCGGCGCGCCCGCTGCGCCAGCCCGCTGCGCCGTCTGGAGAGAACGCACATTTTATAGCTAAGTGAGGAGGGCGGGAGTCCTGCGCGACTAGAGCGCTGACCCCGCTACCCCCAAGATGGCGCCCACCGCTGCCAGACGCGTGATCAAATCGCCACAAACAGAGGTAGGGAAATAATAAAGAAGCGTGTCAAGGGTGTCAGAGTGCCTAAAATAATTCCCCAGTTAATTCTCTGGTTGAGAAGCCCCCAGATAAAAATTATCGTTCAATATGCAATTTTTATCACAGCCTGATGAAAAACGCTATTAAACACAGTTAAAATATAGTCTCAGTTTTAAGTCACTGGTATGCACGCGATTAGCTCGCAGCCCCAGTCGCAATCACCGGGGAGAGCTTCTAAGGCAAAGCGGCCACCGGGAGCCTACCTTAAGTATGCTGGGAGGGCGGGAGTCCTGCGCGACTAGAGCGCTGACCCCGCTACCCCCAAGATGGCGCCCACCGCTGCCAGAGGCGTGATCAAATCGCCACAAACAGAGGTAGGGAAATAATAAAGAAGCGTGTCAAGGGTGTCAGAGTGCCTAAAATAATTCCCCAGTTAATTCTCTGGTTGAGAAGCCCCCAGATAAAAATTATCGTTCAATATGCAATTTTTATCACAGCCTGATGAAAAACGCTATTAAATACAGTTAAAATATAGTCTCAGTTTTAAGTCACTGGTATGCACGCGATTAGCTCGCAGCCCCAGTCGCAATCACCGGGGAGAGCTTCTAAGGCAAAGCGGCCACCGGGAGCCTACCTTAAGTATGCTGGGAGGGCGGGAGTCCTGCGCGACTAGAGCGCTGACCCCGCTACCCCCAAGATGGCGCCCACCGCTGCCAGACGCGTGATCAAATCGCCACAAACAGAGGTAGGGAAATAATAAAGAAGCGTGTCAAGGGTGTCAGAGTGCCTAAAATAATTCCCCAGTTAATTCTCTGGTTGAGGAGCCCCCAGATAAAAATTATCGTTCAATATGCAATTTTTATCACAGCCTGATGAAAAACGCTATTAAACACAGTTAAAATATAGTCTCAGTTTTAAGTCACTGGTATGCACGCGATTAGCTCGCAGCCCCAGTCGCAATCACCGGGGAGAGCTTCTAAGGCAAAGCGGCCACCGGGAGCCTACCTTAAGTATGCTGGGAGGGCGGGAGTCCTGCGCGACTAGAGCGCTGACCCCGCTACCCCCAAGATGGCGCCCACCGCTGCCAGACGCGTGATCAAATCGCCACAAACAGAGGTAGGGAAATAATAAAGAAGCGTGTCAAGGGTGTCAGAGTGCCTAAAATAATTCCCCAGTTAAATAATTCCCCAGAATAAAGTTCTCGCAAAAAGTTTACCAGCGAAGGTTCGACTCCCATATCTAAAACTATTGCCCAGAGTTTAGAATGACTTACGCAGTCGAACGCTGCTGTCAAGTCAACATAGACCATATACAGAGAACCTCCCTTTGCTGAGACATATTTCTCCATTAACAGGGAGAGATTTAGAATTTGGTCAACTGTACCCAACCCTTCTCGAAAGCCGTATTGTAAGTCTGATACTATGCTGTTTTCTACGGCCCAGCCTTGAAGGCGGTCTAAATGAATACGGCCGGCAACTTTGCAGAGAGAATCCAGAAGCGAAATGGGCCGCTAACTGGTCGGACTGTTGTGGTCACCTTTTTTAAAAATCGGCACCAAAATTGACGTGGACCAGGACTCGACTAGACCGGTCCTGGTAGTCGCTTCCAGAACTCTCGCCAGGATAGGGGACCATAGATCTAAATTTTGTTTAAATAGGTCCACTGGAACCCTGTCTGGGCCAGGGGCTTTGCCAGATTTTTACATTTTAAGGGCTGTAATAACTTCTTTGTGGGCAAAGTTTATCTGTATGGGGTATTTTGTTTGCTTGGGAGTCTCAGCTAAACCCAAGGTTATTTCTTCGTCTTGTCTAAAAATGGTTGAGAAGTGATCGACCCAGGCATCAGCATCTACAGCTACTTCTAGTTTTGGGAGATTTCTCTCTACACAAAGGAAAGGTGCTTTTACTATTCTCCAAAAAGTAATGGAATCTTTCATGGAGCAGCTTTGATGTAATTGCTTCCACAGGGAGTCTTTAATCTGGGTTTTGCGGTTTTTTTGCGCTAGGTTGTAAGCTTTCCTTAATTTGGCCACCTCGTATCTGTCCCTTATTTCCTTAGTTAATGCTACCTTTAATCAAGTGTATGCTTTAGTGCATTCAGTGTTAAACCACCCCCTCATGATGGGCCTTTTCGGTTTCTTAATACAGAATAGCTCTTCTCTGATTATTTTAGTAATGGCGTCATAACTGAAGAGTACTTGCTCGGGGCTGGCATTCAGATCTAGGCAGGTGTACAAAGCGGGCAAGGCTTTCTTTACTACATTGCCGAATACTAGTTCTTGATCTACCTTGCCCCATTTTAGTGTGAAGCCATTGGGCCTTTCTAAGTTAAGGGATTGCTGGTCCAAAAGGCTCCAATAGACTTTCTCTATCACGGGGGAGGGGGTACTTATTTGGATACTATTAGGAAAGTGGCCACTGAGTGCATTTACAATTGTTTCAAATTTACGTATTCTTGATGTAATGCGCTGGGAGACTAGTATGTAATCAATTATACTATTTACACCTCGCCCGTTAAAGGTACTTGAAAAAGGGACTGGGGGGCTGACCAATTCATTCGCAAATCCCAGATCTGCAACGGTCATTATTTCGTTCATGCGGCCTCCCGTGGCCGTATGTACAAAGTGCGTTTGGTTATTCCCATGCTCGTCATGTATGCCACAGTTATTAAGACTACTGTTTTTGCACAAATACAAGTTAAAATCACCGCCCCATATTAACATTACAGACTTATTAATGTGCCTTGCACGTAGATCTTGAAAAAGTCCAGAAATATTATTTAAAACAGCAATTAAATCAACTGTGTCCAAATTGTTATAAAAATGAATCACTATATAAATAAACACCTTGTTACAGGTTATCATAAGTGCCTGATAGTTATATTCCAATCTCAGAACTTCGATTTTGTCAAGTGAGAGGACATTAGATATATACAGTATGAGGCCCCCTTTTGGTCTTCCCGAGGGTGAAGGAACTGCTTCTGAAAAGAAGGTTTTATATCCCAGAAGATGGAATGGGGTGCAAAGCCATGTTTCCTGAAGGCCTATAATATTGTATGTAGTTACTAATGCTCTCCAATTATTGTCTGTGATTTTGGTTTGTAGCCCTGCCACATTCCAAAAGATGATATCTAGCGTTAGAGGGTTACTACCTGTTTTAAATGTTAAGTTGGTGTTCTGTGGGGAATGTTCTATCTGGCGTTCTGATCCTCGGTTGGGCTGTTCTACTTCTGTATTCTTACGATTAGGCCCCAAATCAGCTGCAGATGTTACATTGGTTATGTCTAATACATTAAGAAGGGGCTGAAATAATGAAGCTTGAGTATCATCATTCCCTTCTACTATCGGTTCTATTGGAGCATTACTTTGGCTCTCTGGTGGTGTAACTACTAACACTGTAGTCAGTCATTCGTTATCATCTAAAGCAGACAGTGCGCTAAATCTGTTATAGGTGGGAACTATTTGCAGTGGCCAGGATGAGTTATGGGGCTTTTGCAGGAACATGGGACCGTAGTTCATATTTTTCGGGGGATAAAAATAGCCTAGTGAAAGTATGGTTATCCCATCCATGGTTGGAATGTGGGTTCGCTCGGTATTTAAGATTTCCCTTACTAGGTGTGGTGTTCTAAATGTAATAACTTTACAATCCCCTTTCAAATCCTTCTCCCTTGCCCCTACCCATTGCACTCGCCTGACCATCTTGAATTCCTCAAATATTTGACTATGAAGCCCTGTCCTATTGCTTAGCCAGTGGAGCGACTTATTCTTTAGGGCTGTCCAAGATTCTTCTCCAGGAAGATAATTAGATGGAACGTTTCCAAGTATTACTACATAAGGGGTAGCCTCTGGTGGCAGATGTAAGTGTGAGTCTACGGAACTTTGTTCCACAGAGAGAGGGACAGTACTATGGCCTTGGCTGTAATCCTGCGGGGGCAATGACATTTGTGATGCTCTTCCCTGTGAAGGCAGATTCAAATGTTTATTAGTGTGTCTTAATGGCATATGTAATGCCATTTTTCCGGAATGATTTAAGTGAATTGGTGCTATATTTGCTGGGGAAGTGGTTACAGGAACTGCTGGGACTGGTTTTCTTATCTCATGTCTAACATTTTCCGGTTCCTTCAGACTTGTCGGTTGGGTATTTGTAGCCGTGTTTAGACATGTATCAACAATTGTAACTAAATTTGATGAATTAGGTTTAGTCAATAGAAGGGTTTCTATACTAGCCACTCTGGTAGTTAGTTGGTCCAGCCTGACTCTTAGATACGAGTCGAGTCTTTCCACTAATGCTGTTAACTTCTGGGTATCAGGATGTGACTGACTAATTCTGTTACCTTGACTAGTTAGTTTTTGTTTAGTTTGTTGTTTAAAAGGTTCGACGAGTTTCCTTTTAAGTGATACATTTGATTGATTTATGGGCTCATCTGGGAACGAGTGGACTGTGACTAGCTCAGATTCTTTTTGAGAGTTACGAGCAGCAGGAGCTCTTAATCTAGGTTTTCGTTGCTTTATCTGGGGAGGTTGGGTTGGTGACTCACTGCCGATTGACTGAATGTCATCAATAGATGCTTGAATACATCCATTTGCTGAAGTGGTATTGTCCCCCCCTAGGTTTGATTTAACTGAGTCATCGCTCAGGAGTGGTGGCTGACTCGTCCCAGAGGAGGAGCCCGCAATGGATTCCTCCAATGAGTGAATCTTTTTAAAACCCTACTATATATGAGTAAAGGGGCACAGGACTAAGAGACTGGGCCCAGCCCAGCCTCTTCCGGCCAGTGACGGGCAAGGACGGGCCCGCCCTTGGCCCGGGCTTTGCCCGGGCGAGCCTGCGCGCGTCCCGCGGCGCGTTGGCCCGGTCTGAATTTAAAGGTCCCTGGGGGGGCGGGGCTTCTGTCTAGCACCTCACGCGAGACCACGCTGCCCACTGGATGTTGTGGTCGGGCAGCGCGCGGTCCGCGGATGGTTAGAGGCGTGTTTGGCAGCTCAGGTCACCCTCGGTACAGGAATACTCCCCCAGCAATGAAAAGGGCAACGGACAGCAGCACAAATAATAACCCAGCAGGTTTCCAAAATTCACAGTCTCACGGTGTCCGTGGCGTCCCGCGGCGCGTTGGCCCGGTCTGAATTTAAAGGTCCCACGGGGGGCGGGGCTTCTGCCTAGCACCTCATGCGAGAACGCGCTGCCCACTGGATGTTGTGGTTGAGCAGCGCGCGGTCCGCGGATGGTTAGATGCGCGTTTGGCAGCTCAAGTCACCCTCGGTAAAGGAATACTCCCCCAGCAATGAAAAGGGCGACGGGCAGCAGCACAAATAATAACCCAGCAGGTTTCCAAAATTCACAGTCTCACTTTGCTCTACTATCAAAGTTTGGTTGCAACACCAGCATGGTAAAATGTTATTATAATCTTACTCCGCTTTCTATTCTATTAGTACTGGGCCCTTTATGATTAAACAACCTGATGCATTTCCATTTACCATAGAGGCAACAAATTCTCTGATAAATCTTTCTCCACCGAAATGAGGGGTGAAAATTAGGGTGGCCAAAGCGCCATGTTAGCTGTCCAACGAGGACCATTAATTGACAGCTAACTCTCAAATTTGAGATCAGATTGAGGTGCACCACTCTTAAGACCATGCTGTAGAAATAAAGAAAAGCAACAGTGTAGGAAGCTGGCTCTGTATATACTATACCAAAAAGTGGTATAGTGTGCACAGAGTCCAGTGAGTCCCCAAAGGTATAGCAGAGGATAAAGTAGATAATACCTTACACTCAATTTAGTGGAAGCTGGACTACACAGTTAAGCTTATCAGAGGGTAGTGTGAATGCATGTGGTGTACATACTCATACAAGGCAGGAACACACACTCAATAACTAACTACAGGCCAATGTTTTGTAAAAATATTACTTTAGTTACTTTTATTTTAGAAACCAAGTTGAACTCAGTTACAGGTAAGTAAACTTTTCAATTATGCAATACTTTCAAGTTATTGCTAGCAACAGGTTTGTATAGAACCAATACAATACTTTACATGTGAATGTAATATGTTTCAATGTAGAAAAATATATTTTGTATTTAGGAATCAACACTTAGCGCAACACATTGAGAGACCAATGCAATCCTATGGGCGGAAAGACTGGTGAGTAACTTAGAGGTAAATAAATGGTTTTCAGAATCAGTTTACGGGGTTTTTCCTCACTGGGCAAGGATTGGACCAAGGTAGGTACTGCACCACCAGTGGCACTAGGGCGGGCAGGTGCAGATGTCACTGGGCCCAATGTTATCGTATGAGGCTGGGGCACCTCTAGGAGGCACCAGTTGCAGGTAAATACTTGGGGTTCAGTGACACAGGCCCTGGGGGTTGAGCTCAGCACTGGAGGAGTCACCAAAGAACACAGAGACTGCACCACCAGCGGCACAGGGGCGGCCGGGTGCAAAGGTCAAAGGAGGCATCGGGTGCAAATGTAGAAATCAATGGACATCCTTGGTTGAAGAAAACGGCTGCAGGTTTGAACCAGAAGGTTGGCTGAAGGAATCTCACAACTGGAGAGGTTAGTTGGATAGTGGGGGGATGCCGGGACACCATTAGCTTGGCATTCCTAAGTCTGAGGGCTGCAGGTGCAGGTGTGTCTTTAGGAGTCGGTTTTATCTCATCGGTTCTGGTTGCTACCGGGGAGACCCTCCAGCTTGAGGCCGCAGGCGTCATTGGGGAAGTTCAGGAGAGGCCGTCCAATGCTGGATCCCAGGTCAGGATCAGCAGGGAGATGTCACTGGGTTGGTGGGCCACCTGCTCTTGGGCCATGGGCACTGGGTGCAGAGTGGTGCAGGGGTCGCGGATTCGCCTGGATCCGGAGCCCTGAGGTTAGGTTCTCACTAGGAAAAATCTGGTGTCCGTGGGAGAAAAGAGTTTTTGTTGAAGACAGCACAGGTCCCCGGGGTTCTTGGAGGTTGCTGGCTATGGGCCACGTCGGTTTTTTGGAGCAGGGTTGCTGGAGGAGGAGACAGGCCGTAGAGCTAGGGCCAAGTCAGTCATCGTCTTCTTCACTGCTGCACGACTCATCGGCCCTTCTTCTTAGGTAGTCGAATCTGAGGATCAAGGTTCAGGGGGTCCCAAAATACTGCATGTAGGAGCATTACAGGGAATGGCAGATGGTAGCCAATGGGCTACTTGCTTTTAGGGTGACTACACCTTTAGAACGTCCCCTCCCTTTTGGGAGGGGGCATCCCTCTAACCTGATTGAGTAGAACACTTCATTCAAGATGGAGGATTTCCTAAGGAGGGGTCATCTCTGTCCAGAGCTCCTTAGGGGTGGTCCTGGCAGAGACGGAACATACTTCTCCTGACTAAAAATCTTCCCACTGACCTTGCCACTAAAAGTGGGGCTTGATCAGGTGGGTGGGCATCTCCACTAACTGGAGAGGCCCTGGTTAGCATATCAAGGGGCAGGAAGCCTTTTAGGTTCACTGCCCTGAATGTTGTTCCTGCTTGGGGGTTGGTGTGGCGCACAGCCACCCCAAGCAGCCTTTCTCCCTGACCCAGGAGAGCACAAGGGCTCACACCTCAGGGGATCAGAAACATGTCTGTGTGTGGCAGGCTGGTGCAGACCAGTCAGCTAGACACAAAGGAGTTGCTCATTTTTTAGCAGGCATCTCTAAGATGCCCTCTGAGTGCATTTTGTAATTAATCCAACAACGGCATCAGTGTGGGTTTATTATGCTGAGGAGATTGATATCAAGCTCTTTAGCATTCAGTAAAACCATCATGGAGCTGTGGAGTTGCTAAAGACAAACTCCCAGCACATGCACTCAATGTAGCTCCACTGCACTTACAATGTCTTTGAATATGCACAGACACTGTAGGGGCACATTGCTCATGCGGCTGGGCCCTCACCTGTGTTATAGTGTACCCTACCATAGGGCAGTGAGGCCTGCTAGGGGCTGACTTACCTATGCCGCAGGCAGTGGTTGGTGGGCATGGCACACAGGGATGGTTGCCATGTTGGCTCTTAGGTTTTGTCTGCACAAAAACACCCAGTCTGCAAGGCAGTGTATATATGTTTGATGAGGGTTCCCTAAGGGTGGCATAATACATGCTTCAGCCCTTAGAGACCCTCTCTAGTCGCAAGGCCCTTAGAACCAATGGTACCTTTTACAAGGGACTTGCATGTGGGCCAGAGGTGTGCCAATTGTGGAAACAAAGGTACAGTTTTTGGGAAAGAACACAGGCCCAGGGAACCTGATTGGCAGGGTCCCAAGGCACACTCAGTCAAAGTGGGGGGAAGGGAGGAGGGGTTACTTCAACAGAACCCCCCATAGAAAAACAGAAATCCTACAAACAAGAGGGACCAACCTCCTGAAGAAGTTAAGTCAGACTAGAATGATGCAGACCAAAAGCTCTGCACCAGCAAAACAGACCAAAAGAAGAAATACTTGATGTTCTGTAAAAGCGCAATGATTCTCCCTAGAACCCATTTAAATAATTTTTAAAATAACACAGTTTAAATGGAAGAACAAACAAGACTCAATAATAGACTCAAACAGATATTAGATTGATTTGGTTAGTGTATTAAAGATTAAAATCCATAGCAATAAGCAATCTTTTGAGAATTTCAGTAAAGAATATCAGAGCTTGCATTAAAGCACCAAACATTTAGGTAAGGCTTTATTGGATGGTTATTATAACATCAGCTTAGAAAGTTACAGAGTCCCACTACCATTAAAGTCAGAAGGATAGTTCATTAGTCAAACAGCTCAAATCCTACAAAGAGGAAAGGGTTCAGAATTAAAATCCATTAATGGTGAGTCCATTAGCATAGAACAAAAGAAATAATGGAAAATGAAATTGAAATGGTTTGGCAAAAAAGGTTTTAGTCTATCAGCTACCGACTGTAGCAGCAGGAAAGCATTCCAAAAGTAAGAGTATAATTCTTAGTATTTTTATTTTTGTGGAGTTTTATATAGCACTAACTAGACCCGGAGGTAACAGAGCTCTGTACATGAGCACCAGTTATGTTACATACGGACGCATTCATTTTTTGTTAGGCACAGGGAGATTCAGTGGTTTGCCCAGAATCACAGAATGTTGAGTGTCCCTGCCGAGACTCAAACCCGGTTCTGCCGCTCCGAGGTCGACTGCCCTAGCCTTTAGCCCACATTCTCTCCCATCAAAAATCAATCAGCATTGCGTCCGGGTTTTAGAATAGGAAAATCAGAATGGTGTTGGGTGTTGCTCCTTCTTTTGAGGTTTCCTCTTTTATAAAGTCTCTAACAAAGGCCCAGTGATGTAGCATCACACCACGATTAAAAGACTGTCATATGCTCAGATTCACATAATGTCATCTAGGAAACTCTCAACAGTAGGATGCTTTCCCATGCTGGTCATGAGAAACGAAAGATTAGAAAGTCTATATAGGCCTAACATTGGTGGAAAAGAAATACAAAGTATCAGTCTATCGTACCAGCTGAAATCCTCTTCCCACAGGAATAATTAACTGTGAACATTGAAGAAGCATTTAGGAATGTTAAAAGTTACACATGTACTGAACAAACAAAGCAACATTTTACTAGTTATAAAAGGACCATTGTATTAGGCAAAGGAAAAGTCAACATGAAAGAAAAAAACATTTTTGAAAAAAACCTTTAAATTGGCATTACACATTTCAAATTAAATAAAGTAATCAGTATCAAATATAATGTAATAAAATCAATTAAAACAGGGAATATGTAGTACTTTCACCAGACAGTATTACATGGAAATAGCTAACGTTAGGAGTACCCTACTACCACAATTTTTCTCAATATTCACATAAGTATGTAATTTTCTACATTCGCACTACAAAATTAGTTTTCCACTTTTCATAAACGACAGAAACTCCAGTATTATTATGCAAAATTTCAAGATCGTATCTAGTTTCTACACATTTTTGCACCAACTTTTCTAAATGGTGCTTTGTAACAGAAGGCATTAGAAACACTAGGCCACTTTATTAATATAACAATTTTCATCAGTAAATGCTAATAAACAACATGTTCAGAAGTAATTGTCATTAGTGCAACTTGTTAATATGTATTAGTATTACTTTGCATGTATGTTTTCTTCATCCTAAATTTTAAAACACACTTTTACGGTGCTTCTACTACACTTGTCTCAGTTTCATGTGTCACTGTCTAACGCGTACACAGTGTACTTTTTAGCATTTTTGTGTCTTTAACCCCTTGGGTGCGGCCGCGATTCTGTGCCTGTGCGGCGTTTTCCGTAGTGGGCGGGTTCATGACTGCCCCCAGCCGTCATCAGCACACGCTCACCGCGGTGCATGACGGACAGGGGCCGTCATCAGCACCGAAGGGGTCAATCAGTAAATGTGTTGTGTATTATGATTTTCGAAATCTTACATCGTCAGTAACACTGTAAAACATTTCTCTAGTCCTTCCACAGCAGGTGTAGTTTTAAACTGCCATTTAGACCATGCAAAAGAAACATTTAGTCAGGTCTAAAACCTAATTTTTAATGCTTACAAGTCACCTCTAAGGTAGGCCTTAAAAGCCTGAGGGAGAGAGCATGGTATTTAAAATATAGGGTATGCATTTTTAATGTTTTTTATGTCCTGGTAGTGAAAAACCGCCAAAGTTGTTTTTCACTGTTCCAAGGCTGGTTCTCCAATAGTTTAACACTGTTTTCACTATTACCTTTAATAAGTGCGTAATTCAGTTGTTTGGAAATAGCTGGAAAAAGGGTTCAAGGAGTCATTTAAATAGCATTTTAAAATCTAACTTAATGGTCAAGTCAGATTTTATATTGCTATTTTTGAAATTACACTTTTAGAAAGTTGTCTTCTTCCTGCCTAAAATCAAAAGGCTTTCCTATAAGTGTCCAGCTGTCATCAGACCCCTGATTTCCCCCTGTGGTGAGATTTGTATTACTCCCAAACTGTGGAGATCCGACTTCCAGAGAAGTTTCAAAGGCCAAACGTAGAGGGCTTCATTGGAACCGATGCCGAGCAGCATCCGATCGAAGTTGAGGCCTTCCTGGGCACAGACGCCACCCACTTGGAGCGTTCCAGCCTTCGTCTACAACCACACCTGGTCCATGCTTTTTAGCGACCCACCATCATCAAACTCCTCTTCCAATCCTGCCTGCAAGTTGCCCCGCTGACATCTTGCCAATGACCACTTCTCTCCATAAAGGTTTCTAAGTCAGAGAGTAAACTTTCCACTAGGATGAATCTGGTCCATGCATCTGACCAGCACTTCATCGCGGCAGGCCTTAACTTTTTAAATTGACCCAGTCTAGTGCGACCAGATAACCACAAATGGTGGTTTGTGCTTATTGGCGCTATTTTTAATTCAAACTTTACAAACTCATATCTATGGTTCTTCTTAATGCATCTTTGATGCCATTTTTGTTTATTAGTTTATTAATAGTCTTATTTTTCTAAATTGGTTTAGAATTTTTCTTGTTTTGATTTTTTCACTTTATTAGTGCATAAATAGATTATACATTGCCTCTAAGTATAGGTTTATTTAGTAATGTTAGTGGTTCACCTAGACTAGGATTGTAATTATTATTTGAGGTTTCACCCTTCTCAACTAATATGCTAATCTCTTACAGAGATCCTTGTAGGATTTGTCAGGAAACATTTAGTTCTGTTTTCTTAAACTCGTTTTTATTATATTTTACAGATAATGGAAAATGCATCCAAAACACATCCTTACAACATCAATCTTATTCATTAAATGTAAGCATAATATACAAATCATAGCATTAGGATTTGTACAGGGCAGAATTACAACCATGGATAAATACAAGTCGGGCCCATGTGACAATGGACTGCGCTGAGGAAGCAAGATGTTATGTCAGTAGGACTATAGGTAGATGTTCAGCCGTGGGTGTCATCTGTGGCTTTGCTGTCTGGAGGCTGTCTAGTATTCTTCCCAATCTCTAGCTATTGGAGAGTTGTGAAGGCCTTTGATCTCTACCTATGAAGGGCTTTTCTCTGGGCCCATTGCAGTACCCCCTGGTGCCAAGGCATGACCAAGGATGTTGTTGTGGACTTTGATCACAAAATAACGCTTTTTAGTCCAAGAAGAGGCCCACATTTTAAAATCAGGACACAGTTTTGCAGTTCTTCTGTCGGTTGAATAAAGCCTAAGCACATGCTTTCCAGGAGTGTAGTCATGCCAGTGCAGGTTGCTAAAACATGTGTAAGATTCTCCCCAAATAACAGTCATGTGGTATAAGTGCATAGTGTGAGCAGAAGGCCATGGCTTCAGGAAAATTTTGTTTATCTTCGCTGGGGAAAGATATGCTCTATGTATAATAAAAAAATGAATCAGTTTAAATTTAGTATTTTGAGAAACAGTGCATCGGTATGCAAATATCTTGGCCCACTCTTTCTCGCAGACCGACTTCCTAAATTCTCCTAAATATAGCTTCCCAGGTATCCCACAAATGTTGCACTTAACTCCACAGTGCTCTATATAACTAGCTGACGCATTGCCTCCCAGACCTCATCATGTATAATGTTTGTGTGGGTAAGTGAGTCTCTGGTTATAAATCTGAGATCGCCTACTTAGTTCTGAGCATGTGGAGGATTAGGCTGTATGTAAGATTTAAACAAGAATGGCCCTGTACTCTAATAAACAATAGGTAATTAGTAAAAGGATGTTAATGTCTCTAGTCCATCACACAAAAATGAAGTTGTATCTTCCCAAATGAAAAATGTTTGTCGGCGTTTTTGCTTTAGAAAACGGTTCCTTTTATTCTTTTATTCCATAGAAATGCTTTAAAATCACAGCACGCAATTGACAAGACAGCCGACACGTTTTGTCCCTCTTGGGACTTTTTCAAGGCTAAAATAAACACAAAACAAAATCTATTTCCAATCTATTTACACATAAAAACCATATGTTACAATATGAAAGGTGTAAAGTCATTTACAAGAATTGGTTACAGATCTATTTCATGTAGAGACTAACGTGCATTTTGTCATTTGTGCTTATGGGAAGATAGTCTGTCAGCAATAATATACAATGGTTTATTCTCATAGGTGCTTCATAATACAAATTACATACATATATTGACATTCTAGGAGGGAGGAAATAGTAAATCTAATTCTTACACGCATGCATTATCAGAAACCAACCAAACCATCCAAAGCATAACACAGTAATAATATGGCAATTAATTGATATTGAAAGCCAAAAATTCAATTAAGGTAAGAAATTGACCCATTACAGAAGAGTGGTCTGAAAAACACTAATTGATCTAACATACCATGACATGTAAAAGATATATACCATATGTTCTTTGTGGTTAATCCTTATGTGAACGAACAAAATAGTAGTAAGACAAGTAAACCTGTGAGGGAATAAGACAAAGGTATCCCTTCAGTGACAGTACAGGTCAGACCATTCCGTTATTCCTTTCTTTGAGAAGGCAAAACCAACAACAAAATCTAAGCCACAGTTCAAAAAGATTTTTACCAATATTATGTTCGCAAAATCCTATAAAGTTATATTTTTATATTCATTCTAAACTGTATTGCTTAAATATAAAAATTGAAAAGTGTATAGTGTACGCTGTTAGTAAATCGAAGTCTTCCGATGTTATTGACATGGAGATGTAATAGGAAAGGGAGAAGAAAATACAGGAAAAAGAAAAGGAAAGAACTGGAGAGAGAGGGAGGATAGTCTAAGAGAAAGAGAAACACCGGATGGCAGTAGAGACAACTAAGGGGCCGATTAGGATTGCGGTGAATCTGCATCCTCCGGGCCGGCGGAAGCCACCGCCGGCCCGGAGGATGCGGATTCACCGCTGCGTTGCCTACAAAGAGCCCCCGCCAGATTAGGATGGCTGGGGGGTCATCGGCGGACGCGAAGACCGTCCGCCGCTTTTCCGCCACGGTCGCCTTCCGACCGCGGCGGAAAAGCTCTAATATGGTGGCGGTGTCTATCAGACACCGCCAGCCATATTAGGATGGGGCAGAAAACATGCTTTTCCGCGGCGGCTTTTCCGCCGTGGAAAAGCATGTGGTCTTTGGTGTTTGGGGGCCCGTTGTGGGCCCCCAGGGTGTCGGGGGGTGGGGGGTGCACATGGGGGGTACCTATGGTACCCCCCAGCATTTACATGCACAAAGCGGCAGGCACCGCGCGGTGCCTGCCGCTTTATGCATGTAAATGTAAAACATGCATTTTTAACCTTGCTGCTTCAAGCAGCACCCGCTGCAAGGTTAAAGATACAGGATGTGACCGCCAGGGTGGCGGTCACATCCTAATTGCACCGGAGAGACCGCCGCTGCCCCTGCGACGGTCCCTCCACCTCGGGGGTGGCGGACGGACGCAGGTCCGTCCGCCATCCTAATAGGCCCCTATATTTGGGAAAGGCAATTACTCCTTCAACTGTGCAACTTAATGTAGACATTCCATTTCGTCCAGAACAGTGAATTACTTCAAAATCATTATTTCTGCCTCAGCTTACCTGTGATATGGGCAAACTCAGTCACTTGTTGGACTAGCACAGTTAAGAACTTCTAACAGGCCTGAGTGCCTGAGGAAGGGCTAGTTGCATACCGGGCGTCATCAAGACCTCTACTTCTGCAGTAACAACATATCAGGATATGTGCTGTGACTTTTTGTTTGCACTAGTCATATGGGCGAAAGTCATAGTTTTAAACGAGTATTGACCAAGTGGCAGTGAACTGTGTACATTCCATGAAGGTGTTTCATTATTATTACCTCACTAAATATAATCATCCTTGCAAGGATGGAAGCCTTGGCCAACCACATCAGAACTGAAATCTGAGAACAGGAAACTGCACAAATGAATGCATAGTATGTTAATTAACTCTTATGTGCTATGCTGCTTGAATTCGAAGCTTGTAGGCTCCATGTGGACCTCTGCAGATGGCAAATTAATTTGCTGCTTCATTGTATAAGGTTAACTCCTGACGTGCGGCTAACACATAGACTACGGTAGCAGGCATCTTAACCAGATGAGCTAATTCACCAGCATTCAAAACTGTGACCTGCAAATACTTCCACAGCTCTCTGCAGCCAGCACATTAATAGGTTGAAGCCAGTGTTTAAATTGTAAAAAACCCAAGTGCATTGTTACCCAACAATTTTGTTAAGAGCCCCCTGTCAGTGCCCCTTTCTTCCACCACCCTGCACTCCTTGTCTCATTATCTCACACTTGCAGGTTCTCTTTCATCTCTGTTTCTGCCCATTGTCAGTGTTTTCCTATCTTTCTCGTTCTCCTCCATTCTTCCATTTCTGCCTTTCTTCTGCTTGCTTTGGGTCGTAGTGTCATGATGTAAAACAAGCCCTGGCCCCGAAAAATACGTGCTGGCGTCCCCCACCTGTTACAACTCGCACTCATTAGGCACCGACTGACAGGGGCTGTTGGGTGAATAATGGTGTGCACAAACAAATCATTATATTTAATAAATAGGAAAGGAAGCCTGGCCCGAGGAATGCAGTTCACTGAACTATATATGCACGGTGTACTTTAAAGCATTCTTTCGTTGTCACTGCTTTTTCACGTTTTCGTCATAATCTGAGGGCTCCAAAAGAAAAACCTTTGCCCGTTGCAGTCCAGCTGAAGACAATCAAAACTCGGAAAATATTTATGTGAAAAGAAATTGTTTGCTGAACAAATTAGGTCTTTTCAGATATTTAAGAGATCAGCTCCCAAAGAAAGCGGAGCCTGTGTCCTCGAAGCCTGGTTGGTCCAAGATAAGGAGTTGAGAAGTGCTTGTCTGCTCGCTTCCTCCCCAGTCCTGTGCTAAGTACCCTGCCTTCCTCCTTCTTCTCTTGGACTCGTCCTGACGCTGTATGTATGGCGCATCTGAACGGGGAGCACCTGAGGCGAATGGGAAGTCGAACAGATGAACTGCACAGTGCATGGAAAGCTGAATAACCGGACCGCACAGTGCGCACTCCCTCAGTGTCCAGAGTCCAGTCAGTCAGTATTGGCAGTGCACTCAGTAGAGTATGGGAAAGTCTGAACTGGAGCCTGCACACTGGCTTTGGAGATCTCCTGCTGATACAGGGTGCTGGTGCCAGGGCTCAGGTCTGAGCCTACAGCCTCTAACCCCCCCTTTTATATCTTGTCTTTGGGTGCGGTGGGGTGAGTGAGGCTTCCTGTCGCGGCTCTAGGTCCTGACTGAAATGTAGACCAGCAGGCAATGACAGCCAGGCTGATGACCTCACAGGCCTCAGGGCTGTGAGATCCTCAGCCTGGCAAATAGTGATTGATGGCAGCCTGCCTGACCATAGCTGCATATTGACATGAGCGTAGAAATCCTGCAGAAGGAGCTAGTGAGTGATTTTGTTCTGAATGCGATGCAGAGAGGCGGGCAGATCTGCTAGCATTTTTTAAAATCCCACTTTTTAAATGTAAGAAAACAAGGAAGAAATTATTCAGGATGAAGCCCTGGTGCCATCATCAACGAGCTGTCACTGTGAGAGACTCAAGAATTCCTGCTCTGAGGGATACAGGTGCTTAAAGGACTATGTTTGAGAGGAAATAGCTCATACCCATGGAGATTTTCCCTGGTACCAATTGCACAACCATTAGCCATTGAGCACAGCATGGAGTACCTGATTGACTGTGCTGAAGTTGAGGTCAATGCAAGTCCGTTCATGATCGAAGTAGGGGTAAAAGAGAAGCAAGGTGCTGGATGCCATGATCAAAGTAGGGGTAAAAGAGAAGCAAGGTGCTGGATGCCATGATCAAAGTAGGGGTAAAAGAGAAGCAAGGTGCTGGATGCCATGATCAAAGTAGGGGTAAAAGAGAAGCAAGGTGCTGGATGCCATGATCAAAGTATGGGTAAAAGAGAAGCAAGGTGCTGGATGTCTTATTGGCAGTGAGTTGATTGTCCTTCTTTAGGAATAGGACCAAAAGACTACATGGTTTATTTCAAATCTGTTTATTGAACCAGGTTGAAGATATACATTCTTGTCAAGGAGCATAAGGTTAAATCCACGATCCATTTTAGATAGCAAAGTACATCAACAACAACTTGTAATACAGAGTCAGTACCTTTCATTGCAAGTCCAAAACTACAAATGCAAGGAGAGCTGAACTGAAAATAAGGGCAATGTAATACAATCCTTACCAAAGCTGTTTCGGTACACTTCTCTTGTTAAGAAGAGTCAGAGTGAAATCCCTAGTGATACAAGAGTTATATGGTAATCTGTCCTTGCCCAAAAGATTGAGCAGTGACTGTCCAGCTATGTATATATGATCCAATGCACATGTACCTTCCTCTAATCGTTCTCACTACATGGCTTGGACATCATCACTTAAGCTGACTAGCACACAGGCTGTACATCAGTCTCAGGAAGAAACTAGGACCACTCTAGGGGGCATATTATCAACGGCCAGCGATAACTATCGCTGGCTGCTCTTAGCATTAAAGTGTTTAACGCCGGCTATCGCAGATAATTATCCCCATGTTAGCGCTGTATTAACAACGTTTAGCGCAATGGCGATAATTATCCTAGAAATATCAATGTTTTCCATGGAACATCGCTGGTTTTCCAGCGATGTTCCATGGAAAAGGGCGATACCTTTGATGATAGGGGCCTGTGGTCTTAGCCACACAATCCACCCCCCATGTTAAGTATGCCTTAGTCAGGAATTTAACAGACGTTAAATTCCTGCATTAAGGCATACTTAACGCGATTTAAAATATCGCTACCCTTCCTTGATAATATTGCAAAGCTGCCGTCGCGATATTTTCCCTGGTTGGTTTCACAGTCACACCTACTTTGCATCTCATTAGCAATGCAAAGTTAGGCGTGCTAGAATCGAGGGCTAAGTCAGCAAAACACGTGCTAGGGTGTCCTTGTTGATTAGGCGAAAAACATATTGCCGCTTTACGCCCAAAAACGGATGCTAAAGCAGCAATAAGTTTATCGCCTGGCCTTGTTAATATGCCCCTTGGTTTGCACGCACATGAGCAGGTTAGTGAACGGATAATGGCAGACTCTGGAAAGGCACAGGTCATGGTGCCCACAGCCTCTGCTCCAGAGGGAGGTGGGGGATGAGGTATTCAGGTGTTGAAATCTATATCAGTGCCAGAGCTGCTGTGCTTGTTAGGTGCTAGAGGACCTTCTCTTGAGGAATTCCGCCAGGCACAGACTAAGTGCCTTAGACTTGTGGGGCTTTGGATTGAAGCCAGAAACAGGTCAGCAAATGAGTTGTTATAAGGCATTATGTTGGCTGAGTGAATTGATTGATATACAGTGAGTTTGTGAATCCTGAGCCAGGTGCTAGCTAGAGGCAAGTAGCTCTCTTAGTGCAGAGGAACTTCCAGTTGTCACTGGCCCATGAAGGGCCTTTAGCAGGACACTTGAACTCTTTGATCCATTAGCAAAGGACATGGCGAGATACAGAGAGGTTCTCTACAGCCTATCCTACATGCCAATTGAGTGGTACCTTAGGAAGTGAAACCAATGCACCATTAATGCAACTATCAGTAGTAGATGTTCCATTCGAGCAGGTTGGCACTGATATTGTTGATTAGTTTGCCCCGCTCTGTGTCAGGCAATTATATGTTGGTGTGCTGGACATTCTACTAGGTATCCAGAGGTGTTAAGTCTGAGGACAAGACTGCTAGGGTAGTAGGCAGGGCACTCATAAGCATCTTTTCAAGAGCTGGGTATCCTAAGACTGTGATTTTTGATCAGTTAACAAACGTTATCTCATTTGACAAGAGACAGATTATAGGACCAAGCTGGTCTATTCTACCATTTCTCCATGGCACACCAGGTACGGATCAATGATTTGGTGAAACACTTTAATAAGACCTTTAAGAGAATGATGGGAACTTTACCAGAGAACATCTGGAGAAAGTGGGATCTTCTTCAGCGTGCCTTTTATTCGCCTAGAGAGAAACTCCAATGAAAAGGAGTTTGGTGTAGTCCCTTCAAACTTCCCTTTGGGCACCCAGTGCATGGCCCTCTCACTGTAGTCAGAGAATAATAGCAAAAGGCTTCTGAGTTTTCCCAGTTGGATGGATGGAGTGGGCTAAGTGATTGGCCTTGGAAAGTTGATGGCACAGCACATAAGTAAGACAAAGAAAAACCTTCAGGCAAATTATTTGCAGATGAAGGAGTGGTGTGGCCAGAAAGCATTGCTGACTGGGTGGCATGAGCTGTTGGTTTTGAAATCAATTTGTTCAAGAGCTTTGGAGGACAAGTAGTTTGGGTCATACAAGGTAGTTGTTGTAATGTAGCTTGTGTTATGCATCCTCCCTATGCTTGCCCCTGCTCTACTGCTTGGCCCACATGATGTCATCGGAATGTTGAGAGGGTTGAATTGTAAGAAGGAGTCAGGTCTCTACAATACATCTTTATACTATGGATCTGAACTGAAGAATAAAGCTTAAATCCTGAACTATACCTATGGACTATGGATCTTTCTTTATTTGTAACAGTAGTGCAGAAGGTTTCTGAGATCAACTACTTGGTAGAAACAGGTGCCACAAACAAAGAGGGTATTTCATGTGAACTGGCTGATGCCGTCATTGAATAAAGTTTACTGTGAACATTCTGGTAATGATGAAAGAGGTTGAGGAGGACGGTGAACCTGTTGAACAGTGATGTGAAGGATGAGTCTGTAGAAGGGGGACATATTGACCCTGAACTGACTCCTAAACAGCAAGAAGTATCCTAAGCTTTTACATTGAAATGCCAAGGTCCAGAACTGTTTCTGTGACCTAGAGGGGCACTCCCAGAGTGTCCTTTATTTGCTTACAGTTTTTGCAAGTAGTCCCATCCAGACCTTCTTTCCGTGTTAGAAAGAAGTGTGGCTTACTGGTCCTACTTGGGTAATAGCTCTGCTCCAGGTCCTTGTACTAACATTAAGTGTACTATCCAATGTGTGTGCGTGCTGTGAGACCAAGGTTTGTGTCTGTGTGACAGCCTTTATCCCAGAGGTGAGGGGACATCCGGGAGTGCCTAGTGCCCAGTGCCTGTCTGTCTGCTGAGAGAGGGAAGATAGTACTCAGCCCTGTAGAAGGAAACATTGTACAGGAGGAGAAGCCTACCCAGAGAACACTCAAAAGGAGATGACTGCCAAGTGGGAGTATCACAGTGACCAACCCTTTTTGAGAGGTGGCATACAGTCTCTGAGAGAGTGCATCTGATGCATCCTCCTGGGTGTGGCTCTGGTACTCCTGAGGATGAAAAGGTGTCTGGGGTGTCCTCATGAGGTCGATACCCACTGTTTATTGTAGAGTATTAGGTGAAAATTCAACATCCTTACTTGACTTGTATCTCTGTGTTTGACCTTGTTCTCTTTGTAGGGTAATTTCCAAACATTTTGCCATCCTCCTGTATTTTTCTGTCCCTCTTTTTGTTGGCTGTTGGGCTCTGGCCACTTTACCACTGCTAACCAGTGCTAAAGTGCATGTGCTCTCTACTTATAAACATGATATGATTGGTTTACACTTGTTTGGCATATTTAATTTACTTGTAAGTCTCTTGTAAAGTGGTGTCCCATATACCCAGGGCTTGAAAATTAAATGCAACTAGTAGGTATGCAGTGCTACTTGCGCCACCCACAGAAGTATATTTTTAACCCTGTTTCAGGGCTGCCGCAGGCAGGGAAAAGCATGTGCAGTTTGCTGCCACATTGACTTTGCATTTAAAGTTACTTTCCAAGCCTGAAACTCCCATTTTACTACATATAGGTCACCCCTAAGGTAGGCCCTAGGTAGCCCTATGGGCAGGGTGCCGTGTAGGTAAAAGGTAGGACATGTTCCTTCATTGTGTGGCATGTCCTGGTAGTGATAAACAACCTATTTGGTTTCTCACTACTGTGAGGCCTACTCCTCTCAAAGGCTAGTATTGGAAATTCCCTTATAGGTACTTAAGTGGTAATTTCTGATCTGAAAGGAGTAGGGTTACAATGTTTGGCATAGTGGTGATAAATCCTGTTTACTGGTGGATTTCTCATTGCTATTGTAGAAATGCCACTTTTAGTCAGTAGGCATGTCTCTGTGCTTTCCAGCCTGACTCCAATCCACACCTGGGCCCGGCTGACAGCCATCACACTGGGAGGGTTGGGTGTAACAGTTAAATCTGCATACTGATATTCTTCCTGGGCTGGGAGCGAGGGAAGCTGGCGCACTTACATTTTTATACCCTGTGTCCTGACCTCACACAAATGGCTGTTTTACCCCTTACCATAGCCTGGTGCCAGGGCTGAGTTGAAAGGGGGTGTTGTGCACTTCTAAAGATTCTTTTGAGGTTCCCCCTAAATCAAAGAAATTTTGAGTATAAACACAGGTGCTCTGACCCCATGATTTTAGCCACTATGTGGGACTTGTAACCAGATGCTGCTGGCTGTACAAGCCCATTACCCATTACGTGACGGCCACCTCAGTGAATACCGACTACCTGGCAGCATTCTTCCTTCCACTTTGAAATGATTTAGGTGTTACCCGCAAGTTGGCTTATTTTGAAGCCTGAATTGCCTGGTTCTCCCCGGTTGTCCGCAAAGTATGGTCCCCAGCTTGAAGAAATCTTAGCTTTTCGAGCTACTGTAAATGCAGGCGGGCGGTGCCTTCACGCCTTGGACCCTATTTAGTTGGCCACTAGCACAAACCCCTAAGGGAGCCGTGCCCAGTGATATTTTGTTCCTCTCACTCCATGTTCTTGGGCAGATTTATTCCACTGCTGAATGCTGTATTGGCGACATGGCTACAGGTCTTCTATCCTTCCATTGTCCTGAAGAGACCCACAGGTAAAAGGGCTGAAATGCATCAACACTTTCTTTTGGCGAAGCCCTTGAAATTTAAACACATTAGAACATCGTTGGGACATGCACTAAAGGAAAAGGGGACAAGTCTGTCCTCAACGTCTGATTTTCCACTAAAGACTACCTTCTATTGTGGACTGTGTATTCATTTTTGGAGACAGCCACACACGTTTCAAAGTAACGGGAAGACTAAAGCGAAGTTTCAAAGTTTCTATGCTTATATTTGTTTTTCTATAAGTTTCCAAGAAGATAATTGAGGCTCTTTTGTTTATGTTGTTTGGTATTAACCCCTTTGCTGCTAGGCCTTTCCCCCTGTGCTAAGCCTTTTTTTGGCTACTTGGGGTAGTTCGTCCCTAGGCCCCTGTAACTTTTTGTCCACATAAGGTATCTGCGTCAAATTTGTGCACTGAGGATTCTAAAGGTACCCAGGGTTTGTGGATTCCCATGGAGGAGACCCAAAAATTACCCAAAAGGCAGCTAATTTGTTTTTCTTTTTTAAACGGGAAAAAAGTGCTGCAGAAGAAAGCGTCTAATTTTTTCTCTGCAAATGGTATCAACAAAGAGTTTGTGGTGCTGAAGTCATCACCATCTACCCAGCTTTCAGAGAAAAGCAGTCTTTTCTCAGAAAACCAAAAGCTTCTTTACAGTTTTGGCATTTTACTGGGACATAGCCTATTTTTACTATTTTTTGTGCTTTCAACCTCTTTCCAGTTAGTGGTAGAAAAAGGTGTGAAAGCAATAATGGATCCTGGAAAACTATACATTTCTGAAAAGTAGACAAAATTCAGAATTTAGCAAATGGTCATTTGTGTAGTTCCTTTAAGGTTTTCCTATAGAAACTAACAGTTAAAAGGAAAAAGTATTGAAACTGAGTTAAAAACGACAGCCTTTTGTGCCAAGGTTTTCACTAGTAACTTCTAACTATGGCAGATTTCTACAATTCTGTATTTCCCCTAGTCTCCCAATAAAAATGGTACCTCACTTGTGTGGGTAGGCCTAGTGCCCACAACAAGAAACGACCCTAAACGCAACCCATTTTCCAATTGAAAACTGATCCTTTTTTACTCAATGTGCTTAGCTGTGGATTTTGGATCCTAACTCAACGGGCATGTGGGGAAACCTAGCAAACCTGTACGTTATGAAAACTAGACATCCTGGGGAATCAAGGATGGGGTGACTTGTGAGGCTCTCCTCACCAGGTGCTGTTACCCAGAATCCCTTGCAAAACTCCAACTTTGTAAAAAAAAAAAAACATTTTCCTCACATTTCTGTGATGGAACGTTCTGGAATCTGAGGGGACCCACAAACTTCCACCTACTCAGCGTCCCCCCAAGTCTCCCGATAAAAATGGTACTTCACTTGTGTGATTAAACCTAGTGCCTGCAACAAGAAATGACCCAAAACGCAATATGGACACATCACATTTTTCCAGTGAAAACGAACCCTTTTTTTTTTTTAAATGTGTCTAGCTGTGTATTTTGGACCCTAGCTTAGCCAGCACCTGGGGAAATCTAGCAAACCTGTACATTTTTAAAAACTAGACATTCTGGGGAATCCTGGATGGGGTGACTTGTGTTGCTCTCACTAGGTTAAATTACCCAAAATCCCAATGGGGTTGCAAATCCTTGTGGATACGTTTTTGGATATCTGCAGGAGCAGGGGTTTGGAATTAAACGTTACTAAGACAAAATTTATGGTGTTTGGGAAAACTAAGGGTAAATCAAGAGAGGTCAGGATCGCACAGGAACCCGCAGAGCGGGTGAAAAGCTTCGATTATTTGGGCATAAGACTCAGTGATACATTGGGCTGGGAACAAATGTTGGAAAAGAGCTATTTAACTCTTGTCCATAGGTCAAAATCAATATTGAGACACTTTAAGCAGTCCTATACTCGATCACTGACTCCAGCTCTTGAAGTGTACTGAGCAAAAGCTCAGAGTGGTGCTTTGTTTGGAGCAGAGATATGGGGCAGGGGTCTCCCCTGGTTTAAGAATGTTGCGAGTTGGTTCACAACTCTTGGTATGGCAGAACTTTAGGAATATCCAGAGAAGGCAAATAGAGAGGATTGCTCAAAATTGAAGATCAGGTATTGGGTGGCCATGGACGAATGTTATGTCACCAGGCCAGCAAATGGCCAACTAACTTCTCAGTTTTATGTGTCAAGCCATGCCCCTCCCTGAGACCTTCCTGGATCTAATTACGCCACTGCTTGCAAAAAGCTTATATGTTAGATTTAGGTAAGGTAACCTTCTACTACGGTTCCCTAGCGATCAGGCTGTGGGACTATCCCTAGAATCCTGTCCTGCATGGGCTAAAACTTTAGAGACAGAAGAGCACATTCTTTTTTTCTGTACAAAATACCAAAAGATCCATAGGAGATGGATACGACTGACCTGCTTAAACATCGGAGTTAGGCAATATCAGGTTGCCTACAGAATCCTAAAAACTGATACCACAGGACCAATAGTTTACGTGGTCAGTCGTTTCCTATTCTCGTTCTGGATCACACGGGAAAAGCTCCTGTACATCGGTGGTGCCGATTCTTAACACTAAAAATAAATCCCTATGATTCGAATTGATTTGCAGGCTTAAATGAATTGTACGCTGTAAGCAAAAACTTTTTATTACTGCTACCCTAGTATCGTGCTCCTTAATTGTATGCTGTTTTATATGTCATTAGTTGATAAATGTGTAGATAATTGTTTTAGAATTTTTAACTATGCACTTTTTATGGATTTTAGATATGTCTGTTGACTTTTTTAATTGTTTAAATATTGCTAAAAACAAAAACTAGTAGTGTTTGTACTTGTATTTGTATACTTCGATGGTTTTAAACAAACCAAATAAAGTTATTCATTGTGACATATTACCCAGAATCCCTTACAAATCTCAAACTTTGTAAAAAAAATTAAAACATTTCCCAACATTTCTGTGATGGAACGTTCTGGAATCTGCAGGGAGCCACAAACTTCCACACACCCAGCATTCCCCCAAGTCTCTCGATAAAAATGATACCTCACTTGTTTGGGTAGGCTTAGTGCCGCGACATGAAACAGCCCTAAATGCAACATTGGGCACATCACATTTTTCCCGTGAAAACAGATCCATTTTTTGCAATGTGCCTAGCTGTGGATTTTGGACCCTAGCTCAGCCAGCACCTGGGAAAACCAAGCAAACCTGTACATTTTTTAAAACTAGACATCCTATAGAATCCAAGATGGGTGACTTTTCTGGATCTCACCAGGTTCTGTTACCCAGAATCTCTTGAAAACCTCAAACTTTGTGAAAAAAACAACATATTGTTCTCACATTTCTATGAAGAAAAGTTCTGGAATCTGCGGGGAGCCACAAACTTCCACTCACCCAGCATTCCCCCAAGTCTCTCTGTAAAAATGGTACAACAGGAAATGGCTCAAAATGCAATGTGGGCACTTCACATTTTTCCAGTTAAAATGAACCCTTTTTCGCAATGTGTCTAGCTGTGGATTTTGGACCCTAGCTGAGCCGGAACCCAGGGAAACCTAGCAAACCTGTATACATTTTTGAAAACTAGACATCCAGGGGAATCTGGGATGGGGTGACCTGTGTGGCTCTCACTAGGTTTTCTTACCCTGCAATCCTTGCAAACCTCAAACTTTGTAAAAAAAACCAAACACATTTTCCAATGCAGAGTTAGCCTAAAAACGAATATTTAAAAAAACAATAGCGCTTAGAGCTCACTGCGCTATCCACTCAATCCCTATGTTTTTGGCCCTTACAAGTCACAGGCCCTTGGCCACTCACACAAATGAGGTATCATTTTTATTGAGAGACCAAGGGGAAATCTGGGTAGTCGAACATATGTGCCAGTGCCGTGATCCCACACAAAAATGTAGGGAAATGTGGGTTTTTAGCTAAATTAGAGGTTTGCAGGCAATTCTGGGTAGAAAAACATTGGGGTAGCCACACAAGACATACCTCCCTGGATTCCTCTGGCTATCTAGTTTCCAGAAATGCCTGGGTTAGGTAGGTTTCCCTAGATTGCCGCCGAGCCCGGGACCAAAAATGCAGATGTCTCCCCTTCAAAACCAGGTTACTTGGCTCACCCACATAGGTGAGATGTAATTTTAATCGGGAGACCTAGAGAATGTTGGGTGGTAGGAAATGTGTGTCAGCCTGGTGATCCTACAACTGTTCCACGCAGAAATATGTCAAAATTGAGATTTATCAGCTAAATTTTAGGTTTTCAGGGGATTCTGGGTAGTAAAACTTTGGGGGATCAATGCAAGCCAAAAGCTCCTTGGACTCCCCTGGCTATCTAGTTTTCAGAAATGTCTGTGTTAGGTAGGTTTCCCTAGATGTCCGCTGACCCCGGGACCAAAAACTCGGGTGACTTCCTTGCAAAACCAGGTTGTGTTCTGATAGATAATTTTGATGTCTCCTGAATACATTTTAGCCCCTTTCCTGCCGCAGGTAATTGGCCCACCCACAAAAGTGAGGTACCATTTTTATCGAGAGACCTGGAGGAACACTGGGAGGTAGGAAATTTGTGTCAGCCCAGTGATCTCACAACTTTTCCACACAGAGATGTGTGCAACTGAGATTTCTTTGGCTAAATTTGAGGTTTGCAGGGGATTCTGGGTGGGAAAACTTTAGGGGATACACGCAAGCCATAAACCTCGCTGGACTCTCCTTGCTGTCTAGTCTTCAGAAACATCTGGGTTAAATAGGTTTGTCAAGATGGCCACCGAGCCCAGGACCAAAAACCCAGGTGACTCCCTTGAAAAACCAGGTTGTTTTGTGATAGATAATTTTGATGTCTCCACAATCGGTTTTTGACCCTTCCCTGCTGCGGGTACTTGACCCACCCACACAAGTGAGGTACCATTTTTATCAGGAGACTTGTGGAAATGCTGGTTGGTAGGAAATTTGTGGTTTCCTTCTGAATCTGGAAAATTATGGCACAGTAATGCAAGGAAAATGTGACTCTTCTGCTGCAACCCCTGTTTGGATGGTAGATGGGCTGTCCATAGTGAGAGCGCCAGCGCTTCCCCCATGGGTGGGTGCTATCATGGAATGGTTCCGACATGAGCACACGCCCACCATGGTTCATGACGGAACCGTTCCTTCATGAACATGGAAAGAGTTAATGTAATGTTATGTATATATACGATTATGTGTTAATTTGTATGTTGATCCTAGGTATGAGGACCGAGAGTACAAGTTATTGAGCTTGTTTAATGAATAAACCATGATTGGTGAAACATGGATGCATATACTGGTGACTAATTTGAGTATTCACTGTCTTACATTTGTTGTTGAATAATTTTTTCCCACAGTATACCATTTTTTTCTATTTTGCTTCTTCGCTACCCAGATACAGTGGGGTTATTTGGGAACACCTCTATAGTATGATACTACTGCTGGCTTTCCATGCAGCACATTTCCAGAGGATGTCTATGCTGCCAGGAGGAAATGCCATTTGGATTACCTTGTTGTGCTGATCTGCTTGCCTACTTGGCTGCTTGAGAGACTGCCACTTTGCTGAGAAAACCAGTGTGCTGGCCAGCTGCCTGCCTCCCTGCTTTGGTGCCCCCGGAGCAGGACCCAATTGGAGGCCAAAACATGGTAGTATAAGGACTGTTCAAGCAGAGAGGAGACACCCACAGAACCTCTGTCTGGTCAGTATTAAACTTCAAATCATTAGAGTGAAGCCAAGAGGATACCGCCAACATACGGTGATAGAATGCTTCAAATGCCTCTGTCCTGTCCAAAGCAATGGACATTTCAGTTTCATCCTCATAATTCATACAAGTGGCACCAAACAACCTAATTAAAGTAGCCAATGGATGTATATAAGTATTAAACAGTGTGGGGCTGAGTGCAGACTCTTGAGGAACCCCTTGACCCAGTGCTCTAAAAGATGACATAAAAGGAGTAAGATAGACAGCATGGTGCCTATCCTCTAAATAAGATTTGAACCATTGATGGGCTATTTCTCCAATGTTGAGCTCCCTAGTCCTAGTAAGGGGAATTGAATGAAAAACGGTATTGAATGCTGCAGACATATCCAAAAGAACTAAGGCTACCAGATCTGCCTGATCAGCTAACAGCCTCAGGTGATCTAAATATGCCAGTGACAGTTTTAGTACCGTGGGCCGGACAGAAGCCTGGCTATACTGGCTGGAGGGTATAGTGGTATACAGAAAGTCAGAAAACAAAGAGTTGACATACTTTTCCAGTATTTTACTCACAAAGGGAAGAAGTGAGATGGGACAGAAACTGGAAAGAACAGTCTGATCTACATTCGGCTCTTTCAGCAGGGGGACATTTAATGCCCCTCTCCTCTCTGTTGGTATCCCAGCACTGATTAAATAATTATTACAGACTTCCAACAGAGGCTGTGCTAGAGCCGACTTTGCAAATGTTCCAAAAATTAGGGGAACTAGGATCCAGGGTAGAGCCTGACCTGATAGTTACTATAATAGATGTAAATTGTTCTTGAGAGTCTCATAGAGAGAAGGGCAGAACTATGCCACGGACAAATAAAGCCACTCCTGACTTAGATCCAGTGGACCACCAAGACAGCACAACCATTTCTCACTGAGTATGCCATTTCCTGTCTGATGCATAGGCAGTGGGTGTGCAGATGTGGGGAACCTAAGGCACTGCTTCACCCTGAGATTTTGTCTGCCGGCTAGGCCTGAGTCCTGGCTCGTGGAACGGAACCTAAGGGAGCACCCTTCTCCTACCATCTCTATCGAGTGCGGAGAGGCATTAATACCACCTTGTGCAGCAGCCCAAACAATGGCCATCCTCAGAAGTGCATCTATGGTGGCAAGTGCAGTGTTTCTCCCATGCACCCAGGGAACCCTTCAGCTTGGCCACCGGGGTGAACAGTCAGCACCTGCAGGAATCACACGAATTCTTCCCTGAAGGCCTGAAGGGCACGGGCACCAACCTGACAACTTGTCTCCCCCAGGACAATGTGCCATGTATTTTCTCCTGCTTCCAACTAGTTCCTCCTCAATTCACTTGCTGCTGGGTGGGTGATGAGTATGGATGTCATAGCACCCCGTGAGCGAGTGCTTTAATGCCTACTGTTCCAGATATAGAGTGACGGACACATGGCCCCTACTGTCACAGCTCCTGTCTGTCACACTTCTGTCATTAATGGTCACTGGGTCTGTTTTCTCTGCCCTGCTGATGGAGACCTCTCAGAGCACCCTGCATACTGAGGCTTTATGTCTGTGGCTAACCTTGCCTCTGCCCTTCTACGATATGACCAAGCACTGGCGGCCCGCATCTCTTAGTGACTTTAAGGATTAGGACCATCATATGTCTGTGGGTCCTATGCTGGCACTCCTTTGTGTCACTGCACCAAAGTGGGACCACTAACTCTCCCAGTAGGAACATAACCACTTGGGAAACCTCTCAGCAACTGCTCTTTATGGAGGTAGTTGGGGGAGCAAAACAACAGCCCCCTACCCTACTGGTATAGGAGGTTACGTTGGAGTCCATCCTCAAAGAGATTTCTACAGTGGGGTCGAGACTTCTTACCATGGACTCAAAGATAAATGACTTCATGCAGGACATGAAGACTTTAAAAGTAGACACAGGGGTGGTTTATGCTAAAGTTGATGGACTTGCTCAGTGGTTGACTTTGGCATAGGGCACCGTAGAGCTGATGTAGGCACTATCTCTGGGGGTATGCTACCTCAGGTGGTGGATCCAACTCTTTAGCTTCCACAAAAAAATTGAGTACCCAGATGTTAAGGACTTTCTGCTTCATCTCATACCGAGACTAACCCTCCTTTTGTTCTTGCCCTCCTTGGAATTACAGAGGGCACACAGGGTTCGATCCTGCATCTCACCTCCTACTGAGAATGCCAAGCTGCAATCTATCATTGGTTGCTTCCTTCACCATGCTCAAGTCTGTCAGTTACTCCTGGAGTCACATTGACATGGACATTACTACCTCGATGGCCACAAGATCTACATTGTAGGGGACTTTCCACCAGACACCAACGCCAAGCGGAGGGCCTTCCTTACTCTGTGACTGCAGCTTAAAAAGTGAGACATTAAATACGGCCTGATAGAACCCCTCAGAATGTGGATAACAACAAATGGTCGATCCAAACACTACAAGGACCCTGCAGACTTCCTAGCTAACATTTTCAACACAAACATGGACATGGAGTAACCACCCTCATTACAGAGGCCCAAATCCTTGTCTCACCTCCTGGCTGCTGAGAACAGCTAAGCATGACCCCTCCTTCCGGAGGCAATCTGACAGAAGCAAAGTGATTAAGGCAGTGGAGGAGCTCTCTCAGGCTTTCTTTTGGGTCCCTTCTCGGTCCCTGCTGGTGGCGTATCCCATCCCATGCAACACCCGTGACCACCCAAACAGATGAGTATAGGAGACCCATTAAAATGCCGTTGTTACTTTTATTGTTGTACCTCTTATGACCACAGTTGACTCCGTCTTAATGCCAAACGTATGTTCTACACCTCATTTCCTTTGGGATGTTAATGCCAACCCCATCACTGATTCCCCAACTTGATCTACTTTAGTGGATGGTACACCCACTACCTTCAAAAGCAAAGTTCTCTGATGTTTCCTCAGATTTAAATATCCTGTGCCTGATACCCCCAGGTGCCTTGCAGGGAGGTTTGGGCTCCTATTATGTGCATGCTACTGAGCCACGGATTCTGTGACTATTCATGCCATTGGCTGGTGCCGTACACCATCCCCTGCCTGCTCCTTCACATCCACTGCCTTCTGTGCTACTGTCGTGCTTCTGACCTGCATCAATGCCTATTCCTCATTCTTCCCCCGCACTGGGCTGGTCTTATCAGACATATTACTTGCACTCCATGGTCCTGCACCCACCGGTGCACCCCTGTGGGCTCCCTCTGTGTCCTACCCCATCAGGCCAGCTGCGCCCTTGCCGAATCTTACAGTCCTCTTGAAGGGCTATGTCTTTATTATTTACTGCACTAGCCGTAGCCTGTCTTGGGCAGTGGATTGAGAAGATAGTAGCCTCCTGGAGCTGCTCTGACTATCCCCACTCCTTTTTTGAAGTGCAAACCCGCTATGTATACATGCCACACCTCTAGTAGGTAATTATATGCCTTTTTACACCCCCTCTTCCCCTTTTTCACCCTTCTGGTACCTTCCACTGCACCATCATTAAGGTCCCTAAGGTTTCTGACCTCAATTTCCCCATGTACCTCCCCTCCCCCTTTCTCTCCTTTCCCTTTTTCCATCTGCACGACTCCGTCGGCCCTTCCTCCTTGCCTGCCCTGTTTGACCTACGTGGGTTATCATTGAGATAAGCACTTTATGGACCGTATCCACTATGCCCCCAACTCCACCTGTGCCTCCAGTCAGCTGACCCTCGATTGCGTGCATTACCCTCTCAGAGGCCTACTCCATGGCACTCAAACCGCTCTCTCTCTTCACCTTCAATGTAAACAGCCTCACAAACTATGTCAAACTGAAGAAGTTCTTGACTTACTTAGCTTATATAGCCCTCATTCAATAGACACATCTAACCCCATGGAAAGTGGCAAACTTAAAAGAGACTGGCTGGGTTGCCCACGTGGCGAAAACATCATTATGCCAGCTTTCTCCAATCATATTCCAATTCATAAAAAATATACCTATGCCAGTAAGTGGGCAGTAGCCCAGGTTCCCGCATTATATAAAAATCATGTAGGATGGGATGAGGATTCTCCTCAACATAAAATCCAGTTAAAAAATCAACCTACTGCATAAAGGCAGTACCCAGTTAACCAAGAAGCTAAAAAACAGGTCAGGGAGATATTAGATCAACTTGAATACCAAGGGATGATTGAAACATGCACCTCGTCCATGAACTATCCTTTGTTTCCTGTCTCCAAACCAGACAAAACATATCATCTAGTTTTGGATTACAGACATTTAAACTCCTGTTGTAAAACTTTTGCAGTACAAAATGCACACGGTGCAGCACTAATGAATAACATTGTGCGCAAAAAATATAAAACCTCATTAGACATTTCTAACGGTTTCTTCTGTCAAAACAATGCACCTGAAAGTAGGTATTTGACCGCTTTCTCAATCATGGGGACACAGGGTAAATTCTGTTGTCTCCCCCAGGGATTCAATATTAGTCCAGGGTTATTTTAAGCCAGAGTAACAGAGTTACTACAAACCTATGATGATGAGGCATTATCATATGTCGATGACATCTATCTAATAGACGATGACTTGGATAAGCACGTGAACAGGGTGAACACCATCATACTTGGATTCCCCTCTGAAGGGTACAAATTCAATTATAAGAAATCACGAATTGCCCATTTAAAAGTCCTTTTTCTAGGATATGAACTTTGAAGTGAAGGCAAAAGCCTGGCAGCAAACTTTCTAGAGAAATGTGCGCTGCTCTGACCTCCAATAACGCTGAAAAACTTACAGTCGATTCTAGGTTTCTTAAATTTTGGATGAACTTACATTCTAAATTACGCAAAAAGGGTTAAACCTCTCTACGAATTAATCAAACCAGATTTCAAACCAGTTAATTGGACTCAAAAACACACAGAAATTTTGCGTTCTGTCCAAACGGACATGTTGGTAACAAAACATTTGCAAACACGCGTAAACGTACGCAACTTAGTGATCTGAATCATCCCAGGAAGATGCGGATTCATGTACTTAACCTTAAATGAAGGAGAAAAAGTACCAATAGCTTACAAATCTCACTTGTACATACAAGCTGAAATTAAATTTACTTCAACAGAAAAAATTCTGACAGCGGTTCAAACTGCAGTAGCAAAAGAGAGAGCCCTCGCACGGAGGCAGTGACGAAAGCGAGCATTCCAAATGCTAAGGCTTTACATCCGAGATGGATACAATGGGTTAATTCTCTTGCTGCCACAGACGTTGAATACGTTTTTGACCCTTATTTGAAAACACACGAATTTCTACAATATGCACAAGAATGTCTGTCCTCTGCCTACTGAAATTCTGCCTCTAGAACAGTATGAATGTATCATTTATACTGACGGATCAGCACAGCCCGCTATTGGGGGTAAACAAGCTTATAGTGCTGCGTGCGCGATCGTTAAAGGTCGCTGGCGAGATGGTAAATTCCGACCTATGGTCACTAAACCTCAATCTCTAGGAGATTGTACAGCTCAGTGAGCTGAACTACAGGCATTCAAGATGGCGCTTGAAAATGCTGATCGCGAATTCCCCACACTTATAATATGCGATTAGTATTATTGCGTTCAATCTTACAATGAATACTTGCAGAACTGGATTGAAAATGGTTACAAAGATGCAAAAGGTGGCACAATCAAGCATAAGTTGCTTTGGGAACAAGTAGTTCAGTTACGACAAGAACTACAAAAAGCTCACGTGATCCATACACTGAGTCATCAATGTGATGGCGTTCACGTTGAAGGGAATTCATTGTCTGATGAAGCTGCGAAGGCAGCTGTGAAAACGGCTTCCGTAGCTGCAATCACTCGTTCAAAAACGAAAATAGACAGCGAAATAAGGCAAGCTGTTACTGCTTCAAGCAAAGACAGTGGTAAAATATTACGAAAAGGCTTTCCACTCAAATACTCATACTTAACTAATGCAAATAATGTTCCGTTTGCTCGAATCCCTGGAGTGGGGGATAGAGTAATTCCAAACATGGAACGTAGATTAGGACTAACTTTAGCAGCACATGAAGGGCTTGCCTCTGCACATGCAGGTGTTTCCGCCACAGTATCATTATTAAAACAGCGATACTGGTGGCCGCGCATAAGGAAAAAAAACAGAAACTGTGGGCCCGATTCACAGAACTAACTTAAGACAAAATCCTAAACTTACTACTTTTGGTATTCACAGAAGGCATTTAGTAGTAGTAGAGTTAGGATTTTGTCTTAAGTTTGACTTAAGACAAACTTAAGACAGACTTAAGACAGACGTAAGACAGACTTAAGACAGACTTAAGTTAGGATTTTGTCTTAAGTCTGTCTTAAGTCTGTCTTAAGTTTGTCTTAAGTTTGTCTTAAGTCAAACTTAAGACAAAATCCTAACTTTACTACTACTGTAAATACCAACAGTAGAAAGTTTAGGATTTAGTCTTAAGTTAGTTCTGTGAATCGGCCCCTATGTTTTGGAATGTGAAATCTGCCAAAAGATGAAAGTCTCTACAGTGAAACGTCCTGCGCAGACGCCCCTGTTGATTTCAGACAAACCATTAGCTTGCGTTTACCTTGATCACTGCAGTCCCTTACAGAGGGATGGTAACTATAAATATATCATGGTCGCAGTGGATTTGTGCTCAAGATTCATTTGGATGTGGCCTCAGCACTCGGCTGAAGCTCGAACTGTTATAAAAGATTTGCGAGTCTTTATCGGCACATACGCAGTCGGCACGCCACATTCTGACCAGGGTCCTGTGTTTAGCTCTCGAGCTTACAAGGAGGCCATGGCCAACATGGGCGTTGCATTGCGGTATTCTAGTCCATTCCATCCTGAGGGAAATTTGGTAGTGGATAGAAAAAAATGGGACATAAAGCAATCTATAACAGCAAGGGTACTAGGCTCGGGTGACGGGTGGGTCAAACATCTAATAAGTGTCCAACGTAGTCTTAGCAATCTGCCAAGAAGTTCTCTAGGGGGTATCACTCCATATGAAATCCTTTTTGGAACTAGAATGATTGTGCAGGACCTCGATTGTCACACTTCAGTGGTGGAATAAAAACCCTTTGATATCAAAGATATTTTGGCTGTTTTGCAGGACTTAAATGAAATAAGATCCAGACAAAGTAACGTACTCCTGAAGCCAGCAACCACTGAAGAGAAACCATCCGTCCCAGCAAGACCTGTCTGGGTTCCAAAGATTGGGGATCTAGTCAGAGAAAAGATCGCGGACAAGAAGGAATTTGGGCCTTCTTACAGACAACCAGTACCTCTCCTAGCCATCCACAGATCAAGAACAGTATTACTGCCGCCCCTTGCTGGTAAAAAAGAGAACAGGTTCGTGTCCATCGACATGGTCAAACCACATCATGTGGCCGATCATAAGAAGTAGGCCAAGTGGACTCCAAAGATGTATGAGACACCAGAATCTGGCTACTATCCAAGAGGTTCAAACTGAGAGACTCATCACCTTTGAAGAATCTGCAATGCAAAAAGAAGGACTATGCAACAAAGCCATGGAACTTGTACCTCTTGAGACCCAAATACAGTTAATCAAGAAACGCCTGTCTACAACGAAATAGCAACTGACTATACAAATGTAACAAGTAATCAAGTGGTTCCAGCGATTTCACCAAATCCTTATGCAATCCCTACAATTGACAGAACTGCCTCTGGCTATTTTATCAACTTTGATAGGTTTTACGAGGATCCCAGCGAACCTGAAACAACGCCAGTAAAAAGAACTTCTTTCAAAGAACAAACGACAGAACTTTTTCACCAATTGGAAAAGACTTATCTGGTTTCACCATGGATTGAACTTTGGATTGTGTTGGGTGTACTTTTTCTTCTACTTTGGTTGACTCTTGTATTTACTTTGGGTATGCTGATAAATGGAAGATATGTTAAAAAGGACACAGCAAGTAAGAGCATCAACTTACTCCTCAAGCCACACAAATCATCTCATCGTGAACAAAGGGACTTGTCATCAGTGAACATCACAGCCGTTCCTATACCAGGTGGTATAGCTTGGGACTGAACTGAATATGACATTTTTGGTCCGGCGGAGCTGTTGAAGATTCCACACCGATTTAAGATTTCCTTGAGTGACTTTGTTTTATCTAGTACCTTTTCTGATGATTGGGGCTTCGAGACTGTTAATAATATGATGTCAGACTTAGAAAAGTCTGCAAAGTTTACAGATCATGAATACTCAGATTATGAACAAATCACTATGGTCATAATTTCTTGCAAAAAACTGCAAATCCTAGAAATATATTAACTTATAACCAATGGGAACATTGTCCCACGCCACCAAAGGGTAGCTCAAAAACAGTTTATGGCAAATTTCCATACTTTTCAGGGTATAATGTTTCAAATCCAGAATCATTTTATTTTAAAAATGTTAATAGGACAGGAATGAAAAGTATGTTGACAAATACAAAGCAAATTTATTCTGCTGCCTTTTATGCTCAGCTGTCCACATTAGGTTTTGACTTTTGGAAAGACAACATTTAGACAAAAACTGTCTGGGGCACAAAAGACTGGCAAGTGCAGGGATTAGAAGCTTTATTTAGAGCCTGCATCATCCCAGATCAAATAATGTTTTTAAATGACACTGTTCAGCAGACATCTTGTCTTGGGTTAGCCAAGATAAAAGATTTAAACAAACCATCCATGCCTACACCTACACCTGATAATATTAACACTTCAGAGGGGGTGGTCGACATACATACTATTGTGCTTCACAACAGAACAGATCCAAGATATGTTCAGAGACAGCATCCAGGTAAAGTAACATCATAAGGTGTAGGGAAATTGTGCTTTGAGTGGCTACATAAGTCTTCACTGAAGGAAGTAAAACAACACTTATCTTTATCTTTATCTTTACTTAAAGATGGCTCTGACCTGAGTGACTTCTTACAAGGACCTAAAAAACTATGCTTTGAGTGACTACATACGTCTTCACTGAAGGAAGTAAAACAACACTTATCGTTACTTAAAGATGGCGCTGACCTGAGTGACTTCTTACAAGGACCTAAAAAACCGCATCATAAACATTTTATATACACCGTATCTATGCCATGTATAATAAAGCATGGAAGATTAAGCAAGCAGAGACTGCAGAACGAATACGAGAAATTGATCATTAATTTAGAGAAATCTCTCGAAATCTCTCTATGTAGTTGACAACTAGTTAACGACTCTGGTTAACGACTCTGTCATCCAGGATATATTCTTTTGACAGCATAGTATCCTCTGCCATAGACATAATGGAACAGGACTTGGTCATGTTGCAAAATGGTCAGTCGCAATTACGTTTTATCATGCTATTAGGCTGGACGTTACAAAACCTTCATTCAGGCTATGTGTCTTGGCGTTTAATCAACATAACGTCATTATTTTCTGAATTTAATCTCACAGATAAACAAATCATCAGCATTGAAAAACTGGAAAGATTGCCATTTACAGTCGCTGAAAAAACAGCCATTGAATGGATAATACACTGTACAATCACTCTGCCTGTTACAATTTTCCATTTTCAGTATTGCTTAAAACGTATACCAGCAGGCCTATATGAAAGGTTGGGTAAATAATACATCAAGACATCCTGGGAATTACCTTATACACACAGATGTTGGAGTGGGGGGAAAGAAGTGTTTCTTAGTGGCAGTAATTGTGAAAGCGCACTAAGCGGTTCTCTCCTATGTCAGGGTATAAACTTACACAGGGCCTGCGATGGTTCCTCTTACAATTTATCCTGCCACCTGCAAGGTTCACGAGTTGCAGTGATTGATCCAATTTTTAGGCAACTTTCTAATGGAAGTTACATTATGTTGAATGATCACAGCTGCTGTGGCATGTTGCCAGCTTTAGCCTATCTCGTAACTGTGTCAGCCAGGGTCACGTGCTGTATGCAAGTATTGTTTCGAAAAACCAAGACAGACCGGAAGTCGCTGTTATGGCCTTCACTGAACATCTCTTCTATAAGAATTGATACTTTGAGCAGAATGAAAGCCATTCTTTTACAAAAAATGGTGCCATTGAAATCGGCCAAAGAAACCTATGATCTGCAAGTCGCAAGGACTTCTGCAGAGATTCACACCCTATTAACTACAAACTGCCCTGTACATTTCTCAGAAATGTTAGGTCGTATCCTAAACATGTCTGATACGAGTGGTATTGTACATGTATTTAAGATGATTTCTTTCGGGACTGTTAGCACCTTTTGAAGCTGTTTTAGGAATATTTCCAAACTTTGTGAACTCTGTGTTTGGCAGACTGCCTCTCGTTTTGGGACTCGCAGCAGGGATACTATTTGTACTTCATTTGCTCTGATATGGCAAGCCAAATCACCAGCGATACCCAGGTCACCATGGAGAACACTCTTCTGGCGATGAAGTGTCGTGAGCGCATAGTCCAAATTTTGGGATTAACTCGTTTAAGAGAATTAAGTACCACATGGTTTATGTCATTCAGACCAATCTGGCAAGATTGCATCTTACCTGTTCTACGATGCCTGCTATGTGGAGAAGAATGCGTGTTAGACATCTGTCTCACACTCCCATCAGTCATGCCAACGGATGTTGATGCTTTGCTGGACCTGGTAAAGGCCCATGCGCAGTGTTGTCCCCAGCGGCTACCAATTCTGGTGACGGCATTCATTGAGATCTCACAGATGCAAAATGCTGACGGTGAGGTACGAGAGGAAAGAGGCACACAGGTACCATCCAATTCAAACATTGCTAATGCGACCAACGCTGATGGTGATGCTTCGCATGTTTGTGCAATTGGTCTTCTTAACGAGGTAATCCAACTTTCACCTACAATTGTAGACAAATTCTTTCCAGACTTAGAGGACTTGATGTTTTCTCCAAACAATAACACTGACTTTTGAATTGGCACACAGTGTTCTGAGAGACTCTGAATTCGACCTTCATTTTTCAAAACAAGTTTCTAACTTTGGAACTCTTTTTTTTCTATGATCAAGCTTTTGCTTTTCCAAATTTGTATGTTTACTTTTTGGCACAAAAAGTAATCTGCTCATAGTAGAACTATTCATAGAGAACTAGAATTCTTTGAAAAATTTCCCAGAGACAATATTTGACCTTGTCCACATTCAAACAGTTTATATAATCTGCCATGGAATGGTCTCGGCTTTTTCTTCTGTACTTAAGAGCCATTTCATAAATGTGTTTTCATGATTCATTCGGATTTCATTTTCAATATGTCATCTATATGCTTTGAATGAAACATTGCTTTAAATGCACAAAGCACGAATGCTTTTCGTGTACAACCAGTACCAATGCATTTTTATGCATTTTGGGTGGCTTTTAACACATCATGTTTAGATATATTTTAATATGTTTAGAACTTAGTAATGTTGTACATATTAAAGTGGAGTGGGTGTTGTGTGGCATTTAGAGCTCAGAGTGAATTTTCCCGATTCATGACCTTATATGGGTACAATTCACATTGCCCTTATATAGGCATAGAAATAAATCCCTTATTTAGGCATAGCCCATGCAGACTAAATATAGGCACAGCTACTTCCACCCGTACCAAACGTCACAACGATTTCTTGGAAAATCGGCTTAAGCAGTTAGGGAACTTCCCCTTGCTTGAATATTGATTTGTCCAAGAACTCATGTACTTTGCAAAGAACAACTATTCCCTAGGGGTTCTTTCCTGACGTTATTATGCCTGACTTTGCGTCAATCTATGGCATTCCTAAACACCTTCAAGGTATAAATATACCTTCACTTGCTATGGCAAACTACAGTGGTTCGGAGCAGTTTGACTATCTACTTGCCGAAGCAGCTCGCTACAGCAAGTGCCGAAGAAAGCCGACCCTCCAGCTGATGCACTGATCAAGAGGCTGCCTCTCTCTCGCCGAGAATCCAGCTCAAGTGTTTCCAAGCTCCCCTTGCGGGGTGTTGGGAAACAGAGATACCGGACCTGCTTCATTCTAAACCAAGGTATGGAGCTGATTAGAACCTAGAGAAACCTTTGGTAGATTCTTGGCAAAAACAACTAAAACCTATGTTACACAATACTTTTTTTTTTTTTTTGAAAAACCTTTATTTACGGAAAAGTGTACACCGCTATTCAGCCGAACATCCCGGGGGCACGGCAGCTCGTTAAAGGCACAATATGAAGGCACACATCAATCAAAAGTCCGGATATGCGAGGTTTAATTTTACTATTTCGAGCAGGATGACAGCAAAAATGTAAAAAGTTGCAATATAGCTTAAAGAAAAATAGGGATCAGGTGTCAAACCACAGGTCACATCTATGGGACAGGCAGGCAAAACAAAAAAAGTCCAATGGAGAAGACATGGGCACTACATCAGGGAATCAGGATACAGCAGCATACAATTACGATGAGTGCGAGTATACGTCCACCCAGTTCCACCCACAATATAACAACAACGGAGACACATATCACGACAATACAATGGAGACTCAGCGATCATCACAATAAACAGATCCCAAACCCAGAAAAAGAGAAAAAGTGAAAGGAAAACCGAAAAAGCAAGGAAAAAGGCCATAGGAACAAAAAGGAAAAAACAATAAACCCCTCCCCCAACCCTCCACCCCGCACCTCTGCTAATGGCTACGGCCTACCCCCCCTTGCAGTGTGCCTGTCGCCCAGCACCTAAACCCGAAATATAGCAGAAAGAGGAAATATAGAAAGAAGGAGAAATATAAGAGAAGAGAAAAAAAAAAATGAGGGGTCCCCAGCTCGGGCCCCCGCCCCCCCCCACACACCGCCGCACGACAATTCAATTACCCCAGTGCCGCTGCCAAGATGCCGAAGGCTACAAAATATAGCAGGATAGAGGGTACTCCTTCAGTTCCACAAGTAACATAATTAAGACGAGAGCCCCCCGTGCAGCAATCAAAGGAAACAGATAGCCATCATAGAGCCCAGAACCACCCAATCGTTATATAGCCATATCACAGTACATTTGATGCAGGAGCAGTCAAGCAGGATATCGAAAATAATGCAAACAAGTAAGGTCAAAGAAAGCCAGGGAAGCTTGCGATACACCAGGATATAACACATTCGAAAGTCATCACAACCCAACTGGCAGCCTCAGAGCAAATAAACAAAGTACCGTCCCAAAAAAAAGGGGGTAGTCATGGCGTTGCGTAAGGAGTGGATGACGAGAACAGCCACCGATGAAAGGACATGGCACGAGACTCCAAGACAAGCACATCCCATGGATTTTCCGACAGTCCAGGCACCCAAGGAAGCCGATGCCAATGGGGCGAGTCGTAGTGGGACAAAAAGGGGAAACTCACAACGAGCGGAATCTCACATCTCGGCCACAAGGAAAATCACGGCAACACTCCATAGCAATGTCTCCACCAATACCTTCAGAGGGGACAACAGAAGCGAAGTCTCCAAAGACGATACCAAGATCAGGCTTTCCCTTAGTACAGATGTGTTGAGGTTAGAGCACAATGGCCATCCAGTCCGAATTGTAAACCACCAGCACACAAAAAGGGGGGGGGGAGGGGGCATCCGATCACCGCTCCCCAATCCTCAGCTTGCGCCACCATCACCCCGGGCAGGCACGGCCCAATGAAGGCAACCGCACAGGCTGGGACCCCCAGCAGATATGCCGCACGGGTGTATACCAGAGCAGCCAACCCAAGATGCAAGAAAAGGGGGGCCCAACACCAGTTTCTCCACGCCGCACACAGGATGGGAGCCATCTCCAGTCCCCCGCAGGAAGTCATATATGCGCCCCCTAGGTCTCAAAGCGCCATCAGGCTGCTGCGAATCAGTCGGCTCCTGTCCCCTAGAGTGCGAAATATAGTTAACTGTACGCGGGTTGCACACAGCCATGGCAGGGAGACAAAGAGCAATTGCGTAGTTTCCTGGTCGACAAAGCAGCCAGCGAGAGGGGGGGGCATGACTGGCATGGAGCCGCGGAGTAACACGGGGAGACACCAGGCACAATAGGGCGGGAAGCGAGTGCTCATTTCAGCGGCGGGTGGACATCCGTAACAGTCGACCGGCACCTTCCGGGTCTGAGTGGCCGCTGTTGTTCGATTCACAGCCGGCAGCCGCATTACGCAGGGTCGCGGTTCCGGGGCTCTCGCAGGCCATCGTACTCAGGAGGGCATATCTTCGTCCTCAAGGCTCGGAGATCCGCCGGAGTCGCACACGGAGAGGCAGCACCCTTTCCGACATTCGGGATCCCGGCAGCAGCGCGGCATGGACGGCAGAATCCGGCGGTAGGGGAAGAAGGTCGATGGAGCCGGGAGCCCGGGCGACCATCTTGGCCGCCGGCCTGGCTCCGCCCCCTATGTTACACAATACTTACTTCTTCCCCCGTACTAGACTTAGATTAGGTAAATTGGGGAAGGCGTATTTAGAAGCACCAGTTTAGTATTTTAGTCAATGTTATTTATGTATGTATTTTTATATGGCTTAGAAACCATACAATGCTTTTACAGTATTATTTTATAATACTATTCTCGCTGTACGCATTATACTTTGCAGTCTGCTTAACGATTGTAGCAGTTTAATTCTCTTGCATGAGAAAGAAGACTGTTCAATAAACTTTTTTATTGAAAACGCCCGTCTCTCTATTTCTCTGCAAACTCTGTTGAAATGAAGCATGCACAATTGACTGAGTGAAATACTTATCTATTGTTTCCGCGACTCTAGAGATATATTTCTTATTCTTGGGAAACAAAGTTGTCATGTTTATGCGGTTGTCAGAAACTAATCCCTTCACAATGTTTTAAGCAGAGAGCACATGCACCTTATCATTGGTTAGCAGAGGTAAAGTGCGCAGAATCCTAAAGCCAGCAAAAACGGAGTCAGCAAAAACAGGAGGATGTCAGGTGCAACAAAGAGTATAGCAGGAAAGGTGAAACAGGACAAGAGTCCAAAGTCAGTGTAAAGAGGGAAGAGAAAGAATTGAACTCTAAGACTCCAGTTAAGAAGAAGCTCATACGAGTTGAAACTCCAGATAAAGATTTAAATCCTCCTGAAAGGGTTTATAATTTAGAGATACAGATTGAAGGGGATATACTTCACATTATTAAAGCAGTCTTCTGGCTTCATGTATTTGAAGATTAGGACATCATACTAGCTGAAGAGGAATGGGCTCCAGTCGTTATTAGAGAAGTGCCTCAGGGATTGGAAGTAAATAGGATGGCTTTTCCTCCTATACTACCAGAAGATATCAGGGACATTTACACCAGTGAATTGGCTGTTAGGCAGGCTCTGGCCTTATACGGAAATGAAGTGGGGTGTGATAAAATTCTATTCCCTATGTTATCCCCCTAAGCACTTAACCTCAAGCACAGGTTCAATATACCCTTTAAAGCCAGAAGCGAAGTGTGGTAAAAAAGCGACATTAGATCAGTTGCAATATCAGGGCATAACAGCGCTTTGTCTTTCACCAATGAACACACCCCTCTTTTCTGTCTTTTAGCGAGATGGATCATTAGGATATTTTTTAGATTATAGAAATTTAAACTCACATACGTGAACACGCACAGTGCAAAATGTGCAGACCACAGGTTTAATGATGAACTTTGTGTGGAAAAATACCAAACGATCCTGGACATCTCCAATGGGAATTTTCATTAGAATATAGCACCTAAAAGCGAGTATCTAATTGTCTTTAGTTTCGGCGGTGGACAGTTCTCTTTTCAATGCTTGCCTTTGGTCTATAAGAACAGTCCTTGCTTATTCTTAACACGCATCATGGAGATCTAACTACCAGATTCCGGGATATTATCATACATTGATGATATCTATCACACCGATTATGACTTGGATGTACACCTAAAATAGAGTGGATAGAATTGTGACATTAACTACACATGTTTACCAGATTAATTTAAAAAAAAAATCAAAGATTGCCTATTGTATGGTAAACTTCCTCAGATATGAGCTATCAAGTGAGGGCAAGGGTTTGGCTTCTTATTTCCTTCAGAAGTGCGCTATCTTTGAGCCTCCTGATACACTGAAGAAGTTGTAATCCCTGCTGGGATTCCTTAACTCTGGGTGAATTTACTTGCCTCACTATGGGGTCAATTAGGATGGTGGACGGTTAAAGTCCGTCCGCCATCCAGTCGGAGGACGGGACCGTCCGCCACAGGGGCGGATGTCCAGTGCCTCGAATTAGGATGCACCCGCCACAGTGGTGGTTGCATCCCGCATTTTTTACATTGCAGTGGGCGGTGCTGAAAGCACCGCCCGCCGCAATGCAAAAAATGCATGTTGTACGTTTCAAAGCACAAAATGACAGGCACCGTGCGGTGCCTACCATGTTGTATTTTGAAACGCAGGGGGGTACCATAGGTACCCCCCATGTGCACCCCCCTTCACCCTGGGGACCCGCAACGGGTCCCTAAAGCAAGGACCGTATGCATTATAATATGGCTGGGCGAAATAAGTGGCGGACGGGCAAGGCTGGCGAACGGATCGCCACCGCCTGCATGGCGGTGGCGATCTGTCCGCCATCATAATTGACCCCTATGTTGGGCGAGTGAAACTCTTGTATGAATGGATTTTTCCTACATTTTCAGAAAAACATTGGATGAATAAACACACTGATCTCATGCATACTCTTCAAGCTGACTTGCTAGAGACACAATATTTACAAACTAGGGACAGTAAGACCAACCTAGTGCTCTGAATCATCATTAGATGATACCAATGTGACCTATAATGATGGACCGACTATTCCTAAAGCACACAAGTCTCACTTGCATTCTCCAACTGAAGCATATTTTGCTTCAATTGAAAAAGTTCTTGCAGCTGTGCAGACAGCTATTTTGAAGGAGCGCCCTTTGGCTTAAGGAAAACTCATGATTGTAGTTTCTCCTGAACTGGCACTAGAGGCAGCCACTAAGGCAGCATTCCTAATTCTCGTGCTCTACCCCTGAGATGGGTGCAATGGGCGTCTTCCTTAAGTGCAGTGGATGTAAAGTTTCCGTATGATCACATTCTTCATACACAAGCTTTTCTCCAGTATGAACAGAATGTTGCTGCAGTTACAAAGGTCATATCCATTGAGTCTTATCAGAGTGTATTCTATACAGATTACTCTGCTGAACCAGTGGCAGGAGCAAGATATAAGTACTATACAGAGTGCACGGTCTAGTGAAAGATGGTAAATTCTGTCCATAGTGCACCCTAACTATGATTCTAGGCAACAGCATTGTGCAACAGGCAGAACTTTATGCCCTAATACTTGCATTACAGAAGCCTGACCCATTAGTTCCCACACTCATAGTGTATGATTCATCATTCTGTGTGCAAGGGTACAATGTTAACTTCCACTTGAAGGGATTCAAAAATTCAAATTGAACACCTATTAAAAATAAACATCACTGGGGAAAGTAGTAGCTTTAAAAGACAAGCTTCCATTGGTCCATGCAAGGCACACTCTGGGCCATCAGCATGATGGATTTCACACCAAAGGGATCTGTGCAGCCGACTTGTTCGCCAAAGGCTGAAATTCAGACTGTCAGAGTAGCCGCCCTAAGCAGATTTCAGATGAAGATCGATGCAAATATCTTAACCACCATACATGCTACCAAACTAGGTAGGACGCCTCCTACTGGCTTTCCTCCTAAATATTCCTTTTCTCTATATTCAGACAACACTCCTGTAGTTACTCTACCAGGTGCGGGAGACAGAATAATTCCTAATAAATTGTCCAAATTAGACATAATCAGGGTAGCACATGAGAGACTGGCATCTGTCCATGTTGGGGTTAAAACAACTGTAGCAATACTACAGCGACGCTACTGGTAGCCTTGGTTGTATAAATAGACTAGAGAATATGTTAAGCAATGTGATATTTGGCTACAGATCATTCCATCTAAAGTTAAGAGACCCTTGCCAACTCTCCTCACAGTCTCTAACATCCCGTTAAGGGTGATTTAGTTGGACCATATAGCCCAATAAATTCTGTTAAAAAGTATAACTATGTATTGATAGCACTTGATTCATGTTCTCAATTCCTATAGGTGTGGCCACAGAGAAATGCAAGTACTTCAGCAGTCATAACGTTTTTGCAGTGTCTGTTAGCAATAGAAGCAGTTAATTTGTTTCATTCAGATAATGGTCCTGTGTTCACCTCCAAGTCTTACAGTGATGCTATGTCTGCAGTTCAGCAATCCATTTTGAACTGAGTTCAACGGATTCGTTGAGTGTGCTAACGGCATGATTAAAAAACTTTGACTTCTAGGGTACTAAGTTCAGCCATAGGTGGTACCATATTCTGTAGAAATCCAGAGGTTATTAAATAACTTACCTAGATGAGCATTGGGCAGACGTACTTCATCCAAGGTTCTCTTTGGAGTTCTTATGTACATGCCTGGCCTAGAAATCCGAGAAGGTGGTGGATGAAGAAATGTTTGCCCTGGAAAAACCTTTGAATGTCTTATAGAGTATCCAAGGACCCATAGACAAGCTGTCCAATGTGAACCTTTCTGAAGCCGCCACCTGTGAAGAGTAGGTTGTAACTGCTGCTGACGAGTAGGTCCCGAAAGTAGGGGATCTAGTTCATGAAAAGATTCATGATAAGCATGTTTTTTAACCATCCTACAGACTACTTGTTAACATCTTTGGGGTAAAAGGTAAACAAACTGTCATCCTGCCTCCTTTGGTTCAAGGAGAAACAGTCAGGTGTCCATCAGCCACGTGAAAAAGCACCATGTGGCCACATTTGTGCAGCCGACCATCACAGACACCAAGAAGGATTAGCCTCTCCCTACTGTGAATCAAGTACCCAAGGAAGAGAGCAGTAGCATCACTAGCTTGAGTTCCCAGACAGGGACATTTCAACATACTGCATCTCTAACTTTACACAGAGCAATACATGATATAGGTGAGTCTGTTGCTGCCATCACTACAGTTGCAAATGTTACACACAACTCAATGACTGACAATGAGATTCTACCTGAACTTACGTCAATCGAGATGATGCCTTTTGGCGAAACAGCTCTTTATGAGAATGATTCTGAACTTTGCACAGTAGACTTTTCACCACACTCCAAAGACATACTAGGCCACAGATTTGTTCTTGCTTATCATTGGTTTTGTGACACATACTTGAATCCACCTTCATCCTACGTTGGGATCACTCTAGGAGTATTTCTCTTTTTTATGTGGCTATTAATAATAATTGTTGTCATACTGCTACTAAATGGGCAATAAGTCCCTTAAAGAACAATTGCTCAATCTATGGTTTGTTAACTGAAAGACATTTTTCACCCCTCAGAGCTGGAAGAGATATATATGCTATAAACATCACAGCTTATCCTGGGCCCAAGGGCATAGTTTGGCTAAAGTTTACTTATCAAAGTATGGGACCTACTGAGACATTACAATTACCCTAAAAAGGTTCAATGAATTACATGATTATGAAGGGATTATTCCTGGTTCTATTTCAGACAAATGTTATAAAGGGGCTGAAAAATAATTGATGTCTGATTTACAAGCATATGCCACTTTGAACAATGAAGATCCTTATGTGAATGCAATGAATTATAAAGAGAAGTATTATTTTCATATTTATGCACACTATTGCATGAAAACATACATAGAAATAGTTACCCTACATTACACCTACAATTATACACAATGAGAGCATTATGAAACTGCCTTGCTCAATTGTCACCCAAATTTCTTGAAGAAATGTCCTTACTTCCAGAGAGAGTACAGGTCACAATCCTCAGCTTTCTATTTTTTTTTATAAAGTCCACAATAACTTCAGAAAAATGCAATCCCGACTAACATACTAATATATATATATATACAAAAGTAGTCATTGAAAATTTTACTATCTAAGGATATGAGTATTGAAAAGAAAATGTTGATAAGAAAAGCATTTGAGGAACAAAATCTTGGCAAATTAAATGCAAAGAGGCCTGAATTTGAGCATGCATTATACATAAAGAAACTATTTTTCTGAAAAAACCATCCAGCAGACTACATGTTTAGAGTCTGCAACCATGAAATACGTTAAAAAAGCATACCAAAAGTTAACTTAACTTTATTCAACAATTGGCAATCACAAATGAGCATTTCAATTTCTGATATAAATGAAATTATCTAGAAGGGAACATTTAATTCTTCTCAGTTCCCTCCGAAGGTTTAGCCTAATGGCTCTATGATTCAGATGAATGCATGCGTTTTTTTCTTTCTGACATCCCTGGTCCTAAAGCAAATTGACCTGATCTGCAATAAAGCACACACACACACACACCTGTAGTAGTTACCACATACAGTAGGACAAACTATGTCAGTGCTGAGCACATTATAGTCTTTTGGCTGTGGAAGAACATTGATACTCAATCAAAGAAAACATGGATTTTTCTGATTTATTCCTGTCGCTATGTATCATTTGTTAGAAACAAATGATACATAGCGACAGGAATATATGCCATTTATAATTATTGGAATACGCAGTAAAGAAACTGGAGAGAGAATTAGACAGATGGATCAAGAAAACCTTCACACAATGTTTAAAATTATCGACAATGGCATATATAATCTCTCCAATAGAGAGTACTCAACAAACCACATCATGTACTCAGTCTTAAATCTTCTATTTATTTATTTATTTATTTATTTATGCGATTTTCTATAGCGCAAACTTTACCCGAAGGTGTCAGAGCACTTTACATAAGCACCAGTTGAAAAACATAAGGACTTAGGATTACATGCGTTACAAAAAGGATACACACGGAAAAAATTGCAAATGTACAAGATGTAAAGTCACACAAGGAGGAGATACAAGTGGATATACTCTAAGAGTCACATAGGAATGGTAGATAGTATAAAGGTCTACTGCATATACTAGTGATTAGAGTTATCTCTATATACATAGGGAAGGGATACGAATGGATATACTCTAATAGTCACATAGGAATGGTAGATAGTACAAAGGTCTACTGCATATGATAGTGATTAGAGTTATCTCTGTGTACATAGGGAAGGGATACTTAAGGAGAAACTCTAAGAGTCACATAGGAATGGTAGAGAGCACAGCGGTCTACTGCATATACTAGTGATTAGAGTTCTCTATATACAAAGGGAAGGGATACGAATGGATATACTCTAAGAGTCACATAGAAATGGAAGAGAGCACAACGGTCTACTGCATATACTAGTGATTAGAGTTATCTCTATATACATAGGGAAGGGATATGACTGGATATACTCTAAGAGTCACATAGGAACGGTAGATGGTACAAAGGTCTACTGCATATACTAGTGATTAGAGTTATCCCAATATACATATATATATTCACACATTGTAGATTCCCTCAGGCAGAGTTCCGTTAAGTGGGGTCGTAGGGGGGACGTGGTCACAACACCAAGGAAGGGTGGGAGGGAATCAAGGGTAAGGAGAGAAGGCAAAGCAGTAAGGGAAGAAACATTTGAGGAACATCAAGGGGGAATCTAGTGAAAAGGGTAAAAGACGAAGGAATGGACAAGAAGACAGGCCGGGGACCAAAGAAAAACGCCTGAGAACAGCAGCATAATGGCGGGCAGGACAGAAGGAAAAGTAAAAGTGAGGAGTGTGTCAGAGGCAACAGGAGAGACAATAGAAAGGTCGCTAGGACAGAGGGGGAGGTCAGAGATCGCTAAAGTGGCGGAGGAGAAAGGTAGAAGAAGCGAGTCATAAAAAGAAAATGGCGGGGAGCACAAAGGTCCAAGTCCGAAAGTCCAGGAAGAGGGCTGCCATAGCCAGCAAAACCGGGGGGAGAAAGGCAGTCCGCAGCAAAATCACAGCCTCATCGTCCATGTGGAGCTGGGGCAGAGGAGTTCGAACCGGAGACCAGGGGTCAGGGAAGAAAGACCACAGACGCCAAGGCAGCTGTTCGCAGAACGGGAGGCAGCAAAGTCAAAAACAAAGTTTAAAGGGAAGGAGTAGGAGGCCTCTCACCAGAGCGATCAACAGAGTTTCATGTGGGAAGAAAGTTGCCCCGGGTGGAAGGCTGTGCATCTTCCATGTAGCTTCGTGTTGCAGTGCCTCCTCACCCTCGCCTGCTCCAGACGCAGGCGGCGTCTCCGGGGTCGGAAGGTGGGCAGGTCCCCAACCGAGGCTCCATGGCTGCTATAAGGAGCGATCTATAAGGAGACTTGGGTCTATTAGAGCATTACCAGGCTCAATTAGGAGCAATTATACAGATGTATTGGACCTTACAAGATTAGGTTTTGTGCCTTGGCAACTTCTGAGAGAGACAGCAATCTTTGAGCTATAAAATTTAACTTTAACCCGAAAAACAATGACTAAAAATAGAGCAAGTGGAAGAAGCACCATTTTCATTTAGTGACCATCCACCTATTACATGGTGAATTGATGGTATTATTTCTCTGTCAATCACAACTCTTCTTTTTCGTGATTGCCAGAAATATATATCATAGGGCTGGTAAAAAACAATGCACAATTCACACCTGTTCCATTCGTGAAAGTTGTCTTTTTCCTACATGTGTTTAAATGGAGATGACCCTGTGTTTATTAGCACTTCCTGCTGCAGAAATCCTCTAGGTCACTCTCTTCTGTGTGATGCAATATCTTTGCATGGAATATGTAGTGCTTTGATGCCAGGGTTAAGATGTGTTTTATCAGTTATTCTTACTTCATCCATACCGTTGTTCTAACACCATGGTCACGTTTTAATAAGAGAATGAACACGAGGTTAAGGTGGTGCAACGGTTTATTGACAGTTGGAGTACAATTTGTTTACAACTGAGCACGTCCACCCACTCCAAAGAGCATGAGAGCAATTACTAGACCACACTATAACTTCAGTACATTAGTACAATTGAGGATGATAACCTTACCCTCTGTGTTTTTACTGTGTATCATTACAGATTGGCCCCTGATGAAGGGACACAGGTGCCAAAATGCATTGTGCTTTAAGGGAAAGAATATATGCACGTTGGAATCAAGCATATAAACATGTTAAAAGCAGGAAAGTGAAGAAACACAATATGTATATGTGTTATTATTCATATGTGAGAAAATATGGATGATTACTAAATGTGATAAATTGAAGTGTATAAATTACTGATGTAAATACAACTCAAATAGAAGAAAGTGAGAACATTATTTGACAGTTGTCTTTTTTGAATTGTGCACATTGGATCAAGTACATGTAATTGTATTTATAATTTCATCTGTTTAATTGCCAACACAAAATTCATCAATACTGACTATTGCTTTTATGATAATGTCTTTTAAAGTACATTTAATGTATTATAATATGTTATATTTCTTTTCTTAAAATATGCAAAGCTCAAGAAAGTATTTATGCATAGCTTATGGCATTATCATTTGCTATTTTATATTTATAATGCCTATTACAAAGTTACATTTATCTATACCTCTTTATGCTATATATGTATATGTCTGATGTTATGAAATTATTTTAGGTACAGTATTGTATTTCTCAACGTTTAAGGGTATGAATTTTCATATAAATTAGCTAAATCCCTATACATATCTCCACACATATGACGTCACAATTCAGACATAGACGTGAGGAATGATGTAAAGACCATAAGGTCCAACTCCATCTTGAGCAGGCAGAGGCTCCATTTTATCTATTTTAGCAGAATCATTGACATGTTTGCCCTTGACACAGATGTCATGTATGTCCTTATCTTTCTAAGAACCCATGAAATAGTCAAGTCATTCAGATAATGACAGAAATAAGACACCTGATGCACCGACAACGCTGAGGATAATACACTTGATGCGACATCAGTCTATGCAAGTTCCTTGTTATCAATTCAATTCAATTCAAAAGTGCTTTATTTCGAGTATTACTCATAAAAGCAGACAAACATACATGTATTAAAAAACAATTAAATTTACATCGTCATATTAGACTTAAGCACACAGTTAGTATTTAGAAACACAGTACATGATTAAAAAATGTCAAAAGAAGGTTTAGTATAAAAAAGTGCCAGAATGATAATCACGAATAAACAATTTGTGAGAATATATCATAAAATTTCAAACCGATGATACGTTAAAATTAAATATATTACAATGAAAAATAAAATAGATACGAGTCTAGCAGTCACTGACCAATTAATCAATTTTTCCAGAGAATAGACTATAGCCTAGCAGTCTCTGGATTTATCGTAAATTATTACAGAGAATAGACATGTATCTAGCAGTTCCTGTAAACGACACAATAGATTGTTATCCTCTAATCGTTCTCTGTCTTATAATCCAAGCCCACCCCAGGTACTTTGCAGTAGCAATTATAATCCAATTAGCAGATGTAGTTCTTAAGATCCGCAATGCTACCATGCTGTTTTTTGTACCTAGGTTCCTGCACATGGGAGCCAACCAAACTCGCCTAGGAGCGGAATACATTGAACAAGAGAACAAAAAATGACCAAGAGTCTCATTACCTACCCCACAGACAGGACAAATTGACGCACCCCCTGCTTTCCATTTAGATGTTAAATTAGATAGAGGAAGAGAGCCTACCCTCAGTTGGAAAAGCAGTTTCCTGTCCATGGGCTTTAATATGTAATCCCAATACATTTCATAAATTGGGTACAACTTGGTCTCTAAGTAGCTAGTGGTCATAGACCCACTGTTTAAACTAAGCATACTCTTTTTAACAACATATTCCCAGTAAATGCTTTTTATGGTGGACTTGGAAGGGAATGAGGCCCCAGCTGGGTCAACCCATAGAGCATTAAGTCCTATATCAAACAAGGCAATCTTCAATGATTTAAACCATTTGATTTTGTTGTAGCAGTCACTTGTGACAACATCTTTAAACCCATTCGCATAGTGAGAGAGCTCTGGCGTGGTCCAAAGCCTACGCCAGTATAAAATCGGGCGTAGTTTGGCCTTATCAGAGATCGCTCTCCTACCTAATTCATATCTTAGGGGCAATTGCGGGCTGCTCTGAGGGACGCCTATCAAATTCCTATAGAATTTGTTTTCAGAGGTTTGGAGCTCCTGAAGGTTTTCGTACCCCCATAACTCCGCACCATACAAGGCAGACCCTATTGCTTTTGCCTCATAGATTATCAGTGGTGGTTTGATGGGCTTAGTGAGCGATTTCCTTTGCTCCTTGATAATTGTGCCAGCTAGTTGCTTGTGCCTTAATGTAGCAATATTAAGGTGTGACTGCCACCTATTATCGTTAGAAATGTGGATCCCTAGGTAGGTGAAGGATTTTACAACCTCCAAGGTGCGACCACTCAACGAAATGTTAGATTTAAAATTTCTGTGGGGATTGAAGGCCATGAGTTTTGTCTTGGACCCGTTTACCTCCAATCCGTGGGCTACGCAGAAATCATCAAATATTGCCAATGCTTTTTGCAACCCAGCTGGTGTTTTTGATAAAATTAGGGTATCATCGGCGAACATTAAAATTGGAACTTTTTCACCTGCAAGAAAGGGAGCATCCACTGCCTGAGATTGCATAGAAGAAACCACACCATTAATAAAAAGGGTGAACAAAGTAGGCGCCATTGAACAACCCTGCCTAACCCCACGCTCAACTGGGAATTCAGCGGTGTCATTACCATACCCGCCCCAGCGAATTTTAGCATAATTGCTCTCATGCAGACGCATGATTAAGGACAACAATTCCCCGGGGACCCCAAGTGTCACAAGAACTTCCCACAGTTTTGACCTTGGTACCAGGTCGAAGGCAGCCCGCAAGTCAACAAATGCTGCGTACAGGCTGCCTCCACCTAGCACCACGGTCCTCCACTGAATCAGCTGAAAACGGAAGACTTGGTCCACAGTGCTGGTTGCCCTGCGAAAGCCGGCCTGAAAGGGGGATAAGATGTTATTATCCTCAGCCCAATCAAGCAGCCTATTGATGATTACTCGCCCCACTATTTTTTGAACAGTGTCGATCAAGCTAATTGGGCGGTAATTACTAGGCAGAGCGCGGTCACCTTTCTTGTATATCGGGATGATGACAGCACCCCTCCATGTTACAGGAATATCTGCACCTCTGGCAATATGATTAATTAACAGATGAATGTATTTAGACCACCTTGCAGTATCGTTTAAAAAAACGTCTGCTGGTACACCGTCAATGCCAGGGGCACGACCATGATGGACAGTTTTGAGTGCCATCGATATTTCGTGCTGCGTAAAGGTGTCAGCTTCTGTCATGGAAAAGGGTTGACATACGCTATCTGTAGACAGGTCACTTGAAGCATATTGTTCACTAAAAAATTTAACCCAGGCATCCTGGGGGACGTTGTTTGTGGTGGCGTCTTCAATCCTGTCATGACCCCATTTGACTATGTGCCAAAATAACCTGGAATGATTTTGGTCACTGGCACTCTGTAACAAATTCCAGTGGGCTTCGTCCCAATCTTTTTTTGCTTTAACTATGGAAGATTTATATTGTGTCCTAGCTGTCCTGATGGCCTCCTTGTTTTTATTCTTAATCGCTGCACGTAAGCGAGCCCTGGCCCCCTTGCAATCTTGGTTATACCATTTGGCTGGCCTAAGATTCCCAGGCTTTTTATTATTAGCCGGTTTTAAGAAATGGCATTTTATTTCTTTGAAAAGGTCATTGTGGACCTGAGTAACCATATTTTGGGTAGGAGATAGCCCAACCTCACCCTCAAGGGCCACTATGGCCTTATCAGTTGCCGTATTTATCTTTTCCAAAACCAGCGGGTCAGTTCTAACACTGGTCCACCTCAGTCTGCGCATATCATTTGTGGGTATAGTCAGTGGCGGAAGAGGTTCAGCACAGGTACTTGAAACGACATCAGACATCCACCAATTATGAAGGACACATAAAGGGTTATGATCGCTCTCTAACCTTTCCAACACAACCATGTCAATGACCTTTGGCCATAAGGGCATACTACATATAACGTAGTCAATACGGCTCTTATTTCTTCCATTGTTAAATGTCATAGCTGGTACTCTGTCAGACTTTGTCCGACCGTTCAAGGCCCTTAACCCATGTTCAAGACACATAGCGTTTAGGCCAAGAATATCCTCAGTCCAGCGAGTTATTGGAACTGTAATGAGAGCGGGAATATCCCATAGCGTGTCTTCCTCCATGCCCAGTTGTACATCACCAATGTCTAGAGGTTCAAAAGTGCGATTTAGGTCGCCAGCTATTAGTATGTTATTCCCTGATGAGTGAGTTTCTAATAGTTTGTACAAAGACAAAAGGGCCTCAGATTTTCTTACATTTCCCCCTCTGGCATATATGTTATAAATATCTATGGAGGTAGATGAGTTACCCTTTAATCGAATGAGCTGAATATCTTTTTGGTAAAGCTCAATGTTTCTCACATCAATCATAAGAGCCTGGCGCACCCATATAGTAAGTCCCCCCATCGGTCGCCCTTTTGGACCCTTGGTGGCCGGGAGGTGAAAATTCAAGTAACCAAGTGCGAATACAGGGTCAACAGCCCAGGTTTCTTGGAAAATGCAGACATCGTATTGGCTGACAAAACCAAACCATTCACCACAATCCATTTTGGAACAAAGCCCCGCAATGTTCCAAGACAATTAATTCCCGGTGGCATTTGCTATTGTAGAACAAGTGCAATGAGCTGACCCTGTTGGCAGTAGATCAACATTACCAGTTTCATTAGTATTTACAATAGCTAAACCAGCTCTAGGTACAATAGTATCTGTCACTTTTTGTAAAAGTATAGGACAACTCGACACCACTGTAGGGCTTGCAGCCGTGGGAACTTGCAACAAGGTGGTAGAAATGGATGGTAGTCAATCACAAGCGTCTAGGTTGGAAAGTGCAGCAAATCTATTTTCCACTCCTAGGCCCCACTCAGCAAGATCAGAGTTCTTGCTGCCCCTCTTGGTTACAACGTTCCATTTTGTTCTAAGAGTGCTGCAATTAGGACCTCTACCTTTCCTGGGATAAAAGAAATCTAAAGTCAAAGGGACAATAGGGGTAAATCTTTTCTGAGGCGGTGGAGATTGGGCAAAATATTTGGCAGGACCTCGGGGTCAGAGAAGTTAAGTACAACACAGTCCCCCTTGAATTTTTTTGCCCTGTTCCCAATCCACTCGACCCTTCTTGCATTCACCAGTTCTTCCGCTAGTTGCTCCTTGCCCCAGGGTGTTATGGCCATGTTATTAGTTAGCCATGATAACGATTTGTTTAGTAATGACGCAGTTGACTCAGCATCACCGGGGGCTAGTTTAGGTACATTTGCAAGAACAAGAACTAATGGTGAGGCTTCCACGACGAGCTCTGATGATCCTTTCATGGTATTTGGTTCCCCGTGAGGTAAGGCAGATGGTACGTCTCCGGGAGGCCTATCAAATAAATTTGCCATTAAAGGCGACGGGGGATTTGGTGCAACAACAGGAGTCGGTCCATTGGAGTGGTTAGATTGAATTTCACTCATCAAAGGCTGGACACATGTTGTAATGACTTCTGGTAGTTTTCTCACTTCCCCCAGAGTTTTTCCCAATAGACCTTCCAGTTTGCTTACCTCAGCAGTTAATTTATCGATTTTACTAATCAGGGGTTTTACCATCCCTTTGATTTTTGTATCCATCAGACAGCAAAGTTTTTGTAATAGATCGTCGGAAAGAGTCACGTAGGTTTCCCCAGTCAAATCCTCCTCCTCGTCATCGGTAGATTTCCTTGGTGGCGACGCAGCTTTATTTTTAGATGACCTTAAGCCTCCTCGCTTTTGAATGGCTTTCCTTTTGCCCCCGGAAACCCTAGGTGCGGGGATGGGGGGAGCGGTAGAAATGGTAGACTCGCTGTTTGCGGAAAGCACAGTCGGTGCGTCAGTGTCACTATTTTCTTCAATATTAGCTACAATGCCACTGGGCTGAATGCAATTTGAATCCTGGAGGGAGGCGTGTGCCCCGCCCAGGAGGCTGTTATTTAGCAAGGCGAATGAATCCTCATTCTCAATATCTACCAATGGTGATTGTAAAGGTGATTCTAATCCCAGTGAGGTCCTTCTGTCGGTATTGATTTTTGTCACAACTTGAACAAGATAGTTCTCCATTGTATTAGAGACTGTGGGTAACTTTTTTACAGGCATTTGGCTGCAAGAATGCACTTGAGGCAAAAATATGTATACACACAAGTAAAGGGGTTTATGATTACCTGGAGCTTGGTAGGCCTAGTATGCCTTGTGCGATGAAGAGGAATAGAAACAAAAGGCAAAATCCCTGGCCCAACCCAACCGTGGCCAACCTCGGACGGCCTCAGACGGCCCGCCCTTTGTCCGGGCTTCGTCCAGGCGTCCCGCTCGCGTCCCGCGAAGCGGGTGTCTGCGGCGCTTTTGTGCGCCTCCTGGCGCCCTCGCGTCGTTAGAAAGCACGCCGCCGCGTAGGCTGCCGGGAATTGAAGTCCCGGAGCGGCGGCGCGTGTGGTATGTTTGCAGATGACTCTCGGCGGTGGCGGCTTGTCTCCAGGTGCCCCCGCGACCCCAAAGAAATGCTCCTGGCAGTGGCGGCGTTGCGGCGTCAGCAGGTAGGTTTAGCAGAGTCTCCCCCGCTCCGCCGGTGTCTGCGGCGCTTTTGTGCGCCTCCTGGCGCCCTCGCGTCGTTAGAAAGCGCGCCGCCGCGTAGGCTGCCGGGAATTGAAGTCCCGGAGCGGCGGCGCGTGTGGTATGTTTGCAGATGACTCTCGGCGGTGGCGGCTTGTCTCCAGGTGCCCCCGCGACCCCAAAGAAATGCTCCTGGCAGTGGCGGCGTTGCGGCGTCAGCAGGTAGGTTTAGCAGAGTCTCCCCCGCTCCGCCGGTGTCTGCGGCGCTTTTGTTCGCCTCCTGGCGCCCTCGCGTCGTTAGAAAGCGCGCCGCCGCGTAGGCTGCCGGGAATTGAAGTCCCGGAGCGGCGGCGCGTGTGGTATGTTTGCAGATGACTCTCGGCGGTGGCGGCTTGTCTCCAGGTGCCCCCGCGACCCCAAAGAAATGCTCCTGGCAGTGGCGGCGTTGCGGCGTCAGCAGGTAGGTTTAGCAGAGTCTCCCCCTGTTATCTATATCTCAAGGTCATATAAGACCAATAGCCAAAACAGTGTAGTCTGAATAGATGGATTTGTATCTTATTTGTTTAAAAGAATGTGTCTAAGACTAGCATCTTGATGCACATAGGTTATGTCAGACATCCCTAAAGTTATGTCAGATATTCCTGTCTCAGATAAGATATAGTATAGAAGGGCTGCCACTTGACCACTTGTCAGGAGATCTCCTTCATCCGAGATTATCTCACAATATACAGTCAGAGAAAATCTTGACTGCCAGAGATGCTGCCCCATCGCACTTTCTACTGAAAGCTGATACTGAGACACATTCTGGAGGAATGGAGCTGATGTAATGTATGTTTACCTTTCGCAGGGGACACGGCCTCCCTGACTTTTGACAACTTCAGCGCTTTGCTATAAACAGGTATGCAGTGTGCTGATTCTCCCTAAGAAACTCTAGATGCAAGTTATACTGCTCCATGCTCTCCTAGTGTAGCACATAAATGTAGGTCTTAGGGTGTCAGATGTATAGATTATATTTTAACTATAGTCAAAATATTCATTTTATTCTGGTTGTTCGCAACATGCATTTGTGTTGGCTTAATTATAGTCTGTGTGGTTGGTTTACATCTGCTAAGCAAAAGGGTGAGCATGTTGAAATAAACACTTTATTAGTTGAAGTGTCTTTTTCTTAGTGCAATTTGCGTGTGTGATATTGAAAAGACGAAATAGGATTGTTTCTAATCACCACAGTGCCCCTAAATCCCTGTTTAGGGACTGTTAGTAACCCCAAAGCATTGACACCACTTCGACTTTGTACTGGGTGGGGTTCTGCAGGCTACAATAATCTGTCTTTCACATTCATGCGTAGAGCACTCATGTCAACCATGGATGTGCAAAAAAACCTTGTAGAGCTAAGCCAAAGTATTTGTTTACGCAACAGGATGAAGGGAATGGGTAGTGTGGCTTCTTTTCTCAAAGCCACTCTCTTTTTATGCGTTTTGGGAATAGAATTGGGAATACCACACAGTTCAATTGCTATCTATAGATACACTACTCTGTAAAGTGGTGCTGGACACAGGCTCCTTCTTCAGTCATCACTGCAAAATGTATTACTGTTCATTATTCCTGTGCGTTGATATAAAATGTGAATGATACCTAAAATAGGCAACAAATGAAAAGGGATGACCCTATGCCCATTCTGTGTATTTGTGTGTGCTAATGACATGAGCTCTGACACAGAGTTAAATCTGTCTCTACTCAGACCCAATTAGAGAAGGGTGTAAGAAAATGAAAGAAAGTGATAGGGAGTTTTAGGTACGCTGTCACCATAGTGAGACTGAATAAGAACTAAGAATCCCTAAATCAAACCAGAAAGACATTTTAAACAGAATGATAGCAATGTATGCAATTGCTCAGCATGAGGAAAAGAAATGTATGTCTAGGTATGATTTTCTGTTATGTAGGGTGGCTATCTTAAGGTTTTTCATTAAAAAGATTTTAGTTTTAAAACAGAGCGTATTGATATCTTATTTGTTGTTGTACATGTTTGTCATAAAGCCTTTCTCTAAATAATGTATACTCGTGTGCGTCTTCTGAACATTTGATTGACATTTTTACGTGGCAAAACCTGTGAAATGGCACCCCAGCCACTGTATAATTATTCCGTTTTCTTTGACATCATACTTTGTACGAAAATAACTACTGGCTCAGTAAATTCTGTCTAGCTTCACAATGAGAATAGATCCTCCCCATTAAGACAGATTTAAGAACTTTAATCCTCCTGTACAGACCAGAAATACCAGAAACTCACCCAGTCTGCTACACGCCTTTCATTAGGAGAAGAATGAAATACCTCAGAAGCAATGTGATGCTATTTGTGGCCACCAACGTGTCAACGGTAAACGCAGGTCTTAAATAAAATTATCCCTCTCTATAAAACAGTGAAAGTGGCTCAACCAGTTGGAAGTCTTTGAATATGGCCATTCGGTACTGTTTTCAAGCATTCTAAGTTTAGTGAAAGCGTGAAGCAGAGATATGAAGCAGAAAGGGACATAGGCGTATCCTTGTAATACACACATGCCCAAACACATTTTTATTTACATAATGAAAAGTGCCTTATACGATTAATGCTGTCATCATGAGTCATCATAAAGCACAAACTGTTCAACAGACTCTTTATAGGAAATTTATACCGAAAGTCATGAGAACTTCACTTGCATTGTGTGACGACCATGGACAATAAATGAAACCTTGCTCTTTAGCAGGATGGACAATTAATAGCTATTAATCCACTCATGTGAGTACAATAATGCCAACATACGAAAGTGTGTGAATGTTATGTGTGGCAGGTCAAAATGTAAAGGAAGATATGCTGCCAAATAAATCACCCTTAATTTGTATACCAGAAGTGCTAGAGAAGCAATACATGTTTGCACTCTAAGAAGTATCTAATGAAACAAGTGCTGAATACCGAAACTGTGAGGAACTGTTAAAGGACTTCAGTGGCCTGCAGCATGTTCCATACAAATATCTAACCTATTCTTCCTTTTTACACCATTGTTCTGTATTGTCACCATTTTATTTTTACCTTAATATTTAAAGAAGGGCCAAAAAAGATTCAACTGCTTGATTTTAAAGTGCACAGACTTAACAATGTATGATAATACTACTAAATTAATTAAGTACATTTACAGGGGAAAGCAATAAGTAGGATGTATAGCATTTATATGTCGTTTTTATAGCAGTTGTTAAAATATTGCCTCCTATTTTGTAGAACAGCTATTTCTAAATTTTCATTTCATGAATGTTGGTATATTTTTGTAGAAAATCCATTAGCAACCCAAAAAAATAAAACAAAATGAAGCAAGTTGAGATGTATTAACTTGCAATTGGTCTGTGCTTGAAGCAATCCCTTTCTCAGTAGGAATGAAGAGCCTTCCTTTTTAGTTAGTCTAGTACATCATTACAGTAGTAGGCCTAAGCAGTTGATCCCCAATTCCCCAAATTCTTTTACCACAGAACTGGTTGAACAATTCCATCTGGAAAATCTTTGGCCTCCAGTGTTACTGGAAATTGATAGGGAATTAAGAAAGATCTATCACTTGAGGAATCATTTTCACATGGGTGTATATTATGATTCAACCTACCTAGATCTAAGATGAGCGCAAAAATATTCCAATTGATTAAGGTTTTTGAGCGGCAACTGAAACACAAACCATATCTCTATACGTTGCAAGGCAGGGAAGATCACAGACATTTGACCTTTGCAAGATCTAACTGGTTCAATTCACACAATGGAAGGCACAGTTGAAATCAAGGCTGTCAAGTGGCATATTCCTACAAGAGAAAGGCAACTGAAACTATCACTCATTTTCTTTGGCTGCGAAAGATCTTCCTTTGGGAAATTTTGATGCAAATACTCTCCAAGCATTTTATCATTTCTCTTGTGTAACAATTTCCGAGCTGCCATGCATAAAATTGGGTATTTTCTTAGGGCAGCATGCAAAATTAGAAGTGCGAAACTTATCCACAAGGATCCGTCTTCAAAGGAGTTAGAAGCAAAGTTCCCAAAGGCAATTCTACAGAATTTGTTGACTCACAACCATTGACTTCAAAAAATAAAATGAGCATTGCCATAAAATTGAGCTCAAGACAACCCTCTTTCAATTGTGTGACACTCTTTTCTTCTCTATCAATGCCTCCTTTTTTCTGGGCATTGCGTGCTTCCTTGTTAAACCTTAGTGCATCATCCAATGGCAAAAGAAATGGTCCTGGATAAGAAAAAGATCTGAAAGACATCAGGGACATTGACAGTAAAAAAGACAGGACTTTAGTTAGACTAATATCCAAACATGCTCAGAAGAGGGTGGGGTTTACTTATCTTCAAAGTTGCATATTCCTCAAAACCCAATACTGAATATGTATGGGTCCTTGGCTGTCAACATACTTTCAATTTTTCTTTTGTTTACTTTGCAATGACACGTTTTAATTTTGTGTGCAAAGATCTAAATGAGCAATTGTATAACTCAAACAAAAGCAAAGTCTTGCTCATTAATCTAATTAGAAAATATATTTATTTCAATGCTCTGGAAAAATGGGCAATTGCTAGAAATGATTATTATACGTTTTCACTAAAACCCACCTACGGAAATTGGAAAAAAATCAAGCAAGGGTCAACTTTAATTTCTACAAGAACTAACTGAGTTTGCACATTACGGGGATAACTCAGTGGGTTGCACAAAATGAAAATTTATGGTTTTTAATTTAGCTGCACACTGCTAACCTAATATAGCATATAACAGGTGCATAACGATAATGGATTTTGCAAACCTAACAGACCCTCCTTTTAGCAGTGGAGGCTAAATTACTTTATTAATGCTTTCAGGTAAGGTTCTTTCCAACTCTAAGCAGAAATAAAATGAAAGGCGTAGCTACATCAATATCAAAAGGAAAATAAATCCTTTACATGTGCAAGAAAACATGTTTAATACTCGAAAATACCATCATCTATTAGCATCATGTCCTGCATCATCATAGGTGAGACTTTAGCATTCTGTCCTGGTAATTTTGGTGTTGGGGTCAGTTTACCCACGCAATAGATGCAACATGCTGGAAGGCAATGGACACATAGTGAAAACGTGAAGATGACACCTGCAATGGACAGTAAGAGAAGAAGTATCTTCCAACCCCAAGATGATATCAGGTCCCAAAACCACCCTGTCAAGGACCAGGAACCATTGGCCTGATGAATATCGGATGCACGTCTATGTAAATTCTGGATAGCTGAGTATACATTAGGGGCGTGGTCTGGTATGTAAACACAACAACTACTACCTATATTCTGCGAGAAGCTCCTCCCCTATCTGCAAGGATGACATCTAAAACCATCCGATTTTGAAGAGCAACGAGTCTGGCAGCCTGGAGCTCAGCTGCAATGTTAGTGAGAATACCTACTCTAGTGTTAATAACCCCTTCCACATAACATGGTGAGGCGGCGAATGCTAAGACTGTTATACACGGGTCCCCAAAAGGGCACTATACCCTTCATGGCTCTTTGAATTGCTGTAAAGTGGTATCTGTCTGATAAATGTCTGCTGTATCAATAACTCTCCTTACCCGAGACAAGTGTACACTTCTCCGTTGAAGCCTGTGGTCCTTGTGATAGTAGGATGGCGCAATATAAACGGGAGGTAAAAGAAAAGAGACAAAAAAACGTCCAGACCATCCCCTAGGGAACCATGTATAAACTTGTGCTCCACAGACAAAGTATACATTAGGGGGCGTGAGCAAAGGCGGGCTACTAGTAGTATTTAATCGATATGTGTAATTACAGCGGCTCTGTCTCACTAGAATTTTCCAAAACCTTAGACACAGAACCTAGCTGCAGTATCGATCACAGGTATGGGCATGACTGTGTCTCTAGTGATATTTTGTGCATGGAAACATTTAAAGTATTCGGAGATATTGAATCCCTGAAAATCCAACATTTCATCTTGCAGCCATGTGAAATTTTTGTTATTGTCGTACAGATTCATGCAAGCATCGGGATGTAAGGTATCCTCCTTTCCATCTGCTCCCGGGGTATAACCCTGGTGTGTTACTATATATTCCAGAACTGTCTCGTAATCAGACTCTATTATATTCATAGCATCAGCATGATAAGGAATATACACCATGGAAAGCAACTGGAACCATGCCTCACAGCCACTTAGTTAGGACAGGGGTAAAGACACCAGTAAATCATTCTTGTGCATAACAGAGGGGAGTAACCCACACACCCGGCAATTCGTTGCATTAGTCGTATTGTGAACTTGATGAAGCATTTGCAAAAAGGCATTTTCAACATATGTCTGTCTATGTCTTTCAATGTAACAAACAAGTGCTTGGGTCGAACCGGGGTTGTCCCTATCAGAGTGTGGACTGGATGTTGTTCTTCTAAATACCACGCCACCCCAAACAGTATGATCATTACAATGAGGAGGAAAATTACCACTACTATCTTACTCCTAGTAGGCCAGCTAGACCAACCTGGATCATTCCGTTCTAGTGGTGGGGCCACCAGGGGCTGTTCCTCCCTCATGACTGCACAGCCAAATGGGTACATGGGAAGAGCCTTATGAATTGGAGCCACAAGAATACAACCGACCAGAGGGGCACAAGTCACCCAGCGTCCGTCTAGAACCTCGCTGGTAGGCTCCTATTGTTAATCAATGACTGTGCTATACACTCCCTCAAGGGGGCTGCGCAATCGCGGCCCTTGCTGGAAACGAATCCTTCTTCTTTCAGGATAGGGCACCCTCCCTCAAGGGTAAGTACCCCTCAACAATCCTGTCCAGTCTCCAGGACAGTGTCCAGGACAGTGCACCAGTTCAGCTCACCCTACTCTATCACAGGAACCTTAGATACAGTACCTACAACCTAGTCTCAAGTCCTTCCCTAACTCCTAGACTGTCCCTCTGGTGCACTATCCTCCTGCCGGGCGCACATATTATACCTGGTGACTCCAGGCACTGTTTTGTCAACAAAAAGAGGTTGAAACTCAGGGTCAGATGGGCATTGAGACTCAGATTTTTGTGGATCAAAAGTGGGAGAAACTGGGCTGACACTTATCTCTGGGGGGACCGCCTTGAGCAGGGCAGCATCACTCTCTTCGTCTGTCTGCACCCACCTCAACTGGGCGTCAGAGAAGGGAACAAAGCGGGGCACCCGTTCTCCCTCCTGGTCAGCAATGCTATCAAGTACCCACTTGTTTTAGGGAAAAAAGAGAGGAACCTTTTTGTAGTGGGTCCCATGCAGCCAGTGCTTCCGGCCGTCGAGCTTCACCGCTGTGCGAGTGTCAAGGAGGACCAACAGTGGAACTTTCCAACTAGGCTCCATGCAGCTCTTCCTCTGGAAATTTTTCACGAGGACATAGTCGCCAGGCTGTAGCTGATTCCCAGGCCCCTCTGGTACCAGCCGCAGTGTCTCCTGTATCTGTTGATGAAGAGAACGAAGATCTTTAGTCAATTCATACAAGTAATCCACAAGTAAAGGGTACTCTATCTCGGAAAAGCACTTGGGCCTTGGAACGCCCCAGATATTATCCGGACGGCCAAAGAATACCTCATAAGGGGACAACCCTGTCCTAGAGTGTGCGGTCGCCCTGGTAGATTACAAAGCAAAAGGTAGCGCATCTGGCCATCGTAATCCTGTGCTTTCTTGTATCTTTGCTAACTTCAGTTTGAGAGTACCAATGTACTTCTCAACTAGACCCGCTGACTGGGGGTGGTTAGCTGCATGGAACTTCTGCTTGATATGTAACCCTTCGCACACCAACTCGATCACTTTTGAGTTGAAATTACTTTCGTTGTCACTCCAGATCAAACGCGGCAATCCATAGCGCAGGAAGTACTCTTTTACGAGTGCTTTCGCCGTTGCCAAGGCTGATTTCTCTTTAGTGGGGTAAGCTTCAATCCATTTACTGAATGCACAAATCACTACCAACACATACTTTAAGTTACTTACTTGTTCCATTTCAATGAACTCCATCTGAAGAACCTCGAAAGGGAAGGAGGGCGGTGCAAAGTTACCTGAGGATGTTGGAGTGCCCTTCGCAGGATTATGTGTCATACAGATCATACAATGCTTCACTAAATGGGTTGGGTGGCTACCTTGGAAATATTGTCATTCTGCCATACTTAGCTCAACACCTTCCATATTCCCTTGGCAGTAATGTGGGCTGGGCCTTGAGCCATGGTAACCATTGGGAACACGTATGCATTGGGTAGAATCCATCTCTATTTCTCCGACTTATCCATCCAGCACCCATCCTCATCTAGACACCCTGTACCATATTGCCAATTCATCTAGTGTTGCCTCACTCTGGATATCTTTAACATGTTCTAATGTGTCCTCGAACATTCCATTATCTGGGACCCACCTAGCAGGTCTTGCCACAAACATCTTTTTCATCTTCGACCTAGCTGTCTCTTTAGCTGTTTGGTCTGCAAATGCATTTCCTCTTCCAACATCATCTGTTATTGCCTTGTGTGCACTACATTTTTTTATTGTTAACTTATCGGGAAGTGTTAGAGCGGGCAATAGTCACCAGGAAGTCCAATTGACTTTTTAAAGCTTGACTATAGATACTAGGGCTTTCTGTATAGCCTTGAGGAGCACGACAGAATCGAAAGCTCCTGCCGGCTAGAGCAAATCCAAACAGATATCTGCTATCTGGATGGATCAGAATGCTGAAGAAGGCATTCTACAAATCAAGCATGGAAAAGTATTTTGCTGATGGGGGAATCATCGTCAATATTGTGGTAATGTGGGAATCATCGTCAATATTGTGGTAATGTCTGGGACTACAGGATACTGGGGTACTACTATTTTATTGATCTCACAGAGGTCAATGACAAAGCGATAAACATCAGGATGATCATCAGAAGAACCCAAAGGAGCCTTCTTAAGAATAGGAAGGATAGGGCTATTACACACATTATCCCCTGTCTCTTCAACCACACCAGACACATTTAAATCCTGTACTATTTGTAATAAAGCCTTTTCACCTACTTGTGACATCTTGAACTGGGGAATACGGGGCAATACGGCATCGTCTTTGATCTGAATAGAGACCGGTGGGATCTGAAGCAACCTCACATCTGTGTCTTCTGTAGCCCACAAGTTGCGTGGCACATCTTTAAACACAACAGGAAAGGGCGCATCTTTAGCAAGGCACCAATGGTCATGTAAATGCCATCGGGAGAACAGATGCATGTAATCTTTTCAACAAATCCAATCCCGTCAAATTCTCCCCACAATTTAATGTTAACAGGAATGGTGAATCCACTGTAAAAGGGCCAATAGT